>NC_139462.1:99162500-99835000 GCF_057233095.1 Heloderma suspectum
AATAAAACTATAGTCATTTGTTTATTTCCAATGACAGTCGATGGGAGGCATGAAGGTTTGGATTTCCGAACAGAGATTCCAATTTGTATCCAAGTTGAAGCAAACACCCTCCAAATTGGCCCAAGCCAAATTGGGCTGTTTCCCGAATCACACGATCTTGTGTCTGGTGCACACTTCTAGTATACATATATATATGTATGTATGTATGTGTATATATATATATATATATACACACACACACACACACACACATACATACATATACACACATACACGTGCACCTATACATCTGTAAAAACTGTATGTATATATGAACATAACCCTTGCTACACATAGTAATATTATAGTTAAAAAAAACTCCCCAGGCACCAGTGAAATTGACAAGGCTTTCCACAACTTTATCAGTTATACTAGAGATTAGAGAGAGTGCATTTGGTGAAAGTTTCAAGGCTGTCTATGATCTTATCAGTTTCACTGAAGACCAACAAGGGAGTGGTAGTTAAAGAAATTGTGGAGTGGGATAAACAGATAATGTCGAAAGGAGGGTTGCATACTTTCAGACTGTCATCATCAACCATCTTAAAATGGGATTAAATCCATCTCTAGTTGAAAGGTGTTATGGGCTAGTGTCCAGGAGGCCACCATTTGCGTTCCCTTTTTTTTGCCATTTTACGCCATTTGTGTTCCCCCCCTTTTTTTGCCGTAATAGCCTACGTAAATATTTACGTAAGCTAAAATGGCAAAAAAAAAGGGAACGCAAATGGCGGCCACCATAGCCACCGCCATTTGCGTTTGCTGTTTTTTTTTTTTCCGTGATAGGCTACGTAAATATTTACGTAGCCTATCATGGCAAAATACAGGGACGCAAATGGCGGCAGCTATGGCGGCCACCATTTGCGTCCCTGCAGGCTGCCCAGTGGCCGGATGTCCAGCTGCAGGCGGCCCTGGCCAGCGGCTCTGCAGAATTTCCACAGAGCGGAGCCGGCCGGAGAGAATTTCGGGGGAGGGATGGAGCGCCTCCCCCCCACCGTGAGTGTCACCCTTTGAAAAGGTAAGTGACTTTCGTACATCCCTAGTAATAACTCAGTTGTAGTCTTATATTTGTGTATGCAGTTCATCCCAGTCTGTGGCTCATGGGGTTCAGTAGCCTTTGCCCCCTGAGCCACCATTTTGTGTCTGGCTGCAGTTGGTGGACCTTGTCATTCTTATAAAAAATGAAGTACATACCACAAGCCTGAACTCTCGTCAGCCCTGCATGAAACCACTTAGAAATGCACGGGTGATTCTGGCCAAAGTTTATGTTAAGAAAACACACACCCTTGCTTGATTATTTGTTATTTCAATAGGGATGTCAGAGAATTCCGCCACGGATCTCAGGGAGGCCGAATGCCAGTGCATTTGGACCCCCGAAATCTGTGGCGGAACGGCCTGCCCCCCGGCCCCCCCGCGGATCCCCCCAGGACGAGACTTACCTGGGGCGTATCTTCCGGGTGGCGGCAGCTCCAGTGGTGGCTGCGGTGGCGGTTCAGCGACGGCGGCTGCGGCGGCTGGTCTTCTGACCGGCTGCCACCACCGCCATTTCCTGTGTAAAAAAAAAAAGACGTGATAGGCTACGTAAAGATTTACGTAGCCTATCATGGCTAGGTTAAAAAAAAAAAAACATGATAGGCTACGTAAATCTTTATGTAGCCTATCACGTCTGACTTAAAAAACACACACACGCGTGTACGCAAATGGCGGCGGCTACGGCCGCCGCCATTTGAGTTCTTTATTTTGGCCCGTCTCAGTCTACGTAAATATTTACGTAGACTAAGACGGTGAAAATAAGGGGAACACAAATAGCGTCCGCTATGCTATTTGCGTTCCCCTTATTTTCACCGTCTTAGTCTATGTAAATATTTACGTAGACTAAGATGGGCCAAAATAAAGAACGCAAATGGCGGCGGCTGTAGCCGCCACCATTTGCGTACGCGCGTGTTTGTTTGTTTTTTAAAGTCAGACGTGATAGGCTACGTAAAGATTTACATAGCCTATCACGGCTGACTACAGGGACGCAAACGGCGGCGGGTATGGCCGCCGCCATTTGCGTCCCTGCTAGCCAGTGGCTGGATGTCCGGCTGCTGGCGGAGCCGGCCAGCGGCTCCACAGAATTCCTGCAGAGCACAGCCGGCTGGCCATGATTCCAGGGCGAGGGATGGAGTGCCTCCCCCCCCACCATCAACATAATCCATGAAACGTAAGTCACTTTCGTACATCCCTATATTTCAATTCCTGCATTATCCTTTTTAGCAATGTAATAAATTTGAACTCTGGATTTCATAGCACAATGGACAGCTTTCACTATTTCCAGAATAATGATTTTTCTTTTCTTTTAAAAAATATTAATATGGAATGGGACAGGGCACCATCTTGTTCTTTGCCTCAGGCAGCAAAATGTCTTCGGCTGGCCCTTGTTCATGCTCTTGCCTCTCAGAGAGGAGACATCTCTTTAGGTCTTCCTCTGGACCTCCTCCAACTTCTTGCTGCCACCTCTCAGCATTTGCTGCCTGAGGCAACCACCTCACTTTGCCTAATGGCAGGGCCAGCCCTGTTGGTGGAGCTCCCTCATGGAAGCTGCACTGACCTGCCCCATTCCAGAAATGACTGTTTCTGGTAGTTTCCAGTTGCTCCCAGAACTGCCAAACCCCATTTGACAAGCAGTGGATCTAGCTTGCAGAATGGAATCAGCGGGGGCACAGTACCCCATTGGATACTGCCCAGTGTGCAGAACTTGCATGTTTACAAAATATGTAGATATTCATGTGGCATAATCACATTTGATTTCAAACACAGAGGGAGATACCTGATCCCCGCCCCCTAAATCGTGCCCCTGCTGCATACAGTATTTATTTATTTATTTATTTATTTATTTATTTTATTATGTTTATATTCCACCTTTTTTCCTCTTTAAGGAGCCCAAGGCAGTGTAGATAATCCTCCTTCTCTCCGTTTTATCCGCACAACAACAGCCCTATGAGGTAGGTTGGACTGAGAGTCTGTGACTGGCCCAAAGTCACCCAGTAAGCTTCCATGGTCGAGTGGGAACTAGAACCCAGATCTCCTGACTCTCAGGCCAACACTGTAACCACTACACCACACTGGTATAATGTTATTTATTTAGATCAGGGGTCCCCAACCTTTTTGGACCAGTGGACACATTTGGGAATTTGAGACCATGTTGTGGGCACCACCACAAAATGCCTAATCAGTGGATTGCTACTTTGGCATCTACCTGTCATGTCTATGCGTCAGGCTGGACACTGAGCCCATAGAATCTCAGAGTAGTTCTGATTCTGAGGAAGAGCAGTCGCTCCTGGGAGAGGAGCGCGCTCCTCTTTCCCAGGACCAACAGCTGATGGAGATTCCTCCCACCAGCATTCCTAGTTTAGTTAGCAGTCCAGGGAGGGACCAAGCACAGATAGCAGACTTGGTGGATGCGCGACGCAGACGCAGAGAGCGGCGCCAGATGGAGGGCGCAGAAAGGAGGTGTAGTGCCAGGTTGGCGCGCAAACAACGGCTGCGCCCAGAGGATCCAAGGGAAAAGGGGAGGGACTCTCGCTAGACCTTAAGTTCAGGGGTCTGCCAGTAATTCCCTTTCAAACGGGGACCAACTGTTCCAACTTAGGGCATAGGTACTGTGCTGCTCAGATCTAGTTGCAATCGGTATAGTTGTTAAGTTGTAAAAGAAGAATAAAGCTTTGAAAGGAATTCCTTTGTCTGTGTCTGGACTTGGCTACTGGATTAGACTGAGAGAAGCCTCCAAGGAGCCCTTGACACTATGGATCTTAGGCTGCATCTTACTCAGCAAAACAAATTGTTTTGTGTCTATTGGACACTGCAGCAACTCTTTAATAAGGGATGGTGTAAATTGGCTAATTGCTGGTGATGCAATACAGCTAATGCTTCTTTTAAGCATATATTTTGGTATTGTCCAGTAATTACTTCTTTTGGGGAGGAAGTTATTACACAGATAAATTTTGTACTGGAACAGTCTTTAATATTCACTGATGTACATGCTCTTTTAAATTATTCACCTGCTTCATGGAAATTAACAAATCCTCAGTGTAAATGGATTCTCCATGCCCTTTTGACAGCTAAAAGACTGATATTACAACATTGGAAGAATAAAACTCACATCCTATAATGCAATGGATTGAGGACTAGGGATATTGGAGAATTTTGCCACGGATTCCAGGGAGGCCAAATGCCAGTGCATTCGGCCCCCCTAATCCATGGCCGAATGCAGCCACCTGCCCCACCACCCCGTGAAATGGGCCTGGAACGGAGCCTACCTTTGTCAGCCGTTCTGGTGCTCCTCGAATGGCGGCTGCATCTACGGCCGCCATTCACCTCCTTTCGAATGGCCGTGATAGGCTACGTAAGTATTTACGTAGCCTATCATGGCTAACGCAGGGATGCCATTTGTGTCCCTGCGGAGGCCATGATAGGCTACGTAAATATATATGTAGCCTATCACGGCAAAAGACAGGGACGCAAATGGCGGCTACAGCAGCTGCCATTTGCATCCCCGCGCAGCCCAGTGGCTGGATGTCCAGCTGTGGGCGGCCCTGGCCGGCAGCTCCACAGAGTTGCCGCGGAGCCGGCCGGGGAGAATTTTGGGGGGAGGAACGGAGCACCTCCCCCCCACCACGAATGACCCCGGACGAAACGGTGAGTCAGTTTCATACATCCCTATTGAGGACCTTACAATGCTTTCATTGTTTGAATAATGGCGTATAGATGCCACCTTGAAATGGATAGTTATTTGGATATTTGGTTTTGTTGAAGCCGTTGTTGAATTGCTAAAACGATGTATGCATTTCATAAAAATCCATGTATGTATATTTTTAAAAATGGAAAAAATAAAAGTAGTATTTAAAAAAATATATAAAAAAAAAATCAGGTGCCCATGGGCACCACATTGGGGACCCCCAATTTAAATGGTCATGGAGCAGTAAAGAGCAGTGAATCATATCTGGGATGGAATGGAGAAGAAAATAGTTTCCATTCTCCCTTCTTCTGCAGTCTATACTTTTCTCTTTTGCTGCCTTCTCTCAATTTTCCCCTCTCCTCTCTTATCTCCTCTATATGTCTTTTAACCTTGTTTCCTCATATTTCCTGTCATGTTAGTTTGCTCTCATCTCGAATTCCCTCCCACTATCTGGTTCTCATCAGAAGTGAAATAAAGTGAGCAATTTCAAGGGTGTCGGCCTTCAAGTTGAGCTGGTAGGAGCTTGTGCTCGAAAGCAGCATAGTTGGATTGCCCAAGCTATGACAATTCTGTGCACATTCCAACAGATGGTGGTACTAATGGAGTCTGTGGCCTGATTCATACATGCATACAAATCACTTGATATCCCAGCATATATGTGAACTCCTTCCTAATTCTTCTGATTTTCTGGGGTCTAAAATGGGTATATTGCTATTTGGATAAAGTCCCAGATGCTTTTGATTTTCTGTGCTTTAATCATCTACATTTGTGAGTAGAACACACAGGGCCATGTTGTCAGAGATGGACCACAGAATCAAAGCTACTGCACAGAGAAGCTTCCTATAAATACAGCCAGCTTGGCTCGGCTCACCCACACGTCCCTGTATGGTTGGAGGCAACTGTAGGGATTGGAGGTGGAAATGAGTGCTACAGTACCACCATCATTTTTAGGGGCTATTTCACTTAGGGATGGGTGAGAAATTCATACAATTGATTTTTTTAATGGATTACCCAATTCATACCTCCCCAACCTTTCAGTAAGCTGAAACAGAGTTGCATTCTGAGTATCTGTATTTTTGTGAGCTTTCCAATGCAGTTCGTCTCAGGAAAAATGTGCATATTAGCTAAAAGTGTACACAAAATACATATATTTGAGGAAGTGTTCACAAAACAGCATTTCAGCAATCTAAAGTACTTGGGGAAAAGGAATACATTTAAAATGTACACAAAGTGTGCACAAAAAAAGGTATACATTTCTATACGGATTTTTTTTTAAAAAAACTACCATGTTCATATAGAAATGAGACAGAACAAGCTTGACCTCAAAAAAACAACAAATTCAGCAAGACTGAGATTGGCATATCTGTCAATCCCCTGTTCCACTATTAGGAGAGAATCCACCGGTGTGCTTACACTTCTGCCAATTCTCTTCCGTAAGCGGCGGCTCCCACCGATTCCCATCTGCAAGCCAGACCCACTGCTTAAGCAAGGGAGATTTAGCACTTCCTAGAGGAAGCCCCAAAATGAGTGGAAAAGCTCATTTCTGGAAGGAGGCAGGTCGGCGGAACTCCTTTATGCGAGTTCTGCCGACATGCCTCCTTCCAGAAATGAGCCATTTTGGGTAGCCCCGGAAGTGCTAAATCTCCCTTGTGTAAGCGATGTGCGCTGCTTGTGGAAGGGAATCCGCGGGGCATGGGAGAATCGACTGGGGGCGTAAGAGCCCTGTTGGATACTGCCCTTCGTGTGTTAGAGCTGCTCCCACAGCACCACTGACTGACACGCTGCACAGTTATTGCTGCCAAATGCCTTTGACTAGTTTCCTTAGTGGAAAAGATTTTCTTCTTTGTATCAAGAACTCCCTCTCACATGCACCGCTGCTCGTTTTTTCTTGCATGCAGAGTTACCATTGCTCCCCACCAGCATCCCCTGTTTCCAGCTCGGCTGCTTGCCTTGGCATTTTGCATCTTAGGGAAAACAAGGAAGAGAACATTACCTCTCCCCATTCCAGTACTCTCTCTTTTCCAACTGATCTTTATCAAGATGGGAAGCGAAACAGTACTTTTGGTGGGCGGTGGGACAATGAGGGCTGTTTGCTTGCAACACTGAGAAGCTGAGCAGCAGTCAGGCAATCTGCAGCAGCAGAAAAGGCTGTCCTGGCTGGCTGCTTTATGCTCTGCTAGGCTTTGCCTTGGAGCCAAGTGGCAAAGGAGGAAGGGATGACCACCAAGCATTCTTCTGAAGCACTGGCATAGAAAAAGGAAATCAGCCTTCCCCTTTTCTCTGTGTTTTTCCCTTTGCTCCACCTAATCAACCTAATTAAAACCAAGCTGTGAATTAAGCATAAATGCCTCCATTTGTACTACAAGCTGTCCATTTGTTCTCCTTTAAAAGCTCCAGAGACATTGCAAAAGAAGGAAATGGGGAATACCATTTTTGCCTATGTCAGTAGGGTTGAGCTAAAGTGGGAGAGAGGAGATTCACAAACTTTTTCACCCCCTGTTAATAACTTTTCAGGAGGGTAGCTGAACAGAAAGGGATAAAAGTCTTCATAGGGCAGCAACTGAATTCTCTCTCTGTGACACCTATTCAGAGAGCAGGCAGTGCTTCCTGCCATTACTCTGATTGGCTTCATGATATCGTCATGTAGCAAAATCTGACTGGCTATGTGGTCAGCATCAAATTAATCAAGAGCGAGGGCAGAAGCCATTCACCTTCTTCAGAAGCCATTCAACTTCTTCAACCAGAATCCATTCAACGTCTTGGTTTTTAATGACAATCTTTTAGTGATCTTACTGGCAGCTTGGTTGGTGGCCACTGCTGATCTAGCCTTTTTGGTTGTTGTTGTTGTTGTTGTTCAGTCGTTCAGTCGTGTCCGACTCTTCGTGACCCCATGGACCATAGCACGCCAGGCCTTCCTGTCCTGCGCTCTCTCCCGGAGCGTGCTCAAGTTCATATTCATTGCATCCGTGATGCTATCTAGCCATCTCATCCTCTGCCGTCCCCTTCTCCTTTGGCCTTCAGTCTTTCCCAGCATCAGGGTCTTTTCCAGGGAGTTTTCTCTTCGCATTAGGTGGCCAAAATATTGGAGCTTCAGCTTCATTATCTGTCCTTCCAAGGAGCACTCAGGGTTGATTTCCTTTAGGATGGACTGATTTGACCTCCTTGCAGTCCAGGGGACTCGTAAGAGTCTTCTCCAGCACCACAGTTCGAAAGCATCAATTCTTCGGCGCTCAGCCTTCCTTATAGTCCAGCTCTCACAGCCATACATTACTACTGGGAAAACCATAGCTTTGATTAGACGGACCTTTGTCGGCAAGGTGATGTCTCTGCTTCTTACTATGCTGTCTAGGTTGGCCATAGCTTTCCTCCCAAGGAGCAAGCGTCTTTTAATTTCATGGCTACAGTCACCGTCTGCGGTGATCTTGGAGCCCAAGAAAGTAAAATCTGTCACTGCTTCCATTTCTTCCCCTTCTATATGCCAGGAAGTGATGGGGCCAGATGCCATGATCTTCGTTTTTTTAATGTTGAGTTTCAAACCAGCTTTTGCACTCTCCTCTTTCACCCTCAACAAGAGGCTCTTGAGATCCTCTTCATTTTCTGCCATTAGGGTGGTATCGTCTGCATATCGGAGGTTGTTGATAATTCTCCCAGCAATCTTAATTCCGACCTCTGATTCATCCAACCCGGCATTTCTCATGATGTACTCTGCATATAAGTTAAATAAGCAGGGTGACAATATGCAGCCTTGTCGTACTCCTTTCCCAATTTTGAACCAATCGGTTGTTCCATGTCTGGTTCTTACTGTTGCTTCTTGACCCTCGTACAGGTTTCTCAGGAGACAGGTAAGGTGGTCTGGTACTCCCATCACTTTAAGAATTTGCCACAGTTTGTTGTGATCCACACAATCAAAGGCTTGAGCGTAGTCAATGAAGCAGAAATAGACGTTTTTCTGGAATTCTCTTGCTTTCTCCATGATGCAGCGAATGTTGGCGATTTGATCTCTAGTTCCTCTGCCTCTTCTAAACCCAGCTTGTACTTCCGGTAGTTCTCGGTTCGCATACTGCTGAAGCCTAGCTTGTAGGATTTTGAGCATCACCTTGCTGGCATGTGAAATGAGCGCAATTGTGCGGTAGTTTGAACACTCGTTGGCGTTGCCCTTCTTTGGAATTGGAATGTAAACTGACCTTTTCCAGTCTTGTGGCCACTGTTGAGTGTTCCAGATTTGTTGGCATATTGAATGCAGCACTTTAACAGCATCATCTTTTAGGATTTTAAATAGCTCGGCTGGAATACTGTCATCTCCGCTAGCTTTATTGTTACTAATGCTTCCTAAGGCCCACTTGACTTCACTCTCTAGGATGTCCGGCTCAAGTTCAGTGACCGCACTATCATGGCTATCAGGGACATTCAGATCTTTCCTGTATAGTTCTTCTGTGTATTCTTGCCACCTCTTCTTAATCTCATCTGCTTCTGTTAAGTCCCTGCCTTCTTTGTCCTTTATCATGCCCGTCTTTGCACAAAACGTTCCCTTGAGATCTCCAATTTTCTTGAAGAGATCTCTAGTCTTTCCCATTCTGTTGTTTTCCTCGATTTCTTTGCATTGTTCAGCCTTTTTGGTAATGGCCCCTAAAGCTTTGGAGCCAGCTTCTGTGTGACAGCTCTGGGAGTACTGTGCCTCTTGCAAGCAGGCACTTCATACCTTCTGTATAGACAGGCTTTTATGATTAGTTTTGTTCTGTTGCTATTGTTCTGATGCTTTTGGTTTTAAGTTGTCCCTCTGCAGTTTTATTGTAGTTTCATGACTTTATTTGTATTGCAAATTTTTCAAATTATACCCTGCTTTGAGAATCCTTTTGCTTGAAAAGTGGTCTATAAAATGCCTAAATAAATAAATTGACCTTCTGATGATATCAGACAGCCAAATCTGATTGGCTGTGTGACAATGTTGTAATGTCATCACACTGACTATGTGATCCCCACCACATAGTTAAAAAGGAGACACTGTTTCCTAGGTAATGCTACCCAAATTGGATTTGACTGGCCTTTTACCAAGTGAGCACCTAAAACTCATCTGTAGCTTTGCTAATTTAATGAATACCAAGTTTCTCTTTACATCTGTTCTCTGCCTCTCAAGGAGACCTGTGTGTTTTGATTAGGGCTACAGGCAGATCCCAGTAACTGCTGTTGGAAGTGTGGGTGCAATTCAGCTAGCTTCAAAGAGAAAAGAGAAAGGCAGATGTGTCTATATGGAAAGAGGACCTCCAAGCTTCCTAGACTATCCTCTGATTAGTGCCAACCTTCCTTCCCATGGTAGACTGATAATCTTAGGGTTGCTGACCTCACTTCCTCTTTCCTTCTTCTTCATGCTCTTGCCCTTCAGAGAGGAGACATCTCTTTGCATCTTCCTCCACCTTGAGTTGGGAACCCTCCTATACAACTTGTATTTCCTGCAATAAATGCAACCTTTCTTATTCGTTTGACCCAGAGTCTCCAGTGTGATTTATCCAGGTTAAAGCGTGCTCCTTCATCTAGGAATTCATACAGCTCAACCTTGTCAAGTGTGTTGCTCTTCTGCCAACCACTGCTAGATGTTGTTGTTTTTTAATGGGGTATCACCCATTTTTGTTTCTTTGTGCCTGTAGCAACCTTAAAAATCAGTTTAGTACCTAGCAGAGGCTAATCTAATCGGGTTTTCACAGCTCCTAGGATCTTCCTTATGATTGTTTCTGTCTGCAGATGCTGTGGCTTTAACATCATGCCAACTTTTTCTGCCTCTGTTTTGCTTAACAATCTAGTCTGATGAAGAGTTTTAGAGAACTCAAAGGCTTGTTCACTATTTTGTCACATTTTGTTTGATCCTACTAAGGGTATTGCCCTACTGTGGATTTTGGATTTATTTTTTTTTCTGTGGACCAACATGGCTATCCATGCCTTTTGTTTTTGTTTTAAGATGGCACTGAACAGCTATCTATCTTATTGCAAACAGTACATGAATATCTATGAAAGAAAGGAGCAAGGGGGCAGTTTGGGAGTCTGTGTTAGGACATAATGAAAATGAGCCTCAGTGAATCTTGGGCTCACATTCTCCCCCCGTTGGCAAGGCTATGAGGAGGAAAGTGGAAGCTTCCCTTCTGTTTTAGATTTACCACTGTTAAGCATAACTCCTGAACCATAAAGTGTGGTGAATCTTAACTATGACTATTTGAAACAAGCCATTTAGTTCAGAAACTATAGTTTGAAATTGGCTTGTTTAAACGAACCATAGTTAGGTTTAACCACAGTTTGTTTGCATTTGGATGATACAGCAAATTGTAGTAAATCTAAAATGGAAGTGAAAGCTTTTGCACCCTTGTGGCTATGCCAGACAGGGAGGGGAGCACGTGAGCCTAAGTTCCGTTGAGGCTTGTTCTTCTAATGCTAAACTATGGTTTAGTGTTACATTTGAGCCAGCCCATTGTGGCCTCTTTGAAAACAGTTTTTTCTGCACGGAAAATGGTAATCCCTTTACAATACTTTAAGCAGTTTCATTTTAATGAAACATTATGGATGAGCACACATGGTCATAGTTACAAATATAAGCAAGGAACTTTCCCCGCATTATAGCGCTGTGTTTATCATGTTGTATTTTTCTGTGGAGTTTTTGTGGATGTGAGCTACAGCTACCTAGAGCTAGTAGGCTAAGATTTACCTCCATCAAGGAAGAAGATAGTTTTGCTCCAACTCAAAGCAAACCTTTAAACTCATTGATCCTCATTAGGTCCTTATCATGGTTGTGGCTGGCATGTTTATTTGTATTGTATAATTACAATGCATAATTGTAATGTATAATTTCAGTTTGACATGGAGTGGGGAAGGGATATGGCTAGGTGCTTTTTATCTTCTTTACTGGATCATAAAATACTTGCAAAGCTAGAACGTCCTTCCTACTATGAATTTTATTTGTTGGGTTACATTTAGATTTCATTTTATATTGGAATACATTTTGAGTTTTTACATACTACTTTATGGTATTGCTTAATGTTACCTTTCCCAGTATGACTGTAGTAAAATAGGATCTGGTTGCTTTATTTCTATTTCCTTGCATCCAGTTGTTGAGTAGTATTTTGAATTGTGCCTACAGGAGAAGACTGATTTCACAGTCTTGGATTCTCTATTTTTCCACCGTTTCTTGCCATCTGTTTACATTGCTTAGCAATTTGTGCAAGTGCCTATGTAGAAACATCTGCCCTGGGCTATTGAGCTGTGCATAGATGACAGAAATTCTCTACACTTTCAAAATGTATTTCTAGTTACCATATGATATGCACAAATAATACTAAAATCCAATGGTGGTTGGTGCTCACTAGAGTTGATGGGAGGGAGGGCAGGGCAGCTAATAGTAGGCGGAGCCAAGGATCACTGAAGGGAGAGACAAACAGATCTAGTTGTCTACCCATATGCCTCCCTTGCAAAGACCCTAGGGACACTTAAACAATGCATTACAATTGCATAGCATATTGAAGAATAGTGGTTCTGAAAGGTTGGAAGCTGTCACACTTAGTTCTGTGCTGGGAGAAAAGGTGTGTGGTCTCCATCCCACCTTACAGCCACCCTGATCCTTCAGTTAGGAACACCACTCCTTGAACAAAGGGTTTGGTCCCAGAGCTTTCAGAAGCATGGTGTGTCTGGTCGTTGAAACAAATCTTGTCACCAAACTGAGCCTTGAAAATGGTGTTTGGAGCAGTTGGTGTTTGGAGCAAGACAAAGGGTTGTGGGTTGGGGAGAGAGACACAGCAACACACAAAGTAGTCTTTTGAACTTACATTTCTCTGCTCCAGTGCAGGAACTACTGCACAGAAAGGGGAAACTGAGAGATTTTAACTTAAAGGTCATCAGGATTGCATAGCAAAAGGTTGGTGGTGGGGGGAGATACACACAGCCATATACAAAACACTCATTTATCTGTACCACCAGCAACCCCATTGCACAGAAAAGGCATACTGAGGCAAATTAAAGATAATTAGGACTACATAGCAAGGGGTTGAGGGGGAGAGCTGCATAGCGACACTAAAGCACTCCTTTGGACCAGAATTTTCTGCTCCTGCAGCAAACCTTATTGCACAGAAAGGAGAAACTGAGGCAAGTAATTTCAACATTATGACTGCAAAGCAGTGTGTGTGAGCGTGCTTGCGTGTGTGGAGATCTACACAGGATACAACAATACAAAAGCAGTTCTTTGAATCCACATTTTCTGCTCTAGTAGCAACCTCATTCCACAGAAAAGAAAAGAAACTGAAGGAAACAAAATTGGGGGGAAATGGAAAATCTCATAGATGCACACTTTTCTCTCTCCCTCTCCCCTCAATATCTGTAGCTCACTCAAGTAAAGGAGGGTGGTGAGGGCCCAGTCAATTCCACACTGTACATATGAGGGGGAAAAGGAGTCTAAGTGTCCACATCTTACACACTGCCACATTCTGGTCTACTCTGGTTGCTTGTTGAAGAGGAAGTGAAAGAGTAAAGGATGGTTACAGTCCTCTGTGCAGGCATCATTGGAAAAAAAAAAGTAAGACAATGATGACCATTTGCTTTGGATATCCTACATGGATGCCCATTTCCTAAGTAAGCACTGTGCAAGCACAGGAGAACCTCTCATGCCCACAGGTGGGAGGCAGATGGAGTGGTTGGCAGATGGAGGCACTTCTCATCCCCATATGTGGGAGGTGGATGGAGTGGAGTGGATGCTCTGGCTGCCCCCTCTGCTGCAATGCTGACTAACTGTGACTGTAAAAAAGAAAAGAAAAAAGGAGGGAACGTTTTGAGCACGCATGCACACCATACACCTACCGCACACACACAATTATCAGCCAAGCAACTGCAGTAAAAGAAAGCAGCAATAGGAGAGTAGAAGTAAACATCTGAGTTGGAAAAACACGTAATTTGCTGGGGGTAGTGTCTGTGTCACCTTGCATCTTGGTTGCCCCTTGGTCCCAGGCAGGACACTGCCTTGTGGCTGATAAAATTTAACATTTGGGGGAAAGAATTTATACACCTATTTGTTCACAAAGGACTCCAAATAAGAAAACTGTGGCATGCTTTAAAGAGAGGTTTTGGCATGCCTATCTCCATCAGGAATATCCTTGGCCCCCTCCATAGATGTATGGTAAGTGGAGGGAAAGAGATTGCTGTATGGTTATACCATAGGGGCAAGAGCACTACATTCATGCCCCATAGGCCTGCTTTATCCAGGCTTAGGGAGTAGGATTCTCAATTCACCATGGAGATCTTCACTCTGATTGCTCCATTTCAAAAGGATATTGTCAAAATGGAAAGCGTGTAGAAAAGGGTCATTAAAATAACATTGTCCTGACCAGAGAGAGACAGACAGAGAGATTTGGGTTTTTTAATTTTTTTTTTTTTAAAGATGGCTGAAAGGAAACATGATAGAGCTTTAAAGTGCGTACAGACAAATGTATTCTCTCTCAAAATACTAAAATTCAGTGCCCTCTCACTGAATTGATTATTAGTGATTTCAGGGCAAGAAAAGGAAACAATTTGTTCACTTGGCACATACTTAACTGATGAGATTCACTGCTACAAGATGTGGGGACTGTATTATATATATAGCTTTTAAAAAGGATTAGACAAATTTATGGGGAATAGATTTATCAGTAGCTATAAAAAAACGGCTATGTTCAATTATGTGGTATCTCTGATTGCAAGATGCTGGTGGGTTTTCCATCATACCATAGCAGTATTTGTCTGACTACTTTGGAGACATAGTGCTGGAATAGATCAGAGATGGACAACTTGTGGCCCTCCAGATGTTTTGGCCTACAACTCCCATCATCTCTAGGCAGCACAGCTAATGGTGAGGGATATGCTTGGAGTTGCAGGCCAAAACATCTGAACGGCCATGAGTTGCCCACCCCATCTGGACTAGATGGACCTATAGTCTCAACCAGGAAGGCTGCTATCACATTTGTGTTCTCATTTCACCCTGTAGAGGGCAATGGCACACATTTCCTTATGAACTGATGTAAAGAACATGCTAAGAAAAGGGTGAGGGGTGTGGATGTCTAATATGAAATATACAACGTATTAGTTCACTAATGGAAGGAACATACAAACAAAAGTAGTCATGCAAAAGTAGAGATGTAAAATTTCTGGAAATTTTAAAGCCATGCGGAAAAAATAGTTTTGTTTTGTTTTTTCATTTTGGATGGGAGCAACAGAAATTTTGAGAAAAATAGAAAAATAAACAGTACTTTTACAAAGTCATTTTGTTGTTTCTTTAGGACAGACTTTCCCAAACTGGTGCCCTCCAGATATTTTGGACATCAGCTCCCATCAGCCTCAGGAAGCATGGCAAATGGTCAGGAATGCTGGGCATTATAGTCCAAAACTTCTGGATGACACCAGGTTGTAGTGGGCTGCTTTAGGAAAATAGAGCAGCCTTTCTGTTCCTAAAGTTATATATGCATAACTTGGTTGCTCATAAAATTATTATTATATTTAAAAACTTGTAAAAGTAAACTCAGTTAGTAAATTTGTGGTTAATGTCTGAATAAACTATACTTTTACATTTAATGTAGCAAACATGATAAAGTTATGAGGAAACCAAAATATACACAACATATTTTGAGTTCCTATTTAATGTCTTACACTATGGTGGGACGTGAGAGAGGCCTTTTTCTGCTGTGGCATCCCAGTTGTGGAATGCCCTCCGCTTGGAGGCCCGATTGGCACAGATACTGGCTTCATTTCAGTGCCATGTTAAAACATGGCTTTTTACCAAAGCCTTTGAGGGCTAATTGTATTCCCTGAGCATGCCCACTGTTTTAACTGTTTTATTTTTTTAGATTTTAAATTGATAGTAGCTAGCTTAATGATTTAATATGCTTTTAGCTGTTTATTGTTTTATATTGTTTAAATTGATTTTATCTGTACAACCCCCTGAGAGCTTCATAGAATCATAGAATAGTAGGGTTGGAAGGGGCCTATAAGACCTGTGAGTCCAACCCCCTGCTCACTGCAGGAATCTAAGTCAAAGCATCCATCCTGACAGATGGCTGTCCAGCCTCGTCTTGAATGCCTCCACTGTGGGAGAGCCCACCACCTCCGCAGGTAATTGGTTCCATTGTCGTATTGCTCTAACAGTCAGGGAGTTTTTCCTGATGTTCAGCTGGAATCTGGCTTCCTGTAACTTGAGCCCATTATTCCTGCACCCTGGGATGTCCTGCACCCTGGGATGATCGAGAAGAGATCTTGGCCTTCCTCTTTATGACAACCTTTCAAGTACTTGAAGAGTGCTATCATATCTCCCCTCAGTCTTTTCTTCTGAAGGCTAAACATGCCCAGTTCTTTCAGTCTCTCCTCATAGGGCTTTCTTTCCAGTCCCCTGATCAACTTTGTTGCCCTCCTCTGAACCTTTTCTAATTTGTCTGCATCCTTTTTAAGGTGTGGTGCCCAGAGCTGGACACAGTACTCAAGAAGAGGCCTAATCAGTGCTAAGTAGAGGGGAATTAGTACTTCACAGGATTTGGAAGCTACAATATACTTCTGTTAATGCAGCCTAAAGTAGCATTTGCCTTTTTTGCAGCCACATCACATTGTTGGCTCATATTCAGCTTGTGATCTACCACAATTCTAAGATCCTTCTTGCTTGTAGTATTGTTGAGCCAAGTATCCCCTTCCAAAGAGTAAGCACTCTTTGAGTCTGATTTTGTTGCCAGCTGTGTATCCACCTGATAGTTGCTTCATCTAGCCCATTTTAGCTAGTTTGCTAATCAGGATATCATGGGGCCCTTTGTCGAAAGCTTTACTGAAGTCAAGGTATCCAAATCTCTCACTTTGGCACCACTTTTGTAGCCAGTCATTCACCCAGAGTATTTTCCTTTCCCTTTCTATCCCTCTTCTAACTACTGGAAGGATGGATGAGAAAACTATCTGGGCCCCAAAGTTCTTGAGTTTCCTTCCCAAGGCTTCAAAGTCTGATGTGAGTTCTTCGTAGCTCTGCTTGGTGGTATCATTTGTTCCCACATGGATGAGAAGAAAGGGATACCTGTCAGTGGGCTTTATGAGTGCAGGCAACCCTTCAGTCATGTCTCTAATCCATCCTCCTGGGTAGGGATGGTGGAGAATTCTGCCACGGATTTCAGTGAGGCTGAATGCCAGTGCATTCGGCCCCCTGAAATCCGTGGCGGAACGGCCTCCTGGCCCCCCCACGGAATCCCCCCGGGACGGCACTTACCTGGGGTGGATGCGGCGGATGTAGTGGCGGCAGTTCCGGCGGCGGTGGCTGGTCTCCTATCTGGCTGCGGCCGGGCTACTGCCGCTGCCATTGCCGTCCTTGCAGCTGTGATAGGCTATGTAAGAATTTACGTAAATTCTTACGTAGCCTATCACAGCTAACCCCCCCCTCAAAAAAACCACAGAGCATAGTCAAATGGCGGCCGCTATGGCGGCCGCCATTTGCGTTCCCTATTTTTCGCCAATTTATCTTACGTAAATATTTACGTAAGATAAATCGGTGAAAAATAGGGAACGCAAATGGCGGCCGCCATAGCCACTGCCATTTGCGTGTGCTCGGTGTTTTTTTCAGGGGGGGGTTAGCTGTGATAGGCTACGTAAATTCTTACGTAGCCTATCACGGCTGCCTGGCTGGACACAAATGTCCGTAGCGGCTGCCATTTGCATCCGCAGCAGCCTGTCCGCAGCCGGAAATCTGGCTGCGGATGGCCTGGAGCCGGCCATCGAGGATTCTGGGGGGGAGGACCGGATCGCCTCCCCCTCGTCGAGGATTCTGGGGGGAGGGACAGAGCGCCTCCCCCCCCACCGCGAAAGATTCCGCAAAAAGGTAAGTGACTTTCATACATCCCTACTCCTGGGAGACAGCATACCTGGCAAGTCCATGGGTCTTCATGACACACTTGGGTTTCAGTCCTACGCAGGAAGGAGTCTCCCACAACTACTACTCTTCTCTTCTTGTTGTAGGCCTTCATTTCATCTGCTTGTCTGACCTTCAGCCTCTTGCTCACTCTCCTGAGGGGTTCCCTGTAATTCTTCCTCTGCAGGCTGTCCTCCAGTCTCATCTTCAAGTACCTGGAAATAGGGGTGTATGAAATACTCACCCCATTCTGGTTCAGGCTTCTGTGGGGTCAGGGGAGGCGATCCGTCCCTCCCCCTGGAATCCTCCCCAGCCAGCTCCGCTCCGCGGCAAGTCTGCAGAGCCTCCGGCCAGGCCCATCCGCAGCTGGACTTCTGTCCGCTGCCAGGCTGCGGACACAAATGGCATAAATATATTTTATGTTATTTATATAAAAATAAAAATATTTACGTAGCCTGTCATGGCAAGGAGCAGGGACACAAATGGCGTAGCGGACGCCATTTGCATCTGCAGTCCGGGGCAGTGGACTGACCCGGACCGGCCAGCAGCAGGTAGGGCCCGTCCGGGGATAATTTTGGGGGTGGCGGGGGGGAGTAGTCCGTTCCGCCACGGACTCCGGGGGGATTCTTTAGAATCTGGCCTCATTGGAGTCTGTGGCGGATTTCTCCGCCATCCCTATTAGTTCCAGATATTTTACTTCTCTGGTCTTTCTGTAAAAGTGTTCTTATTACATACTCTTTAGAAATTATTTTCAGTGGAGTAAAGGCTTGGGAATGCTGGGAGTTGTAGGACTTTTTCTGTCTCAACCTGCATAGCACTGCTCTCTAAAAGTAAGTTCTTAATTCCCAGTGTCCTAGGGATATGTTTATATTAAATACATACTCTAAAAGGTCAAAAGTTAGATACTCCAACATTATTATATAAAATATTGTAATTTCTAAGGTATCTTTTTTAAAGGCTTTCTGTAGTTATTTCACATTTGTATTTTAGAAGTATAGAATAAAAATATCAGACAATTATATATCAGATGTGCTTTGGCATTAAGGAATCAATCCTATCTAGATAGGCGGCTGCCTCCGAACTCGGAGACGACCGCCTATCCAAAGCAGGGCAGGAGAAGCATGAAGGGGATCATTCCGATTGTGGCTGTCTAACTGCGGGAGGACACAGTGGGGAAGGAGGCTGCTGTACGACAGATAGGATGTGTTGTATAGGTGGTTACGCCCTCCCTGCCCCAGAACACCCCCCGCCACACCCATTTCGGCTGTTCTGCGCTCCTCTTGCGAGCATGGAGGATGGGGCTGTTCTGCGCTGCCTCAGAGGCAGCGCAGAAGTGGGAGGAGATTGGGAACTGACCTCAGAGTCAATTTGTCAAGACCTCAGATCAGGAACTGACCTCAATTCCGGGAACTGACCTCAGAGCACACACTCTGAGGTTGGTTCGTGGAAAACAACATATCCTATGGCTGTCTAGCTGCTGTCTAGCGGCTGTAGGATTACTCCCTAACTATATTCATACAAAACTGATAGTCCAAGCCTGTTAGTTTCTTAGAAGAATTATAGAGGTTTAACTGAGCCTTCATTTAGGATGTGTTTCTATAGTGGCCATCAGCGGTGAACAAGTTACAACTATGTTAGCAAAATGCCTGTATGTGGTTTGTTGAAGAAAATACATTGTAGGCCCTCTCTCAGCCTACAATATTTAGGCTCAGCCATATTTGTAAACAGCAAACAAAGGGGAAAATGCACATCCTCACACCTCTTTTCTCTCTTTCCTTCTGTCTCTGTTATACCAGACTGTACAACTGAAGTGTTCACAAACATCTATGTGACCAGTTTTGGACCAGTTTCAGATACAGACATGGTGAGTTCCCAGAGTGAAATAATTTCTGACATATGTGATTTAGATTACACAATATATTTTTATTTCAGACATCTATACAACTACTCTGCTATAATCTGTCCTATATTTACTGTTAGTGAATGGACCCAGCTTTGCATGGGTTGGAATAACCTGTAGTTTGATACAGCAAAGCCTGCTGGCATTTTTAGGCACAGCCCCTGATATGGTGCACCTGTCCCTCAGACTAATCCCCTTTGCCTTCAAATTGTATCATCTGCACAGCTATGTACCTGTTCGGGAAATCTGCCACCTAGTGACTGAAGTTAGTACTGCAGACTTCAAACTAACGGAAACATTCAGTTTAATTCAAATTAATTAATACATTTTTAAAAACCAAATTACCCTGAGTTGCACACTCCTAGTGTCCCCTTAGTATGCATACTAAGTTTCAGTTGTCTAGGTTTCATGGTCTTGGCACTATGGTGTTGAAGGACAGATGAACACACATCCTCCTTTATTATTATAGATGAGAAATCTGTATTCCTCTCAGTTTTTACACCAACCTACAAACGTAGGTAATTAAGCTTCCAGGTTTTTCCTGACTTTTTGAATAGGATACCAGTTTTAAGATGGAAGTATTTGTTTTGCTTGATAAGAAATCCTTGAAAATATATGCCCCCACCAATTTAATAGAATAGTAGGGTTGGAAGGGGCCTATAAGACCATCGAGTCCAACCCCCCATTTTAAAGACATTTCCTAAGGAATCAATATCCTAAACTGTATTGCTCTGGTGTCAGTGAAACCCAGCCATGACATTAAAGAGTATGGCCAAGGAGGAGTGACAGACAGACAGACAGACAAACAAACAAACAGATGGACAGACAGCATGTGAGCTGGACCAGTTCTTGACTTACGTTGATCATGTCCAGGATCTGCCATGAAATCTGGTCATCAGAGACATGCTCTGGAATGCAGGGCCAGCTAACTGCTACTGAGATCATGAGCAACTGCTCTTTGTTTTCAGCTGTGGCCACTGAGGTTTAAAGTGGATGAACATTGAAGCAAAGGCCTTGGATGTAGAATTGGAATAGAAAGGTCTGAGTTAGGCAAGTGTGAGGGCTGTCTCTCACACTAGTCTTCCCTCCCTTGAAAAGCCAGCCAGTGTGGTCCCAGGATTCTGTGAGGTGATAATGGAGTGGGTGCAGGAGAGAGGGGAAAAGGGAGTGGGGAGAGAGGAGAGAGAAAGACAGCTGGTGACAGAGAAAGAAAGGAAAACATTAGAGAGAAGACTGAGAAATGAAAGAGATGGTCAGTTCATAGAGCATGTGTCAGGGTGGGGGTGGGAGAGAGAGGGTGTTTGTAGATCTAGCTGTAGTCCGAAAGAATTTACTAGTGTGTTGGAATTCACTAGCTCCAAATCACCATTCTCAAAAACCCCCATCAGGCACCATGCTCATGATATGGACATTCCTCTGGGGCCCAAACACATCCAAACACAGGTTCTATCACAGTAAAAAGTGACGTAACTGTAGGGATGGCAGAGAATTCCACCACAGATTCCAGTGAGGCTGGATTCTTTAGAATCCGGCCCCTCGGAATCCGTGGTAGAACGGCCTCCTGCCCCCCGCCCCCCCTGCGGAATCCCCCGGGATGGCACTTACCTGGGGCAGATGCGGCGGATTCGGCGGCAGAGGCTCC
Source organism: Heloderma suspectum (assembly GCF_057233095.1). Lineage (NCBI taxonomy): Eukaryota > Metazoa > Chordata > Lepidosauria > Squamata > Helodermatidae > Heloderma > Heloderma suspectum. The sequence goes on from NC_139462.1 coordinate 99,183,661, forward strand.
AGCGGCAGTGGTGGCTCTGGCGGCTGGTCTCCTGGCTGGGCGCAGCCGGGCTGCTGCGGCCGCCATTGGCGTCTTTGCAGCTGTAATAGGGTATGTAAGAATTTACGTAGCCTATCATGGCTAGCCCCCCCCCCAAAAAAAACCAGCGTACACAAATGGCGGCGGCTACGGCGGCTGCCATTTGCGTTACCTATTTTTTGCCGTTCGCTTTTACAGCGAAAAAAAGAAACACAAATAGCGCCCACTACGCTATTTGCAGAGCCCTTATTTTCGCTGTAATTGCCTACATAAATATTTACGTAGGATAAAACGGCGAAAAATAGGGAATGCAAATGGCGGCCACCATAGCCAACGCAAATGGTGGCCGCTACAGTGGCCGCCATTTGCGTCCGCAGCAGCCCATCCGCGGCCAGAAGTCCGGCTGCGGACAGCCCTGGCCGGCTGCTCCACGGAGCTGCCGCGGAGCAGAGCCGGCTGGGCAGGATTCCAGGGGGGAGGTCTGGATCGCCTCCCCCCCCCTGTCGAGGATTCCGGGGGGAGGGATGGAGCGCCTCCCCCCCCAGCGGATGCCCTGACCAGGACCAGGTAAGGGATTCATACATCCCTACCTATCCGAGTCATAAAGGGGCATTACTAGGGATGGCACAGGCACCCGATTCAGTCCGGGAATCTGGCGGACCTGCTCCTTCCCTCACCCCCAAGCCCTGCTTGCCAAGCCCCTGCCCCTGCTCGCCCCCTGCCCCTGCTTGATGAATGGCCTTCACTCACCCCGGCAGCCTTGTTGAGCTTCACAGTCACCATTTCCTGACAAATAAAATGGTGAAGGCAAAAATGTGCAAATTTGTGCACATGCGAAAATATGCATTTTTGCGAATGCACATATTCGCGTATGTGTGAAAATATGTATTTTACGAAAAATGTACATTTTTGTACACATTAATGTGTGCCTTCGCAAAAATGTGCTTTTCACACATGAGAAAATGCACATTCACAAAAATGCAGAAAACATTTTGTGCATACAAAAACGTGCATTTTTGAGATGGCCATTTTATTTTTTTTAGACCGTGGAGCTCTACAAGGCCGTTGGGGTGAATGTGGGCTGCTCACTGAGAGTGGAAGGGGCTCGAGTGCAGTCTGGGGACTGGCAAGTGGGGACAGGGGCTGGGCAGGAGTCCAGAGAATCCAGATGGGGGTGAGTTTGCATATCCCTAGGTGTTACTGATATGGAACATATGTCCTTGGATGGGTGAGTTCACTGAATAAGGCGGAAAGAGAAATAAATGCCATTCCTGCAAGATTCTCTCATGCAACAGATTAGCAATGGTCCTTTGCCTTTCCAGAAAGCAGATGAGACAGTAATGCAATATTGCATGAAATACACATGGAGTGTCATTGCTTCATTTCCTTACAAGTGAAATCGAGCAAGCATTTTTACCACATAAAGGGCCAGATATCAATCCAGGATAGGGTATAGGTCCAAGATACCATAGTTGCACTTACAGATTTGTTTCCAGTAGTAATTACTCTTTCAACCTTGGAGAGCAAAACTCAAGCCTGACCCAGTGTCAGACTCACAGAATCCAATTACAGCAGCATGGTCTGTCAAGCACAGCTGAAGACTGAAGATCCTGCAGGCAGCTTAGGACATGCTTTTTAAGTAATCTGCAACCTGGCAGTATGAGACGGTTGCTATCCCAGGGTCTATGAGGCTTTGGGCCATTTATAACACTTTTTTTCATGGGGATCACATGCAAGGTAAAGTTAATAGGCTAAGAATGAATTCAGCATGCTGATAGATAGAAGCATGAATAGCATACTTGATCAACACATGAACAGGCCATTATTGGCCAGAAGGAAGTACTTAGAGTCATAATTTAACATCTTATCTTGAGAGTCTTTGATGTAAGGTCAGACCCTTTCTCTTGGTTAACCAGTGGTTGGACTGAGTGTGGGAGCTTTACCAAGAAAGGGTAATGGATTTACAAAGCAACTTGCCAGGATCAGAACAAAAGGACAGGTTACAGGGCAATTGGCTTGCTGGCAAGGAACAGTCTCATTAAACTGTACACTAGGAAGCTTCATAACTTGTGATGAATGTGGGCTTTTCAATCAAGAAATCCACACTTTGACCACATATTGGATGCACTACCCGACCTTGTTATTTGAGATATGTGATTTACAAGGGACATTATTAAATTAAGAGGACACTTGGCCCTCATTTACAGATTGGTGTTTAGAGTAACAGCATTTCCAGTTTAATTGCTCTTCGTTGTTTATCTGTAAACTGGTCAAAAATCAGTTAAACATACCTGCTTCCATGAGGAATATATATATTTATGTTACCCCCTTGCCTTTGATACTCCTTACACTATTCCACTGTGTTTCCCATCCCTCTGATTTCCTTTTTCCTTTGCTGATCTTGTTCTATATTTCCTTCCTTTGTTGAATACATGTTTTATTGTTATAAATTATTAGGAAATTACTAGAAAATTCAAAAATAAGTAAGAATAATTAGGCTTTTGAGATAATTTCAGTGACATAGATCATGGGTGTCTTCAGAAATAATTATGGGGGGTTGGTGGGTGGGCAAGGACTATGCCTGTTCCTGACTTGACTGTTTGCAGTCTTCATATGACTGAACCCCACACACCATTATACTAGTGCTGAAGAGAAGCAGTGAGAAACTCTGGTGGGCTGTGCCTGTTGGTGATTTACTGTATTGTATGGGATTATACATTTCAGAACCTAACAATTCAGAACAATTCTAACAAATTGTTTTATTTGTCCATTTAATAATAACAAAGTAAGGCACTAAAGACATACAGCTTCAGTTTGTCCATCGAACAACAATACTGTAGGACTCTAAACCAAATTAAAAACCTCTAAGGCTGAATTTCACAAGGATCTGCTTGACTGTGGTGAATGCCAGGCATAAGGTCTGAAACCAGTCAGAATTTTTTGTTAATGCTTGTCTGCCCATAACATAAAGGAGAATATAATATGAAGTGGATCATTCTTTAAACAAAAACTGGAGTCTTAGAGGGTCTTGGCCAAAATGGTCAATAGCTTCTTTTATAAATTTCTGCTGGGGATAGGTCTTCAACTTTTCTCTATGGACACTGAACAAACACAAGCCAGGCAATTGATCTTCATACATTGTTGAACGTAGCCATGTCTTTACCCTGCGCAAACTGATCAATTGCTAAAGGATTATTCATTTGTGCATGTTGTAACTGGGAGGAAAGTTCTGTAAGAATGGCCATTCTAATAGCAGAGAACAGTTCGGTGTGGTGTGGTACAATAGTTTAGTAAGGCTCATGTTGCATATGTCACACAATGATGGGTGTATTTCTTCGGTGTGTCTTTTTGCCCACAACTCATGCCAAGTAACAGATTCATCCCCAGAGTTTTCTAATTTGTAAAGTTACTGAATGGAATTGATGTGGGCTTGAAAGTCTTTTTCTTCAGCGTGGTACATCTGAGATGGATGTAGTTTCAGCAAACTGTGAACAGGTTGGTTTTCATCACTGAAATGAGTCCTCAGTCAGGCAATAAGTGAATCCAGGTAGGGAATGTAGATGGACAGTAGAACTCTTCTGTGGATTGGTTGGGATGATAGGCACAGTTTTGCTGTTGTATGATTTGTCTAGGTGCTTTAAGTTCTACATCCACTTCATCTGCCAGTTTCTTACACTTCTCTATTATTGGGCTAAAAGTTTCCTCACTAGCTTCCCTGCTTTTTCCATTATTCCCAGCAACTCTTGTATGTGTGCTTTCATTTCCATTCCATCTAACTTTACAGATTGCAGAGCTTGGGTGACTGGCTCTAGCATCAAGGAATATTTGTTTATGATCTCAAGACAAACATAAAAGTTGATGTCCATGATGCACACAATAAATGGTACAAAAGTTGTCTTGTCTTCATGTTGCTTGCTCGTGCTAATTACTTGAGTTGCAAGACAGTACTTTCTGCAAACACATGGATACTCCTGTATTTTTGAGTCCACCATGTTTCACATAGCATTGGTATATTAGGTATTAGATGTCATCTTTCGATTCTGTCACAGAAAAAAATACATGATAATTTTAATTGTGCCAATTGTATTATGCATATCATTGACACTGTTCAAATCATTTACAGTGATATTAAGTCTATGGCAAGAGCAGTGGACAAAGATTGCCTGAGGATAGATTGCCCTGATTTGTACTTGAACCTCACCTTGTTTTCCTGCCATAGTTGAACAACCATCATATCTTTGTCCAGCTAACTTATTGAGATCTAGTCCAAAATCAGAACAAGCAGATAAGATTGTGCTGGTTATGCCTACTGCAGTTTTGTCTGAGACTGAAATGAACCCATGGAATTCCTCATGTACAGATGCATTCCCATCACTTTCTTCCACAAAACTTACAGAGAGCTTCGGCTATTGGGCGGTATAGAAATGAAATAAATAAATAAATTACACTCGAGACAGTTGTTCTAGGCCAGAAATATCTGTGGTTTCATCTGCTAGGTCTGAGAATCTGATGAAAGCATTAGCCTTCATAACAATTTCTTCCCTCAAAATTTTGCCACACAACTTTATTAACGCATTCTGCATTCTTGCAGATATGTACTTAGTATTGCTTGCCCTGGTTTCCAAACTTTTAAAAAAAAATATTTCATCCCCTGCCTCAACACAAAACTGTAGAAGGTCTATCATGTTACCTGTGGTACTGGTCTCACCACAACGAGCAAGGTCATGTGACCCACAATACACAATGGTTGATATTATAGTACAGCTTCTGTTTATTTTCTTCTATAGCTCTTACATATGACTTATTAAATTGCTGTACCATCAACACCTTTTTCCTCTTCATGACAGAAAAGAATTTAGAAGCATCTGCATGTGAACCACTGTCCATCCGCTTTTTGAGTGCTCTCTTGCAGTCTCATTGAAGCCTTTATACTTGGTACAAACTTTAGTAATGAATGCACCCTGTACCCCTTGTCCTATTGCCTGGGGAAATAAAATGTCATAATGACATACAGTTCCTTTCAAAACAGCAGATGCTCTTGGATCCATACTATCATGCCTGGAGTCATAACTTTCTGCAGGAGTTCAGCATTGTGTAGGCAGCTCAAATTTTAACACATCTGATAGAGAATTTGCTTTTGATATGTAGTTCCCTATATCCAGATTTTCCTGTCATTCAAGTTGTACAGTAAAGGTAGCTGCCTCGGTATTTTCACTTGGGATGTTCTCGTGCCCTGCCTTTGCCTGTACCTGGATATTTTCTGTCTCTTTTTGAGGTAGACACATGGGGTGCTATTTGCACGATGTCTGATGAAGTAGTATCTTCAATATGTGTTGGGGGTTCACTGGCTGTCTTCTGCATTTTGAAGTAGTTTAAGATATCCATAGCTAAACAAACAGAAACAGCTCTGCTTCTTTGCTTTCTTTCTCTAGCAACCTTATATAGAAAAGAACACCCAAGCTCCTCACCTGATCACAAGAAGGCACCACAACTCCTTTGTTTATATTATCATTGTATTTCTGGGATTTACGCATCATTAGATCAGAACAAGCAGCATTCATCTGAGCTGCCTGCTGGCCCAGGAAGACTCTCCTCCAGAAAAGTGCAGAGTCTGAGCCTGGCAGCCACTCTCAGTAGAAGCAGTCTCAGAGATCACTCAAAAGTTCTTGTTGACTAGCTGGAGGTGTCTGTGTATGTTAAAATTAATAAATAAGATGAATGAATGAACGAATGAATGAATGAATACATTTAGGCTTCTGGGGGACACCCATGACACAGATATTGGATTGAAGGTAGTTGGGACAAGACATAGAATCATAGGGTTGGAAGGGGCCTACAAGTCCATCAAGTCCAACCCCCTGCTCAATGCAGGAAGCCTGATTCCCAGTCTTCCAACCAAGTACTAACCAGGGTTGACCCTGCTTAGGTCCCAAGATCAGATGAGATCAAATGTCTCAAATATCCCTTCTAATCATGGCTGTGCCTTGGTTACAAAAGAAATACAAACAACCTATGTCATATCTAATACAACTCTGTGTCACCACTTGTTGCTGAGCTTATCACATATGTTGTCAGAATAAGAGGGGGATGCTTTGGTTACAATCAAAATGGCTTCTTCACTAACATTAATACAAATATTTAATATAAGTGTCATCATGAATTCCTTTTCATCCTGTAAATATGTCTATTTTCACCCAAAAAGCATTAAGCAGTATGCCATTACACTTTGTCGAGGGCAGTTCTCGTTATTGGATGGCTCTTTGTTTAATTCCCTAATCGTTGCTAAAATAGCATATAATGAATTTAATAAGGCATTTCAAGTAGGCAACTGGCTATAAAGCATATGTAAAGTTTACCTTACGCAGAATGATTAAAGATAGCAAATTGCTCAAGTGAATAGCAAGGTTTTCTCCATGTGTCACAAAGGATCACAATTCACTTTAATAGACGTATTATTTTATTGACTGGGCACTGTGGGCTTCATTTGCCATTGCTGTACATGCAAGTGTGAAACACATTTTAAAAATCTAGAGAGGTTGGTGGAGAATTCACTTGGCAGCATTTCACACATACTTTGCTTGGGTGTAAATGAGAACATAAGACACACAGCAATGGATAACGGAATCCTATTTAGCATTTACAAAAATGATAGCTCTCTAGAGAGCCCTTATGGAAATGAAAATCTGTGCCTCAAAATGACAGCCGGGGCCATTAGTTGCAAGTCTGTTTGCAGATAAGTAGTCAGCTGTATAAAAGTGCTTAAAGTGTTTACTAATGCCAAGGATTGACATTAACTCTAGCACATGAAGCTGGTTTTTTTAAAGTACATATTGGCTTCCAAAATAATCCTATGCAGGGACATAATGTCCCATACTTTTAAAAGGAAATAATTATTGAGAAGTCTCCTGAATACTTCATAGGTAGGATTGCACAACAAAAGCAATTTAAAAATGGGATACAAATACATTGTTCCTTTTCTAACTAGCTTAGGGATGTCAGAGAATTCCATGACAGATCTCGGTGAGGCTGAATGCCAGTGCATTCGCCCCCCCGAAATCCATCGCAGAATGAAGCCCCCGCCCCCCCCGCCCCACGAAAGGCACGGGGGACAAAGTCCCCGCTGCCCCCACCCCACGAAAGGTGCGCGAAACAGAGCACTTACCTGCTCCCGTCCGTGCTGCTTTGCGAATGGTGGCCGTTGTAGCCGCCATTTGCTTCCTCCTCTTCCTAGCCATGATAGGCTATGTAAATACTTACATAGCCTATCACGGCTAATGTTTGCATTCCTGCGGAGGCCGTGATAGGCTATGTAAGTATTTACATAGCCTATCACGGCAGGGGGGGAAACCCCAGCGTACGCAAATGGCGGTGGCTACTGCCATTTGCATATGCTGGGTTTCCTCCCCCCCTGCCGTGATAGGCTACATAAGTATTTACATAGCCTATAATGGCAGGGGGGAAAAAACCCAGCGTACGCAAATGGTGGTAGCTACCACAATTTGGATACGATGGGGTTTTCCCCCTGCCGTGATAGGCTACGTAAATATTTATAAATAATGTAAATATTTACCTATCACGGCTCAATACAGGGACGCAAATGGCAGTGGCTATGATAGCCGCCATTTGCGTCCCTGCAGGGCTGCCCAGCGGCTTGATGTCCGGCTGTGGGCGGCAGGAGCCGGCCGGCGGCTCCACGGCTTGGCCGCAGAGCAGAGCTGGCCGGGCAGGATTCCGGGGGAAGGGATGGAGCACCTCCCCCCCGTTGAGGATTCTGGGGGGAGGGACAGAGCGCCTCCCCCCACCACGGATGCCCCTGCGCGGAGCCAGGTAAGGGATTCGTACATCCCTAATACGAAAATAAGGCATTTTGGAAATGAAAAGATGCTATTTGATTTTCTAGGCAGCTTTATTTTTGATCCTTTTCATTTTAATAGGAAGTGATAGTTTGTTTCTCTATTTTTTAATAGCATGAGATTGTTATTTTGGCAGTGTGTGAAAATTTTATGGGGCCTTCTGGCTATCCTGTTTTCATAGACACCTCTTATGTGGTAAAAATGCAGATTTTAAGCCGCATTCACAGATGGCCCAGCTACATGGAGACAGTTTCTGAAGCGATTCTGTTTAAACCAAGTTTTTCATGAAATCGGGTTTGTTCCTCCCATGGCAAATGTAGCCAGTAAAGCAGTATATACGTTTGTTTGTTTGTTTTTTAAACCCACTTTCATGGGTCAAACAGAACCTGAAGCCACGTCAGTTGGGGTTTGGGCGGAGTCCTGGGAGTAGAACTGAACATCAACGACTGCGGAAGTGCGGGACAGCGAAAGAGTGGAGGCTTGCTCCCTGCCCTTCCCTCACTGTGCTCGGTGAAGTGCAATGGAGGACAAGTTACTTCCAAGTAGACATGTTAAGCTGATACCTCTCCTCCATGGCCACCCTTTCTCAGTGGGAGTAAGGGTCACTTTTAAAACTCATTCACTAGTCCAGGGATTAAAAAAAGAGCAGGCAAAGGAATTCTCCTGACCCCTCTCCCTGCTTGCACTCAGTGCAATTGGAGGCAATGAGTTCCTTCTGAGTAGACATGTTTAGCCCACATCATCCCTTTCATGATGGACCTTTCCCTTCCACCAATCAGGCTGCTCCGCCCCAGTCTGCACTGAAGGCAGTTGAGGTCACACAGACTCTCAAGCCACACCGAAGCCACCACAACAGGAAAATCTGTCACAAAACAAGTTCGCAATAAAGCTGTTTTTAAAGTATGAAAAACCGTGCTTGCTATGGAGAAGGGTATACGTCATGTGCCACAATAATCTAGGAATGTACGAAAGTGACTTACCTGTTCGCGGATTATGTTTATGGCGGGGGGGAGGTGTTCCGGCCCTCCCCGCGGAATCCTTGCCGGCAGGGGAGGCACTCCGTACCTCCCCCCACAATCCTCAAACGGCCGGCTGTGCTCCGCGGGAGCTCCACGGAGCAGCCGGCCAGGCCCAGCCAGGCCAGAACCATCCGCAGCCGGATTTCCGGCCGCAGAGGGCTCTGGGTAAAAAAACCAAAAAAAACCCACGTACGCAAATGGCGGCGGCTACGGGCGCCGCCATTTGCGTTCCTTGTTTCAGCCGTCTTAATCTATGTAAATATTTACGTAGACTATGATGGCGAAAATAAAGGGGAACGCAAATAGCGTAGCGGGCGCTATTTGCATCCCTTTTTGATTCCCTGTTTTAGCATACGTAAATCTTTACGTAGGCTAAAATGGCAAATCAAAAGGGGATGCAAATAGCGCCCGCTACGCTATTTGCGTTCCCCTTTATTTTTGCTGTCGTAGGCTACGTAAATATTTAAGTAGACTAAGACGGCTAAAAATAAGGAACGCAAATGGCGGCGGCCGTAGCTGCCGCCATTCGCGTACGCATGTTTGTTTGTTTTAACCCACGCAGCCATGATAGGCTACATAAATCTTTACGTAGCCTATCACATCTTTTTTTTCTTTCCAAGACTGGAAATGGCGGTGGCGGCAGCTGGTCGGAAGACCAGCCGCCGCCGCCTCCGCCAAAGCCGCCGCAGGAGCCACCGCCACCCGGAAGTTCCACCCCAGGTAAGTCTCATCCCAGGGGGGATCTGCGTGGGGGCGTGGGGTGGCAGGCCGTTCTGCCACAGATTTCGGGGGGCCGAATGCACTGGCATTCAGCCTCACCAAGATCCGTGGCAGAATTCTCTGCCATCCCTACAATAATCTTGCGGGCTCAGTAGAACTGGAGTACATGCCCCATGTAGGTGGGGCCAAAGTTTCCTTAGTGCAAGTCATTACCTATCAACCAACCTAGATCACAACCTAGTAGGGATGGGGGAGAAATTCGTTCAGTTTACATTTTAATGCTGACATACCTAATTTTGTACTTTCAAACTAATATGCGACTAAAATGCAGTTATCCTTCAAAGTTTGCACTTCTCTGAATTTTGCAATGGAATTATCCAATTTAAAAATGCATATATTAGGAGCATGTGCACACAAAATATACAAAAGAAATTGTTCAAAATTATTATATTAGGAAAATTGCTTGGGTGGTGTGCACAATTTTGAGGAAGGTGGGCATGCAAACAGTACATAAATAGAAGAGGAAATACTAGTAAGCTGCTGTTTACACTATTGTAAAGAATGCCATATCATTTCCCCCCATTTCATTTATTGCTGTGTTAATCATTCTCAGCAAAATCAGTGACTATTATTATGACAGGTGGAGGATGTGGAAGGAAGGTTTTTATATGGCAGTGCAAATTCTCTTTCCCCGCTCCACCTCTGTCCAAACATGGCAGATTGCAACTTGCTTACTTTCTCTATAGAACTCAAAGACAACAATTGAGAAACAAGTCCTTCCCTATCTAGCTGTGCCCCTTCATCACTGTTCCCCCACCCTTGGATTCCCTTTTCTTGGACACAGCATAATATGGCAAAGTGATGGAAGAAGCCAGGATTGGTGATGGTGTGGGTGCCCGATTCCATCTGGGAATGCAGCAGAACCACTTCTGCCTGCACCCCTGAGCCTTGCTTGCCGAGTACCTGCCCTGCTTTCCCCTGCTCATGCTTACCAAGTGGCCCACACTCAGCTCGGCAGCCTCGTCGAGTTCCGCAGTCACCATATTTTTTGTGTATGCATGGAAATGTGCATTTTTGCAAATGAGCATATTTGAATATGCAAAAATGCATATTTTTGCGAATGTGTATATTCGCGTATGCACAAATATGCACATTTTTGCAGTCACCATTTTATTTTTCAAAGGACTGGCAAGCAGGGGCAGGGGCTGGGCGGGCAACTGGAAAACCCAGACAGGGGTGGGTTCGTACATCCCAAACTAGGATCCAGCATATATCTACATAAACGTGTGTGTGTGCTCACTAGGGATGGCGGAGAATTTCTCCCCGAAACTTCAGGAGGCCGAGCGCCGAGGCATTTGGCCCCCGAAAGTGTTGGGGAAATTCTCCGCCAGCCCCCCGCCCCCCCCGGGATGGGACTTACCTTCAGCGAATGTCCCTCTCGGCGGCGGGTCCCGGCGGCGGTTCGGCGATGTTTCGTCAGGGGCGGGGGCGGCGGCCAGTCTCCCAACCGGCTGCCGCCATCGCCATTACAAAATAAAAAAGTAAGTAAAACACACACACACACACACGTGATAGGCTACGTGACGATTTACGTAGCCTATCACGGCTAGATTTCCCAAGTCAGCCGTGATAGGCTACGTAAATCGTCACGTAGCCTATCACGGGTGACTTTGGAAAAAAAAAAAGCGCGTACGCAAATGGCGGCGGCCCATGGGCGCCGCCATTTGCGTTCCTTATTTTGGCACGTCTAGTCTACGTAAAGATTTACGTAGACTACGTCGAAAATAACGGCAACGCTATTTGTGTTGCCCTTATTTTCACCGTAGTCTACGTAAATCTTTAAATCACTTCTTTAAATCTTTAAATCACTACGTAAATCACTTCTAAGGGTGGCAGCTGGAAAGGCAATACGAGTCAAGCACGTAGACTTAACAACCAACTTCTTGCACAGTGACATAAAGGGAGGTATGGACTAGCCACCCTGTTTCAAGGAATTAAAGGACTAGAACCTCATTGGTACTCTTCAAAATCACAATTATGGGCTTAAACTAGAGGATTGCCCTATTGCTTTATTTATTTATAAAATTATTTATGAGTCACCTATCTGCCCAAAAAGGGCCCCCTCATGGAATGAGAAAATAAATGTACTCCGCATGGAAGAATTCATGCAAAGTAAAGTGGATCCATGCTTGTCCTCCAACATGAAAGATAACAAGCGGACATATATCCTGATTTATGCTGATATTCTTTATTTGAACAGAAGGAAGAACTACTGGGATAATATACAAACTGACACAAATGCTGAAATGAAAAGAGAAAAAAAAACCCTACTAGGAAACATCACACATTAACTCAGTATACAGATAGTAAGATAAGAAGATGGGAGTTATCTTCTTAATTAGAGAGGAAAAACACATGCCAAAATGTTCCAGTATTTCAATGAAAAAAGCAAAGGAATTTAAACCCCCTCTATGGAAGTAGACTACTTGAAAAAATGATGGAATTGGAAAACTATTATACATAGCTGCTGCAACAAGACCAGATATTGCTGCTGTTGTAAGAATTTTGTGCAAGAAAGTTGCAGTGCCCTAAGTGACTGGAATACAGTGGAAAGAGTGATATTGTATCTAAAGGGAACAATCCAGCTGAAATTGCAAGTTCTGGTAAACATTGATCTGACATTAGTTAGGTATATGGATGTGGACTGGTTTGGGAATATCCACTTCAAAACTCATTCCAACTGTGATACATAGCAGATTGTGAGCTTTTTCCCCTCACATGCAAATGTGTATGTGTTTCCATGCATGTTTTTTTTTAATATATGTATTTTGGGTGCATACATTTTTGAAACATACACATTTTTTCTCCCAATAAGTAAAGCACGTTTGTGAGCATTTTTCAAATGTACACATTTTTCATGCACTTTTTAATACATATGTATTTTTCTAACAGATTTTTGTGTGTGTGTGAGTTGAATTACAAGCTCTTAGATGTGGAGATTTCCAGTTTTATTTTGGTCTGCATTCAGTTCCAGGAGGTTTGAATTGTGTAAGCTCATATCAGTTTATGAACCCAATTAATTTATTTCACATCCCTAGGAATATATACTGCTGATTCAAAGTCCATCAGTAGATATCGGTTTCAATATGAAGAAGGAACTATTAGCTGGGATGATCAAAAACAGACAACTGTTGCACGTTCATCAACAGAAGCAGAATATGTGACAGCTGTACAAGCATGTCAGAAAGCCATCTGGATTCGTCAATTATTGTTAGATATAGGACTGAAACAATTTGAACCAATACCAATTTTTGAGGACAATCAAGGATGCATGAAGCTGTCACAGACTGAAAAGATTAACCCTTGAAGCAAGCACACTTATGTTAAGTATCACCTCTTAAGAGACATGCAAAAACAAGGAATTAATTACATGCAATGTTGTTCATGTGAATAAATTATTCCAGATATTCTCACCAAGCTACTGCCCAGACATTGCCACTGGAATTTACAAATGAAGATTAATATTGTAGAATGCCACTGAGAATTGATGTGAAAGAGGTGACGACATGTGAATAGAGTTATATAGATCAGTGCAAAACTAAGTGTGGAATTGGTCTGCTCCAACAGTAGGTTAATAACTGTCTTGCTAGTTGGAGCTTTCTCTCTCTCTCTCTCTCTCTCAGATCCAAGCATCTTCTTCTCTAACTTCCAGTTTGTGTTTTTTTTTATGCTAACATCAAGCTGTGTAGTGTTGATTGCATTTTTTGTTGCAATAAGAGATTTATAAAATGGAGCTCTGCTGACTGATTTGCCTCAGCTCTATAACACTGTGTGAACACATGCATTGGCTTGTGTTCCTCCACATTCACCATGTGCACAGATGGAGTATGGGTGCCAGATTTTATTTCATGGATAGTATACACTAACAGAGGTTACCCAAGACCCAAATGAATTGTCACACAGATATGCCTCAAAGGAGCTGAAATCCATGTTAAATGCAGCTGTGCTGCATACTAGCTGTCATCTCTTGCCTCATGCCTACAGTGAGAATTATTCAAGTAAGTTGCCAGCCTGAAGTCCCAAAGATATTGTCTTCATAAGGGATGAAGCATGTGTTACACTGCAACTGCATGTAATGAAACCCCATTTTGTCAGCTGCTTTTACCCCCACCAGTGCTCCAGAGCCATGTTTATCTTGAAAACACATGTCAAGAAAATTGCAGAGGTAAAAAGAGCATGGTGGTAGTGGTGCATTTGTGGGGACAGAGGGAATAAACTAAGGGCGCAGTCCTATGGCTGCTAGACTTTTGATAGGACTTTTGATTTTGGGGAACCAACCTCAGAGCCACACTCTGAGGTTGGTTCCCAGAAAACCACCTCCCCATCTCTCCCCACCACCTTGTAGGCGGTACAGATTGTCCCGGGCTCCACTCCCAGAAGAGAAGTGTGGAGCGGGAGGAAAGGGGGATTCCCAGGGACAGGGAGGGACAGGGATGGCAGAAGCATCATTACAATGCTTCTATGCATCATCTGGCCAGCCCCCCCCCCGAACCGCTCTGGCTAGATAGCCAAAATTGGCCACCTAGCCGGTAATGCAGGGTGGCTGGAGTGCAGAGGAGAAGATCCCCTCTGCGCTTTGCCCTTCATTGGATAGGCAGTCACCTCTGACTTTGGAGCAGCCAGCCGGCCGCCTATCCCAATAGGATCGCTCCCTCCGAGGGGGGAAATGAAACACTACTTTTCCTTCCAATACCTCTCCATTTCAAAGTGTCCCCTCCTACAGTTATTTCGCAATGGACAAGGGACTTTCAAGACTTGGGTACATGCAACTTCTGTGTAACTTGCAGCTTGCCCTTCAATTGTCTTCAAAAGAAACCAGCGATTTCCTTTTGTTTGCAATTCAAACAAACTTTTAATTGCTGCTTTACAAGTTTAGGTAAGTGCATTAGCAATAATACTTTGAATCATAAGTGAAGGTTGGAGAGATGATTTTCAACTTCATTATGTAGAAGAATGGACACTTAACAGAAGGAAGTTAAAGTGCAAGGATAAAGCAAATTGCATCTTCGGAGATTCAGCTGTCTTATAGCTCTTTTTATGTAATATCTAAGCTTAGTGTTGTGATGAAAAGCCCTAAAGAGTTGCAGAGAGACCAGTGATGGAAATCTATTGTGACAGTAGCCTGAGAGGAAAAGCTGTGTTCACTTTAAAAAACTAAAAAGAAAACTACGCCCCCAAAACACAAAACAGAAAAACAAAACCAGTAACTCTGAGTGGTTAATCACCATAATTGTCAAAGGAAACTTATAAAATTAAATCCTGATTTAAGTAGCTAATTGCGGTGTCTTCAGTTTCCTTAGAAAAATGTTTAGTGCTTTCTTAAATTTTGGGCAAAGAAGGCTGGATTTAGAAAATCTTGTTGTTTATTCCATTCTGTATCCGCTGTTGCATTTGCTATGGAGTGGGAATTAAGTGCTATCCAAAGAGTTTTAACTGTGAAATCCATGATGCATTGAAATATTTCCAAAGCCCTAGTTTCAGTGCATTCCAACCTCGATGGTGACTGCAAATACTTTGTTTTCAAACCATTCTGCACATTACATAGAATGAGGTAGCAGTCTGAGGTGATGAGACCAGTTTTGAGGAGTGCATTGCAACATTAGCAAGCCTCTATGCTGAGTACAGAAGAGAGGAGGATTGAATGTTCAACAGTTCTATAACCCCCCCTGGGTTTGTTCATGTGAAGGAGGCTCCATGTGCTGAAGAGGACACATGGCTGCACTGCTGGGCCCACCCCTAACATCATGTGTACTGACTAGATCCACCCCTAATGTCCACATATGGACCATACATATCTGCAGCAGGGAAGCCTACATAGACCTCTGTGCACATAGGCGTCCACACATTCCAGAGCTTTGCATGACTGGGGATGCAAAATGTGGAGAAGGCTTCCCCACTATAGATGTCCATGCTCAACACAGGGCTAGTCCATGTGCATGATGACATCCAGAGTAGAGCCAGCAGTAGAGCTCCAAAGTCCTTTCAACATGTGGAGCCTCTTTCGCATGAGTAAGGATTCTGCCTTCCTCTGCTTTCTTTACCAGGTATCTTTACCTACTTGGAGTGAACTATGTGGTAAAGTGCTGGTAGCCACCTCAGAATTAAGTGCCAACATAAAATCTGGTAAGCCTACTCCAGTTTTTAAATTGACAGTAGCCCTCTTTATGTGTCTCAAAGTAGTGCTGTCCTGAAAATTTCTCCCACATTATTTTCGACCATTCTTATTCAATTTGATAGAAAAGAAATTGCCTTTGAAAGAAATTGAAAAGAGAAGGCAGTTCAGAGAAATTCTCATGGGTTGGGTTCAGGGTTCTTGTGCTTACCTTGCATATGAGGTGGCCAAGGAGTGTGCAGGAGTATCCTGCCTTTTGTTGTGCAATCATCGCTCCACACCTTAGAGACAAGATGTATCTGGAATTCATCCATAGACATTTAACGTTTGGAAGATCCTGGGGAAGGTGGTGAACCTTAAAGAATGTCAACTAGAGCTCAGCCAAAATTTCTCAGAAGACATTTTTCTCAGAAAAGTCCTGAGAATTATTATTTTTTTGTTACCCCCCTAGAAATAAAGTGCCACTTTGAAAATTTTCCCCAAATTTCTTCCCCATTTTTGGGTGAGTTTCACCTTCCCTCCCTACCACAATGCCCTAGAATGATGCTAGGTATGGGGTAATGTGGACAATGCAAAATGGGGGCCAGGCTGCCAATACAGCTGCTGTTGTTGCCACTTGTAATGGCAGTGCAAACAACCAAAAAACTCTTAGGGGAAAAATCCCTGCCAGTGGTGAGCCCTACCTGTGAGAAATTGCCGGAGAATTTCTCCTCCCACTGGAGAAATTTGGTGAAATTGTCCCTGAAATTTCTTTGCCCATAAATAGAGTGGAGAATTTCAAGAGGTCATTTGTGCACAGCTCTTTTTCAAAGAATGCATGAGGGCTCAATGTGGGGACAGGGATGGGGCTGTGCTTGCGGGCCCTTAACATGCCCATGCACATTGGGTCCTGCCCCTTCATTCCCAAACCTCGTCACACGGACCGGAGGTGCTACTCATGTTTAATTGAGTGTGAGTAGAATGCTCTGCACAATCAGGGAGCTTGATAAACAGGGTCCCCAATCATGCAAAGTGTTCCACCCCCATTCAAGTGCACACAGTGCCTTTGGCGGTGGGGCCAGTGTGTGCGGCCAATATGTGCTGCCTTGGCCCCAACCCCTCTTTGAGCCTTCATGTATTCTTTGGACCATGGGAACAGGGCTAGTGTCACCTACAGGACTGGTGTCTGAATGTGAGATAGCATATTGGCTCCATTAAACCAACCTTAGTTGACAGTAGGGTGAAGGATCAGAAAAGCCAGAGTTATTTGCCTATTACCAATAGGGATGTCAGAGAATTCTGCCACGGATCTCGGTGAGGCCGAATGCCAGTGCATTTGGCCCTCTGAAATCCATGGCAGAACGGCCTGCCACCACCTGCCCCCCGCGGATCCCCCCCGGGATGAGACTTACCTGGGGCAGATGTTCCGGATGGCGGCGGCTCCAGCGGCGGCTTCGGCGGCGGCTGGTCTTCCAACTGGCTGCCGCCGCCGCCATTTGCAGTCTCGTCTTTTTTTTTTTTCATCAGTGATAGGCTACGTAAAGACTTGCGTAGCCTATCACGGCTGGGTTAAAAAAAAGGTGTACGCAAATGGCGGCAGCTACGGCCCCTGCCATTTGCGTTCCTTATTTTTCGCTGTCTTTGTCTACGTAAATATTTATGTAGACTAAGAAGAAGAAAAGAAAGGGGAACGCAAATAGCGCCCACTATGCTATTTGTGTTCCCCTTTATTTTCACCGTAATACTCTACGTAAATATTTACGTAGACTAAGACGGCGAAAAATAAGGAATGGAAATGGTGGCAGCCATAGCCGCCGCCATTTGCGTACGCGTTTTTTTTTTTTTTACCCAGAGCCCTCCGTGGCCGGAAATCCGGCTGCGGACGGCCCTGGCCTGGGCCTGGCCGGCTGCTCCGCAGAGCCGCTGTGGAGCACAGCTGGCCGTCGAGGATTCTGGGGGGGAGGACCAGATTGCCTCCCCCCCATCGAGAATTCTGGGGGGAGGGACGGAACGCCTCCCCCCCACACCATGAACAGAATCCGCGAAAAGCTAAGTGACTTTCGTACATCCCTAACAAGCTGAAGAAAATAATATGGAAATTAAATTTACCGTACACAATAAAATATACACATTTGCTGGAGCTCTCTAGCTTATAGCATATTTTGGTAAAGCTCTTGGAACTAAGCAAGTTGCCTTTGGGAGTAGAAAGCTGAGGACAATTGTCCTACAGAGTATATCAATTTCTGATCCTTCAGGAGATTAGAACATAACAGATAAAGCATGTCATATTATCTCATGGGTAAGCAAATTAGGCATGGCGGAGAATTCCGCCATGGGTCTTGGTGAGGCCGAATGCCAGTGCATTCAGCCCCCTGAAATCCGTAGCGGAACAAAGCCCCCCCGCCCCCCCACCCCATGAAATGGGCCTGGAATGGAGCACCTACCTGCTGCCGTCTGCGCTGCAAGGCAAATGGTGGCTGCGGCCGCGGCCGCCATTCACTTCGTCCATATAGCCAAGATAGGCTACGTAAATACTTACATAGCCTATCACGGCTAACGCAGGGACGGCATTTGCGTCCCTGCGGAAGCCGTGATAGGCTACATCAGTATTTACGTACCCTATCATGGCAAAACTAAGGGAACGCAAATGGCCGCCATTTGCGCCCCTCTGTTTTGCCGTGAGAGGCTACATAAATATTTATGTAGCCTATCACGGTGGAAAAAAAAGAGAACGCAAATGGTGGCCGCCGTAGCCGCTGCCATTTGTGTTCGCTGTTTTTTCTTTTCGTGATAGGCTACGTAAATATTTACGTAGTCTATCACGGGCTGGCGTAGGGATGCAAATGGCGTCCCCTACACAGGACGCCATTTGCATCTGCACCAGCCCGGCGGCGGCTGGAGGCCCCGCTGTGGGTTGGCCCGGCCGGCGGCTCCGCGGCCTGGCAAGATTCTGGGGCTGAGGAATGGATCGCCTCCCCCCCCCCCGTCGAGGTCATACACCCCTAAAGCAAATAGCATTTTTTCCTTCTTGAGCCATAAAAGTATACCTAAAGTAATACTATGGCTTGTGAAAATGTTCTTATCTAATCAAGTGCAAGCATACACCAAAGGCTCTCAATAAAGAAAATCCTGAGATTATAATCACTGCAACCTAAAACTTCAATAAGTCCACAAGACTGGCACTACTTGTAAATTATTGAATTCACTTTAGTTTGGTAAGCAGTTATTTTAGTAGCTAATTCTAACTCTGAAATTCAAAATTGCCAGCTTGATCCAGAAGAATAATGCTTATACTTACTTACAAAAGGACTGATATTCAATACTAAATTTATTTTTGGATCAGGTTATGCCCCCCAACCAGCATCAAGCTCAATTTTTGAACAGCTTCTTTCTATCTTGGACATATTTTGAGAAAATGAACTAATTTTAGCAGGGAATTACAATACAATACTTGACCCCTCTCTTACTAGAAACACCAAAATCCATCTCAGAGACATAAGGCTGGTTTGACTTCTTAGCATTGTATGACCCAATTGAGTTTACCTGATACCCAGGAGTAGATACTAGAAAAATCTAAATGCCTGTGAATTTTCATGCAATGATTTTTCAGTGTTCTTTACTATCATATTTATTTGATCATGATTTCAAATACTTTGGCATCTCAATTTTTTTCCAGAGTTTTGTCTCCATGATCATATGCGTAGATCATGCATGGGTTTCCTTAAGGCCTGTGAATTGGAAACTAGCAATCTATTCATGGAAGTTAAATGCAATTCTTTACTAATCTCTCATATTAATGAAAATACCTATTTATTTTAAGAGAGCACCACACCATGTCTTAGTATGACTTGTGAGATGCATTCAGGCCTTTGGCTAGAGGATTGCTTCCTAAAATAAAAAGAGAAAAAGAAAACTTTGAGAAAGGTATTGATAAGGAAAAAAATCTAAATTATGGCAGAGACATAAACTTACCAGGTCCAATAGAATCTTTTTTTTTTTTTAACAGATTCAGGGTAGATTTACTGGAAACCGCTAAGGTTCAAAAAGCACTTGTATACACTAAACAACAATATTTTGAGTTTTGTAGGAGACCTGTATAGCCTTCGCCAATATTTTGACTACCAAATCTAAAGAGATTTAGGGAGCAATCATATCTGGATCGATGGTCATCTCCAAGCCTGGGGGTTACTGCCTATCCAATGCAGGGTGGGAGGAGTGGTGAGGAGCGGGTCTCTTCCTCGCTCCCCCAGCCCTGCTTTTGCAGCTAGGCAGCCGACTTTGGCTATCTAGCCGTGGGACCTCAGACCATGGGAAGCAGCGGCCAGACAACACATAGGATGCGTCATACTGGCATTTCCAATCTCCCTGCCCCCGTGAACCTCCCATTTGGGCCGCTCCATGCTGCTCTTACAAGCGCGGAGCACAGGGCCGATCTGTGCTGCCTAAGAGGCAGTGAGGGAGGGGGTAGGGGTCGGTTCTCCAGGAACTGACCTCTGAGTGTGGACTCCGAGGTCAGCTCCCAGAAACCAACCTATCCTGTGGCCATCTAGCCACTGACTAGTGGCCATAGGATTGCGCCCTTATACTGCTTTCACAGGTTACTACAAGAATCTCTCTAAATCATATATAAGCCTAATTCTTGGATGTTGAAACTTATTTAGACAAATTACCTCTTTACTGTAGGGATGTTGGAGAATTCTGCCACGGATTCCAGGGAGGGTGAATTCCAGTGCACATTTGCTATCACAGCAAAAGACAGGGGCGCAAATGGCATAGCGGCCGCCATTTGCGTTCCTGCGTAGGCTGTGATAGGCTATGTAAATATATACGTAGCCTATCACGGCAAAAGACAGGGACACACATGGCGTAGCGGCCGCCATTTGTGTTCCTGCCTTTTGCCGTGATAGGCTACGTAAATATATATGTAGCCTATCACGGCAAAAGAGAGGGACGCAAATGGCGGCGGCTATGGTGGCCGCCATTTGCTCCCCTGCGCAGCCCAGCAGCGGCCGGATGTTTGGCTGTGGGCAGCCCCGTCTGGCGCTCCGCAGAGTTGCCGCGAAGCGGAGCTGGCCGGGGAGGATTTCGGGGGGAGGGACGGAGCGCCTCCCCCCACCGTGGATGTCCCTGGACGAAACCAGGTAAGTGTTTCGTACATCCCTACTTTATTGTCAGGGAACTACTTTATTGTAACAGAAGAGGAAGAAAAGGCTTCACCTCCAAATATTTTGTCGCAGATGGATCCTGTTTTAGAAATGCACGTTGCAAGCGTTGGCTCCTCAATCTTCATCAAGACTACAGTGGGAAAGGGAGCAAAGGGTTAAGAAAAACCTAACTTCCTGTCCTTGGTCCAAATCTGGATTGGGTCTGGATTAGTGAGGAAAAAATAATACCATGTACTTCAGGGATGGGCAATATGTGACCCATGGGCTGCATGCAGGTCTCCCTGGCCCTTTGTGTGCCCCCCCCCGCCAGGATTTGCTACTGAAATTTGGCAGCACAGCAGCAAAAAGAGGCTGATTTCCCTTTGTTTTCAAAAACAAGCTGCGATTTGCCACAAGCAGCACAGCAGCAAAAAGCAGGCAGCTTTAAAGAAAAATAAGCCCTTTTTTTGCTGCCATATTGCAATGCCACCAGATTTCAGTAGGGTGTGATCTCTAGTGGGTTCCAGGTGGGAAACTGGCCTCTGAACCACAAGAGGTTGCTCACCCCTGGGGCGCCATCACATGAGGCTTTTATTGTGCACTTATGGTGGGTCACTCATGGAGGTTTGCAGGTCCTTTTCATGATGTTGTCATCCTCCTGTTCATCTCCTGAGTTTTTTTAGGTTTATCCTATAATGATTTAATTCGTCGATAATGGAGTAATAACGGGAGCTGGCACGGGAGACAAGATGGAACCTTGTGGGACCCCAGCATAGCTGCCGTGGAGCTGAACAAAAATCTCCCAGTTTGATTGTCTGATAGTGACCCTGTAGGTAGGGGCAGAACCACTGTAATACAGTGCCTCTTGTTCCCAACCCACTAAGCAATTCCAGGAGGATACTGTGGTCAGCAGTATCTAAAGCCACCAAGAAGCTGAGGAGAATCAACAGGGTAGCACTCCCCTGGTCTCCAAATGGGTATTTATTTATTATTATTTATTAATAAGAATTATTTATTTACCAATTCATTGTTCCCCTCCCTTCGCTTTTCTTCAGTGACTTCTGAAGTGGCAATGCAGTGTTATTTCTATATCCAAACACACTGATGATAATTATGTTGAAACACTTACTTTTTTTCCCACGACAGGAATACACGATAGATGTTTTCTTCCGCCAAAAATGGAAAGATGAAAGGTTAAAGTTTAAGGGTCCAATGAACATTCTTCGCCTGAACAATTTAATGGCCAGCAAAATCTGGACTCCAGATACATTTTTTCACAATGGGAAGAAGTCGGTAGCTCATAATATGACCATGCCAAACAAGCTACTTCGAATCCAAGATGATGGGACTCTGTTATATACCATGAGGTACACATTTTATTTCATCTCTTTGTATTCATTGCCCTGGTAAGGCTGTTATCAGTTTAGTCTCAAGCCATTTTGAGCCCTTTTGTTCACTCATTTTACCCATGCGACATTCTGCAGCAAGCATGTGTTTAACATATGCAGGCTGCTACATGACGAAATAAGCAACTGTTCCTCAGAGGTGCTACATGCTGAGAAGAATTGCATCACCCTAGTGTCCTAGTAACACAGCGCACCCTACTTACACATACGTGCCAGCCATGAAGCTAACAGTTACATATTTACAGATCCACTGTTGCTACTTTGGAGGATTGAGTAACTTGAGATAATTGTAGTACATTTAATGACATTATCCAAGGTTGGTCTCTGCTTTGAATTACTTATTTGTTTGTGTTTTGGTTGAAACTACCACAACTAAATTATGTATTAGTTTCCTCTGAGGTTCAGGCATGTGCCTGCACTAGGAGTTCTGTATTCACATGGCACATACTTCTGGATATTACTAGACAACCTGCAGTTCCATAATATATAACGTCATTCAGTTGGCCATTCTGTATAGTTTTGGAATTGGCTATTTTTAAAGTTTTGATTTAATGAGGAAGTGTCCTCTGAAGGACCATATAAAATGGATGAAGAAATAATGGATTAAGTTTAAATTAGTTTCACATAATTCATCTCTGAGTCTGGATTAAATTCAGTTAATTTTTGTGTCGTTGACTTTTGTGACCTCTTAGCAGGAGACAAGAATACAGTGGTATTTTGCCTTCCAGGCTTACAGTCCAGGCTGAATGTCCAATGCATTTAGAAGACTTCCCTATGGATGCTCACTCGTGCCCATTGAAATTTGGCAGCTGTAAGTAACATGGCTAAAAGTGCAGCCTCTAGTTAGTCAATATCTTATGTAGTTCAACATATCATTATTTCACTTGGACTTGCTCAGATTTATGTGTGCTTCAGCAATGTTGTGCTACATTATATATTTTGAGGGTTTTTTAAAAAAATATATATTGTTCATTGCTGTTGTCTTTGAACATATTAGTGAATTGCCTGGTTTCTTGTGTTTTAGCAGATATTATGGCCTGATTCTTCACACACTTACTTGCAGCTTTCCCCCTGTGTAATGCCATTTATTAACCAGTAGACTTAAATCACTGTTGTAGGAGTGTGGCACAGTTGTTGATCCAGCACTCAGATAAGTAGAATAATTGATTAGATAACCAATATAGTAACAGAGTGAAACAAGATATTTGATAAAACATACTTAAAAATTATATACGCCTAGAGAAGCTGAAGTTTCGTTTGATATTAGTGTTCCATTTCTTAGTAAATGAATGCTGTAGCAAGAAATGCCCTCTGCAAAATAACTGTTTTGTTGTTCTAAGTGTACATTCAATTTTGAGGTACCCAGTCAATTATATAGTGTACCTAAGGCTGCAATCCTATGCACACTTATTTGAGTGTAAGCTCCATTGAACACAGCGAGAGACGCTTCTGAGGAAACTGCATAGGAATGTACTGCCAGTCAGCAGGTTACCATGAAGGAGGTGGTCACTGGAATATAACACATAGGGAGTGTAGCATATACATCTTTAGCTTTGTGCCAAATCAACTCAAAGTGTACCTGCAAAATATGTTAGCCTGGTTACTTGTTGGAAAATACAAAATCTTATAGTGCTAGTTCTGGAAGACCCTATTTATTTATTTAAACCATTTGTATCCCACCTTTCCTCAAACAGAATCTATGATAACTATCAATAAGAACGAAAAATAACATTATCATACAAAAATGAAACTACAAAATCTAGCATGTTGGACAAGAGTATTGCAATGAATTTGCTTTTTCAGTAGCCTAAAAGAGTTTCCACTGATAAAATGCTTCTGCACTAAACGATATGAGTACAGACCGACTAGGAGTGAATGCGGCTTAATTTCATTGGTCTGGTGTAAATGTGAGTGGACATCTCCTGTTGCTAATCCACAGCATTTGATAGTCAGAGGTCTCAGAAACTGAAGGGTTTTTTTATTTATTTCACTTACATCTTACTCTTCCTTTGAGAAACATAGGCTTGTTTCAAATATCACACTAAACCACGGTTTGTTGTGAAATCTGAATTGACCAACCAGTTTGTAAACAGTCAGCAAAGCAGAATCTGAAACGGTGCTTTGGAGGTAGTTGTGCAAACTGTGGCTTCCCACTGTATTCTGTGGTAAAATGTATTCCATATATGAATAATCTGGGAAAAAAAAAACATTCTTAATGATTTTGAAGGCAAAAGGAGAAGGGGATGGCAGAGGATGAGATGGCTAGATAGCATCACCGATGCAATGAATATGAACCTGAGCACACTCCGGGAGAGAGCGGAGGACAGGAAGGCCTGGTGTCCATGGGGTCACGAAGAGTTGGACACGACTTAACGACTGAACAACAACAACAACAAATTTCTGTTTTGTATGTTGTGCTCTGAAGCTAGTATACACTAGCCTCTCAGGTTAAATTTAAAAGACAACATCTCAGCCAGAAGAGAGGATGTATGTTCAGATGTGAATGCACTTGCTTTGTGATTCTAATATGCCTATCTGAGAGAGGTCATGTAGGCAATGAAGACTCCAGCAGCTTCTAAGACGGAATCTACTGGAAACAGGGAATAGTACCAGGCTCTCAAGATCCTCCAGTTCCCTTCAACACCTCAAATTGTAGAAGGGGAAAAGTTTGGAGAAGAAGACATCCTGCTACCCCAGGATGCAGAAGCAGGGCTAGAACAAGCCCCAGACCTTATGGCACTGGCCAGAGGATCTACTAAGCAATCATGCAGAGCAAGCAGCCACACTGAGAAAAAGGAGGCAAGTAGAAGACTTGCTGCGTATGAAGGACTTGGTCATGAAATGGCTTGGACAAGTGAAGGCATGCACAGATAGAGAGAAACAAGACTCAAGGGCATGGTTTGTCAACAAAAAATAGGAGTGAAGAAATAAGATTCCTTTCAGTCTGTATGCACTGTAATCACAGAATCTGATGCAGCGTTTGAGAAAAAGAGTGTGAATTGTTTATTTATATATTTTAGTTTAGAAAGAATAGAAAATTGAATCAAATGAGGCCCATTCAGTTGCACTTGCATTTGTTCTGAAAAGAAAGCACTGTGTAATGAATGAATATTGAATTGGCACTGTTTTTGGTATCCCATTGGTATTACTCATTTGCGGGCGGAAGGCTCACTTGTCTCTAGTGATAGCAACAGCAGAACTGTTTTTGGTAGCCTCTCCTGGCAAATGTGGTTTTATTTTCCCAGAATGCTCCAGACATCGCAGCAGGGCACTCCAGGGAGAAATGTGGGTGCCAGTGAGGAAGGCACTATTTTTTGTTTGACAGCTGACATTCCTCTCTCACCCAAGTGTCCCAAAGAATACCATGTCCAGGGAACATAAAACGGCTACTGCCCAAACTGGCTACCAAAATCAGCTCTTACTTTTGTCACCAAAAAGTCAACGCATGGGAACCCCCACGGCCCAGACAAATGTGAGTAGTGAAGCAAGCAAACAAAAAAATTGTATCTACGTATCTAATCATTTCACATTATTAGTACCAATTATGTTTAGCGGTGATATTTGGACTTGAAAGCACTTAAATATTGAAAGCATAAATACCGATATTCTGCCATGGGTTGAAACAGCATGTAGAGAAATACACTTCTGGAGCCATTAAAATCCTTTCCTATTTTAATACCAATACATTTATATTTGTACAATGTTACTTTAAATGGAACGTATCTGTGATTCTTTATCCCTAGTTTAAAAGCATCATTAAAATAATAAAGAGCTGTTTCATTGCTTACCTGGTGGATGTGGTGGGTTTTTTCATTTCTTGTTTTTGGCAAGCTTGTGAATCACAAAACATCCATTGTTCTCTCTTATTTTTAAGCAACCTGGCCACACAGGTTGTTCGACTGTGATTTTAAGCTCTGATTTTAATATTGTTACCATTTGGGGATGTTATTATGTGAAGCGGCATATAAGTATTAATAAATAAATAAACAAAGAAACTGAAACAAGATTATAGCAATTTACAGCAAGGGAAGGTGGGGTGTTGCAAAGCCAGCTGTTCATGAATGAAGCTCTAATACAAGGTGTAGGCCATTTTTAACCTAGCTGGCTACATAGAAATTCATAGACTCCAATTAATAAGTGAAGTAACTTATGGAACCACAGCAGAAGGTGACCCATCAATCAAGATGGGAGTAATGACGGTGCGTGGGGAGAAGAGAGGGGGGCATTTCCCACTTCCTTCTTCTTTCCTTCCTTCCCTCCCTCCCTCTTTGTGATGAGCTGGAAACCCTCCCCCTTCTCCTCTTCTCACGTGCTGCCACT
Organism: Heloderma suspectum; assembly: GCF_057233095.1. Taxonomy (NCBI): domain Eukaryota; kingdom Metazoa; phylum Chordata; class Lepidosauria; order Squamata; family Helodermatidae; genus Heloderma; species Heloderma suspectum. The sequence continues at coordinate 99,210,292 of NC_139462.1, forward strand.
GCTCCCACTATTTGACAGTTAAGTAATAGGATTGTCAAGTGTTTGGTCAAGCTGGGGAAGAACTTTTGTGAACTGTGAGGGTTGGCAGGGATGGTGGTGGGCGGGCATAGAAAATTCAGGTTTTCATCCAGCCTGGAAAAACATTTGGGGGCTTTGAAAGCTCGTCCCTCTTTTTGTTTTCTTTTTTTACGAGCCCCCAAAGTTCTAACCTGAGCCTAACAACTCAACCCATCAGAACTGCTTCTGTTTAAGTTTATCCACAAGACTAAGGTTTGACAATCTTCTTGAGAAAATTGTGATCTGGTGTATTCTGACATCTGGGTCATCCTAGCAGGATTTATTTGTAAGGAGTAGAGTGCTTGGTAAAATTTTTACCAATGGTTAAGGATGATGGAAGTTGTAATCCAAAACATCTGGACAGCACCAGGTTGGGGGAGGCTGGCCTAGTCACTCCCTCAGTTTCTACTTACATTCATTAGGTATTCAGGATAAACTGAGCCACTTACAGCACTTGCTACTTGGAGTTTCTAGCATGTTGTCAGTAAGGATGGGGGAGAAAACTGTTCAGTTCACATTTTAATACACCCTTGCACTTTCAAATCAATATGCAAACTGCAACTCAGTTATCCTTCTCAATTTGCCCTTCTCTGAATTGTGCAATGCAGTTCTCCAGTCACAACATGTATATGTTAGGGAAAAGTGCACTCAAAAATGCTTATATTTTTGAAATAATATTCAAAATGTATTATGTTAGGGGGAAAAAAGCATGCAAAAAATGTGTATGTTAGGCAACACTGTACAGAAATACTAGGAGAAATGCACACAAAAATACATTTTTTTTCTGTTACCTTTTTCCTCAAAGTTCAGGACAAACTGAACTTAAGAGTGAAAAAATGAGAAACTGAGAGAAACTCGTCAACAGATCCATCCATCGCTTAGAGTATATGTTTTAAACTCCATTCCTTTGCAAGCTTCAAAAGGTCTGCTAGCAATTGCTTTGAACCTTGCCTCAAGAGGATAGTTGGACTGGAAGCTCGACTGGAGTCTCAATGGCTTCTCCTGGAAACCTGAATCGAAGTGGTGCAAGTGTGGCAGAGCAGCGTTCCTTGCTGGCTAGACATGTTCAGATTTTCAGCACTTATGGAATAGTCATGAACTCATCACTTTCAGTGATGAACGCAAAAGAGATGGAAATGTTTTAGGACAAAGTTTCAGATGTCCAAGGAAAACTTCAAACAGCAGCAGCAGTAAACCTTGCCTTGTAACAGCGGTTGGCAATCTTGAATGAGCTATGGTGTACCTCATGGTAGAGGAGCCTGAACCCCAGAAGATGGTCTTTGCTGAAGCCAGATGACTTTTGGCTTTTGGTGATGAACTCAGAAGAGACAGAAATAGTTTAGGACAAATGTTCAGATGTCCAAGAAAATTTTCAAATATCTAGCCTGAAAACAGCTCCTGTATTGACGCCCATACCAGGCTCTTCATAATGCCAAAAAATTTTCGATCAGTGGTGGTAATAGCAACAATAACTCATTCCTTGATCCATAAAGATTTGTCTGTGATATTTGGAAATATGTGGCTTGATTCCATACATTGCATGTTTTGTGAGATGGAGCCTAATGGAACTAAAACTCAATTTTAGTTCCATTAGGGAACTAGTTTAGTTCCATTTAGGGTCAAACTGCACATTATGTTAATTGTGAAGTGTGTAGTTTTGTGTTTTTTTACTCTAATGTAAGTGCATACAACCTGCATTTGGATTAGGACCACCATGCACTAGGATGGGAGGATTAAGCCCCCATCTTCCCCACCCCAAAATCCCCTCCCGCATGGGGGATTTAACAAAAGAAAAAAAAAGCCTCCATTGACACCTGCTATAGGGTGTGGGGAATTTCAGGAAAATATTGTGATTGGGAGGTTTAATCATGCCCTCCCAGTACATGATCCAAATAGGTCTAGATCTGAATCAGGGCCATGCACACTTACTCTAGGGTAAATACATAAGCCTTAGCTACATGCTATGGAATTAATGTAATGTGTGGTTTGACCCCAAGAATATAATGAACTCATGATCAGATGAAAAATATGGCCGGGGGAGTGTCTCAGGCAACACAAAAAGTACCTTGAGCATTTATTATGGCATGGTTTATCAAGGGACAACAGCAACTGAGGAAGCCACAGAACTGAATGCAAGACAAGGAAGTAATGTGCTGGTTACCTGATACGGCTGAGAACAACACAACGTTTTCTAAATCAAAAGTGTTCAGCTTCACTATTTCTGTTGGATGGCTGACTAGTAGTAAAAAGGCAAGCTCACATGAATGATGCAGTAGGATAAGGAAGAGCAGTTTAGAATAGCATTCAGGGACTCTCACGGGAAGTGGCTAGGCCAAAGCCAAAAGGACACTCAGCTGTGGATGTGTCTGGTGGTGAAAAGAAAATCCGAGGCTGTAAAGAACAATATTGTTTAGGAACCTGGAATGTAAGATCAATGAATCAAGGTAAGCTGGAGAAGATGGCAAGATTGAACATCGACATCTTGGGAATCAGTGAACTAAAATGGACAAGCATGGGCGAATTTAATTCAGGTGACCATCATATCTACTACTGTGGGCAAGAATCCCTCAGAAGAAATGGAGTAGCACTCATAGTCAATAAAAGGGTGGGAAAAGCAGTACTGGGGTACAATCTCAAAAACGATAGAATGATCTCAGTACGAATCCAAGGCAAACCATTCAACATCACAGTAATTCAAGTCTATGCCCAAACCACTGATGCCGAAGAAGCTGAGGTTGGTCGGTTCTATGAAGACCTACAACACCTTCTAGAACTAACAACAAAAAAAGATGTCCTCTTCATCATAGGGGATTGGAATGCTAAAGTAGGAAGTCAAGAAATCACCGGGATAACAGGCAAGCATGGCCTTGGTGTACAAAATGAAGCAGGACAAAGGCTAATAGAGTTTTGCCAAGAGAACACACTGATCATAGCAAACACTCTTGTCCAACAGCACAAGAGGTGACTCTACACATGGACATCACCAGATGGTCAATATCAAAATCAGATTGATTATGTCCTTTTCAGCCAAAGATGGAGAAGCTCTATACAGTCAGTAAAAACAAGGCTTGGAGCTGACTGTGGCTCAGATCATGAGCTGCTTCTTGCAAAATTTCGGCTTAAATTGAAGAACGTAGGGAAAACCACTAAACCACTCAGGTATAACCTAAATCATATCCCTTATGAATATACAGTGGAGGTGAGGAATAGATTTAAGGGATTAGACCTGATAGACAAAGTGCCTGAGGAACTATGGACGGGGGTCGGTAACATTGTTCAGGAGGCAGCAACGAAATCCATCCCAAAGAAAAAGAAATGCAAGAAAGCGAAGTGGCTGTCTGATGAGGCTTCACAAGTAGCTGAGGAAAGAAGGGAAGTGAAAAGCAAGGGAGAAAGGGGATGATATATCCAACTGAATGCAGAGTTCCAGAGAATAGCAAGGAGAGACAAGAAGGCCTTAAATGATATATCCAACTGAATGCAGAGTTCCAGAGAATAGCAAGGAGAGACAAGAAGGCCTTCTTAAATGAACAATGCAAAGAAATCGAGGAAAACAATAGAATGGGAAAGACTAGAGATCTCTTCAAGAAAATCGGAGATCTCAAGGGAACGTTTTGTGCAAAGACGGGCATGATAAAGGACAAAGAAGGCAGGGACCTAACAGAAGCAGATGAGATTAAGAAGAGGTGGAAAGAATACACAGAAGAATTAGACAGGAAAGATCTTAATGTCCCTGATAGCCATGATAGTGTGGTCACAGAACTTGAGCCGGACATCCTAGAGAGTAAAGTCAAGTGGGCCTTAGGAAGCATTACTAACAACAAAGCTAGTGGAGATGACAGTATTCCAGCTGAGCTACTTAAAATCCTAAAAGATGATGCTGTTAAAGTGCTGCACTCAATATGCCAACAAATTTGGAACACTCAACTCAACAGTGGCCACAAGACTGGAAAAGGTCAGTTTACATTCCAATTCCAAAGAAGGGCAGTGCCAAAGAGTGTTCAAACTACCGTACTGTAGCAGCCATGTAAAAAAATCAGAAATGTCCTTGCTGAGCTGGCATAAGATAGCAAAAACAGCAATGTGGAAATTCCCCAAATTATTGACAGGACTGGGTCTCTCTGACACTGGCATATCATGTTCCAGTCCTCTGCTTGGCTTGCATATTGCTTGGATACATATCAAGGTCTCATTCTTTGCAAATCATGCCCTATTACCCATTTTCATAGACCTCGCAGTTAGAAACCGTGAGAGAAGGGGAGGGGGAAACTGCTTGCTGTCATATCTATAAAAGTCATGTATTACTGTGATTCGGGGCTTCTGGCTCTTTAGAAACGATTCCAGCCTCAAGCCCGCGCGTTAAATAAAGAAGAATCTCTTTTTCCTTCACTCCGTGGTCTCTCTGACTCTGATTTCTGCTACATAAATGGTGCCGTGACTCGGATGTGGCAGGCTCTGAGCCAGACAGGTGGCAGTTGCCTGCTCTTGATCGCCGCACCGGGGAGACGGGCTCGGCGCATGCCTCCCTTTCTTGGCGCCACCGACCTTTTTGTTGGATGAACGGGAGACAGCCTGAGCTGGGACCGCCCGAACGGTAGCGAGCGGCAAGAGAACCTTGGGAAGCGGTGGAAGGAATTTGAGCCCTGCCTGTGAATTCCACATTGGAAGCCTTCAGGAGAAAGGCAAGTATATGGGAAAAAGAGGGCCCCGCCTTTAGGGAGAAAGGCCACTGGGCAGAAAAAAAGAGGGCCCCGCCTTATGAAAAAGGTCAGTGTTGGTGGTATACGTATACAAAAGAACCTACTCCTTGCGGGTAGAAGGGGGGCCTGATCACACCCCCGAGTGGGCGCCAGTACCTAGCACGCCAGTACTCAGTAGGAAGCTGAGGAAGCTGGGGAAGCCGTTTTCCGCTCTGGTAAAAAAAGTGGGAAAAGTGGGTGGCAGGGACATATAGAAGCAGTGGAGAGAATGATGATTGTGTGAGTGGCTACTGCGGTTTCTGAAGCATACCGTTGACCGTCCGGGTGCCCAGGCCAGTAGCAAAGTGCGTGGTGTGTACAATCCTCTTGTGTCGGCCAGTGAGACCCCTTACTCACTGACCAATCCCATTCCCTCATTGTGTCTGTCTTCAATTTAGGAGGGAGGCTATGGGTGGCGGGGGAAGCAAACCTTGCACCCCCTTGGGATGTATGTTAGCAAATTTTAAGAAAGGTTTTAGTGGAGATTATGGGGACCCCCCCCATGAATCCTCAACGGTTGCGAACTTTATGTGAAATAGAGTGGCCATCTTTTGGTGTAGGATGGCCTACTGGAGGCTCTTTGGAGCCCAGCAAAATCAGTCGTGTATATGCCATCATAGTTGGGAACCCTGGGCACCCTGATCAATTTCCCTACATAGACTCGTGGGATTCCATAGTCCATGTTTCTCCTCCGTGGCTAAAGAAATGCCTAGAATCCCAAGCAAAAGTTTTGGTGCTCAGAAAAGAAAAATTAGCCAAGAAATTACAGCCAGTGTTAGAAGCCCCGGGTGAAGATCTGGCAGAGCTAACGGCATTTCCACCCGCTTATGCCCCGCTTCCACCCCGGGCCCATGTTACTGTAAGACCGCCTCGTCGAAATCCTGAGCCCCTGCCATCCTCCCCTTTCAGAGGCACTGCCCCGTGCCTCGACTTAGAATTGACGCCATCAGTTACAAGCCCCACGGGCAGTAATTCGCCGATTTCAGCTACAGTCCTCAACTCTCAGATATTGCCTGCTGAGGCTTCCATCTCTGCAGGATCGGGAGAGTCCCCTCTTACACCTCAGTCAGCATTAATAAAAGAGGCTGCAAAATTGAGAAGTTGAATAGAAGAAGTAGTAAAATCAGCAACGGCCCTTACAGAGATGTGCTCACAAAAAGAAAAGGGGTTGAGCCCATCTACGGCTCAGCAGTCAGAGAGTGAAGCCCAGCCTCTGCTTCCTCTGAGGCAGATAACTCAGATGGTGCACAACCCAGATCCCGAGGTGGCAGAGCATTATATCCCCATCCAAGCCTACACTTATGCACCCTTTACAACTTCAGACTTGCTAAACTGGAAGACCCATTATGCTTCATATACCACAAAGCCTAATGAGCTAGTGGAACTATGCTCCAGCATTATGGCCTCGCATATGCCTAACTGGCAAGATTGCCAACAGTTGCTTTTGACGTTATTTACCACTGAGGAAAGGTGACGAATCCATCAGCAAATGGAACAAATCGCCTTAAAAAGAGCCCCAGAAAATTATATAAATCCCCAAGGATGAATGAGAGAGAGAGTGCCCTTAAAAAATCCCCATTGGGATCCCAACCTACCGGCAGGGTTAGAACGCATCACACAGTACCAAACCTTGCTGTTGCAAGCTATGAGAGCAAGAATAAAAAAGTCTATTAATATGACAAAAGTCTCTGAAGTGTTGCAAGGAGCAACTGAAGCACCTGGAGAATATTTAGAACGTCTCCTGGATGCATATCGCCAGTACACCCCTCTCGACCCAGAAGCCCAAGAAAATATGAAAGTGATTAATATGGCTTTTGTAACTCAAAGTTATAAAGATATTCGAAGAAAGCTACAAAAGTTAAATGGTTTTGCTGGGAAAAATTTGACGGAATTATTAGAAGTCGCTCAGAAGGTGTATATAAACAGGGACCAAGAAGAAAAGAAAGAAAAAGAGAAGAGAATAGTAAAAAAGGCGGAACTGCTTGCTGCAGCACTAGTAGGTCCGCAAGATAGAGGACCGGGCAGAGAGCAAAGAGGACGCGGACGAGGGAAGGGGAGAGCAGGAAGAAGAGAATTTTTGAGAAGGAATCAGTGCGCCCAATGTGGACAAGATGGGCATTGGTGGCGTGAGTGTCCAAATGGAACCAATCCGATGTACCAGGCGGAAAATCGAGGGGGCCACCAAGGACGAGGGAGGGGACAGCCGCCATGCTGGCAACCAAATAACTGGCAAATGCAAAGAAAATCAACTGGGAATTACGAAGTGAATCCCTTTACGGGAATGGCCGCAACCGAAAGTCTTGAATAGGACAGACCGGGCCCCTTTAATCTTGGCCCCGGGGAGCCCATGGTCACTGCCACTGTGGGGGGCCAAAATATTGATTTTATGATTGACACTGGAGCAGCGTCATCAGTGGTGACCTACCCCGTTGCTCCCCTCACCCATCAAAAAGTGCGGGTGATTGGGGCAACTGGTGCAGTAGAAGAAAAGCATTTGTTGCAGCAACGGACTTGTCGGCTTGAAAGCCACATAGTAGAACATCAGTTTTTATATTTACCTGAATGCCCTATGCCATTGTTGAAACGTGATTTGTTGTCAAAGCTGAGGGCCCAAATATCCTTTGAAGAAGATGGAACAACGGCTGTCGCCTTCCGCAGGCCCCAAGAAGGTCAGCTCCTGTCACTCATATATCCACAGGAAGAAGAGTAGAGGCTACATTGGACCATGCCAGTACTTGATGAAGAGCCATGGCAGGCTTTCCATGTGCCTGGAGTGTGGGCTGAAGATAATCCACCAGGAATGGCAAGATGTGTGCCCCCTGTTGTAGTTAAATTAAAACCAGGAGCAATACCAGTGCACGTACGTCAGTATCCACTGCCGCGCCGAGCGGTGCTAGGAATTCAGAAGCACCTAAACCGTCTGTTACAATATGGTATCCTTCGAGAATGTCAGTCTCCATGGAATACCCCCCTTCTGCCAGTCAAGAAACCCGGCAGCACAGAAGATTACCGTCCAGTACAAGATCTCAGACTGGTCAACCAAGCAACCGTGATGATACATCCGGTGGTCCCGAACCCTTATGTCTTGTTGGGATTGATTCCATCTGAAGCAACTCACTTTACTACCTTACACTTAAAAGATGCCTTTTTTTGTATCCGACTGGCACCTAAGAGCCAAGCTATTTTTGCCTTTCAATGGGAAGATCATATGACTGGGAGGAAGTCCCAACTGACCTGGGGCCGTCTTCCCCAAGGTTTCAAAAACTCCCCCACATTATTCGGGACAGCCCTAAGTCAAGACCTCCAAAATTTTCATTCCGAACCCGGGAAAAGAGTTCTGTTGCAGTACGTTGATGATTTGCTCTTAGCAGCAGCATCAAGACTCGAATGCTGGCAAAGCACCCAAGAACTGTTGCAACTTCTGTGGGAACGAGGATATAAAGTATCCCGGAAAAAGGCACAACTTTATAAAACCCAGGTACGATATCTAGGGTTCATAGTATCTCAACATCAGCGAGAATTGGGTCCTGAACGAAAAGAGACTGTGTGTGCCCTGCCAGAGCCAACTACTAGGAAGCAGGTGCGGGAGTTCATTGGGGCTGCAGGGTTTTGTGGAATCTGGATTCCCAACTTTGCTGTAATGAGTAAGCCTCTGTATGAAGCTACCAAAGGTTCAGAGGCAGATCCGTTTCAGTGGGGAAAGCCACAAAAACAAGCTTTCATAGATATTAAGAAAGCATTACTCCAAGCGCCCGCTCTAGGACTTCCTGATGTGGCTAAGCCTTTCCTGTTGTATGTCCATAAACGAGACAATGTAGCTGTAGGGGTGCTGACACAGCAACTTGGATCATGGCAGAGACCTGTTGCATATTTATCCAAGCAGTTGGATGTAGTTGCCAAAGGCTAGCCAGCTTGCCTGAGAGCCATTGCCGCAACCGCCCTCCTGGTTAAAGAGGCAGATAAGTTGTCAATGGGACAAGAACTAACCGTCCGGGTTCCACATGCAGTACTCACACTAATAGAGTATAAAGGAAATTACTGGTTCACCAATGAGCGCATGACCAAGTACCAAGCTCTGCTCTGTGAAAATCCACGTATCAAGTTAGAGGTGTCATCCAACTTAAATCCGGCCACGCTGCTGCCAATAGAACCAGGAGGTCAGCCTGAGCACGATTGCATCAAAACTATGAATGAAGTTTATTCCAGTCGTCCAGACTTGCGTGATAGCCCCTGGCCTCACCCAGACATCACCTACTTTACTGATAGAAGCAGTTTTGTCCGAGATGGGAAAAGATACGCCAGCTATGCAGTAGTAACTAAAGACAAGGTTATCGAGGCCAATCCTCTGTCTGTGGGAACTTCAGCCCAAAAGGCAGAATTAATTGCCCTAATTCGAGCCCTGACGTTGGCTGCTGGACTCACGGTCAATATTTATACGGACTCTAAGTATGCTTTCACCACCCTCCATGCCCATGGAGCATTGTACCGTGAAAAAGGATTAATAAACTCCACCGGACAAGGTATCAAAAATATAACAGAAATATCGGCTCTATTAGATGTCGTATGGCACCCCAAACGTGTGGCAGTAATACATTGCCGAGGGCATCAAAAGGGAACAAGTGAGGTGGCAGAAGGCAATCGATGGGCAGATCACGTAGCCAAGCAAGTTGCCCTCAGAGATGAGCACAATAGAGAAAAAATTGAGATGACCATCTCGGAAGCCCCGTTGTTCCAAGTTAACTTGACAGATGTGCGTCCAACCTACACTCCAGAAGAGGATCAAATGGCTGTTGAGACCCTGCAAGCTAAAAAAATAGCCCAGAAGTGGTGGGAACTGCCAGATGGACGAATCTATGTGCCACAACGGCTAGCTTGGAGCATTGTCCAGACTGCACATAAAGCTACCCATCTGAGAAAAAGTGCCCTGGCAGCACTACTACAAAAGCAGGTCTACATCAATAGACTACACAGTTATGCCAATTTAGCATCTATGCGATGCGTAGAATGCTCCAAAAATAACCCCAGACAAGGGAAGAAACCCCCTCCCAGCATTCAGCAACTTGGCACTCTTCCTTTTGAGGCCCTAGTTGTTGACTTTACTGAAATGCCTAGGGTAGGCCATTATCGTTATCTACTAGTTTTTGTGTGCACTTACACAGGATGGGTAGAAGCCTATCCTACCCGAACTGAGAAAGCACGTGAAGGTATAAAAGCCTTAATGAAAGACCTAATTCCGAGACACGGATTACCCCTATTTATTAGATCCGATAATGGCCCTGCATTTGTTGACCAGGTGTTGCAAGGAGTTAACCATTTATTAGGCATTCAGTAGAAGCTTCATTGTGCGTACCGTCCGCAAAGTTCTAGACAAGTGGAAAGGATGAATCGGACCCTCAAGACCCACTTAGCCAAGCTGTGTCAGGAAACTCAGCGAAAATAGATAGAAATGCTGCCCTTAGCTCTGTTCAGAATTCGATGCACTCCACACAAAACTACTGGTCTGTCTCCCTTTGAATTAATGTATGGCAGGCCTCCCCAAATTTTAGTAGGATTAAAGGGAAACCTGCAAGAATTGGCCAATGTTAGTTTAACCCAAGAGGTTCAGGCACTGAGCAAAGTTCTTCAAGCCCAGCGTCGGTATATTTTGGAAAATAGACCCCCAATTCCTATTACTAAAATCCATCCTTTCCAGCCGAGAGACGAAGTATGGGTCAAAGATTGAAAAAATGACCCTTTAACTCCCAGATGGAAAGGACCAAATACTGTTATACTTTCCACCCCTACAGCTGTAAAAGTAGCTGGAGTTAAACCTTAGATACATTGGACGCGAGTCAAGAAAGCAAAAGGGGGGGAGTGGATTGCAAACAGAAATCCTGACAATCCTTTAAAAGTTGTACTGAAAAAGAAAAAGCAGTAAAAGAAGACTCAGGCTAGACCTTACTGGGGACAAACCAGGAAATTGTTCCCCCTGCGTACGGTCAGACCTGCAGCTAGAGAATTGAAGAGCGGGACTAGACCTTACTGCAGCTTGCCGAGTAAATGGCTGCCCTGCGTACGGTCAGATCCCAAAGAAGATTAAACATGTATGTTGCGATGTTAGTAGTGATAAGTTGCACCTCCTCAGTATTGTGCGCAAAAGGGGGGCCTGCTTTGGGAGAGGGGAGTATGCCCTTAAGGTTTGCTGATAATTATTGGCTTCACTTAGCTAATATCACTGGAGTAAAGCATTTTTGTTTGCCAAAAGATATACCAGCCAATAGACTCATTAGTTCCTGTTTAATACCTGTTTGTAAGCATCCCGATGAGATTCAAAATGATACTATGTTGAGCCATTACCATATAAATTTGACTTATTCCCAAAATGCAAACTGGGGCGCAGTTACAAAAACTCTGCCTCCTACTGAATTTACTTTACGCACTCCCATTGTAGCTGGTATAAATGCCACTTGTGCTCGTATGATTAATTGTCAAAAATCTTCTGGAAAATATAAAGCTATCCCTGGACCCCCCTTCCACTGTAATGAAATTCAAAACATATCCTTTAATTATGCACATATACTTCTGCCTCATGGATGGTTTTAGACCTGTGGTTCCCGTACCTGGTCTTTCATCCCTGCCAATTTGTCTGATAACCACCCATGTTGCCTTAGCCGTCTGGTACCAGTCCTTCCCCCATGGCCTGAGAAAATTCACCAACGACAGCCCCGGGCGCTCCAGCTGACTGAGAGCTGTACTAGTCATGTGAGTCTGTACTCTGATTCAGAGAAACTAGCATTAGCAGCATCTCTGGTTAGAGTGCCAGGCCTAGCCTTGGCCGATGGTCTGGAGATTAACAGGTTTGCCTGTAGCTTAGCCAAAAGCATAAATGCCACCTCACGAGCTCTGTCATTATTAAATAAAGAATTACGTGACCTAAGAGGTGCCGTCTTAGAAAACAGAGCTGGTATAGATTATCTTTTCCTTCTCCATCATCTGGGCTGTGAGTCACACCAGAAGCTTTGTTGTTTTAATTTAACTGATAACAGCAATGCTGTAAATATGCAGATCAATAATCTGCGTAATATAGTAGCAAATATAACAATAAGAAAACATGATTGGCTCGATTGGTTGACCTCTTGGCTTCCAGACCTCAGATGGCTAAAAGCATTGTTCGTTCTAATATTGCCAGTAATAGTAGTAGGAATGCTGTTGTGTTTCTGCATCCCCTGGTTCATGCGTTGCCTGAAACATCAGTTTACTGCCTCGGCCACCAAAACAGCTGCCCGCTATGCTTTAATAGCTCAGCAAGATATACAGTAAAAGTGCTATAGTAATCCTGTGTTATGCATTGCCAACTTCTTGTGTAATTTAATGCTATAATTGTAATAAAATTATGCATTAAAGGGGGGAATGTAGCAGCCATGTAAAAAAATCAGAAATGTCCTTGCTGAGCTGGCATAAGATAGCAAAAACAGCAATGTGGAAATTCCCCAAATTATTGACAGGACCGGGTCTCTCTGACACTGGCATATCATGTTCCAGTCCTCTGCTTGGCTTGCATATTGCTTGGATACATATCAAGGTCTCATTCTTTGCAAATCATGCCCTATTACCCATTTTCATAGACCTCGCAGTTAGAAACCGTGAGAGAAGGGGAGGGGGAAACTGCTTGCTGTCATATCTATAAAAGTCATGTATTACTGTGATTCGGGGCTTCTGGCTCTTTAGAAACGATTCCAGCCTCAAGCCCGCGTGTTAAATAAAGAAGAATCTCTTTTTCCTTCACTCCGTGGTCTCTCTGACTCTGATTTCTGCTACAGTACAATTGCGCTCATTTCACATGCCAGCAAGGTTATGCTCAAAATCCTACAAGCTAGGCTTCACCAGTATGTGAACCGAGAACTACCGGAAGTACAAGCTGGGTTCTGAAGAGGCAGAGGAACTAGAGATCAAATTGCCAACATTCACTGGATCATGGAGAAAGCAAGAGAATTCCAGAAAAACATCTATTTCTGCTTAGGGATGTATGAAAGTCACTTAACTTTTCGCGGATTGTGTTCACGGTCGGGGGGAGGCACTCTGTCCCTCCCCCTGGAATCCTCTACGGGGGGGAGGCGATCCGGTCCTCCCCCCCGGAATCCTGCCTGGCTGGCTCCGCTCCACAGCCGGCCAGGCCCGTCTGCAGCCGGAGTTCCGGCCGTGGATGCAAATGATGGCCGCCGTAGCGGCCGCCATTAGCATCCAGCCAGGCAGCCGTGATAGGCGACGTAAATATTTACGTAGCCTATCACGGCTGGGGAAAAAAAAAAAAACAGCGTATGCAAATGGCGGCTATGGCGGCCGCCATTTGCGTTCCCTATTTTTCGCCATTTTAGCTTACGTAAATATTTACGTAGGCTATTACAGCGAAAAAAATGGGGAATGCAAATAGCGTAGTGGGTGCTATTTGCGTTCCTGCTTGTTTCGTCGTTTTACCCTACGTAAATATTTATGTAAGCTAAAACGGCGAAAAAAAAAGGAATGCAAATAGTGCCCACTACGCTATTTGTGTTCCCCTTTTTTTCGCTGTAATAGCCTACGTAAATATTTACGTAGACTAAAATGGCGAAAAATAGGGAACACAAATGGCGGCTGCTGTAGCCGCTGCCGTTTGCGTACACCGTTGTTGGTTTTTTTGCTTGGCTTGCTGTGATAGGCTACGTAAAGACTTACGTAGCCTATCACGGCAAAGACCCGGATGCAAATGGCGGCTGTGGCAGCTGGTTGAAAGACCAGCCGCTGCTGCCACATGACCTGCCGCCTTCCAGAACATCCACCCCAGGTAAGTCTCGCCCCAGGAGGAATCCGCGGGGGGGGGGCGGGGAGCAGGCCGTTCCACCACAGATTTCGGAGGGCCGAATGTCAGTGCATTCAACCTCACTGAAATCCGTGGCAGAATTCTCCGCCATCCCTATTTCTGCTTCATTGACTACGCTGAAGCCTTTGATTTTGTGGATCACAACAAACTCTGGCAAATTCTTAAAGAGACGGGAGTACCAGACCACCTTACCTGTCTCCTGAGAAACCTGTACGAGGGTCAAGAAGCAACAGTAAGAACCAGACATGGAACAACCGATTGGTTCAAAATTGGGAAAAGAGTACGACAAGGCTGCATATTGTCACCCTGGTTATTTAACTTATATGCAGAGTACATCGTGAGAAATGCTGGGTTGGATGAATCACAGGTCGGAATTAAGATTGCTGGGAGAATTATCAACAACCTCAGATACGCAGACGATACCACCCTAATGGCAGAAAGCGAAGAGGATCTAAAGTGCCTCTTGTTGAGGGTGAAAGTGGAGAGTGCAAAAGCTGGTTTGAAACTCAGTATTAAATAAACTAAGATCATGGCATCTGGCCCCATCACTTCCTGGCATATGGAAGGGGAAGAAATGGAAGCAGTGACAGATTTTATTTTCTTGGGCTCCAAGATTACCACAGATGGTGACTGTAGCCATGAAATTAAAAGACGCTTGCTCCTTGGGAGGAAAGCTACGGCAAACCTATACAGCATAGTAAGAAGCAGAAACATCACCTTGCAGACAAAGGTCCGCATAATCAAAGCTATGGTTTCCCTAGTAGTAACGTATGGCTGTGAGAGCTGGACTATAAGGAAGGCTGAGTGCCAAAGAATTGATGCTTTCGAACTGTGGTGCTGGAGAAGACTCTTACAAGTGCCCTGGACTGCAAGGAGGTCAAATCAGGCCATCCTAAAGGAAATCAACCCTGACTGCTCATTGGAAGGACAGATACTGAAGCTGAAGCGCAAATATTTTGGCCACCAAATGCGAAGAGAAAAGTCACTGGAAAAGTCACTGATGCTGGGAAAGATTGAAGGCAAAAGGAGAAGGGGACGGCAGAAGATGAGATGGCTAGATAGCATCACCGATGCAATGAATATGAACTTGAGCACACTCCAGGAGAGAGCAGAGGACAGGAAGGCCTGGCGTGCTATGGTCCATGGGGTCACGAAGAGTCGGACACGACTTAACGACTGAACAGCAACTCTCACGGCAGTTGTAAAAATCACACCATCAGTGTAAACTCTGATTTATATGCATGTTTGAGACACAGCCATGGTTTAGCTTCTAAACTTTGGTTAGTGAAAACTGAAATGGAGGGAGCAATCCTACCAGGATAGGTGGCTACCTCCAAACTCAGAGGCAACCGCCTATCCAATGCAGGGCAGGGCAGGAGAAGCGCGGATGGGATAATCCCCTCTGCGCTTCAGCCGCCCTGCATTTGCGGCTAGACAGCCAATTTCAGCTGTGGGAAGGCGGAGTGGGGAAAATGGCTGCCAGACAACACGTTGGATGTGTTGTACTGGCATTTCCGCCTTCCTCACCCTGGAATGCCCCCAGGAACGCCTCCTCTTCTGAGCGCGGAGTGTGGGGCCATTCTGAGCTGCCTGCAAGGCAGTGAGGCGCGGGGGGGTGGTCAGTTCCCAGAAACCAATGTATCCTATGGCCATCTAGGATTGCTTCCTTAGTGTGACATCTGAAACATCCTGTAGCTTATATAGAGCTCCCCACAGGGTCTTTGATCCAGGTACTGGCTAGACAAAATCCTGCTTACTTTAATAATGTAACAATATTTCATATCTTCACATCAATCAGTGTTTGAAATTTTGACTAGCGGCCATAAATTTACTTATCCATCATGTTCTCACCTAGTCCTTTTCTAAAACCATTTACGCTTACGGATTGATGTTTTGCTTTAGATACCTGCTACCTATCCAACAGATAACAGTTTATATTTCTAGAATGAAAATGTTCCTTCTATTTTTCTCTTTCCACGTAACTCACTTCTGTCGTGTCCCCCTCAGTCCTATTTTTTTTCCTAAGCTTAGAAGGTCTCAACAGGTTAAGCCTATCTTCATGAGGAGGATGTTTCATTTCCAGAAAATTTTTGATTGCCCTATTTTTGCACCTTTTTTCCTGGTGGAAATACAAAAACTGCACTCATTATTATTAATATGGACGTGCTACAGATGTACAAAATAGCACTATGGTACATGGGTCTGTCCATAAAATATGTCACACTTTCTAAGAACATTTGGGGGAAAAACTCCCCCATTCCCATTATTTTAGCCAGTATCAGTTTTGCTAAAGCTTTACTTCCCATTCAGAGTGCCTGCTAACTGTCATTTGCTGTTACATCTGGATTCAAAAATCATGGCTTGTACTATCTTTCTGCCCTGTCTGGCTAGCTGCACAGGGGGGAAGATAGAGTAAGTGGAAAATGAAATCTTTCCAGAGGCTAAGCAATTCTTGCTGGTATTGGCAACAGCTTCATTAACCCACCCATTGCCTCCCTGTGAAAATGTCTAGCCAGACAGCTTTGCTTTTAAGATGGCTTGCCAAACAAAAAGCAACAAATTCAAAGAGATCTTTACATGGGGGTTGTCTCCATGAGTGATTTACTCCAAGCTGGCTGCATTTGGAGGTCATTAGGGATAGATGACATCATAGCCATCCCGCAGCCACCCTGGAGCTTATCACGGAAAAACTGGGTTTCCTGAGACTGCTTAAAGTCCGATTCTTTTCCTTAAGTCAGGTTCTCCATGGTATAGTTGCTGTGTGCCCCAACCCCTGAATTTACCATGGGTATGCTAGCCTTGCCCAGGGGTGTGCCTTTCACTGTGCCCCTAGTCAAGGGGTGTTTCCTGTCCCATGCACAAACCAATTAGTGTCTACTCAGAAGTAACTCCCATTGTGGGCAATGAGGCTTGTTCCCTGAATGCGCAGATCAGAATTTACGGAGATTCCCCCCCACCTATTGAAATAGCACATTTTAAAGCACAAATTCCCTAAAGGCTGTAAAGCACTTTTTCGAAGCTGTAATTCTCCATTGTTTTGTTTATTGCCATTCGGAAGTAACTACTTCCACCTTCTGTCATCTGATCCTGTGCAGCATTGGGTTAGAAAAGACGCTGGTTTCTCATCTGTTTGTTTCACCTCCCTGTCTTTCCCAGCACAAATGTATGTGCGTCTACTCAGAAGTAACTCCCACTGTGGTCAATGAGGCTTGTTCCTGAAATGCACACTGAAGTTACCGAGATTCCTGTGAATTGAAGTAATGCATTTAGAGAGACTTTGTCAAGGGCTCCTTGGAGGCCTCTCTCAGTCTAATTTAGTAGCCAAGTCCAGACACAGACAAAGGGATTCCTTTCAAAGCTTTATTCTTCTTTTACAACTTAACAACTCTACAGGTAGCAACTAGATCTGAGCAGCAGAGTACCTATGCCCTAAGTTGAAACAGTTGGTCCCCGTTTGAAAGGGAATTACTGGCAGACCCCTGAACTTAAGGACTAAGGAGAGTCCCTCCCCTTTTCCCTTGGATCTTCGGGGTGCAGCCGTTGTTTGTGCGTCAACCGGGCACTGCGCCTCCTTTCTGCGCCCTCCATCTGGCGCCGCTCTCTGCGTCTGCGTCGCGCATCCACCAAGTCTGCTATCTCTGCTCGGTCACTCCCTGGACTGCTTTCTAATCTAGGAATGCTGGTGGGAGGAATCTCCGTCAGCTGTGGGCCCTGGGAAAGAGGAGCACGCTCCTCTCCCAGGAGCGACTGCTCTTCCTCAGAATCAGAACTACTCTGGGATTCTATGGGCTCAGTGTCCACCCTGACAGACTTAATGTCGAAGCGTCGAAGCTTTGATTGATCTCAGCAGGGAAGCAAGAACAATATGTTCCTCTAATGATTGTTTACAGAAGGAAGGAAGGGAGGAAGGAAAGGAGGAAGGAAGGGGGGAGAGAAGGAGATTGTTTCCCAGTATAAACCAATTAGTGTGTACTCAGAAGTAACTCCCATTATGGGCAATGAGGCTTGTCCCCTGAATGCACACATTAGAATTTATAGATAGCCCCCACCCTTGAAATAGCACATTTTAAAGTATGAATTCCCTAAAGACAGGGGAGGAAACCTACCAGAATTTTATCAAAGGAGAAAGGGGGGGAGCCTGGACAGAGGGTAGAGCCCCTCTTATTGGTTGAGCAGCCCCTGCCAGTCGGATGACATTTACTCCACCACCACCCCACCTGGAAGTATGTTATGTGAAGTGACTTTTACTGGTGCGATACACTTGCTCATGGACCCTGCGCAGAGCAAAGCAGGCTTCTTGAAAAATCCGGGTAAGCCACGATTGGCTTCTCCTTCCGTCATCATGGAGAAACGCCCATGATGTTTCCTCACGGAACAAAGTTAACAATGCTGTACAGTTCCCACTTTGCTTGTGGAGGGGAGAGCAAGGGTTGTGTGCATCTTCAGGATTGTGGGAAAGAAAAGGTTAGCAAAATCTCAAAGGGATTTCTTGTTGACAGTGTGTGAAAGGGGGAGGGGATGGCCGAATGAGGAACATCTGTTGACTAGGGGTGCACGAAAGTCACTTACCTGGTCTCGCAGCTTTTCGCGGTGGGGGGGAGGCGCTTCGCTGCTCTCCCCGCGAAGTTCAGGCCGGGGGGGAGGCTTCCCGCCTCGCCCGGCCGAAATTCAGGCTGGGGGGGAGGCTTCCTGCCTCGCCCGGCCGAAATTCAGGCCGGGGAGGAGGCGCCTCGCCTCGCCCGGCTGCAAAATAAAAAGTTAAAAAAAAAAACACGCCCCCGTGATAGGCTACGTGACGATTAACATAGCCTATCACGGCTAGATCTGCAAAGTCAGCCGTGATAGGCTACGTAAATCGTCACGTAGCCTATCACGGGTGACTTAAAAAAACAAAAAAGCGCATACGAAAATGGCGGCCCCCATACGGAGCCGCCATTCGCGTTCCTTATTTGGTTGCTGTAGTTGACGTAAAGATTTACGTAGACTATGGCGAAAATAAGGGCAACGCAAATAGCAAATAATGGGGGCCGCCATTAGCCGTACGCGCTTTTTTTTTTTTAAGTCACCCGTGATAGGCTACGTGACGGTTTACGTAGCCTATCACGGCTGACTTTGCAGATCTAGCCGTGATAGGCTACGTTAATCGTCACGTAGCCTATCATGGGGGCGTTTTTTTTTCTTTTATTGGAATGGCGGCGGTGGCAGCCGGTCGAAAGACCGGCTGCCGCTCCCGCCCCTGACGAAGACCTGACGAACCGCCGGCCGGACCCGCCGCCGGGAGGGACATTCGGGCAAGGTAAGTCCCATCCCAGGGGGGGTGCAGGGGGCGGGGGGGCGGAGAATTTCTCCCTGAAACTTCTTCGGGGGGCCGAACACGTTGGCGCTCGGCCCCCCGAAGTTTCGGGGAGAAATTCTCCGCCATCCCTACTGTTGACCTTGGCTGTGTGAGAGTGGCCAAGGCCTCTGAAAAGGCAACTTCAGCTTCTCCACCCCATTTCTTCTGCCAGCCAATAGTAAGAGAGCAGCTCATGTGAAGATGCTTTGCCAAAGGAGAGAGGGAAACCACACAAAGTATGGTTCAGCTGATTTGTCTATGTTACATGGTTTAATGTACTGGGCCAGTGCTTCTTAGGTATCAGTAATGCAACATTTTGGGTTCAAGGTCTTCCTACAGCAGGACTGTCTCTCTGGTCCGGGCTGCTGACCCAATAAGGGGTGGGGGCCAGATGACCCACCATCCAGCTCTCCGTGGGCCATACGATGTCAAGTGGGTGTGGCTCACCTGTCATCATTAGCTCCCTGGCCAAAGTGCCGGGTAGATCTACCACTCGACGCTTGGGCCAGAGACCAGGCTTTGATGGATGTGGGCTTTCCCTAGCAGGGAGACCCCATTTGCAACAAGGCTGAGCTGGACATGTCCCCTTTGCTTCTCTGACAGTGATGTGAAGTGGACATGGCTGGCTACACCCCAGTTTTTCCCACCCCACCTCCTTCCCCCATTGAAGGAAGGAAGCAGGATGGGCAGTCAAGTTGGTTTTCTCCATCAGAGAAGTGAAGGGAACATGGCTGGCTCCGCCCTGACTTTGCCCACATTGCCCCCTTCCTGCAATGGGAGAAGGAGATGGGGTGGGCGAAGCCAAGCTGGCCACATTGCCTTCGCAATGGCAATCCAACTGGCTTTGCCCTGACCTGTCAAAGTTGCAGAATGAATTAGGGCACACACTCCTCTCTAGACAGGGAGACATGTTTCTCTGGGGCCTATATTACATTTGTAATGTTCTGTATTATTCATATGTTATTCAGAATTCACAAAAGTAATTCTTCATCTTGATTCTATCCAGGAGAAATAGTTTCTGGAAGAGTTTGCAAAGTCAGAAATCCCTGTAATTCAAATCTGGTAACTTGTTTTTACAAATACAAGCCAAGGTGATGAAACAGGGATACAACCAAATTAATGATTTTATATGATGGTATCCATATTTCACATCATAGGAGAATTTACATGTAGTTTGCCTTTTTTTTTGCTTAACATTTTTGCTTAAATATTTTTCCTTAATTTCTGTCCATCTCTTAAAGGACCATCCAGGTCTGGGACTTCTAGAAAAATAATTGAACATGCATGGCCTGGGGTGATTGCAAGAAATCAGTCTTCATTTTATCTCCAGTTTGAGACAAACATTACACCTAATGTTTATTTTATTTTTGACAGTTGATGTTCCTTAATTTATGAGTATTGCCAAACTCATAAATTAAGGAAATTGGATGCAATTCTGCTCTCTGTTAAATATGTGGAGGTCAGCCTACTCATCTTCCCCTGTCCCCAGTGTAATTATCTCATTTTACTACTAACCTATAACAGTTGGACAGGAAGGTCCACTCATACGTAGGAGCTACCACTGCTGAGTGGCAGGTGAGGGGAAGGAGCATGGTGGAGGAAAAGCTAGGTATGGCCAGCCTGCGCCCTTTCTCTTTTCCCAGTTCAGTTTATCAGGAGCCCAGCTTCTGTTCTGCTCCTTCTGTTGAGGTGACAAGCAGCACAGGCCCCACTGGGACACTGCAGCCCCCATAGGAAGGATGGAGGGGCTTTGGTTGTGGGCTGATGCATTGGTGCTAACAGGTCTCCACATCCTGCCCTTTGCAAATTGAGAGCAGCTTTGCATCCTTGGTGTCGTTATTTACATAGTCAAGCCATTTTGAAGAAGCTCCTGCTTATGCAAGCCCCAGCCTTTGAATATTTAATCCAGAGGTTATACTAATTATCCCAAGAAGCTAATACCACATACTTATGACCTTTTGATATGACAAAGTGTCTTATTTTCCCCATCACTGTAGATGCATATACAACTTCAGAAGTGACCTACAAGTGGACTTTCAATGCATCTAATTCAGTAGAAGTGGCTCCAGATGGTTCAAGGTTGAATCAGTATGATCTCTTAGGACAAACAATTGGACAGGAAACAGCTAAATCAAGTACTGGTTAGTATGAATACAAGACATCACAAAGTATTTTTGCTTAATTATCTAACAGTGTGGTGCTGCACATGGAGTCTAGTATTTATCTCTGATCATCGTATTTATTTGTATTAGAATCCAAGAAACCTTTCATCCATTTTTTTTTTCCTTCTGACTGTGATGTACAGTACACTGTGGCCTTGCTAGTTTGAGTTCACTTAAAATAACTAGCAGAAATAGGAAATTATAACTGTTAGAACTTTAAATAAATAGGTTTACTAGAATATGTAATATCATTATTGATTATATAAATTCATAGACCCTGATAATGCAGTAGCAGACAGTAGCAACCAAAATAATGTTAAAATAATAAACAAACAAACTTTCAGTGCTGTAGAGCTTGCAGAGTCTAGAAAGAGTACACCAGTTGCTGGGGAACATGGATGGGAAGGTGCTGTTGCACTCATGCTCTGTTGTGGGCTCCCGGTCGATAGCTAGTTGGCCATTGTGTGAACAAAACACTGGACTAGATGGACCCTTGGTCTGATCCAGCATGGCTCTTCTTATATTCTTATGTTCTCCTTAAGTCTGGGGGTCAGGATCCAAGGCACTTTACAGCTACCTCTGTGCTCTCAAACAGTGGCCCCTCTCTTCCCCCCATGCTGCATGGTGAACCAGTTTTGAGACTAAGGGAAGCTTCAGAAGCAGCTTTTTAAGAATTACATGGTGGTCTGCAATTCAAACGAAAAAAGCAAAATATATATCCATCCATGACCTGGAGTGTGTTTATAGCGATCCTTTGGATCTCACTCAGCCTTTGTTTAGATTTCCTAACTTAGAACATTTTCGGGGGGAGAGGTGCAGTTTGCCTTGCTCTGTTAAAGTACATGCCTTAACCTTGTCATGTAAACGGAATGAATTATTATGGAGGCATTCATAATTATTTCTATTAGTATTACGGTTAATTTGATCCCTTTTTCCCAGGTGAATACACAGTAATGACTGCTCATTTTCATTTGAAGAGGAAGATTGGTTATTTTGTGATTCAGACCTATCTGCCCTGCATCATGACAGTCATCCTGTCCCAGGTTTCATTCTGGCTGAACAGAGAATCCGTCCCTGCAAGGACAGTCTTTGGTGCGTATTGTGATGGACACCTCGATATTGTGTGTGTTAGTGTGGAAGGCAGTCCAGCATTTCAGGAGCCAGCTGCACCACTTTTAGTTTATCTGTCTTGTCTTTTCAAGAATCCTCTCTTGTTTTGTGTGATTGAAGTTCATTATGCAATCTGAAAAACATATTGATATTTCTCTCTAATATTACTTCCAGGTATAGGCTATAGCACGCATGGGAATTGGGAGGGGAATTACCATTTGAAACAGAAGAATGCAGATCCAGTAGTTTACTGAGATTGGTGGAATGGGGAAGGGAGACGTGTGTCTCAATACTAGGAAGGTTTAATTGTAAATGTTTTTAAGTCCAGCTCTCCCTTGAATTTTGGCCTGCTCTTATTATGTGTACAAGTGGGTACACCAGCCCCTAACATAGGGATGGGTGGGGGGCCTCATCCCGGTTCTCCAGGCATCCGCCCAGCCCCTGCCCTCACCTGCCCCCACCTGCATTCACCCAGACCCTCACTCAAGCTTCCCTCCATTCACTGAGCTGCCTGCAGTCATCTGGGTGGCCCCGTCGAGCCTCGTGATTTCCCTTTTTGGAGGAAAAAAAAGACAATTGCGAAAATGTGCATATTTGCGTATATGCAAAATGGGGCTGTGAATGGCCCATATACGCAAGGTTACAGGCATTTGCTTGCCTGTAATCTTGTGTATATGGGCCATTCACAGCCCCATTTTGCATATGTGCCAATATGTGCATTTTCACAAATCTGCACATTCGTGTCTATGCAAAATGGGGCCGTGAATCGCAGGGGGTGAGCAGGGGCAGAGGCTTGGTGAGTGTGGCTCAGGGGTGCAGGCAGCAGTGGGGGGGGGGTGTTCCGCTGGATTTCTCGATCGAATCAGGTGCCCCCACCATCCCTGTCTTAACATGAGTGCTCCTGTGCCCAAAGCAAGCTTAGAGCAATTTATTCTAACACCAAAGCATAGCACTGTAACCTGTTATGGAAAGTGCCCTACAGTTTTTGAGACTGGGATGACTCTCTGTCTTGCAAGCCTGTTGAGAGGCTGGGTAACACTGATGGATATTTCCCTACCCTACAAAGACGTCTGTTGGACCTTTCATGAGCAAACATAAGCTCGTGCAACTTTCAAGAGGCAAACAGATTGTACAGTCAGAGGAGGCCCATATTTAAAGACAACAGATTGGGGAGGTGAGAGAGATTTCAATCCTGGTACCCACAGAAGTTGTAGGGTGGAGAAGACCACTTACCTGGTCCTTGGACATCTGATCATATTTCTAGTTTGGATTTAAATATCCAATTTCTCATTAGTTCTCCAGATTCAGGGGGGAGAGAGGAAAGCTTGATGGGATGGTCCCCCAATTATGTCTGCAGGTACTAAGTTGAGAGGAAGCACCATTTCAGTGTCATTCCACAAAGCATTGGTCACATTTGTAATTGTTTTGCAAGCCTGTCTGTGAGGTCAAATAAATTCCCTGCTCCTCTCCTGCAGTGCCATTGTTAGGCACTTAAAAGATCCAGGGCCCAGGCCCATAGGACACAAGTCTGCATAAAATTGGCATTTTCTAATTTATATCTATATATGCAAATTTAGAAATAATTGCTAGGATTTATTTAAATTTCACAGCAGGCAAAGCCTGCCAATTAATTTCTCATGTATATCATGTCAAGTAAAATATGTTTTAAGTAATTTGCACCTCACCCTGGATCCCAAATCAGTAGCTCCTCTTCAGTTACAGTTAATTTGCGACCTCTTGCTGTCCCATCCCCACTTCTCTCTTCCAATCCCACTTCTCTCCTTCCTGTAGGAAAATTGCCCCACCCCATGCAGTGAAGCTTAAAAGAAAATCTTCCATCGGCATCAAAGGACACTTAGGGCTTTGATGAATAGATCTGGGACCCAGAGAAATAGATTTGGGGCCTTGCAAGCCCCTGCTGTCCTGTCTTGATGTTCTCCTGTTGTGGAACCTCAAATTCCTTCCCCCATTTAGGATGTACACCCAAAGGGATGAAAGTGGCTATTAATTACTTCCCATCTGTTTAATAGGCATTAATTGGAGTGAGGGCTTGGCATCTGCAGTCAGCTCTCATGCTTCCAGGGTTCCATTAACAGCATGAGTGCAAACTCTGTGGTTATTCAGGAGTGTATGACGTCCCCATGGGAAATTTTGCCAACATGATCTGAACTCTTTATTAGGGCTGTACACAGACCCCTGCTTCACTTCAGATGCTGATTCAGACCCAACCCACTTCACGTCGGATTCGGATCCAAAGTGAGATTCGGATATTTGATGTTTTCCATTGACTTGCATTGGAAAGCAGAAACAGCCATAACTTTTTCAGTTTTCATGATAAATACATGACATTTGGGGAACTGTAAGCCCCCATGGAGGGAATTCCACCTGCCAAATTTCAGACAGTTTTTCCCAGTAGTGTTTGTTCTAGGCACAGATAAAATATGCTGTTTTATAGGCCTCACTGGAATATGCTGTTTCTAGGCCTCACTGGAGTCCGTGGCAGAATTCTCCAACATCCCTAGTAGAAGTAGAATAGAATAAGAGCCAATGTGAACAATTTCAATTTGAGCTTTTCCATGAAGAGTTTCATACTCTTCTACATTAGGTGTGTGACTGAGCTTGCGTTTTATAATGTAACATGTCCTGAAGCAGATTACAAAGGGGGAAAAAATCATCTATTTTAAAAACTGAGATGTTGAATATTCCTTTCTGAGATCTGCTCTCCCCCTCCCCCTAACACTCTGCTCACATAATGTACTTTTAAGCAGTAGGTTACATTTAAGGACTAGGGATAATGAGGCAGTTTTAATAATCAAGCTCTTCAGTTCCTTTCATTTATGACATCTGTTTAATGTGGTTGACCTAAAGTGTCCATGGTGAATTACGACCGAATGATTTGTTGTCTTTGCCTTGCTTCAAATTAGCCCATGTAGAAAGTTGCAGTATTGCTAATTGAATAAATCTTGAATATGTTCTTCATAGAAAATGTATTTGAAAAGTATTTGATTGTGCCTTCAGGGACTAGGCATAGAACTGGCACACAATTGCCTGGTTGAAGATTCCAATCTTTTTTTTCTTAAGGTGTCCATTCTATTTGTGCATTCTTGATCATGTAAGTAAATGGTGTTGTGCAGCCAATTAAAAGGCAATTGGTTTTTTTTTTACTTGTAAAATGCAGCCCCTCTACATATACTAGATTCAAGAAAAGTGTTCAAAGGAGATCTAAATTCAAAACCTATGCCTCGAATAAAAAAATAATCTGGAGAACAAAAGACTATGCCTAGACCTCCCATTGCAGGGCACAATTTATCTTTGTGGCATTACATTTTGATCATGCCAGCAAAGAAGGTTGGTTGATATATCCTGGAGACTTGGTTTACTACAATGGCTAGCATTGACTACTGTAAATGCATACCTTCATAGGTAAAGGAATACGTAACCACTGATCCTACTCCTCCCCTTTTCCCCACAGTTCAGGAGTGCAGATCTTCAGGCCCAGGGACCAAATCCAGCCCTGTGGGATTCCCTAGATGGCCACATCTTTTTCCCCTTGCCCCTCCCCTTTCCTATGAACCAGTGGTGGTTTCTCAGCCTTGGTGTGGTTTTTCCCCTCCTCTAAAAGGTTGAAATGCCTCTCCTCAGGCCTAGGTACTGGCAAGAAGAGCTTTAAGCTAAAATAGGATAGGCCAGTATTTTTGCCCTGCACCTCCAGCTAGGGATGTATGGAGTTTGTTAAAGCCATCTCTGTTCCATGCATCATCAACAATCTTTCGCTCTGTTGTCTATTCATTGATGGATCATGGATTCGGATTTTTTTCCCCCTTTGGAAAAGTATGCAAAACAATCTGATGCAGTTTATGGAACTTTTGCAGGCATGATGTAATATTTTGCTTATTTTTCTTAGCTCAGTGTACAATCAATGAGCAGAGTGCGCACACGCACAAAGGTTGCTCTGATCAGCAGAGGCTGATCAGAGATGTAGAAAATGGTGTGTGTGTGTGTGTTTAAAAAGGTGTATATATTAGTGTAGTTTCCAGCAACTTTCGTATTTTTGTATGTCTGAATTTGAATACCATTCTGGAAAGTAAAAAACTGTTCTGCAAGTGCACAGCATCTGTGCAACTTGGAAAAAGCTAGTGTAGAATCTGTGGGTCAGATTCATAGAAATCCAAATGCATTTGATTCCATTGCAGATTTCTCTAGCCCTGCCCACCACTGGAATGCAGCCCTCGAGATCTCCTCCAAAATGGAATTGGGACCTTGGGCTGAAAGAGGTTCAACACCTCTGCCCCAATTCTTGTTAAAAAAAACAACACATATTGCCTACATGGTCAAGGACACATAATTACTTAATGGCACAATGACCTCTTTATCTTCTGTCAGAATGGGCCCTATCACACCTAAACCAAGCACTTTTCCACCTGTGCACAAGGGCAGGACTGAACCAGTTCATGATGAGCCCAAGTGGGCTCAGCAGGTCCTTATTAAAGACCAGCCCATCTGTGGCTGCTTTATTTATATTATCAGGAACCAATCAGTTACCTTGGGCCTAAAATCCATATCTAGGATCTCCCTAGTTCTGAGAAACTTCTTCTCCTGATGCAATGCTAAACAGATTTATGAGTAATGCTGAGCAACATGCTGATGCAATGCTAACAGTGTTCTGATCCAGCCAAGCCAGGCAATGTTCAAACAGTTGCCTCCAATGCATCTGCCAGACTCTGGTGACAGTAACACCAGTCTTGCAAAAACGCATTCCAGGCCCTGAGAGACAGATCCTGATGTTGTGGCAACTGCTTCTGGCCAGGTGACTGTCTTGTTTTGTTTATCATGAACAGAAGTTTAACTTTTGCTTGCTGCTGCAAATCTTCTCAGTATGCGCTGAATAGTGACATGCAAAATTTCAGCTTCGACCCCATGATGAATGGGTTAGAATGGGTGCAGGGAGCATAGAAAAACACAGCAGTCACAAATAGAGTGTGCATTTACACTGGTGCATGCACTTAAGCTCTTTGCACTGAAGGCAGTGTGTAGGATCTAAAGAACTTGTGTATACCTACTGGGATTTTTATACTTCCTTTAAGAGCAGACTCAACCTCCCCCAATTTCATGCCACAGACTGCTTTTCAGAATCTCTCCTGAGTTTCAAAAGTTGTTTCCTTTCCAAATCAGAGGAGAGGAAGTTGCTATTTGGGAAACACAAGTACAAACCACCCTTTTTTTGAGAAGAACGATTTGCTGTGTTCTTTGATCCTGTCCAAAAATTATTCCGCTCAGAACAGCCTCTGGATTTGATCACAAATAATCTCTTTTTATATATCAAGCACATTAATCAGACTTTATAACTGTGTTAGACCATTTGTTTAGCATTGAGGAAGCCATTAAAAATAATGAGGACTAGACATTTGCTTTTTCTTTTTTTTGCCGTTCAATTGAAAACTGTGGTTGTGAGGAATCTTAACAAGATCACCCAGGATGCTCAGAAATAATATTCAAATGAATATAGAGACATATAGTACAAAATTTAGTGAATGATAAACATCCTGCACAACACTTTTCTTTCTTTCTTTTTTACAAAAAGTAGAAACTAACTTTTTTCTAAAGGAATGCCAACTCCGTAATATGGACGGAGGCTTTGTGTTTTTCTTTGGTACTAATTATGCCTGCTTCCTCAGCATTGCTAATTTTTGTACAATGGCAGTTCAGGCAGCAAGCCATGGGCAAATTCTCTTCATGCAGTGCTCTGTTCTGGGGAAGGACAGATCATGTAAAAGGTTTCTTATTCTAATTAAGCTTAATCCAAATATGTTATTTTTGAATGAAGAAAAATGATAGCTCTCAGACTTGAAACAGAATTAAATATTGGGTCTCTACTGTTGGTAATTTTTTCCCTTCATTTGGAGGAAACTAGACTTCTTGGCATCAAGAAGGTTCTTTAATAAACTACTCAAACTCTTACAGAAAACCACCTGATAATTTTCAATTTATGGCCAAAGTAGGCATGGCAGTAACAGATTAGAGTGCAATCCTATACACACTTAGGTGGGAATAAGTCCCATTGAACCCAATGAGATTTACTTCCAAGTAGACATGCATAGGATTGCACTGCTAGACTGCAATTCTGTGCCCTGTTTCCTGAGAGTAAGTGCCCCTGAATTCAATGGAACTTACTTTGGACTAGATATGTATAGGATTGTACTGTTTGTGGAAACCTCAGTCTTTCCCCTAATTATGCATATAGAATTATAATTATTGGAACAAAGGGTATGTGGCTTGCTTCCTTAAAGTTTGCAGCCCAGATGCTTTTCTTGTTAGTCAAGTCCCCATCCCAGATGTAGGTGGGAGAAAAGAAATGGGGGCGGGGGAAGAGGTTATGGGGACAAAAATGGCAGGCATGGGGAAAATTCACTTTCCACTACCCATGTGCACCTTTTGCTCTAAAACTCAGACATACACCCCTCTCATCTCTACTGTAAACATGATTAGGGTAGGCCCAACTTTCAACAAACAGGACTGCTGCTAGTGCTGCATCTAGTTTGGCCATTAAGGGAGCAATACTATGGCCACTAGACATTGTCTAGAGGGCCATAGGATATGCTGTTTTCCGAGAACTGACCTTGGAGCACACGGTCTGAGGTCGGTTCCCAGAAAACCAGCCTTCCCCCATGTCTGCTCTGAGCACAGAGGAGCCCCGTCCTCTGTGCTCGGAAGAGGAGTGTGGAGCGACTGAAAAGGGGCATTCTGGGGTGGGGAGAGCGGAGCTGCATATATGACACATCTAATGTGTCATACAGCAGCCTCCTCTCCCGGTCGCCCCCCCCCCCCCCGCAGCTAGACAGCCAAAAACAGCTGTATAGCGGAAAATAGCAAGGCAGGAGAGGTGCGGAGGGAACGATCCCCCCCATGCCTCTCCTGCCTTGCTTCGGATAGGCGGCCATTATCTTGATAAGATTGCGCCCTAAATAACCAACATATGTGGCCAAATTGGCAATGGGAAGTAGAACAGCAAATAGATATAATTACTTTGAAAAGACCCCAAGAGCAGACATGAATTAAAATTGTTAATTTATGTATGGTGAAGAGCAAATAGTTACTTCAGATTTACAACAACAAAAAGGTATCTGCAGTCTTACAAATAAGTCCACTTCAAGTGGATAATATCTCAGTGCTGCTCTTGCCATTTTATTGTTTATTTAACTGTTGAGTGTTTTATTGTTGGTCTCTTTTATTGCTTCTTTTTCTTGGTTTATTATTGTATATGTTTTAATTGATGGTTTTTAACAATTATTATTAGCTGTTTTTGAAGTTTATTTTTTTTACTGTAATAGAAGATAGAAATGTTTAAAACAAACACATGCACATAAATTAGTGGCTTGGTAGCCTACATATTTACGGAAATCATTCGTGACCTAAAATAAAAAAAAAGCTACTTCAGTAAAGGTTCTCTCCCTGTACACTTGGAGCAATTCTTGTTCACCTCAGTCAACCGGACAACCAGGCAAGTGGCTATTTACAACCCTGAGTATTTGTGGATAACTAATGGTCTGATCTTATGATCCATTGTGTTCAGCTGTGCAAACTAAACAGGAATATGCCCCAGTTCATCTCCTTGGCCCATCACTGGAACCCAGTATATCAGAACTAGTGCAACAACTGCCAGTGGTCCTATTTACTTACTTACTTACTTACTTACTTACTTACTGTAGTTATTTGCCACCTTATAACAAAGTTCTCAGGGCAGCTCATACAATTTAATAAATCAGCCATAGCAATATATTAAAAATACATATAGGAAGAAATATTTAAAATTACAGTAAAGGATTGGACCCATGAAGATTAGTTATACCATAGAAGGGATGATCTGCACCTCATCTCCATGCAAGGAATGGAGCCATTTGGCACGCCCATCTTACAAGTTCTATTTGACAAGACTTGTCAGCAAGTGAGTCAGGGAGAACAGGATGCCTCCAAATACAGGATGCTACCAGCTGGTGCACAGAAATTATCCCTTGTCTTTATCAACAAAAGCATATTCATACAACTTTGCTGCTTCATTATAGCCCTAATAATTATAATAGGTTTTATAATTTGCATCAGAGCTGAAAATTATCTCTTGAAATTCTTCAGGCTATTTGCGGGCAGAGAAATTGGGGGGATACTTTCACCAAATTTCTCCAGAGGGAGATGAAATTCTCAAACAGTTTCTCACAGGTAGGGCTCACCATTGGCAGGGGTTGTAGCACAACTTCTTCCTTTTTTCCTAAGAGTTCTTGTTTTTTTGCACTGCAAAAAAGATGCCACTACTAAAAAAAAATGGTGAAGAAAATTTGTAGAAAATTCTACACAGCAGCCTTTTATTTTTATGGAGTTAAAAAAAGAAAAATCTCAGAACATTTCTGAGAAGAGTGTCTTCTGAGAAAATTCTTCTTCAATTCTAGTTGTCATTATTCAAAGTTCAGCACCTTCCCCCAGGTCCTCCAATGTAAAATTCCTGAGGGACAATGGTGGATATATCTGGTCTCTAATGCAGTTGTGTGAGGGGAGCAGTCTTGTGTCCTACTCCACATAAGAGGTAGAGCTAGTGTTGTGCCAAAAACTAGCCTCCAATTTCCTGAAAGTTTTATTCCCCCATGAAAGAGGCTTTCGTTGTTCTGCCTCATTCTCAGGGAATTTTATAATTTATTTTGAATATATTTTGGTGGTGTTTTTAAGCTTACCTAATCACTGCAAGGTGGTCGAGGGTGCTCTGTGTGTTTTTTCTTTCTATTACTCATCTCTCCATTGCCCTCCAGCCTCCCAGGCTGCCCACGCTTCCTGATCTGAAAAAGGCCTATGGGAGGAATTACCTGATGATGTCTTCCCCTGGGCTTTAACTGAAGTGTGGGAAGCCAAGGAGACCAGAGGTTGCTGGATAGCAGATTGTACACTGAAAGACAGGACAATCATGCAGACTTGGCCACCTTGTAAGTAAAATACGCACAAGAACCCCAAGCCCAACCAATGAGAATTTTTCTGAAATGTTCTTCTCCTTCGAATTTCTTTTTGGAAGCTATTTCTTTTCTATCACATTGAATGAAAATGGTCAAAAATGTGGAAGAAATTTTCAGCACAGCAGTAGTTTCCATGTTTTAGGTGTACATTTGGAAAAGAGAATGGAAACTAATTTGAGTATGGCCATGTAGGGCTGACTCTTTTTCTTAAGCAGCTTCTTTTGCAAGTCATCAGGAAATGTATGGATTGGATCCAGACATGCCCCTCAGCAAATGGAAGGGCTCCTTAATTTTTAAGGGGAACCAGGATCCAGTGAAGACTTCCTGCTGGAAAAAGGAGGAGGAATGGCAACTTTTTCCAATACCCTCCTTCCCTCTGCAGTCCCCAGCATCTCCTTTAGGTCACACAGGGAGCTGCAGTGAGATGGAGGAATCTTCGAAACTCCCTCTCGCCCATTTCTTGTAGTGCCAGCAGAACTCCACTGAGTGCAAAGCTCAATCCAATCTGCTGTATTTCAGACCTGAGTGTTATTGCTGTTTTTAATTTCATAGGTTTATTGTGGGACTCACAGCCATGTAGCATTTCATTGCCATACCAGCTCATTCTGCTACATTTCTAGACCAGACCTCAAATGTGTATTAGAAATCTAAATAATATCTTTGGATATGAACAGAGAAGTAGCTACATTAATCTCAAACAACCACTGAAAATTAATGTATGATTGACTCTTGCATCCTTTTTTCTTTTACACAATTCTTGTGGAAGATGTCAAGCAGAAACATACTCATCTACCTTTTGATAAAGTGCACAATTTCCAGATGTACAGTATGTCTCCATGCTGGAGAGATGCACATTTCCACTTTGCATGTTATACATAGGGATGTCAGGTTCACTTTCTCGCACATTTGAATTTTTTTAATCATAAGTTCTTTCTGTGCCAAATATGACAACATTTTGGTATTTTGGTAAATTAGTATTAAACATAAACTGAAACAAAGTGCTCATCCATCTGCATTAGCCAAATTCAATAGGTACAGTTATTCCCAGCATGGAGAAGATCATGTTGTGCCTTCCTGCCATATAGCTGTTAGAGTTGAGACAGTTGCACAAAAAAAGAGGTGGCAACCCTAATTAAGCATTAACATGGCTGAATACACATGGATCCAAATCCAGACTTTGAACAGCGAAGCACTCAAGCCCTGGGCTTGGATGGATGAATCTGTCTGTTTCAGTTTCTCCCACATTCAGATTTTTTAATTCTCAAGCTCTCTCCATCCCAGATATGAAGAAGACATTTGCAAATTTTGGCAAATTCTTATAAAAATGAACTGAAACTAAATTCTTGCCCATCCCTAGTTATACATATTATATAGTGGGAAAGAGAAGAAGCATAAGTTACTCACTCATCAGTTGGTACTAGTTTGTAACATTTGAGCTATTCTGTAAAAATATAGTATATAATTTTAGACACAATCTCTAGTGTAGCTTTTTAGTCACAATGTGTATCCTATTTGTGTATCCTATTATATGGAAACAATATAATATTGTTATATTGTTATATAATATTGTTATATATTATAATATAATATAATATAATATATTATAATATAATATAATATCATATATTGTTATATATTATAATATCCTATTATATGGAAACAATTAAAACAATGTGTATCCTATTATATGGGCTCCTTTTTCTTTCTGCTGAATTCTGAATCAAGCCTCTCTAGTGTCATTATACTAACCATTAGTAATCATGTCTTCATTTCATTTTTCTGAAATATTTCTGAATTTCACTGATCAATACTTCTTTCCTCCATTTTCTCTGCAGGGGTAACAACTGTACTAACAATGACAACTTTAAGCATCAGTGCTCGAAATTCCCTGCCCAAAGTAGCCTATGCCACAGCTATGGACTGGTTTATTGCTGTTTGTTACGCATTTGTATTCTCTGCCTTGATAGAATTTGCCACTGTAAATTACTTCACAAAAAGAGGATGGGCGTGGGATGGAAAAAGTGTAGTCAATGATAAGGTGAGTGATACAGACACATGTTTAACATTCCTTCCAGTTCTAAGAAATCATTTTAGCAGCACCTACTATTGATAGCTTTCTGTTACTGAAAAAATAATTGAAGTCTTAAAACAATATAAAGACAGAGCAGATTAAAGCAAGAGTGGATAGGAAGAGAAGCTGACAGTTTGGGTACACACTTCAGCAGAAATTAAATTGGACATATGGAGTCTTTCTCCATCTGTTTCATCTTGAAGAAACAAATATTGTCCCAAGGCTCCCTACAAATTAAACAATAGCCCATGTATGCCTGCTAAACATCCAAAATAATCTTAGGCAGCATTTCATTATCTTCAGCAATTCTTCATGTGAAAATGAATGAAACCAAAGCTACTTTCCCATGAAGAATCTTAATCAGGCATAATGAAACCCAACATCTCATATTTCAGTTCCACATTTATTCTGGTATTAAGAACCATTAGATCAACAGTTAAGAAACTGGGTGCTTTGGTACCAAAAGTGTTAGAGAGCTGAGTTGGTTACAAAGGAATTTTACTCTTATACCATGACGCAGTTGCCATGGGCCTCTGCAGGAATTGTTCTGGGAGGTGGGCAAAAGTATACATAACTAGCATCAGAAAACAGGTCTACTAAGTTTTTCTATACCTGGTGATTGAACAGTGATCAGTCTGTTACTGGGTCCCAGGTAGGGGTGGACGAAAGTGACTTACCTGTCCTCGAAGCTTGTTCGCGGTGAGGGGGAGGCGCTTTGCTGCTCCCCCCATGAAGTTCAGGCCGGGGGGGAGGCTTCCTGCCTCGCCCGGCCGAAATTCAGGCCAGGGAGGAGGCGCCTCGCCTCGCCCGGCCGCGAACTCCAAAGATTTTTTTAAAAAAAACAAACGCCCCTGTGATAGGCTACGTGATGATTAACGTAGCCTATCACGGCTAGATCTGCAAAGTCAGCCATGATAGGCTACATTAATCGTCACGTAGCCTATCACGGGTGACTTTAAAAAAAAAAAAATAGCGCGTACGCTAATGGCGGCCCCCATAGGGAGCCGCCATTCGTGTTCCTTATTTGGTCGCTGTAGTCTACATAAAGATTTACGTAGACTACCGGGACCAAATAAGGAACGGGAATGGTGGCTCCCTATGGGGGCCGCCATTATCCGTATGTGCTTTTTTTTTTTTAAGTCACCCGTGATAGGCTACGTGACGATTTACGTAGCCTATCACGGCTGACTTTGCAAATCTAGCCATGATAGGCTATGTTAATCGTCACGTAGCCTATCACGGGGGCGTTTTTGTTTTTGTTTTCTTTTATTGCAATGGCGGCGGCGGCAGCCGGTCGAAAGACCGACTGCCGCTCTGGCCCCGCACGAAGACCCGCCGAACCGCCAGCCGGACCCGCCGCCGGGAGGGACATTCGGCAAAGGTAAGTCCTGTCCCGGGGGGGGTGCGGGGTGCGGGGGGGTGCGGAGAATTTCTCCCCGAAACTTGTTCGGGGGGCCGAACACGTTGGCGCTTGGCCCCCCGAAGTTTCGGGGAGAAATTCTCCGCCATCCCTAGTCCCAGGTCTGAACTGGGTAGACCTGGCTTCTAAGAAACTTTTATATTAGGTCTACCTTTCCATTGTTTCTCAGTAAGTACACCTGGGGCTGATCTACACTTATGGGTTTTTTTTGCATCCAGTGAGGTTTCACTGCCCGTCTTTCACACTATGCAGTACCCGCCTCGAATTGGAACCGGAATTTCCCACTTCCATGCTCCCACTTTCAATACCCTGATATCCCGGTATTTCCCCTTAATGTGATGATTTTCCACCTTCGCTACCATATCTGGTCGTAGTCCCCTCCCCTGCCTGTCCATATATGGCGGTGTTTGTATTTCCTTCCTGTCCAATTACAGCTCTTGAGGTCCCCATGTCATCTTCCGGTTACTGATCACATAGCTTCCTCAGCACTCAGTGTTTCCTCAGCAAACATTGCATAGCTTCCTCGGTACTCAATGTTTCCTCAGCCCCGCTTTGGCTGTTCTTTTTGGTTTTTTTAATTAAGGTGTTATCTTCGAAGAATAGTGGCTTCTCCGCAATTTTTTTTTTCTAATTCAGGCATGATCTTCAAAGATTCAAAGATTTGAAAATTCGAAGATTCAAAAATTTGAGGATTTGAAGCTTCAGATCCTTGCATTTTTGAATCTTTGAAGACCATGCCTGAATTGGGGGGGGGGGAATCACGGAGAAGCCATGATTCTTCAAAGATAATGCCTTAATTTAAAAAAAAAAAAGAACGGCTGAAGCGGGGGATAGAAGGGGGTAAAACTTAGTCTCATTTGAAGGGATAGAACAACCCCCTGTTCAATGCAGGAAGCCTGATTCCCAGGCAGTCGCCCATCCAACTACTGACCGGGGCCAACCCTGCTTAGCTTCCGAGATCAGACAAGTGCACTCATATCCAGCCCTTTGCTTGTTGCTGAGGAAATATTGAGTGCTGAGGAAGCTATGCGATCAGTAGCCAGAAGACGACATGGGGCCGTCAAGAGCTGTGAGCGTGGAATCAGCAGAAACAGGAAGAGTTTCTGATCCTCCAATGAGAGCCTCCATCTTTAAGAGCAGGAAAACAGCACCAAGCTCGCGCATTCGATGAAGCACCACAATGGGGAAAATGGGTGAGTGTGGATAATTACGTTATAATGCGAGAACGTTTCACCCGACAGGACACCGAATTCATTGCGATGGTGGGTGCGATATAGATCGGCCCCTGGTGTCCATCTGTAGGTAAGGCTTGATGTCCAGATGACAACTTTCCACCCATGACTAAAACACTCAGATTTTTTTAGGGATGTACGAAAGTCACTTACCTATTCTCAGGGGTTCTTCGCGGTGGGGGGGAGGCACTTCGCTTCTCCCCCTGAACTTCAGGCGAGGGGGGGGAGCCGTCCCGCCTCGCCCGGCCAAAATTCAGGCCGGGGGTGGAGGCTTCCCACCTCGCCCGGCCGAAATTCAGGCTGGGGAGAAGCGCCCCGTCTCCCCGGCCGCGAAACAAAGTGTTTAAAAAAAAAAAAAAGGTGATAGGCTACGTAACGATTAACGTAGCCTATCACGGCTAGATTTCCAAAGTCAGCCGTGATAGGCTACGTAAATCATTACGTAGCCTATCACGGGTGACTTTGAAAAAAAAAAAGCGCGTACGCAAATGGCGGCAGCCTATGGGCGCCGCCATTTGCGTTCCTTATTTGGTCCCGGTAGTCTACGTAAAGATTTACGTAGACTACCGGGACCAAATAAGGAACGCAAATGGCGGCGCCCATAGGCCGCCGCCATTTGCGTACGTGCTTTTTTTTTTTCAAAGTCACCCGTGATAGGCTACGTAACGATTTACGTAGCCTATCACGGCTGACTTTGGAAATCTAGCCGTGATAGGCTACATTAATTGTTACGTAGCCTATCACAGTTGTTGGGTTTTTTTTAACACTTTACCTTGTAATGGTGGCGGCGGCAGCCGGTCGGAAGACCGGCTGCCGCCCCCGCCCCCGACGAACCGCCGCCGGGACCCGCCGCCGGGAGGGACATTCGCCAAAGGTAAGTCCCATCCCGGGGGGGGCGGGGGGGCGGAGAATTTCACCACCGATTTCGGGGGGCCGAATGCGTTGGTGCTCGGCCCCCCGAAGATTCGGGGAGAAATTCTCCGCCATCCCTAGTATTTTTCCTGGTTCCCTTCAGCCCCTCCAGCCCTTAATTGTATGCTGCTACAATCAGCTTCACAGTCCCACCCCTCCAGATTTCCCTTAAAAAAACACAACATGCCAGGAGACTGATTAACAACACTGGACTACGTTGCAGGAAATATGCTGCAGGAATACTGACTTCCCCTCTTCCCAGCAAAATGGATATGCCAGTACTGCACTACTTTGCAAGACTGGTGCAACCCATACTCTTTCAGCCATTGTCCCACCCCCTGCAATATGAATATAATAATGATGGACCAGATCTGTACTGGCTAGGGATGGTGGAGAATTCCGCCATGGATTTCAGAGAGGCTGAATGCACTGGCATTTGGCCCCCTGAAACCTGTGGCAGAATGGCCTCCGACCCCCTGCCACCCTGCAGAATCCCCCCGGAACGAAACTTACCTGGGGCGGCGGCAGCTCCGGTGGCAGCTCTGGCAGCGGCAGCTGGTCTTTCAGCCATTTGCGTCCTGCCAGGCTGCCGTGATAGGCTACGCCGTTTGCGCTGCTGCTCATTCCATGATAGGCTATGTAAGTATTTACGTAGCCTATCATGGTAAAGGCAGCCACGCAAATGGTGTAGCGGCCGCCATTTGTGTCCCTGCTCTTTGCCGTGATAGACTACGTAAATAGTCTATCACTATTTACGTACTATTTAAGTACGTAAATACTTACGTAGCCTATCACGGCAGCCTGGCAGGACACAAATGGCGGCTGCTGTGGTGGCCGCCATTTGCATCCGCAACAGCCTGGCTGCGGCTGGAACTCCAGCTGCGGATGGCCCTGGCTGGCAGCTCCACGGAGCAACCGTGGAGTGGAGCCGGCCAGGGAGGATTCCAGGGGGAGGGACGGAGCGCCTCCCCCCCACCGTGAATCACACCTACGAAAAGGTAAGTGACTTTCGTACATCCCTAGTACTGGCATTGGCAGGGTAGTTTTTCTAAATGTTTTAAATGTTTACAAAGTCATGAAAGAAATAATGGTGGGTATGAACTAAGACCACAATAAGTCATGAACTCCTTCATTTGCTTCTGCAGTACTGTCCACTGACCGGTATACTAAAATCCTGCATTTCTGCATTTTGTCTATAGGGCAGCAATCACTTCCCACCGGGGAAGACCCTGCCACCCTTGGCTTAAAAATGAAAGGGGTTGTTCCTTCACCAGAGAGTGGACCAGTCTAGTTTCCCACAATATGTATGGGCAGAATGTATGGGTTATACATTTTGCTTCATAGCTTGGGTGCTACAAAGGGTAGATACTTGCTCTTTTGAAAAATACAGGTTGGGAATTGGGGGTTATGGCTTATCTGTGGAGGGGGGAGGGTCCTCTCTTGCACTTGCAGAGGATTCCCATGGCAGCTGCAAAGCCTACGTAAAGCCTACTTAAGAGTCCTGCTCCAGCTTTACTTCTGGAATTTCCCACTACACAGATCTATATATAATAATGATCTTCTACATGACTGCCCTTCAGCAAAGGAGATCGTTACCTTGTCATGGTGCTGGAGCTTGAGCACCTCAGTGATGTCATGAGCTAAACCGTGAAGGGACACCCAAGACGGGAAGGTCATGGCAGAGAGGTCAGACTAAATACGATCCCTGGGGAAGTAAATGGCAACCCACCCCAGTATTCTTGCCATGAAAACTAAATGGATCAGTACAACCAGAGATATGTCAGTATACCATCGGAAGATGGGACTCCCAGGTCGGAAGATGGTCAAAATGCTACTGGGGAGGAACAGAGGATAAGTTCAACTAG
Organism: Heloderma suspectum; assembly: GCF_057233095.1. Taxonomy (NCBI): domain Eukaryota; kingdom Metazoa; phylum Chordata; class Lepidosauria; order Squamata; family Helodermatidae; genus Heloderma; species Heloderma suspectum. The sequence goes on from NC_139462.1 coordinate 99,249,021, forward strand.
CCCCAGATGTGATGACGCAGCTAGCTCAAAGCTGAAAGGATAGCTAGAAGCCGATGGTGCTGGTGGTGAACGGTGAATCCGATGTTCTAAAGATCAACACACCATAGGAACCTGGAATGTAAGATCTATGAGCCAGGGCAAATTGGATGTGGTTATTGGGGAGATGTCAAGATTAAATATAGCATTTTGGGTGTCAGTGAACTGAAATGGACTGGAATGGGCCATTTCACATCAAATGACCACCAGATCTACTACTGTGGACAAGAGGAACACAGAAGAAATGGAGTAGCCTTCATAATTAATAATAAAGTGGCTAAAGCAGTCCTTGGATACAATCCAAAAAATGACAGAAGGATCTCAATTCGAATTCAGGGTAAGCCATTTAACATCACAGTAATCCAAATATACGCCCCAACCACAGATGCTGAAGAAGCAGAAGTAGATCAGTTCTATGAGGATCTGCAGCACCTACTGGATAGTGCGCCAAAAAAAGATGTTATTTTCATTACAGGAGACTGGAATGCTAAGGTGGGTAGTCAAATGACACCTGGAATTACAGGCAAGCATGGTCTGGGAGAACAAAATGAAGCAGGACATAGGCTTATAGAATTTTATATAATTTACATAGAATTTTGCCAAGACAACTCACTGTGCGTAACAAACACTCTCTTCCAACAACCTAACAGTAGGGATGGGCGAAAGTCCCTTACCTGTTCTCGAAGCTTGCTTCACAGTGGGGGGGAGGCGCTTCGGTTCTCTCCCCGAAGTTCAGGCGAGGGGGGGGAGGCGCCCCGCCTCGCCCGGCCGAAGTTCAGGCTGGGGGGGAGGCGCCCCATCCCTCGCCGGCGAAATTCAGGCCGGGTAGAAGCGCCCCATCTACCCGGCCGCGAAAAAAAAAGTAAAACACACACACACACACACACACACCCGTGATAGGCTACGTAACGATTTACGTAGCCTATCACGGCTAGATTTCCAAAGTCAGCCGTGATAGGCTATGTAAATCGTCACGTAGCCTATCACGGGTGACATTGAAAAAAAAAAAAGCGCGTACGCAAACGGCGGCTCCCATGGGGACCGCCATTTGCGTTCCTTATTTTGGCACGTCTAGTCTACGTAAAGATTTACATAGACTACGGCGAAAATAAGGCAACGCAAGTAGCGTGCCCTTATTTTCGCCGTAGTCTACGTAAATGTTTACATAGACTAGATGTGCCAAAATAAGGAACGCAAATGGCGGCACCCATGGGCCGCCGCCATTTGCGTATGCGCTTCCCCCCCCCAAAGTCAGCCGTGATAGGCTACGTGACAATTTACGTAGCTTATCACGGCTGACTTTGGAGATCTAGCCGTGATAGGCTACGTAAATCGTTACGTAGCCTATCACGGGTGGGTTTGGGGTTTTTTTACCGCACTTTTTTTTTTTGCAATGGCGGCAGCGGCAGCCGGTCAGGAGACCGGTTGCCGCCCCCGCCCCTGACGAAACGCCGCCGAAACGCTGCCGGGACCCGCCGCCGAGAGGGACATTCGGCGACGGTAAGTCCCATCCCGGGGGGGGCAGGGGGCCAGCGGAGAATTTCCCCAACACTTTCAGGGGGCCGAATGCCTCGGCGCTCGGCCTCCCGAAGATTCGGGGAGAAATTCTCCGCCATCCCTACCTGAGAGACGACTTTATACATGGACTTCACCAGACGGTCGACACCGAAATGAGATTGACTACATCCTTTGTAGCCAAAGGTGGCGGACAACTATGCAGTTGGTAAAAAGAAGACCTGGAGCTGATTGTAGTTCAGATCATGAATAGGGATGTCAGAGAATTCCGCCACGGATCTCGGGGAGGCCGAATGCCAGCGCATTCGGCCCCCCGAAATTGGTGGAGAAACAATCTGCCCCCCCACCCCCCCCAGGACAGGACTTACCTTGGTCGAATGTCCCTGGCGGCGGCGGCGGCGCAGTGGCGGTGCGGCGGCGGCAGCGGCCGGTCCTCTGACCGGCTGCTGCCGCCGCCATTTCCAAGTAAAAAAAAAACAAAAACAAGCAAACGTGATAGGCTATGTAAAGATTTATGTAGCGTATCACAGCCAGATTTTTAAACAACACCGTGATAGGCTACGTAAATGTTTACGTAGCCTATCGTGGCTGACTTTGAAACAAAAAAAACCGCGTACGCAAATGGCGGCGCCCATGGGCGCCACCATTTGTGTATACGCTTTTTTTTTAAAGTCAGCCGTGATAGGCTACGTAAACATTTACGTAGCCTATCACGGCTGACTGCAGGGACGCAAACAGTGGCGCCGCCATTTGAGTCCCAGCAGGATACGACATTTCGCGGCCGGAGGGACGGAGCGCCTCTCCCCCGGCCAGAATTTTGTCGGGGAGGGACGAGGCGCCTCCCCCCCGGCCAGAATTTTGGCGGGGAGGGACGGGGCGCCTCCCCCCGCCAGAATTTCAGGGGGAGGGACGGAGCGCCTCCCTCCAACCGCGAAGCAAGCTTCGGGATCAGGTAAGGGACTTTCGTCCATCCCTAGTAGTACATAGGGATAAACGAAAGTCACTTACCTGTTCACGGATTATGCTGATGCTGGGGGGGAGGCGCTCTATCCTGAATTAAATTTGCCCATGCCTGTCCATTTTAGTTCGCTGATTCCCAAGATGTCGATGTTCAGTCTTGCCATCTCATGTTTGACCACCTCCAGCTTACCTTCAGTCATTGATCTTACATTCCAGGTTCGTAAACAATATTGTTTTTTACAGCATCGGACTTTGTTTTCCCCACCAGACACATCCACAGCTGAGTATCCTTTCGGCTTTGGCCCAGCTCCTTCACTCTTTCTGGCGCTACTTGGAAATTCCCTCTGCTCTTCCCCAGTAGTATATCGGACACCTTCCAACCTGAAGGGCTCATCTTCCGGCATCATAACTTTTAGCCTTGTGATAGGTTCCATGGGATTTTCTTGGCAAGAATCCTGGAGTGGGTTGCCATTTCCTTCTCCAGTGGACCACATTTTGTCTGAACTCTCCACCATGACCTGTCCGTCTTGGGTGGCCCTGCATGGCATAATTTATGGCTTCACTGAGTTATGCAAGCCCCCTCACCACAACAAGGCAGTGATCCATGAAGGGGTATTACTTATACACCAATCTTAACAGATACACAGAGCTGTGGTGTTGCAGCGTAGGGTTAACTTTGCTATATTGTAAGTTAGTTATTAGTTATTGTCAGCATGAAGTCATGAAAAGGCAAATCTGTTCTACTAGAGTGCCTCTCCATGGCTAACCCATTATAGAAGATAGCTGAAAAATATCAAATGCATGTGTTCAAAAATTGTACCTAGCTTTATGGTAGCCAGAAGGCCCATAGGATGGTTTACAAGTGAGGCCTCTCTGGACATGGTGATTCCTAGTTTTGTCACACACACACACACACACACACACAACACATGCACACACATCTTTCAACCAGTTAAAGGCTTTGCACAATACCACTGTCTTTTCAGGCAATAATGATGCTGTTGTTGCAATATGGCAACCTAGGTCCAATCATGGTACTTGTATTAATTCCACAGTGTTGCCTTACATTTGCTTGGTTCCCCCATCCCCCACCCCCGTTAACTTGCTTGATGTATGAAATTGTGTAAGCTCCTTTTGAAAGTAGGTATATGCTGCAGCATTGTACAGGTACACAATAAAGGGATCCTTCCTTAAGGGAACCCTGCAGTGTGCATTGGAATCGTTCCAGTTTCTGCCTTTTCCCTAAGTATAGTACACAAATAATACATATCTGCAGGATCAATGAATAAAACCAAGTTATTGTGACTCAAATACTATTTTCTCAATTTCTAGACACTGCAGAACTTTAACATGTTTGAAGGCACAAATGTGAAATGTGTTCTGTCCTGTCAGACATCTTCTTTACGTGCAACCCAATGGCAAAAATGTTGCTTGTATTTATTGGACCAGGAATGAAGAGATGCTTGATTAAAGGTGTTTCACATATAATGGATTAAGAATGTTAACTATTGTGCATGAATGAAGCCATTACACTGTGTCTATTTCACCGTGTGTGTGTGTGTGTGTCCATTGAACATTCTTTGGGGAGCTCTGTATTCATTCAGAACTCCCTGCTGTGTCTAGACTCCTAGCAAGTCCCACTGTGTTTAATGGGGTTTTCTCTCAGGTAAGTGTGCATAGGACTAGAGCCTTCGATACATGTTTATTTATATCCCACACTGTCCCCCTAGGAGTTCAGTACCCTGTGAGGTACATACACAGAGTTAGGGAGTGATGCAGGTCACCTAGGGACTTGCATAACTAACTGTGGATTTGAACCTGGGACTCTCCTGGAAATAGAGTAGCTCCTTCAAATATGTACACTCTGAAATTCCATTAACTTGGGAAACATGAACAAACATTATCTTCCCTCTTATTTCCTGCATTGAACTGCACTGTTCATTGAACCAAGTTATTACCTTGGCAAAAAAAAGGATAATTTGTTGAATGTCTCTGATTTGTTAAAAGTATATTAATATAGACAAAGCATCTAAGATATTTAATCATGTACCATCTTTTAACAGAAAAAAGAAAAGGCATCTGTCATTAAGAAAAACAATGCCTATGCAGTGGCGGTTGCCAATTATGCACCAAATATCACCAAGGACTCAGTTCTCCCAACAATCTCCAAGAGTGCTACCACTACAGAACCCAACAAAGCAAAGCCAGATGCCAAGCCACAGGAAGCAAAGAAAACATTCAACAGTGTTAGTAAAATCGACAGGATGTCAAGAATAGTCTTTCCAGTCTTATTTGGTACTTTCAATTTGGTATACTGGGCAACGTATCTAAACAGGGAACCTGTGTTACATGGTTTTGCTCCAGCGCACTAAAACCTTTATTTTATGCTGAGGGTGTATAACATCATTATAATCAGATTGTTTTCCTATGTACAGTACGACTAATAACTGCTAATCTGTGAACCAATATGTACAGAATGTATATAGGTATCATGTCCGTTTATCTCCAAAGGAGGTGCACAGAGTTTATTCGTGGGATCTGTAAACAGATGGCACCCATGGCAAATATAGTCTGCTCTCCTATCCATGTGAGTTCTCCTAAACCTGGATTCAAATATGCTGAATTATATCCATACAACTGAATATGGTCCTACATAACTATTTAGTAACACTATTTTTTTAATTTAAAGTTTACGATATTTTTCTATAAAATAACTGATTCTACTTTAATGCAAAGAAGCTATCATTTAAAAGAGAAAGATTTTTTTAAAAAAGTAATCTTAATAATTTCCTACGGTAGCAGTGCCCATGTAAATATTATAGATGCGTGGTGAACTCAAGTATTCTCTTATTAGCAACCATTATGAATGCAAGTTATGTGTTAAAGCGATTGGAATGTCAGGGTTGATAATTTCTTACTTTTAGCCATGCTTTCAAATTGCGCACCAGTCCCATGGTATCATTGGTCCTCTGCTCCTGGAACAAAAGTGTTGGGCTTGGGGATTCCTTCGACAGTGCAAGGAAAGAACAGGTTCCACACTGGCCCAGGTGCCCATACCACTGGGCAAACTGCTGTTGCTCCAGCAAGATCCCTTTTCTTTTTGTCCAGTGCATGAGTGTTATATAAAACCATTTGTGCAGGGCAGGGTGACAGGGGCGTTGGTTATCAAGGGAGTTGAGGCTGAACACACCACAGAACTCTGCAGGAGAAATTGACAACATACATAGAAAACAACTGTGACACACCAAAGTAAACAACATGAACGTGCTCTCTCTTGATTATTGATTAACAATATTCATTAAGTCCTTTAACAAATGCTCTGCCTGTATCAATTCACAAAACATTTTGGGTTGTGCAGTCCTTTCTCAAGCATGAGAAAAATATGAGATAAGTAGAAATTGTACAAACAGTCAAACAGAGGAGCAGTGATAATTAACAACAAATACTTAATACATTATTTACTTGGTTCATTACAGATGTTTTCTATAGCCTGTTTCACATAAACCCCTTTATGTGGTGTTCTTGGAGTAGTTGGCGTCCTGAAAAGTTTGGGCAGGTTTACAGAGAAAGGGGTGTTTGGCAAGTGGGACAAAACTATCAAGGTAGCATGTCTCTTTTTTGCTGCAGTGGCACAAAATAACTTACTTGCAAATGAACATTCAGGATCAGGGGTGTAAATAGCGAGCAGTTAGATGAGACTGGTATTTTTTTAATTAGTTATTCAGTAGGAGAGCTCTTCAAGTAGGAGCTGTTCAAGTATTATAAATTCTGGATTTTTCAAGTGAGCAGCTTTAGGGATGGTTTGCATTTACATCATTTAATTACTATGCTCTTGATGATTTGCAGCTGAATGTACAAACTGACCACTGAAGAGCCTAGAGTTGGATCCAAAGGTGCCCTTCCACATGCAGAAGATGTTTTCTGCTCATGGAAGAGCTGTTCTATACCTCCCACTTAGAGTGTTGCGTGAGAAAAGCGAAACTAAACCCAAAGATGTTCTTCCATTTCTGCAACTTTTTGTGCAAGCTCTTGCACAAGCAGAAGCATGAAAGCTGCTGTAGAACCTACCTGTTATAGCACTGTGTGAACGCCTACACAAGCATTTTGCAGTTCGGCTCAAGGGACTGTTTTCCTTCTGTGTTCTTTGGATCCAATCCATACGTTTGAGGTGATATGAGGAATGTTTTATAGTGGTGGTGTTGCATTTTTGATGATGGCCCATTCACACAGGGAAGTCATTCCAGTAATAAGTTCCTGAAAGCTCCTGATTCATATAAACATAATTTTCAGAAATGGGGTAACTCCGGTAAGAAACTCCAGAGACTAGATACAGATGGCAACATGTTTTGTGAATGGGTCATAATCATATGGCCAATTCGCTCTGCAAAATCCCATGAAAAGCAACATTCCAGATTCTTGGTTGCGAGGTTTACAGGATTATCTTGCAGCAAATTGCACATAGTAGCCATTCACAAGGTATTTTTCAGTATTAATGCAGTCTTGTGAATTGACACTTTTATAACTTTCAAAAGAAATGCCAAATGTCCAAAACAAACTTTCAGATATTGTTCAGGGTTAGGTATATTGGTAATATAAGACTTCTGTATACAAAATTTTCCAAAGTACAGTTTCCGTGAAATCTGCCTTAAAGGCTTCCTTTCATTACTGATCCATAGCAGCCACTGGAAACAATTCTTTTATTTCAGTTTCATGAGGGTGCCCTCATGATTAATAAGTATTATTGCTGCTTTTGTAAATTGCAACATTACATTTTGCTGCCATAAATTTAAAACAAGTTTATATATTAGAAATGATTTTGCTAAGGGTTGGACTTTTTTAAAAAAAGAAAATAAACTTCAGTGCTTCTTCAGTACTTAAATGCAAATGGAAACAAAATTGGAAGCCTCTACTTGCAATTTTTGTATAATATTTAATACTGATCCATTAACAATTTCTCAAGGAAACTTTGCTAGTATTCCTTATCCCCCCTAAAGGCCCTATAAATTATACCACCACAAATAATTATGTACTTTATTTAGATTTAAATAATATATTTGGCCAATCAAAAGTATTTTGATTCACATACATATTAGCAGTTATTAGTTGACCTTTTAAAATAAAATATACACCTTTATGATGGTGTCTTTATAGTAGAAACATATGTAGTCGTATAGTGTCATTTATTGCAGTTTTGTACAGTACTTGAGTATAGTGCATAAACTAGATATTGCAAAGTTTAACACTGTATAAATATTTCTAAAACAAATTTAAAATTACCTTAACGCGTGGAAACTCACACATACACAAAATCAAACAATGGCTGGGTTCTCACATAATGCTAACCTGCTATATGGGTTGTTGAATTCTGGGTTGTCGTGGTGTGTGAACACGGCCATGCTAATAAGCCATGGTTTGTTAACCATGAACAACCCAGAAAGAGAACCCATGTTTTGTTGTTGGGTTGTGAGCTCTGGGTTGTTTAAACCATCGGTTGTCCCTTTCTGTGAACCCAGAACGGTGGGTTGTTCATGGATTGTTTCACCAGGCTACAGAGGTGGCAGGCGAGACTGGTAAAAAAAATCCCAGCCACTTTACCTGCTAGTATGCAGCACTGCAAAGGTATTTGGGATACAGGGAGGGAGTGAGCAAAGGAGGAGGGAAACAACCCAGAGGTTGAGAAACCAAACCACAGTTTGATCATGTGCCAAACAAACCCTGAGTAAGGCAACAGACCATGGGTTAACCATCAGTTAAGGGTGTAATCCTATGCATGTTTAGACAGAAAAAATGCCCACCATTCTGGGAGTTGTAAAACTTTTTTCTGTCTAACCATACATAGGATTGTGTCCTAAATAAACCATGGGTTAGCATTATGAACCAGGTCAATATTTTCATTTGCTGATTTATTTTTCTTTTGTTTGTTTGTTTTCATTCAATGTGATTTTGGTCTTTGCTCTGCATGAAAAATATTGATGGCAAGGTCACAAATACATTTTATTGGTTAGAACATTAAGGTAAGATGGATCTTCTGGCATTAAATCAAGTAAGGTATTTTTACTTAAGGTAAGGTAAGGCACTTTATTTGAAACATTAATATAGAAAATCCTTATTTTCATATCTATTTATATATAATGTAGATCTGTGTAATACAGAAATGCGTGCAATAGTGTGATAAAGTTGTATAAGGTTTGAAGGCGAGCAATAAAAAAGTTCATCATATAGTTATACATATCTAAAAATGTTTTATTTGTAAATTATAAATTTACCCTTAAAAGGTACACTGTCCAGGTACAAATAAATATATAAATATGTATATATGTAAAGCACTTGTAAATATCAATAATGTAAAAAAAAAACTTCAATTTTATCTTTGTTTTTGGCAAAGGGCTCTGACAGCATAACTTTAATGCATCGCAAAGCCCATCTCATTGGCTCTGACTTGTCCTGTTCAGATTACATTCTGGGGAGAATTCTCAACCTGTATTAATCTTGCATGTATGCAAGAACATTGCTGCTTCTTGTGGGGAGAAAATACCTGCACCACATTTTATTGGTAATGACATCTCTCTCTTTCTCTCTGGCTATCGGTGGATAGATCAGGTGGTTAGGGAGATAACCTAGTGATATAATAGTGATATAATAGTGATATAATAGTCACTATAATAGTCAAGTGATATAATAGAATCCAGTTCGTTTATTATTTTCTCCCCATTGTCCAGAGATCCAGAGATTAATCACGGGTTGAGAGACTGCATAGGAATGTAGTACTTGAACCTTTGCTACTGGTGGGTGGTGTATGGCTCTTCTATTGCAAACTGCTATGTGCTTTCTCTCATTAATTTCCATGGGAGTTGACAGTCTCAGCACTGTACAGGATTGGGCCTTTAAATAATGAGGAGGACAACTGTATTTTATATCCTAGGCATTTTCTCAGAGTTTCATGAGATCTTGGTGGACAGCTGATACGTTTCTCTTTTAAACAATATAAAATCAGAACTTGCCTTGTAGAAATTGGGGAATAGGGCGAATGTAGAATTATATTTGGTTACGCAATAGGGCACCTGTTCTTAAGAACAACAGACCCATAAAGAAAAAAATAATAATTCCACAATTGAGCAAATTGCTTATGTTCTTCCAGTTGATCAATGTAATATATGTGCATAATTTAATCCTGCACATGGATAACTGTATGTTTTGTAAAGTCAGCTTGCACAAAGGGATCTATCTATCTTAACCCCACTGAAGTTACCAGAACTGTTGGGAACAGGCACAAGCCAAAGCCAGAAATACCAACATAAATACAACCATTTGATGCATTCTGCCATGCATCTAGACTTACGTAACACTTGGGGCGCAGCCCTGTGCACCCCTCCAGGGAGGTAGCCCCTTTTAGCACTGTGGAACTTATTCCCAAGTAAACATGCATAAAATTGGGCTGCATGTGAATATGACACATCCTTCTGTTAAAAGAACATGCAGCAGTTTCCATGGGTATTAATAAACACAAAATATCAATAGATTCACAGCAAAAGAATAAATCGTAACTTTGATTAGACCCACTGCATTCCCTGGTTAAACAAATGAGGTGATTGTTGTTTGTTCTGTTTGTTTTTAGCAAAGGCATCCCTCAAAGAAAAATTCTTGCCTCCAATTTGTACAAATTTGATCATAAAGGTGTGGGTAGCCGCAATGGTGGCACAAGGCTGACTGCAGCCACTAAGCTATAGCTAGCTACAGGCAGCTTTGTTCTGCACAAAGCGGGTTGTGTAAGTCCATCTGGTGCTGCTGCCTGTGAACTGTTGCTCCATTCTAACAGATTATTATTCTGTACAGACGATGGGGAGAATTGCACTGATATGGTGGCACTGGTGTCTAGCACCCTTTGGATGCTAAATATATTTTAAGTAGCAGTTTTAGGGCACAATCCTATGTATGTTTAGACAGATAAAAGGTCTACAACTCCCAGCCAGCAAGGGTGAGTTAGAGACAACTCCCCGCCTCTCCCAAAAAAGGTTGGCTGGGAATACTGGGAGTTGTAGACCTTTTCTCTGTCTAAACATGCATAGGATTGCGCCATTAGTGATCATATTGTGATGGTTAACCTGAAGTTAGTATAGTTCCTAGCCAATTTGTCCCTTGTAGTTTTTCCACTGCACTCATTCCCATGTCCCCCTTCTTATGTCTTCAAAGCAGGAGGCAGACCATACTGCATTTGCTTTTAGAGAATTAGAGTAGGCAGGATAAGAGCCATCATTGCCTGTGGTGTACTCATTTTGTTTGGTGACAAAATGAGTACACCACAGGTTCTGCAGTTTCTTGAAACAGTACAAAAACTTCTGAATACAGGTGATGGTAGGGTGAATGTACACACTATGTGCAATGAAAGTGATACTGTATCACCTTCACATTTCAGGGTGGGCGATCTCTTATCTGTTTCCAACTAGGGGAGCTTCCTGTAATGTAACTCTGCCATTCATGGTGATGATAGATGTTGCCATGCAGGGTATCCTTAACTCAGCTGTTGTGACCAGGCAGAGCCCTGGTCCAGTCCCCTGTGTTGCTATTCTGGCATAGAGATCATAATGGCCCTTTCTAAGTGCTGTTGTATGGCGTGGCAACCCATAGGATCTAGCCTTTCCTCTAGTTTTTCATATTGGATCTAAGTTTTTTTTTTTTTTTTATCCATTGCCCTTATATTCTGACTTGTTTTTAACAAAAATTAATTAAAAAATGATTAAAAATAATTTTTTTAAGTGACCTCTGTATAACTGGGCGTGAAATTAAAAATATAAATAAATGCACTGTTGAATAGACATACTACTTTATTTTGCTTGGTAACTTTTTATTTTTCAGCATTTGGTCCAATGTTTCAAGTCTGGACAGAAAAAATAAATCTCCTAAACCCAAAGATAAGGGTTTTAAATGGGCAACATACCATAACAACAATTGCGACTCCCTATGTGTTTTTTAATTGCTTTCTTACTTTTTTAATATGTGCCTGTTAATGCAAAGAACTAATACAATATGGGTGCTGTCATCCCAGTATATTTCCTTGACATAATCTGTACATGATTATTATGAGACAAATAAGATGGGGCAAGAAGGCAGCTCCTGGCCAGGAGCCCCTGTGATGGATCAGATCACACACAATAGCATTGGTAGTTGCTACATGACCGCTGAACAGTGTCTATCCAGGTATGTTCAGTCAGAGTTTCCTGGGCCGAGCTTCCTGCAGTGGAGAGGAGTCATAAAAGTGGAGTTCTGGGTCATACCATATGTTTTTAATTTGTTAGTATTATTATTACAGTTATATCCTGCCTTTTTTCCACTTGCAAGGAACCCAAGGCGGCTTACATGGTCCTCCTCCTCTCCATTTTATCGTCACAACAACAACCCTGTGAGGTAGGTGAGTCTGAGAGTTAGTGTCTGGCCCAAAGTCACCCAGTGAACTTCATGGCCAAGTGGGGACTAGAGCCCGGATCTCCCAGCTCCCAGTCCAGCATTCTAACCACTGCACCACCCTGGCTCTTAACATTTACAATTTGATATAAAGTGATCCAGAATTGCTGTTTGGGTTAGGATCACTAAGCCTCCATGAAAGGAATTAAGAATATTTTCAGCAGGTGCATTTCATGGTGTAAAACTAAGGGCATAAAGACTATACTAAGAATCATTTGGCAATTGATAGGTTTATTAGCCATCTAGGAAAACAGCTGCCATGCACTGAGTCGGACCATGACTCCATCTAGTTCATTGTTATTTACTAATTTGCAGTGACTTCCCAGGGTTTTAAGAAGGTATCTTTTCCAACCCTACCTGGAGACAACTGGAATTGAACATGAGAGCTCTGTCATCGAGCTCTGGTGCTGCTGTGTTATTTTCAGTCTTCAGAGGTTTCCTAGCCTGGTGCTTGGTGTGGCATTTTTCTCCTCGTGCAACATGCTTTTGTACATGTAGGGGTGCATCCAAAAGGAATGAAACCTTGTTTCTGTGTACAGGTCATCCTTGCTGTATTGTTTTATAATTGCACAGATATGACCAGAGTATAATGAGAAAAAATAGAGCTGTGAGAATTAATATAGCATGAATAAGGGCCTGTGATTGGTGAACTTTAATGGGAGAACTTGAAAGGGACTGAGATCCAGGGAGACAAGTAATGGAGAGCCAGCTCGGAGGTGTTCCATTGATCACACGTCATGGGAGAAAATGGATGGTTTGTGATCTTATCTGAGCACATAGGGAGTACAGTTTGGTTCCTGAGGTTATATAGGGTGGATAGAAAGTGTACAGTTTATGCCTTGATTCATGATGTTTGAGCTTAGATAACTGTTCATGGCACATAATTTAATTTCTTATTGCAATGTATAATACATTTATAAGATTTCTTAGCATTATTTTTCCCTGGTAACTGAAAAAGTAAGTGACAAAAATGTCCTGGTTGTCACAAATTAAGGGTGCAATCCTATTAGATCTGCCCTGGGTACTTGTAAGTAGGGCTGTGCTTGGGATTTAAATCCCAAATACTGAAGTGAAGCGGGCTGCTTTGGAGGTGCCTTGGAGTGATCCGAAGTGGATCAGAACAGCACTGAGGCACCCTGAAGCAAAGCAGGTCATTGCTGAGGCACCTCGGTCCACCTTCAGAGCTTCGGAGCCATTCCCAGACAGACTGTTTCTCAATGTATCAACTTGTGAAAGATCAGGGAAGGGGTGAGGAGGAGAATGGAGGGGGGAAGGGGAGAGGAAGGGGAGGGGGGAAATGTTGAGCCTTGCGAATGGCAACTCTAGTTGCCAAATTAGGGCTGAACATAACCCAGCAGTCTCCAATCAGTGACAGTGGTGGAGGGGGTGGGGAACACTACTGGGTATATTGGAGAGATCATCCTGCTTTTGTTTCAGTGTGTGTGTGTGTGTGTGTGTGTGTGTGAGAGAGAGAGAGAGAGAGAGAGAGAGAGAGAGAGAGGTGGTTCCCGGAGAGAGCTATTAGTTAGTTGACTAGATCTGTGTGGTGTGTGTGTGTTTGTACTACAGCGTTGTCTTCTTCCTTCCCAATTCAACGATTCTCTTTCTCTTGTCGATTATTTTAAAAACCAAACATTTTAAAAGTACTTAGCTTGAGTTTCCTCCTTTCCTTGCCTGGTTCATTGTCTCCGCGACTCACCCACCCTTCTTTAATAGGTTTTACCTTTCATTCTTGTCTTGATTGTTTATTTAAAAAAAAACAAAAAAATCTAAAAAGTACTTTAGTTTTCCTTCCCTTTCCTTGTTCTTTAGCTTTCTCACCCCCACCCTTCTCAATTCTCAACCATTAGTTTTTCCTTACTTTCTGAAGAGAGAGAGAGAGAGAGAGAGATGAAATGAAATATAGTCCTTTCCTTTCCTTGTTCTTGGCTTCCCTCCACCAATACCACCCCGCCCTTCTCTATTCCTGTATTCCTTCCCTTCCCATTTTTATCTCTTTTCCCTAAAAAATAAAGAATAAAACCCCTTTTCTGTTAGCATTATAGATAGTCCTCCCCACACACACACCTTTGCTTGTAGGTAATTCAATGTTTGCTTTTCTTTTGTTCATGTGTGTGTGCGCGCGCGCATGCACACGTGCTTGTGTTGTGGACAAGCAAACAGTGTGTGGCAAAGCACTACGCAGTCCACATTTCAAAAAACAGTAGGCAAAGCACTACACAACATATTTAAATTTTATACTACACTGTGTGGCAAAGCAAGACCAATATGAGGCATCTTTGGGGCCTTGACAGGGGCAGAGGTAGGCGAGATGCTGATGGGAGCAGCAGCACCCCCAGTCCAGATAGTGCATCCTGGTTTAGGGCAGCAGAGTGCGGAGGCCAGTTGCAGTGCCCCGAGGCAGGGTTGCTGTGTTTGCTTCCTGCCTTGGTCAGACAAGACCACTGATGTTGCTGTCAGTTCAAGCCAATGTGCCTACCTGGAAGGGTTTCTGTGTTTGCTTTCTGCCTCGGTCAGATAAGAGACTGTTGTTGTTCTTTGTTCAAGTCAATGTATAGCTGAATAGGAAAGTTGGACTACGGCAGAGGGGTTTCCACTTCAAAGAAACCTATAGCAGAGATTAGGGATAGTGACCTTCTCCTAATCACTGCTTAAACACCTAACTTTTCTGATTATCGCTTTATGCCCTTTGTTTTCTGAGAACATTTTATCTGTGCCTAGCACAAAAACTCCTGGGTCAAACTGTCTGAAATTTGGCAGGTTCAGTCACCTCCATGGGGGCTGCTAGGTGCCCAGATTTCCTGCACTTCTGTGGAAATGGTGAAAAGTTATAGCTCTTTGCTTTGAGAGTTTTTGTTGAAAAAAAATCATAATAGTAGGGTTAGAAGGGGCATATAAGGCCATCGAGTCCAACCCCCTGCTCAGTGCAGGAATCCAAGTCAAGGCATCTCTGACAGCTGGCTGTCCAGCCTCATCTTGAATGCCTCCAGTGTGGGAGAGCCCACCACCTCCCTGGGTAATTGGTTCCATTGTCGTATTGCTCTAACAGTCAGGAAGTTTTTCCTGATGTTAAGCCGGAATCTGGCTTCCTGTAACTTGAGCCCATTATTCTGTGTCCTGCACCCTGGGATGATCGAGAAGAGATCCTGGCTTTCCTCTCTGTGACAACCTCTCAAGGACTTGAAGAGCGCTATCCTATCTCCCCTCAGCCTTCTCTTCTCAAGGCTAAACATGCCCAGTTCTTTCAGTCTCTCTTCATGAGGCTTTGTTTCCAGTCCCCTGATCATCTTTGTTGCCCTCCTCTGAACCTTTTCCAGTTTGTCTGCATCTTTCTTAAAGTGTGGTGCCCAGAACTGGACACAGTACTCAAGATGAGGCCAAACCAGTGCTGAATAGAAGGGAATGAGTACTTCACAGGATTTGGAAGTTATACTTCTATTAATTCAGCCCAAAGTAGCATTTGCCTTTTTTGCAGCCACATCACATTGTTGGCTCATATTCAGCTTGTGATCTATCACAATTCCAAGATCCTTTTCGCTTGTAGTATTGTTGAGCCACATATCCCTCATCTTGTATCTGTGCATTTGGTTTCTTTTTCCTAGGTGCAGAACTTGGCATTTATCCCTGTTAAATTTCATTCTGCTGTTTTCTGCCCAGTGCTCCAGCCTATCAAGATCACTTTGAATTTTGTTTCTGTCTTCCAGGGTATTAGCTATCCTGCCCAACCAAATGTTAAGTCTGCCTAGCACAAAAACTACTGGGCAAACCATCTGAAATTTGGCCAGTGGGATCCTCTCCATAGACACTGACAGATACCCAAATTCAGAGGCTTACAAGTATCCAGTGCAGAGCAGGAGGTGCATCACACCTCCCACTCTGCATTTTAGCTAAGCGGGCATTTTTGCCTGTCTAGCACAGGCTTCAGGGAGGGGGAGGGAAGGAGGCTGGGAACAACTGGGGATAGCTCTGATCCCCTTGTCCTGAGTTTGCAAGCTTGTAGAATCACTTGGTGAAGTCCTCTCCACCTCAGCTGCAAGGGGGTGGGGAATGGGGAGAGGAGCTCAGTTTCCTGGCTCTGAGGTCAGAGTGCTGTCTTCAGTGTTGGATCCGGCAATCCAAAAGAGCCTGTGTCCCCCAGGCTATTTTGTGTCTAGGGGCCATGGGATTGCTCTTCCCGTTGTTTAACATTTAAATAAAAACTCAGTTGATTTGTGCACATGGAAAACTGCCCCTCTTGCACCAAAGAATAGCAGCAACTGCATTTTTGTACCTGTATTGAAATTATTGCTGGTAGTGACTGTTAAATGGGATGTCATAGTGCTATCATTTAATGAGAACTTTGCATTGGGTTTCATTTGGTTCAGGTATATAGGTCAGCAGCAACTGAAATTGTCAGTTTTAATAGATTTAATATCTATTAAAATGAAATTTTAATAGATAGTCAAAGAAGCCACTGTTACCAATTGTATTTCTGCCCTTCAGGGTGAGGCTTTGGAAACCACTGTCTTGTACACATGCAATATCAAGGCCTCTTCATGCACTACTTTTAAAAGAGCACACCTCATATTGTTTAAGTGCACACCCAAAATATAAAATACCAGTGTGAAAAAGAGTTGTTTGAAAACATGTGTTTCAAAAGCCCTATCATTACAAAATTGAAAATGTGGAGGGGACATGAGAGCACAGGCCCCAAACGTTCCATCACTGCCCACTCACTGTTGACTAGGAAGGTCTGAAGGGAGGTCTTCTATACCATGAGACACTTAGGGCACAATCTGATGGGGATAGGCAGCTGCCTCCAAACTCGGAGGCAACCTCCTATCCAAGGCAGGGCAGGAGAAGCATGGAGTAGGGATGGCAGAGAAATCTACTGCAGACCCCAATGAGGCCAGATTCAAAGGAATCCAGCCTCCGGAGTCTGTGGCGGAATGGGGCACTCACCTCTACCTCCTCTGGAATCCGCGGTGAAGCCAGCTCCTCTCCATGGCCGGCTCCATATAGCCAGCAATACAGCCTCCATTGCCGTGCCATATTGCTGAGGAGGAAGGAATCTAGATGCAAGGGGAGTAGTGGATGCCATTTGCAGCTGTAAAACTCTTAGTTTAAGCTAAATGCAGCCATTTACGGCTGCATTTAGGTTAATCTAAGACCTTTGTGGCCACAAATGGCATAGTGGACACAATTTGTGTCTGGATTCCTTCCTCCTCAGCGATATGGCACGGCAATGGTGGCCGTATTGCTGGCTATATGGAGCTGGCTGGCGGCTCCATGGAATCACCATGGAGTGGAGCCAGCCCACGAGGATTCCAGGGGGAGGAACAGATCACCTCCCCCCCTGTGGATGCCCCCCCCCAGAATGGAAGGTAGGGGTTTCGTACATCACTAGCATGGAGAGGATTGTTCCCTCCGCCCTTCTCCTGCCCTGCATTTGCAGCTAGACAGCCAATTTTGGCTGTCTAGCTGCAGGAAGGCGGAGTGAGGGAGGCGGCTGCCGGATGACACATAGGATGTGTCGTACCAGCATTTCCACCCTCCCTGCCCTGGAACACCCCCCGGAATGCCCTGTTTTGGCTGCTCCATGCGCCTCTCATGAGTGTTGAGCAGGGGGCCGTTCTGTGCTGCCTGGTGGCATCGTGGAATGGGGGGAAGGGAAGGTCAGTTCTCCGGGAACCGACCTCGGAGAGTGGGCTCTGAGGTCAGTTCCCAGAAAACCACACTGCTCCCTTAAGAGTTGTACTGTTTAAAGCAGTTGTGATGGAAATCCCTTACTGGAATGACTGTGGACTGAGAGATTTAAGGGACATTGCTTTAATAAGATGATGAAGAAGGAGGGACACTTTTTAATATGAATTTGAGTGGGAAACTATGCATTTTACAATATAATCAAAAAGGCTGAAGTACTTTAATAAAGGAAATGTCATAAATAAATATGTTCTCATTTTGTTTTGTAAAGAAGTATAATAGTTGTTGGAAGTATACTAGGGAAAAGAATGTACTTGAGAGAAACTGCTGTTAACTGGATAAGGAAACCTGCTTATTGAAACATGTAGAACATTTTCTCTCAGGAGCCTTATAATAGCTGTAAACCAGACCAAATTTACTTCAGAGTAATCCTGTTAAAATGAATGGGGTTTCACCACTGTAAGTGGGTTGTAGATCTGGTCAATTGTGTCTTCCATTGGAACACTATTAATTTGCTATTAATAATGTTCCAGTTTCTTTAAGTATCATTTTAGTTTATCTTATTTTTTCATATGTCTGAGTATTAAATCTAAAGCCACATATCTGATCACCAGAAAATTATTTTATAACTGGATTTTTAAAAACCTGGATCTAAGACATTTTTGGATATATGAGGCACATTAATGGTAAATGTCAGGATTTTAATGTAAAAATGAAAGCTTGTGTTGGCAAGGTTAAAAACTCACAAAATGGAAGGAAGCTACTTGAGCAAAGGGATTGCCACATATCTGTGAGTAGACTGTATTACATATACCATTATATTATGAGTGGTTGATCATGTGGTTAGCTGCCCGTATATAAGAGGGTCCAATGATGAAATCCAGTTTTCTAGAAAGCAGATCCCATTAAATTAAATGGAATATTTCTGAGTAAATATGTACAGGCTTGATGTGAATGTCTTGTTGATTTCAGTGAGGCTTTGTGCTGACTCACACATGCAGGTATGGTCACTCTGTACCTGAAGGCTCATAGATGAACGTGTGAACCAACTCTGTTTAGGCAGTACACTAAGACTGTGGGAGGTACATTTCCATGTGTCCATCATACAGTGTTACTGAAGCATTTGAAGGCTGCAATGATGTGGCTGCAGGGCCAGTTGTGTCTTCCTTATGAATCAGCACTGTACCAGAAAATCACTCATCGTGCTCCTTGTAGTCTTTAAAGGGCACCTGAAAAGCACTGTGTTTGCCATGGCATTGGGTGGTATGAAAGTTCTATCTGTAGTGTCACCTCTGCAGTGGCTCATTCGCACATGCAGGTCATCACAGCATTGTAGTAATCATGTCATGATCACAAGTCATTTGTGAAGCAGTCCAGAGATACTTCATTCTTCGGGTTGGATGCATTTTGGGGTAAGGGAACCGTGAGGCTCTTATAGAACTTATTTGTGCTGAGTTCTTGGTGTTTGAATGTTCACAGACCTTGATACTGCATTCACAGTCACCCAACCTGAGACCTGTGCAAACAGATATTTCTTGGCACAATTGGAGTTTGCATCATTTGGGTCCACTCTTAAAATGTCAATCATTATATGGGCTTCATTTCTGCATCCTTCACATACTCTTGTCAATCACATTCAAAGTACAGTCATTTGTATTAACCCTTTCCATGTGATATGGTTAGCAATATATGATTTGCAGAAGCAGTTCTATGCCATAAAAACATAACATGGAAGACTTCAAGATGGATGTAGGGAAGTCAACAGAAATTTTCCTTTTGAAATCAGTTTAAACAGATTTTTCCTTTTTGCTTGGCAGTTTGGGATCTTGCTGTTAAACTTTTCAAAAAATGACTTCTTCATATTGGGCCCATCTTATACCTGTTTTTCTTGAATTTTATTCAACTGAACTTATATTGATATAAATTTAAAATACCAAGAGATTTCTGTGCATCATGGCTTGATGCATTACTTCTGAAAAGTATTATAAATGTGACTTTGAAAATATGCAAGATGGTTTGTATCCTTTTCCCACAGCCATAATACATTGAAATATGCATTTTTGGCTTTGTAACTTGGTTTTATCATACACTTTAAAATGTTAATTTTTCAACATTGCATAACTTTGAAGCATTCAGTTAGCCTGAAGCTCATATAATTTGTGGTCAGGGTGCTCAGGATTGCACTAAATTAAGTTTTGTTAATGATGTTGAAAAATATGAGCGTCCTTCGTCCATTTGGCGAAGATAACATTTGTTGTGTTAACATAAAAAATGAAAGAAAGAAGGCATTGTTTTGATCCTTTGCTTTTGGCAATTCTATTTTAGATTATCACATTAGTTGCATCTAGCAGTCATGTGTTTACAGTATTAACTTTTAGCACAGAATGCAATGAAGTACTCTATTCATCAAAAGATGAATGTACCATGCACACATGCTGTATATCAATAGCTGAGAACAAGTAAAACTCCTAAAGAAGACATAGTCACTTTATGGAAAATAGTTTGATGGCACTTTTGTTCAACAGAGATTGCACTGAACATTAATTCACTTGTCTTCATCAAAAACAAGATATTTGATATAGAGAAATGATTGCAAGTGATGGCTTCTATATACGCCAAACCAATTACAAAGCGTACTGAAAATGTTTACAATAGGCCTGTGCGGCTTGTGTCCCACCAAGCCAAATGCAGTCCACCAGCCATGCATTATGGTCTGCTAGGTGCTTGACAACCCTGTTGTTTTTGCAGTCCCATTCTGGACACAGAAACAGGTTTACTGAGCCCCTGATGGCACTCAGGCATGCATGGCTGGTGGGCTGTGATTGGCTTTGTAGATCACAAAGTGTGCATGCCTGGTTTATTGCCAATTTATTTTTGCATGTCATCTTGAGTTTGGAAACATATGGGAGACAGTCTGTTTAAGGTCAAAACCAGCACTTTGATTTCAAAGTCAAAGTCAATAAAAAACCAGGGGATATAATACTGGCATTGCATGCTCTATATAACAGGCCCTAGTTAGTACTCTAGCAGCTCTAATGGGCTGAAGTTTCTGAGTACACTTCAAAGGCAGCCCTGTGTAGAGTATATTACAGTGATCCAGTGGATGCCACTGATGCCTGTGCAACAATGGCCAGATTTGGCTATTCCAGGAAATGGGGCAAGTGGTGCACCAGATGAAGCTGTGAAAAAGCACTTGTGTCCATGGGCATCCAGGAATGGTGCTGGATCGAGGAGCATTCCCAAGTTGTGACCTTGAGTAGTTTTAGGGTTAGTTTTTTGGGCTGAGTAACAAGGAATACCAGGAGGGGAACTGTTTGCTTTTCTGAAGAGACATCTCTCTCTCTCTCTCTCTCTCTCTCTCTCTCACACACACACACACACACACATACACGCACACACTAAACACTTGCACAATAAAAAAAAATTGCATGATAAATGTAATCTATGTAATTTTAAACATCAAACTCATAAAAAAAAATCTCTGGATGGCAGTCCACTTTTTAAAGTTCTGTCCTTACAGAGAAAACACAAACACAAAGGGGATTATAATATTCTATAATCTGTGACCTTGTTTAGCGGGGGGGGGGGGTTATTGCTTTCATGAAAATGTAAAAGAAATAACTTGACCAATGTTTGAATGTGTCACTTTGCTTGCTGTTAAAGAATATTTATTAACCCCCCACGCAAAATATTGCTTACTATTATCTTTTGGTACTTATTAAAATTAATTTAAATATACTTTGTTTTGTTTTGGCTTTGATGGTGTACCTCCTCCTCACCCTTGTGTGTTATGTAAAACAGAAAGAATGAAATGACTGTAATGAAAGGTGTTCACATAAAAACATCTGTTGGACAAAAGGATATATTCTGTGTTCTCTTGTGCCATTTAATTCCCCCCAACCCCTTAGGATTTTCGTCTTACATTCAATATAAAGCAGAGTCTGATGATGCTAGTTGCTTAGATTTATTAAATACAGCAAGTCTAGAGCAGCATTGTTTCCACTGCGCCCTCAACAGGTGTCCATTTTTTTAGGTACTCTAACCTGGCAGATATTTTAACTCTTCAAGGCATGCATGGGAAACTATTTTCAGCCAAAAGGCCACATTCCTTCGTCGCTAACATTCGGGGGGCTGCATTCCAACAGTGGGTAAAAGTGGGATCAAAGCAAAAGTGGGCGTGGCCACCCACACTCTTTCACTCTCTCTCACACATACCATTCATTCACTCACATATGTTCACATGTACACACAAAGATACCCCCTCCCCACAGAGCCAATGGGAAGCGTTTTCCAAGATTATTGGTAGGGTGGTGAGGGTGGGAGATCTTTGTAGAAATCCTAGTGGGAGGGGAGGGAACAGTTAAATTTACAGTTAAAGAGCTTCGGCTATTGGGCGGTATAGAAATGAAATAAACAAACCCTCCTAGGGATGGCAGAGAATTCTGCCATGAACTGCAATGAGGTCGGATTCTAAAGAATCCGGCCCCCCGGAATCCGTGTCGGAACAGAAGACTTACCTCTGCCTTCCCGCGGAATCCTCTTCGGCCGGATCCTCCAGCTCCGGATTGCCAGCGATACGGCTGCCATGCCGTATCGCTGGCTGAAGTGGACTGACTGCAGATGCAAATGGTGTCTAGGATGCCATTTGTGGCCATAAAGGCCTTAGTTTAAGGTAAATGCAGCTGTAAATGGCTGCATTTACCTTAAACGAAGAACTTTATGGTTGCAAATGGCGTCCTGGACGCCATTTGTGTCCGCAGTCAGTCAGTCCCCTTCAGCCAGGGATACGGCATGGCTGCCATATCGCTGGCACTTCAGAGCTGGCCGGCGAGGATTCCGGGGGAGGAACGGATCACGCCCCCCGCCGCAGACGCCCCCCCCCTGACTGGCAGGTAGGGGATTTGTACATCCGTAAACCCTCCCCTACATGCTGCAATCTAAACAAAGATCACCACCCCCCGTGTAGCAATTAGACTTGAAAAAAGCCTCCCATTCATTGAGATTGCAGCATGCAGAGAGGAGAGGGTTAACTTGCATCTCTGGCTGCAAGCCTGCAGTCTCAATGGATATCAAACCCCGCCTCCTGTGAAGCAATTGGGCTAAAAAAAGAGATATCCCATTGGCTCTAATGGGAGCTTTTTTAAAAAAAAGTGTAATTGTCATGTGGGCAGGCAGGGACATGGAAGGGAGGTCATGGGCCGGAACTGAAGGCTTTTCAGGCCACAGTCCATTGGCCGATGGTACCCCACCCATGCTTCAAGGAAAGTCAAAGTCCCCTGCTGCTCTGGATTGTGTAAAGATGTGTGCATTGTGTGACAGCTTTAGATTGTAAGAATGGCTTACTGAGTCAGCAACTGTCAGTGACAGGCAGTGGAGGCTGGTGGCGCCAATTTCGGTGGAGCTGCGATTCCATTCTGGGTTTCAGTCAGAACCAGCCAGAACTCTAAAGGAGCTATCCAAGGTTCTGAACCCTGTTTCCAAAATAGGTTCAGTGCCTTGGATAGCTCCTTTAGGGTTCTGGCTGGTTCGGACTCTAACCCAGAATAGATTCAGTGCCACCAAGATTGGAGCCACCAGCCTCCACTGGTGACAGGGATATTTTTTCACCAGCAGAAGATGGTTGAACTCATATTAAAAAGAAGCCAACAATTAAGATGGATTAATAGAAAGTAGACCTTTTCCTCATTTCCTACTCTGTTATGCTGTGACTGAGACCAGTATGGCAACATTCCAGCGTGAAGTTCTAGGTTAGTGCCTCTGCTCCAGTATGGCCTCATTAGGAGGGTAGGAGAAATGAGATACCCTTGCCATTTTTGTTGTTCTTCTAGTGGCCAGGGCAAAGTCCCTCTGCTTCTCTACAAGCTTTTTCTGCTGTTTGGAAAAATAAATCAACTGGCACAGTGCTAGGTCTTTCTCAGATGATGGTACCTGTCTGAGCGATGGTGGGAAATATGCTTGTATTTGAGCAAGCCCTGTGTGTACAGAAGGATTGTGTGTGTGTGTGTGTGTGTGTATGTATGTGTGTGTGTGTGTGTGTGTACTCATGCAACACATGAATCTTATGGTCATAAGTCTGTATGTGGGGGAGAGAATAATTTTGTTATATTTTCCCCTCACTTGCACAAGGCAGGAGTCTCCATTACAGGCAATGGAGTATGGGATACAGAGGATGAGACCTGTTTCAGATTAATATACACACAGTATAAGGGCTTATTCTCATGTAAGTGTAAAGGAAGTCTTCCTCTGACAAAGGACGCATGCATCTAGCACTTAAAACGTAACAAAGACAACTTTTAGTTCAGGGTGTCTGTTAAATACATTATGTTTAGTTTCAGGCTACATTCATTTCCACCCAGCAAGTAATTAGCAGGCTACTTCCAAATAACCCTTAATAGTTAATAGGAATGTGCTAATATTTTTGCCACTAAATAAATCCTACTCTTGAATTTTATAAATATATGTAAACACGTCTGTATTCAAACTTATGCTACCATAGGGTAAGGCTACTTAGCATTATCAGTCTCATGTATTACCTTTTGGATATATGGAGATCTTTAACATAGTGCTTTTTCTGCCTGAAGTGATGTAAGTAGGTACCTACCCCTGCTATACAATTAGTCCAGGAAACCTTGAATGTTCCAAGGAGATAATTGAATTCTGGTGCTCATTTGCTTATGTTTGACAATTATATTGAACCCAGCCAGCAATTTCTCCAGTGTTGAGGGTCTATAAACTAAGTTATGGCTAAACACACACATACCCCCCATTTTGGGGGAATTGACCATGCTGCTCCCCATATGAATTTTGATTTTAAAAATCTATTAGATTCTAAAATGTTGCAGGAGAGTTATGTGGGTCCAGGCAGCTACATATATAATTTTTATTACATAAAAATGTAGGAAATAAAATAATTATATTAAACATTAAGTGAAATCCTTTTCAGAAACCCTGTATTGCCATCGCTAACCTACTACATTCCTATCTGCATGTGTAAATCAGCTACCCAAAAGCACCAGGGAGAGGAGATGTGAAGCTGAATGCATTACTTCTGGAAGATTAATACTTTAGGGTGCAATCCTATGGCTGCTAGTCAGTGGCTAGATGACCATAGGATTGGGAACCCGGGAACCGACCTTGGAGCCCATGCTCCAAGGTCGGTTCTCAGACAACTGACCTGTATCCCCTCCTGCACTGCCTCATAGGCAGTGTGGATCGGCACTGCACTCAGAAGAGCAGCATGGGTCATTCCTAGGGGTGGGCCAGGGTGGGGAGGTCAGAAGTGCCAGTACAACACTTCCTATGTGTCATCTGGTCTCCCCACCCCGTGCCCCAAGGTCCTGTACCTAGACAGCCGAAATTGGCTGTCTAGTCATGACAGCAGGGCAGCAGGAGTGTGGAAGAGATGTGCTCCTCACCACTCCTCCCACCCTGCAGTGGATAGGCGGTCACCTCCGGGGTTGGAGTCGACCCTCAATCCCCATAGGATTGCTCTCTCCATCAAGTAGATAACCTGCTTAGCTGAAGAGATAAACAAACTGGTTTGGTAGCATACACTGACACACCTTGTGGCCCAGCAAGCCAAACACAGATAATCAGCCATGTATATGGAATCCTACCATGGGATCAATAAGCCTCCTCCTCTTGTTGCCTGCCCTGGACTGCAACAATAAGTGCATCATGTACCAGGATCCTGAACCTTCATCCTCAGAGGAACCCCACCTCAGAAGAAGAGGCCTCTGAGAACTGTTCAGGTGGAGGACATGGTTACAGAAAGGTGTCATGAGGTTTCTACCTCCCTGGACCCAGTTCCACAGGAAGACACCAGGGACCTTACCGTTGCATCCAGAAGTGGTCACATTGCTGTCTTTGACTCAGAGGACTTCTGCCACGAAGAGACTAGCATGCCACAGCCACCCCCATGTTGCTGCAGCCTGACACTGCTAAAACGGACCAGGCCCCATTAAGAGAAAAGGCCTCAGTCAGTGTGGAGGCAGAGCCAACCAGCCTAAAGGAAGCCAAGCCTCTATCTAAGGCTCAGTCGCAATCTGCTGCTGATGAAGATAAAGACAGGCTTGTCTGGCTTCGAGCCCCCTACTCGGAGCTCTCCATGGTACTGTTTTGTTCCTTTGTCAAAAACCATGATAAAGCCCCAATCCATCATGGAACCCTGTAGGCCAGACTTCACCAGCACCCCAAAATGCCACGACAGAGAATGAACAGAAGAGTGTGGCAGTGGTGGTAGCTGTTAAGCACCTGGCAGTTTGCAATGCATGACTGGTAGGTTATATTCAGGTTTGAAAAGCACAAGGTAAGCAGACCTACAAGAATAGTGAATTAGTGCTGATGAACACAGATGCCCTGCTTCCAATTTGCTGCCCCTTTCTCAGGTGGGGAATTGGAGAGAGGATTCCTCTTAAGTAGTCCCTAAGAATGTGGGGAAGGGGTGGTCCCAACAGTTTGTTCAAGTCACTGGTTGTCTCTTCAGGAGCTGAGGGCATGACTGCCTTGGTCTGGGCTTCTTCCCTTCCTATTGAAGCTACTACACATGCCAGTGCATGCTGGCACCATTTGCCTAAAAACACCCAGGCACAGCTTGTCGTGTTGTCCGAACTTGAGTTAAATGGTTTGTGGAAGCGGGGGAACAACCCTCAAATAACCCAGCAACAGGCCATGGGTTATTTGAGGGTTGTTTCCCCTGTCAAACAAGCCATGCCACCTGGGTTTGGAAGACACGACAAGCTGCGCTTGGCATGCCCCATGGCTTAAAGAAGCCACTGTGGCTTGCTTAAGCCACAGTGATTATGTGAAGCAGGCCTATGTCATCCTTTCTATCAGTCCCTGCCACATGGCCAAGCAAGATGAGCAAGCAGGGCACCTACAAAGCAGCTGAAGGGCAAAGAGGAGCAATAATGATAATTTGTTCAAAGCTCAGAAAAAGCAAGAAAGTAAAGTATTTGCTATGCTTAAACAGAGATTATAACTTCTAAGAAGAATTCCTGGTAGACAGGCTCAAGGCACTGAGCTACCAAACTAATCTCCTATTTCAGCTTCAGTTTGCAGTCCCCAAACTACCAGATCTACATTAGTCCCAAATGAAGGCCTGGCTAAGCAGTCAGAAGATTGCAGGCAAAAGAATTTGAGAATTCTTGTAAATTGCAGGATGCATCTGAACATTTTGAGATCTGTAGCTACAAAGGCAGCCTCCTGTGGTCAATTGCTGTATTTAATCAACAGCATGCTGGTTACAGAAATATGTTCAACGATGGCCACCCAGCAACCATCAAAAGGCCACTACACACACTGTCTTTAGTATACACATAAATACACAAAGTGTGATTGTGATGAAATCATTTGCAAATGTGTATCTCAGGCTGTTGAGCACCAGGCCCGTGGGTCAAATCCAGCCTGCACGGTCACCAAATCTGGTCCTCTGAAGTTCTCCATGTGACCATGCCCCCTACCCTGGCCTCACCCCCTTTTCCCTAATAACCGATGGTTAGATGGTTTCCCAGGTTTTATGCAGTTTTTCCACCATTCTAAAAGGTCGAAATTCCTCTCTTAAGGCTTAGTTACTGGCAGTCAGAGCTTTAAGTTAAAATAGGCTGGTATTTTGGATAGGTTGGGCCCTGCCTGCCCACACTGCTGGAATGCAGCCCCTGAGAGTTTCTTCGGCACTGAATTTGGCCCTTGGACTGAAAGAGATACACACACACACACACACACACACACGAAGGAGAGAGACCACTCATCATTTTGAAGGGTCCTCCAAAACCTGGAGCTGACACTAGGTTAACCTATTGGTCTGCAAATGTGAAAATAGATAAGTTTGCATTGAGATACAAACTGAATGAATATCTCCCCCTTCACAAGAGTTCAGCCCTGGTACTGAAAACAAATTCCTGGGCTGAGCATGTCTTCAGAGGTACCCTGCTCTGTAATTCTAACCTACTATTCTATGAGGGGGTTGGACTCGATGGCCTTGTAGGCCCCTTCCAACCCTACTATTTTATGATTCTACGGGTGTGTCCTCCTGCTGAGCAAGTACTTTGCACTTGACTCTGATTAGAACGAAGTAGCCTAGTAAAAATCAAAGTAGATCAGGTAAGCCAGAAGTCTGCCAACCGTTGCTTAAGAGAATATTTTGATCAGAGGTGAAACGGTGGTCAATTGGTCATAACAGCCTGCATTCTTGCCTACTAGGAAGGAAGGCAGTTTGGGGGTCTAGTTGAACAGTCTAATACAGGCTTACAAATTTTATGCAGTTTCTACAATGTAATGCCTCCCTAACTCTGAGTGGCAAGAACAAACAACTGAGAGGTCTAAGGCAGCTCTTTCAGAACTGATTATTCATAGTGCCCAAGATAACCCTAAAAGCCAGCAATTAAAGAATTAAATTGACTACAGGAAAATGTTTCTAGAGCCTCAAGTCTGGAACAATTGTGCTACTCTACTTTTAGATCTACTTTGAGTGTGCATGATGTTTCCAGATTCCAGCGGGTTACAGCAGAAAAGGGCACACGGGCAATGGCAGGTGGAATGGATGACTTTGAGCATACATTGATGTGCATGTCCCAATGGCCAAGTGAATGCTAAACAGGCCCTCTTGTGTAGCATAGTTCCTAAAAGAAAGAGCCACAAATAACCCCAGGTAAATCTCTAGGTAACTTAGTGCAGGGATCTATCCCTGATGCTGTTCAATATCTACATGAAACTGCTGGGAGAGATCATCAGGAGGTTTGGGGCTGGGTGTTATCAGTATGCTGATGACACCCAAATCTATTTCTCCTTAACATCTTTATCCAAGGAAGGTATGACTCCTCTGAATGACTGCCTGAAGTCAGTAATGGGCTGGATGAGGGAGAACAAGCTGAAGTTGAATCCAGGCACGACAGAGGTGTTGATCGTGAAGGGTCCTAATTCATGTATTGCGGTATGTCAACCAGTTCTTGATAGGGTTGCAGTCCCGCTGAAGGAGCAAGTTCGTAGCTTGGGGTGCTTCTTGACCCAATGCTGCTCCTGGCACCCCAGGTGGAGGCAACGGTGAGAAGTGCCTGTTATCACCTTTGGCTGATATGGCAGCTACGCCCATTCCTGGAACACGTGGACCTGGTAACAGTGGTGTACACGCTGGTAACCTCTAGGCTTGATTTCTGCAATACACTGTACTTGGGGCTGCCTGTATATTTAGTTCGGAAACTTCAACTGGTACAAAATATGGCAGCCAGGTTGGTCTCTGGGCCATCCCATGGAGACCACATTACACCAGTTTTAAAATCTTTACACTGGCTGCCAATTTGTTTCTGAGCAAAATATGAAGTGCTGGTTCTTACCTCTAAAGCCTTACGTGGTCTCAGTCCAAGGTGCCTTAGGGAGCGCCTCCTCCTCTACATCCCAGTCCGCCGCCTAAGGTCCTCTGGGGGCTGTCTGCTGCGGCTGCCTAATGTGAGACTGGCAGCCACACGCAAGAGGGCCTTCTCCTTTGCCGCCCCTTAGCTGCGAAATGACCTGCCTGTTGAAATGCACCAGCTGACCTCGTTGAAGGTTTTTAAGCAGAAATTGAAGACTATGTTATTCTGGCAGGACTTCCCTTTTTAGAAATCTTGTTCCTTTTATTGACTTCCGTATACTGTTTTAAGCAGTGTTGTTTTAGGTTGGGTTTTATTGTTTGGTTTTTAAAACATTGTTTTTAATTCAAATTTGTTTTTAGTTATGTTTGTATATATTGTCACTATGGTTTTATGTAGGCTGTATATTGTCGCCCTGCTTATTTAATTTATATGCAGAGTACAGCATGACAAACGCCGGGTTGGATGAATCACAGGTCGGAATTAAGATTGCCGGGAGAATTATCAACAACCTCAGATACGCAGACTATATCACCCTAATGGCAGAAAGCGAAGAGGATCTAAAGAGACTCTTGTTGAAGGTGAAAGTGGAGAGTGCAAAAGCTGGTTTGAAACTCAACATTAAAAAAACGAAGATCATGGCATCTGGCCCCATCACTTCCTGGCATATTGAAGGGGAAGAAATGGAAACAGATTTTACTTTCTTGGGCTCCAAGATCACCGCAGACGGTGACTGTAGCCATGAAATTAAAAGACGCTCGCTCCTTGGGAGGAAAGCTATGGCAAACCTAGACAGCATAGTAAGAAGCAGAGACATCACCTTGCCGATAAAGATTCATATAATCAAAGCTATGGTTTTCCCAGTAGTAACGTATGGCTGTGAGAGCTGGACTATAAGGAAGGCTGAGCACTGAAGAACTGATGCCTTCGAACTATGGTGCTGGAGAAGACTCTTACGAGTGCCCTGGACTGCAAGGAGGTCAAATCAGTCCATCCTAAAGGAAATCAACCCTGACTGCTCATTGGAAGGACAGATACTGAAGCTGAAGCTCAAATCTTTTGGCCACCTAATGCAAAGAGAAAACTCCCTTGGAAAGACCCTGGTGCTGGGAAAGATTGAAGACAAAAGGAGAAGGGGACAGCAGAGGATGAGATGGCTAGATAGCATCACCGATGCAATGAATATGAACTTGAGCACACTCCGGGAGAGAGCGGAGGACAGGAAGGCCTGGCGTGTTATGGTCCATGGGGTCACAAAGAGTCGGACACGACTTAACGACTGAACAACAACAACAATGGTTTTATGTAAATGGTTTTTAAATTTTGTATATTGTATTTTAATGTTTTAACTTTTGTAAACCGTCCAGAGAGCTTCAGCTATGGGGCGGTATAGAAATAATAATAACAACAATGACAACGACAACAATAATGTTGAACCTCTTTCAGCCTAAGGGCCAAATTCCATTTCGGAGAAGTTATCAGGGGCTGCATTCCAGCAGTGGGAGGGGCCAAAGGTAAAACAGGGCAGGGCAAAAAAAAAAAATCAGCCTCTTTTACCTTAAAGCCCTTGCTGCTGGGAACTGAGCCTTAAGAGGGGCATTTCAACCTTATGGAATGCGGGAAAACTGCACACAAGCCAGGAAGCTACCATGAGATCAGTGGTCGGTAGGGATGGACGGATCACGCTGTGCCTGCCACTCCCTGTGCTCACCAAACCCCCTAGCACTTACTCGATCCAGGCGACTGGCATGGGGAGAGCTGCTGGGTGGTTCATGGGGTGCTCGGCAGTGGCACGCAGATGTCCACTCCCTTGTCGAGCAGCATTTGCCACTCAAATGGCTGCTTGTTCTTTTCCATAAGCATCCTATCTAAGCAAATGGGGCAATGTCCACAACAGTACAGGCATTCATGCCTGTAATGTTGCCGGTATATGGCCCTTTTACAGGCCCGCATGACGTTTGCCCAGCTTGGCACGCACTGAGCTGGGCAGGTGCTGGGGTCCGCAGACTGACATTTAGGGGGCCAAGCCGGCAATATCTCACCGGGATTCAAGTCCCAACCGGGTGCTTGCATGTGGTTGGGGGAAGTGATGATGTCAGGGGAAGGGGGCATGGCTACCTGGGGAGCCTCGGAGGACTGAACTGGGATCCCAGGAGGGCCCAGTCTGACCCCAGGCCCTGAGGTTCTGCACCCCTGTTTTAGTGGATGTCTACTGATCTCTTTAACACATGGTGCCCATTGGTTTTTCATACGTTATTTAAGGCTGCAATCCTACACCCACTGCTGAGCATAAACCCAGGTCCCCAGGTAAGACTTACTTCTGAGTAAACATGTGTAGGATGGTGCTGTAAGGCACCTAGAAGTAAATTCTCTTTTAGTAACACAGGAAAGTCATTGTGTATATTTCTGTATTATTAATCTATTTAGCCATATAACTTGACCGATTCTTGAAGGCTTAGGGGACAGTCCAACAAAAGCTGATTAAGTTAAGCCCCACTGAGAGAGCGGAGGAGGCGGTGCAGTCCCAGCCTCCGCGTGTTTACTCACAACTGAGTGCCAGTGAGTTCCGTGTGACTTGCTCCCAGTAACACGTGCAGAGGATTAACTCGAGTCCCATTGATTTCATTTGGTCGTGTGACCAACCTTAACTGGGGTTTGATGTCAGAGTGGGTAGAAATTCATAAAATAACATTACATTTCCAAATGACCCAGCTATTATGTGATAGCTGAAACCCTCATGTGAAAAACGAGACAGCACAAACCTTGGAGGGCTGCCAGCTCATCATGCCAGATAAGCCTAATAACTACTGATTAAGAAATGTAATTGACTATAGGGAAACAAGATGTAGAGAGCCTCAGCGTTGGAAGGATTCTGCTCTCCACTTGCTTGTAGCGCTGAGAAGGTGGATTGTGCCTCTGGTGTCTCCAAATTCCAGTCACAGCCAGTTGGGAGAAAGCTGACTGGTTTTGTGCACTTGCCATTAATTAGCAACACAGAAAGTTCAACTTTCTGTCAAGCCCAACTCCCAAGTGCTTCTTAAATATTGCACACTGCCTGAAATGTTATGGAACTAAAGAGGGAACAATTATGTCTAAGTCTGGATTTGCAGCAACAATAACAGCAACAACACCCCTATGGCATCAACACAAACATTTTCACTCCCTTAAAGCCGCAGTTTTAAATCCTTGCACTTCCATACTGTGGAGTTTGTTGCAGAAACTGCAAAGGTGTATAGTTTGATGATGCCAAGGGGTGGGGCTTTGGGGGAAGGGGTGGGGCTTTGGGAGGGAGGGGGCACCCCTGACATCATCCCCCCCCCAAGGAGTGTCTTGGGAGGCAATCTGGCTGCTGGGATCAGGCCAGCTCCCTACCCCTAGTGTAAACTAAGGAAAGGTACAGGCCTTCATCTAGTAAGGCCATCCTCACAATCAGGATTTTATTATGTAGCAGAAGTAACTTGTATTGTGTAGGCTCTGTGTTTATCATGCACGGTCTGTGTAGTCCATGATACTGGGTGTGTTGAGTCCTCTGGTCTCATGCTGCATTATGTAGGGATGTCCATCACTGGGAAATCTGGGGTTTGTTTGTTTTTCTCGGCAGAGTTCCATGGCATGTACAGCTCAATTTGTGTTTGCGAGCAGAGATGTGGGCTTTCCCCCAAATTCCAGGAACTTTTTGCATATTTTTGCAGATTCTGCAATTTGCACATATTTCTGGGCAATCAGCGCAAATTACAGCCAAATTTGTGCACATTGTTCAGAAATTTGCACAAATTGCAGAACCTGAGAAAAATGTGCACAATGCCTGGAAAATCCATGAACTGGCCCAATTCACTGCAGATCAAGTCGGGCACCACAGCAGGAACTGAAATGAAGTCTGGGGGGAGAGAGCTAGAAAAACACATCTAACTGCCCCCCTCGACAGATTTCTCTGATAACCCTAATATTAAGTCAGACCATTGGCCCCGGTGCTCTGACCAGCTGTGGCTCACCAAGATTTCCAGGGGAGGACTTTCCCATCACGAAATTCCTGGGACTTCCTTCATGCAAAGTACACAGTACATGTACTTCCCCAATTGTAGCACTGTACAGACTATGCCCTCCCACCTCAGTCATTGCTCCGGGGTGGCACCTTGAGAGGTTAACAGGTTCCCCTCCTGCCCTTAGCTGCTCAGCACTGATAACAGAGTCATACCACTTACACTCCTGTGTGGGCCGCAATGGAGTGGCAATGGCGTTCTGTTGCATTGATATGAACAAGATCCCCTTGTGATGCAAAAAAGAAGTGATCCTCCTAGCAGATAACACAGATGCTCCTGTTGTGACTTCTGTGTGTGGTTGAGCAAGTGTCAGGGAAAACCTTTGGAATATCCGCTGTGAAGGAAGTGGTGGATAATAAGAAATATAATCCCCCCCCCCAAGCTTTCATTATTTTGAGGCTTGGGGATGTTTCCAATTAGTGTCCATCCATTGACAGAAGGTTCTTTGATCATGTGGAGGTGGGACAGGGAGGGAGCTGATTTTCAGGGATCCCACCCTTTCCTTCAGCCTCCCTATCTGCTCCGGGGCGGGGGGGGGGGAGCATTCAGAACAACATGGGAGTTGGATCTGGGGGCTACAGCGGGGAGCCTCCCATCCTCAAATGGACACCCATCAGATATAACCCCTATTGTTTTATTAGTCTGCTCCATTTTTTACCTGCTATTTAGTCTAGATAAGGCAAGGCAACCCATAAGGCAGATTCTGATAAAACAACAAAAAATCGTATAAAATAGACTACCTAACAGAAATATGAATAGCGAAACGACTATAAAATAACAATAGTAAAACAGTATCAAATTTAAACAAATGTTATTAGTCCAAAGAATTTTCAGTGCATAGCTGTCAGGGTGGAAACTGAGCCGATAGAACCCCAGAGCAGTTCTGATTCTGAGGAGGATCAGCAATCCGTGGGAGAGGAGCCAGCTCATCCCTCACAGGCACAGCAGCTGGCAGAGATTCCTCCTGCCGGCATTCCTGAGATAGATAGTGATCCTCTCAGTGAGAAAGTGCGGGAACGGGGCTTGCTAGACGCTCGACGCAGACGCAGGGAGCGACGAGCGATGGAGGGCGCAGAAAGGAGGCGTAGCGCCCGTTTGGCGCACAAGCAACAGCCGCCTCCTGTGGACCCAAGGGAAAGAGGGAGGATCTCTCCCTAGCCCATAGGTTCAGGGTCTTCAAGTTAGGGATGTACGAATCCCTTACCTGGTTCCGATCGGGGCATCCGCTGGGGGGGGGGAGGCGCTCCATCCCTCCCCCCGGAATCCTTGATGGGGGGGAGGCGATCCGGTCCTCCTCCCCGGAATCCTGCCCGGCTGGCTCTGCTCCGCGGCGGCTTTGCCGGACTTCTGGCTGTGGATGGGCTGCTGTGGATGCAAATCACTGTGGATGCAAACCAGGCATTTGCATCCTTCCAGGCTGCCGTCATAGGCTACATAAGTATTTACATGCCTATCACGGCATGCCCCCCCCAAAAAAATGGCATACACAAATGGCAACGGCTATGATGGCCGCCATTTGCGTTTGCTATTTTTCACCGTTTTATCCTATGTAAATATTTTCATAGGCAATTATGGCGAAAAAAAGGGGAACCGCAAATAGCGTAGTGGGCGCTATTTGCGGTTCCCTTTTTTTCCCGCCGTAATTGCCTACGTAAATATTTATGTAGGATAAAACGGTGAAAAATAGGGAACACAAATGGCGGCCGCCATAGCCGACGCCATTTGTGTATGCCGTTTTTTTTTTCTTGGCTTGCCATGATAGGCTACGTAAATACTTATGTAGCCTATCACGGCAAAGACCAGAATGCAAATGATGGCCATGGCAGGCGGTTGAAAGACCAGCTGCCGCAGCCACCGCAGCCGCCACTGGAGCCGCCGCCGTCCAGAACATCCGCCCCAGGTAAGCCTCATCCCAGGGGGAATTCGTGTGGGGGGGCAGGGGGGCAGGCCATTCCGCCACGGATTTTGGGGGGCCGAACGCCAGTGCATTCGGCCTCACTGAAATCCGTGGCGGAATTCTCCGCCATCCCTACTTCAAGTGACTCTCCTTCAAACGGGGATCAACTGTCTACTCGGCGCACAGGCCACTCTGCTGTTCCTTGCTTAGTCACTGGTGATTAGCATCTGAAAGAGTCGTTAAGTAGTAAAAGGATTAAAGCCTTGAAAAGAATCCTTTCATCTGTGTCTTGAGTTGGCTATTGGAGTCTACTGAAAGAGGCCGCTAGGGTGCTCCTGACAATAGCTTAGCACTGTGTATGCTGAATTTTCACCCACTCCCTGAGTGGCAACACCAATCAAGCTTTGTTTTAATAGAAAATGGTGCACACCAGAAATGGACCCTCCTCTCCTTCCAACAGTGCCTCAATGCTCTTCTTTCCATTCTGGAATGCATGTTTACACTGATGGGCACTAAAGCTCTTCCTCTCGTCCCAGATCCAGTATTTATAGACAGTGATGCCTTGATCAAACAAGAAATACTGCTAGATGCAAGCAGCCCCCTGTGTGCATTGCCAATTTAAATGCAGATGTGCTACCGTCCACATCTTGATAGTCATCCAGGCCCTATTTAAATGGTTGGATGCGCATCTTTTGATGTGCATCGGTACCCGGGGTCACCCATTGTAACTATGAATAATTGCCCATGACTAAAGCTGGCTCAAAGCTGGATGTCTCAATATTAACTTTGAATGAGGATTTGCAAGACAATCATGTGAAAGCTAAAATCCAACAGGGTTGCACATTAACTGATCATTTAGACCTCCATCCCTAGAAAATTGCGAGGAATGAATCTGAAAGACAGTTCTATCAAGTGAGTGGTGCCAACGCACTTGACAGAACTCATAAAAGGTGTTCCTGGTTACCACACACCTGATGGATGCAGGCCCATTAAAGAGAAAGAGCCCAAATGGGTTGCATGGGGAAGGGTGGCGGTGGAATTTGGGCTGGATTCTTCTTAGGGGTGTCTCTGTTTCCTCACCGTCAGTGAGTACTGGTCTGTAACCTCCAAATTCAGAGGCAGCACTCCACGGAATACCAGCTACTGGGACCACCAACAAGAGCAATCTATTGCCTTCATTTCCTGCTAGTGGACTTCCCAGAGGCATACGGTTGGCCACTGTGGGAAACAGGCTGCTGGAGTAGATGGCCTGATCCAGTAGTGCTCCTTCTTATGCTCTTAAGGTCACATGCCATTTTGAGATGATCATGCAAGATATGCCATCTGTATATACTGGTTATATTCTGCACGGACTATGGGAAAAATCAGTCTTTGGCTCTCTCGTTTTGTGGTTGTATTGTATCATATCGTATTGTAGCATCTTTGGGGTTTATGCCTCTTGTATACCATCCTGATATCCTAGAATGAAGGATGGGTAAAAAATCCTGTTGATAATTAAATAAATAACAGATAAGTAATAATTTGAGCTGTGAAGCCATAGTGAACTGATTTCACTTCCTTGTAGAAAAGCAAGCATCAAAGAGTAATCCTGTTCTTCAACCGGATATCAGTACACAGCAGAGTCTGACCGTTTCAGGAAGACAGAAGTGGGGTCATTAAAGATCAATTTCCTCAAGGTGAAGAACACTGCCAGAGAGAAGTACAACTTAATAAGTAACTAAGTTCTAAACTAGATCTAAAATAATTTCACAAATTAAATTATTTAGGCTACCACACTTCTACATTAGCACATTGATCTTAATAGCATCATACTGTGCCGGCCTTCCTAGCCATGCCTATAGTATTACTATTGCAGTTTTAAAATATCTCAGGGATTTGTAGGTTACAGCAGAACGAACTCCCATAGCTATGACTTCTTCCTCCTATGTTTTTTCAATCTGAGCCAGTAAGGATAATGTGACATGGGTCATTTTTGAAGACATCCATCTCAATACTTTCTGCATTTAAAGCTCCTTCGCGGACCTAGGCTTGCAAATGACCCTTTTGAAAGTTATTCTTGTGATAACTTTAGTGTTAGAGTAGTAATGAGGCCAGAATGAGAGAGGCATAAAAACAGTGGCACAAACTAACCATAAACCAGCATTATACCAGTGGGTGGAGCATTTTGTAAGATCCGATGGGATCTCAGTGTTCATTCATAGATGGAGCCCTGTTCCCAATTCTTCCAAGCCAGGAGACCAGGAAATTGCACCAATCTGTTTCACCCAATCCGTAGGAAAAGACAATGTTGCCATCAGGGCATGACTTTAGGCAGATGTCCAGGGCTCAGCAGAATGAGCATGTGGGGCCTCAAACACAACAGGACTTATCATATTTTTAAGTAAGTGAAATAATGCACATTACCATCTAAAGAATACCCACCTCTGCTGAAAAAATCAGTACTTACAGTCTAAAATGACCTAAGTGCACCACTGGGAGAAGATGGGCTGCTGGAACAAGATGAAGGTGACTCGGGAAGGGTTGTATAAGAAAGTCATTTTGTTTTGCTTTTGATCAAGAGTTTAACCAGTTTGTACCTTCCAGACTGATATGGATTTGGATGCAAACTGCAGTCCATACATTTCCGAGTTTGCAATGTGATTCATGGACCAAAAAATTGCATTCGACAGCATGCGTACACTTGAAAAATACAAACGGATTTTCGTGTGAAAACAAAACAAAACCAAAGTTTGCAATCTCATACAGACTTGAGTTGGAATGAGCTTCAAGATGGAATTCGGAGAATATGAGCGAGCTCAAGTTTTGCTGATTTGCACATCCCTACTCTGGGGTATCTTTGTGTCCCATAGAGGACCAATTGCCCGCCCCCCCACTTCCATGGTCCAGACAACTTGATAGAGGTGCTGAACAGAACTACATCTCCTGTTCCTCTTCAGGCTTTCTGGGTCACCTGCATGGCTCTGCCCTTGGGTTCTTTTCTGCCTGGTCCAAAGCTGACTTTTGAAGGTGCTATTTGTCTCATAAGTGGAAACATAGGGGTACCAATATGGGTGCCTCCTGAATATTTTGTCTAGTGTGGCAAATAGTTCCTTCAGGGGGCAACTTTAATCAGGAACCTATCAAGGGGGAAAGGATTATAGGACTGTAGCATGAATTAGTTTTATCTGTCCCTTTGCAGCTCTTTCCAACTTATATCAAACTATAGCAAAAAAAGAAAAAGAAAAAAGTTGACTGATTCACTCATAAGAAAATGAACATTTATCGTAAGAAATAGAAATACTCCACACTTGAATATTCCATTTCTCTTTTTGGATTCTTTACGTAACATGTATATCAGTGATGGGGAACCTCTGGTCTGTGGGGATTCTCCATCCATGCTGCCAGGTTCTTCCCAAGACCCCCCCCCCCTCGCAGCAAGGAAAAGCTCTTCTCTCCAATCAGCTGCTGATATGAGATAACAGCTTTTCCCTACAGGGGAGAGTGGGTGGGGCATGGGGAGAAAGTTGCCAAGTCATTCTGTCTTGCTTACTTCTGAGGCTTGGCTTCTTTACTTGTGAGTAGACAAGTAAGCTGCTCATGCTTACTTCTAAGTGGACATGCAGAGGCTTGTTATTTGAGATGCTATTTGAAAGTGCTACTGAGTGATTCAGTCCCGCTTACTTTTGAATAGACATGCAGAAGCCTTGTCCTGTTTACTTCTGAGTAGGCTGAACATTGGTAATAATACTTTGGCTGTGCCCACTTTGCCCTTGGCTATGCCACTTGGCCTTTGGCCATGCCCATAAACAGAATGCAGTTGGAATTTGGCCCTTAGCTGAAAGTGGCTCCCCATCACTGATACAGATGCATTTACTTGCATGTTATGCTGTGCCTGAGTATATGCTCCATAAGTGTGAATGCTTTGTCATGACAAATTGGTCTTGTAGAGACCAATTTGAGTGCCAAAATATACTTCCAGTCCCTTGACCACAGTCTAGAGCAGGGATGAGAAAGGTGTGGCCCCCCAGACATTGTTGGACTGCAACTCCTGTCATCCCTCACCATTGGTTATGCTGACTAGGGCTGCTGGGAGTTGCAGTCCAACAAGTTCTCCACCCCTCCAACTGAGTAGTCCTCAAGAGTACAAGAGTCTGTTGTTTCAATCCCTGCTTGAAACAACAGACAGCACCAGGGGACTGATTAACCCTGTATATTTATTTCATGGCCAATAATATCTATATGACTTTCCAACACCTTCCTAGGAGCTCCAAACAATCCATCTTGCTTATTAGGAACAGAACCCTGAGCTTGGGGTTTGCTAGGGTTTTTTTAGTGAACCATTCACTGCCTTTGCAAGATCACTTGGAGCATGACATTGTCAACAATTGGTGCTGTACATGATCAGCAGAAGACTCGGTTGGGAACAATATATCAGCAGAAAAACCAAGATTCAGAGAAGAGTAGTATCTTTTCACCCAACAGTGTAGGAAAATGAGATTGAAGGCAGTTATTCTCATGCAGCAAGCTCTATAGATTCATTCACATTCTTTAAAAGGAGTAGAACAGAGTATGGTGTCCCTTCCAGAATTTTCCATATGCTTTTAATGCTGTGGTGATTAATATTTAAAATAATGTCTTGATAAATAATGAAACTCTCTGAAACTGAAGGACAGGAAAGCTACAGAACAAACTTCAAGGGAGGAAGAGGTTGCATCCATATCTCGTGAAGGTTTCCAGGAAAAAAGGGTTGTAATTCAGGAAGCATTGATGCTGTCTCATAAATAACCACATGGGAGTTGATTTTCAATTATGAGCACTCAAGGGAGATGAGTGAACAGTGTATTTACACTGTCACATAAGGTAGGAATTACAGCTTCAATGAACCCCTTGAGCACATAAAAGAAATTGATATTCCCTGTTCTACACCCTTCAATAAGGGTGTGCTGTGGATTCAGCCCAATGCCAAACTGAATTGGGCTAATTCAGAAAGATTTGGGAGACGTCTGAATCAAAATGGAGCTCTCCTAAAGCAGACCAAATCTGGATATAAACCCTCTCAAAGCTTCATAGCAATTTGGATTCAGAGGGACCCAGAGAGTGTGGGTGCAAAAACTGATACATTTTCTCCCCAAGCTATCCACATAAGGAAAATGGCCAAGTGAGGGAGAGGGGAGGGGGTGTCATTTTGTGTCTGACTGCTCTAGCTTCTTCTCACAGTGGATGGCTTTATCAGGGCTCTCCAGTTCCAGTGCTTTGGGGCAGAGATGTTGAAGGAATACATTACAGGACTGTTTCAGTGCTTTTTGCTCCCTCTCTCCCAGGAGCAGGACTGTTAAACAGTGTCAAGGAGTCTGTGGGACCTGGGAAGGTGTAGCATTGGGTACTTATTTGAAAAAAATAAAGCAGGATGTTCAAGTCCTTCTGACTCTGTATGTTCCACATTCACCACTGTTCTGTAACACTTTCTGTGTAATTAATGCTGTTGTCTGTGCACTGAGTTCCCTTTATGAGCTATCTCATGGGCACAGAACGGTGCTTTAACATCCAAAGCTGTGTATGAGGTTATCTGGTGGATTAGGACTCTCTCATCTCTACTTTGACATGTACTGGAGAGGGAAAGGAACTGAATCAAAGCCTCTGCTCCCTCCTCTGAACAGGTGATCATTGTTGTCAAAGTTGGTTCAGAGATACTTTTTATCAGGTTAGGCTGATAGAGCCTTGCAACAGGTATCCACGCTCTGGTAACCTCCTGTTTGGATTATTGCAATGTCTTATCTGTGGGGCTGTCTTTGAAAATGGTCTGGAAACTTGAGTTAGTTCAAAATAGTAGCTAGACTGCTAACTGGGACTGGCTGACATGATCATATTAGGACAGTACTTTGTCATCTGCTCTGTGTTTGTATTTATTACATTTATATCCTGCCTTTTTTTCCTCTTGCAAGGAACCCAAGGCAGCTTACATTATCCTCTTCCTCTCCATTTTATCCTCACAACAACAACCGTGTGAGGTAGGTTGGGCTGAGAGTCTGTGACTGGCCCAAAGCCACCCAGTGAGCTTCCATGGCTGAGTGGCGACTAGACCCCGGATCTCCAGACTTCCAGTCCAACTCTCTCGCCACTACACCATTTCCGGGCCCAATTCAAAATGCTGTTTTTTATCTTTAAAGCCATAAATGACCTAAGTCCAGATGACCTTCCAGAGTGCCTCCTCCAATATTTACCTATCTGGACAATAAAGTCATCTTCCTCTTTTTCAGGGTGTTTCACAATGTATTTTTGTGGTATTTTTGAGCTTCTCTAATCACTGAGAGGCAGCCAAGAGTACTATGCATGTGCTTTCTTTCTATTACACATCTCTACATTGCTCCCAGGCTCCCTGTGCTTTCTGATCTGAAAAAAACCCTATGGGAGGATTTACCTCATGATGTCTTCTCCTGGGCTTTAATTGAAGTGCAGTAAGCCAAAGAGGCTACAGGCTACCAGAGAGATGAGTTTACAGTGAAAGACAGGACACTCATACTTATTCCTCGGCCACCTCATAAGTAAGGTAAGCACAAGAACACTGAACCCATCCCATGAGAATGTATCTGAAATTTTCTTCTCCTTTGAATTGCTTTTCTAAAGCACTTTCTTTTCTATCAAATTGAATGAGAATGGTTGAAAAAACTGTGGGAGAAATGTTTGGCACAGCACTAGTTTTTATGGATTTGTATTGTATCCCCTTTGTGTGATTTTTATCTTGTATGCTGCCTTGAGAGGGTTCCACAATTCAAGGCAGCCAAGAAATAATTAAATTCGGATTAGTTTGGACTTAAGCTAGACTAAGACGGGGTACAACCCACTGACTCCACTCCTAGTTGGATAGCCCTTCCTGTCTTGCAGTGCTTGCAAGTCCATTTTTGAAACCTCCCATCTTTTGTGTTGGTGGGAACAGGACAAACTGGCAGATGGGTTTAGCTTTCTCTCTCAGTAAATAACTAGAACCTATATTTGGGTCTGGAAAGGAATTATACCTTGGTAAAAAAGAAAAGAAAAAAAGGCTGCTGCAAAATGGTGCCCAGGCTGCTAGCAGAGTTGTTGTTGCTGCTGCTGCTGCTACAATGTTGCCACTTACAATGGACTCAACACACACACAGCAGACTTAGGGATGGCGGAGAATTTCTCCCTGAAACTTCGGGGGGCCGAGCGCCGTGTTCGGCCCCCCGAACAAGTTTCGGGGAGAAATCCTCCGCACCCCCCCGCCCCCTGCACCCCCCCCGGGACGGGACTTACCTTCCCTGAATGTCCCTCCCGGCGGCGGGTCCGGCTGGCGGTTCGTCGGGTGTTCGAGCAGGGCGGGAGCGGCAGCCGGTCTTTCGACCGGCTGCCGCCACCGCCATTGCAATAAAAGAAAAAAAACCAAAAACGTCCCCTGATAGGCTACGTGACGATTCACGTAGCCTATCACGGCTAGATTTGCAAAGTCAGCCGTGATAGGCTACGTGAATCGTCACGTAGCCTATCACGGATGACTTAAAAAAAAAAAAGTGTGTACGGATAATGGCGGCCCCCATAGGGAGCCGCCATTCCCGTTCCTTATTTGGTCGCTGTAGTCTACGTAAATGTTTACGTAGACTACGGCGAAAATAAGGGCAACGCTATTTGCGTTGCCCTTATTTTCACCGTAGTCTACGTAAACATTTACGTAGACTACAGCAACTAAATAAGGAACGCGAATGGCGGCTCCCTATGGGGGCCGCCATTCGCGTACGCGCTTTTTTTTTTTTTAAGTCACCCGTGATAGGCTACGTGATGATTCACGTAGCCTATCACAGCTGACTTTGCAGATCTAGCCGTGATAGGCTACGTGAATCGTCACGTAGCCTATCAGGGGACATTTTTTTGTTTTGTTTTTTTACTTTCGTGTTCGCGGCCGGGCGAGGCAGCAAGCCTCCTCCCCGGCCTGAATTTCGGCCGGGCGAGGTGGGAAGCCTCCCCCCCGGCCTGAATTTTGGCCGGGCGAGGCGGGAAGCCTCCCCCCCCGGCCTGAACTTCGCGGGGGGAGCAGCGAAGCGCTCCCCCCACCGCGAACAAGCTGCGAGAAAAGGTAAGTGACTTTCGTCCACCCTTAAGCAGACTTGGGGAAAAAGAAAGAAGGTGCACTACTGCCACTGCTAATAGTGGGCCCCCCACCCCTGAGAACTGTTGGAGAATTTCTCCTGTCTCTATAGAAATCTGGGGAATGCCTCCCCCCGCTGCTCCCCAGCAAAGTCTCTTCCCACAAATTAGGTAGGTGGAGAAATTTGAGAGGCCGGTTGCAGAGAGTTTGCATTTAGTTGCACGAGGCTGAACTGGATTACTTTCAGGTACTTTTTATGCATCCAAGTAACTTTATGGTTCCAGTATTCTGTAACATATTAAGAAGCACTAATAATGAATAAAGCACAGGGTAGATTTTTTTTTTTTTTTAAGAAGTCCAGTCAATTTGGCCTTCATTAAAATACTGGAAAAGTAAAGTATTAGTAGCTGCACAAATGTCTAAAGAACATTAACTTTTAACAATATCACATAAAAGGACGCACAGGCCCTTTGAAGCGCTCTTCTGCAAATGAAGAGGAAGAGAAGGAAGCCTTCGTTTAAAGTGCACAAAAATAGAGTATAAAAGCATAACTCTTCATTGCTCCTTTTGTATCAGCATAAAAATATATGAAACAATTACATTCTACTGAACATTCAATACGTTTGCCATGAAAGAAATTATATAAACCCCTTATTATTTCCTACAGTTAAATACCATTTAGGGCACAATGCCATCTTGATAGTTGGCAGCCTGCAAAGTTGGAGGCTGCCGAGTATCCAATGCAGGGTGGCTGGAGCACAGAGGCAATCCTCGTCCCAGTGCTCTGGCTGCCCTGCATTTCCCCTAGTCAGTCGATTTCACCCATCTAAGTAGGTATGGCTTCGGGGAGGGAAGGAGGCTGGGTCATGCAGAAGAAGCTGTGTAATGCAGCTTCCGTGGTTTCCTCCCCTCCCCCGGGACCACCCCCTTTTCACCATCTCCATGCTCCATTTCTGAGCACAGGGATGTAGCTGGTGCAGAGGGAACCACGCCAACTATGAGGGGGCAGGGGAGGGGGCAGGGGAGGGGGCAGGGAGCGCGGTTTCCAACCTCGGATCCCAGAAACTGAATTATCCTATATCCCCCAGATGCTGTCTAGGGGACATAGGATTACACCCTTAATTAAGTTTTCATCCTAGATACATTGATTAGCTGCTTCCATTACTCATTAAAATGATTTCTAGTAGCATGACTACAGCAACATGCAAAAATCAAATGAAAAAGCTTATCCTGAGCAGAGACGGTTTTCTTTGTCTTTTGAAGAAGCACTGAAATCACTGAAAGGTGGGAGTAGGATCATTTCTCTTAAAATGACTAGGCAGAATAATGCCTGCACCTTTCACCTTATATCTCGTATTCTACCAGGGCTTGCAATTTTCTTTCAAAAGATAACTGGGAATCCAGGGATTATGGCTTATCCTGGGGGCAAGTCCCCCCCCCAGACACTCAAGGAGAGCCAAGAAATACTGAGGCACTACCATCACTGGTAAATACACTAAAACTGGTAAGTGTCAGGACTGATTCTGAGTGCAGGGAGGTAGTTAGCATCCCAGATTCAGAAGAGGAACAGCCAGAACCGGGGAATGCATTTTCCCAAGCCAGTTCAGATATGGGTAGGAGTGCTTCTCAGGTTACTAACTCCCAGATGGCCGGGCCTAAAGGCCCCCCCTCTGTGAGAAGCCAGGAGAAGGAGAGTGGGGGCTGTGACCTAAGATGCTAGACTGTGGCACAGAGCTAAGAGGGAAACGTCAAGGGCAGAGCTCGGACAGTTAACCCCGTTAGCGATGTGTGAGAAGTAGGGATGTACGAAAGTCACTTACCTTTTCAAAGAGGTGATTCGCGGTGGGGAGGGAGGCACTCCGCACCTCCCACCGAAATCCTAACCCGGCTGGCTCCACTCTGTGGCAACTCTGCGGAGCCGCCGGCCGGGTGCATTCGCAGGCGCCGTGTGGAGCCTGCGGATGCAAATGGC
Source organism: Heloderma suspectum (assembly GCF_057233095.1). Taxonomy (NCBI): domain Eukaryota; kingdom Metazoa; phylum Chordata; class Lepidosauria; order Squamata; family Helodermatidae; genus Heloderma; species Heloderma suspectum. The sequence continues at coordinate 99,294,004 of NC_139462.1, forward strand.
GGTGGCTACAGCGGCTGCCATTTGTGTTCCTGTTTTTTGGCCGTGATAGGCTACGTAATATTTACGTAGCCTATCATGGCAAAAAAAAACCCAGGGGCGCATATGGCGTAGCGGCTACCATTTGTGTTGCTGTTTTTTTTTCCATGATAGACTATGTAAATATTTACGTAGCCTATCACGGCAAAAAAACGGGTGCAAATGGTGGCCGCTACGCCATTTGCGCCCCTGTCTTTCGCTGTGATAGGCTACGTAAATATTATTACGTAAATGTAGCAAGTGGCTACAGAGGCTACAGCGGCCGCCATTTGCGTTCCCTTTTTTTGCTGTGATAGGCTACGTAAATATTTAAGTAGCTTATCACGGCCTCTGCAGGGACGCAGATGGCGTCCCTGCGTTAGCCGTGATAGGCTATGTAAGTATTTACACAGCCTATCACATCAAAAATAGGGAAGTGAATGGTGGCCGCAGATGCGGCTGCCATTCGCAAAGCAGCACGAACGGCACCAGGTAAGTGTCCCGTCTCGCGCGCCTTTCGTGGGGTGGTGGGGCGGGGGGCTTCGTTCCACCACGGATTTCAGGGGGCCGAATGCACTGGCATTCAGCCTCACCGAGATCCATGGCGGAATTCTCTGACATCCCTAGTGAGAAGCGATGTAGGGAAGCATCACTGGAAGGGCAGGACATCCCTCCCTAAGTTAGTCTAGCCAGCAAACCTCGCTTCAAACTGCAGGCAACGTCAGTGTTTTCATTTGAATCCCCTGGAGGCATTCTTTTGTAGCTTGAACGTCTTTGAGGATTTGCATCTGTAATGAACCTGTTGATAATGAATTAAAGGCGTGAGACTGAAGCCTCTCTATTTGTGTGTGTGAGTGTATAAGGAAAGAGGGGGCCCAAGGGAAATGTGACAGTACATTTTTGCTAACGTTAGGGATCTGGATCACTATTTGCAATAGAAATTGCAGGTGCAGCACCCCTGATCAGAGTTAGGCCCTTAGAGGGGGTACATGGAGAAGGGGTAGATCCCCCTACACTTGGTTCCCAGTCCAGATCAGCCCCCCTGCACACACTCTAGAATAAAAATGAATAAAGTCTGTGTCTTTAAAGTAATGTCTGATTTAGCCTAGAGTTAACAAAATAGTTGCCAGTCCTATCCGAATGCCGCCTATACTCTTCTATATTTCTAATTCTATCTGGTTATTATAAGGTATAAACACTAAATTTATCAAATGCTCTTAAAATTTGTTTTAATATTGTTTTAATCAAGTTTTATTTATTATTGTAAGCCATCCTGGGTGCCATTTTTGTTGGTAGAAAGGTGGGGTACACATCACATAAACAATATAACATGCTCCTTTCTCTGCAATTCAGTCTTTAACATATCCAAGAGCTGGCATTTAAACACTGGTGTGAATCCTACCCACCCCATACACCACTGAAACCTGAAACTAGGGATGTACGAAAATTCCGCCACAGATCTCGGGGAGGCCGAATGCCAGCACATTCGGCCCCCTGAAATCGGTGGCGGAATGGCCTGCCCCCCCGCCCCCCCCGGGATGAGACTTACCTGGGGTGGATCTTCCTGGCGGCAGCGGCTCTGGCGGCGGCTCTGGCGGCGGTTCGGCAGCCGGTCTTCTGACCGGCCGCCGCCACCACCATTTCCAGTTTTTTTAAAAAAAGACATGATAGGCTATGTAAATCTTACGTAACCTATCATGTCTGATTTTTTTTTAAAAAAAAAACCCCGCGCGCGCCACGGCCGCCGCCATTTGCGTTCCTTTTTGGCACGTCTTAGTCTACGTCAACACTTATGTTTATAATGGCCGCCGCCATTTGCGTACGCGCGTTGTTGCTGTTTTTTTTAAGTCAGCCGTGATAGGCTACGTAAACATTTACATAGCCTATCACGGCTGACTGCAGGGACGCAAACGGCGGTGGCTATGGCCGCCGCCATTTGCATCCCTGCTAGCCAGCGGCCAGATGTCCGGCTGCTGGCGGAGCCGGCAGTGCTCCTGCGGAGCACAGCTGGCTGGCCAGGATTCTGGGGGGGGGGAACGGAGCGCCTCCCCCCCCAGCGAGGATTCCGGGGGGAGGGACGGAACACCTCCCCCCCAACCATAAACAGAATCCGCGAAAGGTAAGTGACTTTCATACATCCCTACCTGAAACAGAATTCCTGGCAATAAAACCATAGTATAATGTGTAAAAATCTGGAAGTTAAAATGAATAACCTATACAAGAGAAATTCAAAATACAAGAAATTTGAAATATAGAAAGAAATTTCAAAGAAATTTGAAATATAGGGTAAAGTTTGTAACTCACTTGGTCTAGTAAAGTCCCTTTCACTTTAATAGGACAACCTTGGGTTTTTAAAACCATGGAATCATACATCCATTACAATCCTACCCATGTCTACTCCACTAAGTTCAATTGGGCTTACTCCTACACAACTGTCTGTAGGACTGCAACCTAAAACATCTCCTCAACTAGCATAGGTTTTATGCACTTTTAAGCTTCAGGAGAAGTCTAAATTTCTAATTGACTCTTTAAAATGTAATTGAAAACTGAATTTTGTCCACTTGTGACTCATAAGAGTGTGATTCTAACATTCAATAAGAGGTGATTCTAACAATTGTTTTGACTGCTGCGCCTGTGAAAAAAAGTTGCATCAAAATGTGATTCCCGCTTGGCAGCTGCATCCTGACAAAACATTTTTCATATTCCTCCATCAAAGAAGAGCACTTTGTCATAATTTTAAAAATGGCATGCTCTCTGTGCAGTTCCAAGACAAGTCTGTATTCTTAGGCAAGCAGTTTTGCATGCCTGTCACTCACAGGGCTTCACTTTCATATTTCTGTTTCTTCTCTCATTTGTCGATTGTCACAAACAGAACCGTAAGGAGAATCTGCTGTGTCTGAAATTCATGTTGTGAGGATGTTCCCTGACTATGCCACATTTGGTGGTTACATGTTCTACATTTTACCGGAGGGAAGATATGAAGTGGCTGTAGAGTGCCTCTTCTTTAACATTTCAATTGGGAATAATTTAGCACTGGGATCAGTCTATGTACACCACAAATACATGGTGCCAGATACATGTGCATGGCCGTGTTTACAGTATTCTCCACACAGGAATTATTTTGCTGTAGGAAAAGCATGATGTATGGATGTGAACAATCAAATATCAACTTGGATACACCTGCCACACCACGGGACTGGCTGGAGGACCCACGCTGAGGAGGAGGAAGAGCCACGCTGCCTCCCCACCAGTAGGTGAACACCATATGGCTAGGCTGGCTGGCAGGGCGCCAGGGAGAACAGCCCCCTCCCCCTCCCTGGAAAGCACCTATCACTTTCTTGTGGCAGCCAGGTATACATTTGTAACAGACAAAGGGTGGTCTGCTCTCTAGCATAGGAGAGGGTTGCTGAACTGCAGTCATCTTTGCGTTGTGACCAATCCAGCTACCAGCAGAATCTCAACTCTGAGGCCCATGCAGAACCGCCTGGATGCAAGGATTAAGCACCCTGTGAACTGAAAGAATTTTGGCTAGTGAATATGTATTGTGGTGGCTTCTGCTGCTGCCAGATGTTTTCCATCCCCATAGCAACGGCTGAGGCTCAAGAAGCTTCTCATTAACATTACTTCAAAGGCTGGATTGGGTACCAATCTGCCCATCACTGGTGCATTTTTCAGACACGAGTGTGTGGGTGTGAGAAGAAAACCAAGGAAGATGGATTAGTAGGCATATTAAACTTAAACCTGAAAACCAAATATATTTATGGGAAGTATACGTTCCATAAATCTAAATGGGCAAAGTGCCTTGCTGTCTGCCAGAAGAGGCCTCCCACATCAGATTATTAATTGATTTAAGATATTTATATCCCACCTTTCCTCTGAAGAGTTCAAGGCACCTGACAGCAAAAAGCAAACCTTGACAGTTAAGAATGACCTTCACAATTCAAAACAAAACCACCAAAGCATTAAAACAGCAGCACGAAATAAAACATATAGCAGCAACTACAATAATTTTTCAGAAACATCTTCTCCCTTCCCTCAAGTCAAGATATCCAAAGCTGGTCAGGTTATTTTGCCACCTAAGACAGAAAATCCCATAAGCACCTCTCCTCCTTCCTGGCAGTAAAAATACAAACAATAATACATTAAATGGGCAATCCTGGCTGGGGAATGCTGGGAATTGTAGGACTTTTGCCATCTAAACATGCATAGGATTGTGCCCTAAATAACTAACAATTTGTTGCCGTTTCATGACACGCCAAATCAGCTGCCTGAGGTGGCTGCCTTGCTCTGCCTAATGGTAGAGCTGGCCCTGCAAGGTCTTCTACAACTGCCCCAAATGGCCTGCTGTCAAATCATGTTATGATATTACTCCTTGCATCCTCCTCTCTCTTTATGCTCTAGATTGTTAATAGGGGGACCAGACAATACCCACCAGAGGGCCTCAGAAACTCCTACTTGCTGATCCCTACTGTAATATCACTGCAGTTATAGTTTATAGTATTTCACTGCTTCAGCACGAGATAAACATCGTAATCATTTTCTGGCGGGAGAGCTGGCTAGTCTGTTGCAGCAAAAACAACAACACATCTTGTTTGCACCTTAAAGAGGTGCCACAAGATTCTTCCTTGCTCATCCTACTAATGTGTTAAGTCAAAGGATAGAGCTTTGACGTTGTTAGAGGGATGTATATTTAACTCAGTCTGCCTGTGTGTCACGGAGCTGCCAGGACCCGAACTGGACACTTCTGGATCTGGGTGATGCTGCCCTGTGAAGTGAGCCACAGAACTATGATTTGCGGTCTAAGTACTTACTCTCAGGCCTTTGACTAGTTCACCCAAGCTGACCATTGGAGCCTCCAGGCCTGGACAGAAAGGACACGAAAACCCTTGCTGTTTGAGTTAGGCCTTTTCTAGCAACAGTGTATTCCTGGTTCTGATGTGCTCCTGTGTGTTCGTCAGTTTGCTCTTTGGTCCAAACTTCTAGCTTTGCTCTTTGGTCCTGACTCTTGCATTGTGCTCGGCTCTGACTTCTGGCTTCAGCCTCAGTTCTGATCCCTCTTTCTTCCCAAGGTTCTGTCCTCTGGCCTGCACCATGGTTCCAATTTCTGCTTGTTCCCCAGCTCCAGTTCCCTGGCTCAGCTCTTTGCTCCTGTTTCCTTACTCTACAGTCCAGCTCTGACACTGTGATGGAGCATGTAAACTTTAATGTTATACAGAACATTTCCTTCAGCAGAAATTAGAAGAAGCTATTTCTCAATGGTATCCCAAACTAGCTTACTTGTAAATAAACATAGACTTAGTCACTAAGGATGTAGTCCTGCAATAATGGGCACAAGAGTACATAAAAATTACTTTTGTAGGATGAATTCACAAGTAACTTGATGCAGAATTGCAGCATGTGATTTACAGCCCAACCCTATGCTTTAATTATGCCAGCTGGAGCACTTTAGGATTTGGTATAAACTCCCTGCACTGGGAAATTTGCCACCAATGGGAGCCCTACATTAGTAGATCACCAGAGATATACTGGTGTATCCTGTGAGCCAGTAAAATGTAGGGGACTTAGGGGAGGAGTGGACTCAGTCAGAATCCTAAGGTCTATGCTGTCATAACATTACATTGGTGAAAGAGGTGGTATAACTTAAAACATTCCATTGAAGTCATCGCCTCTTGCTCTGCCTGCACTGTTTTGATGGAACACATAAGATTTTGACCAACTCTTCACCCAATCACAGCACACTCACAGCAGTACATAAACCCCAGGCAGGGAATCTGTAATTCAGATGCTATAGTGCATGGCATAGGGCCATATGACCTCATGACACACTCATTCTAGGCACTTGATGACAGGTGCTATTTTGGAAGACCCGCTCAGGAGGCCAATTCAGAGCTTCTGAATTGGCCCTCACCTGCCTCAGGCCAACCTGGACCTGAGCTGATCTGCTTCAGCCTCCGGATCTGAAGTGAGATCCATACAGCAGAAGCCCCCCGCCCCCCAACTAGCCATGACTAGCCATGAGCCATGGGGAGCGCCCGCAGCCGCCACTGTCTTGGAGGGAGTTGCTATTTTCTTTTAAAATTGTGGCTCTACTTCTTCTGGTAAGTAAATGGTGTGTAGATTGCGGCCGTAAAGGGGCCATCTATGCAATATTACAGGTATAAATCTCCCACTTACGCCTGTAATATTGTATAATTGGCCCCTTTACAGCCACAATCTACGCACCATTTACTTACCGGAAGAAGAAGAGTCGCCATGGTGACTCCCTCCAAGATGGCAACAGCTGCTGAGTAAAGGAGGCAGAATGCCATTCCTCAAAGTAGGCCTGCTGCTCCCCACGGGTCTAGGTAAGGAGCAGGGGGCTCATGCAGCTGGGTGGGTGGCTGCCCGGATTGGGCCACTCCCAACTCGTTCTGGAACCGGAACATTCCAGCCCAAATCATCCTGATCCGCTTTGGGATTCAAGCCGAAGCGTTGCACAGCTCTACTGTTAGTATTTCTGTTCACAGAACTGTTTCCCCAGCATGTTAAACATGCTACAGGAACCCCAACTCCACACCCCAAACTGGTGGTGCAAAGGCAATGTTATTCATACATCTGAGTAAAGGAGGCAGAATGCCATTCCTCAAAGTAGGCCTGCTGCTTGTGTCTCCCATGTCTCTCCCTCTTTGTTTGCAATGTACTGTCATAAGTAGTGCTAGTTGGCCAATCATTATAAAGCAATAAATCTGAACAATATCGTACTCCAGGTGTACACTATGCATTGGCTAAGATGTATGGACCAAACAATTTTTTCCTTCCTCAACAGAGAGTAGCGCTGCCTCCTACAGAAGAAACTCAAGCTAAGTATGCACAGCATAGGAAGGGGATCTTTGGCCATGGACCTTAAAAGTGCAGAGGAGACCAATAAGTGAGAACAGGCACCTCCCTGGGTAAGCAAGAGACACCCCACTCCCACCAGTGGCACTGCTGGCCAAACATTCATGATGACTTTTGCCTTGCAGGATCACAGCTGGTCAGATGAAGCTGAACAAAGAGCCACCAGACCCTAGAGATGTGCCAATCAGCAAAACTTGAGCTTGTTGAGGATCCTGACTACGCTATAGTGAAATTACACTTCCATAAGAAAGCCACTGGCATGGCTCTTCCATTGAAACCAGCTAGATTTAGAATCTATTTATTATTATTTATTTATTATTGCATTTATATCCCGCCTTTATTCCTCTTGCAAGGAACCCAAGGCGACTTACATTATCCTCCTTCTCTCCATTTTATCCTCACAACAACAACCCTGTGAGGTAGGTTGGGCATGAGATGGCAAGATTGAACATTGACATCTTGGGAATCAGCAAACTAAAATGGACAGGCATGGGCGAATTTAATTCAGGTGACCATCATATCTACTACTGTGGGCAAGAATCCCTGAGAAGAAATGGAGTAGCACTCATAGTCAACAAAAGGGTGGGAAAAGCAGTACTGGGGTACAATCTTAAAAACGATAGAATGATCTCAGTACGAATCCAAGGCAAACCATTCAACATCACAGTAATTCAAGTCTATGCCCCAACCACTGATGCCGAAGAAGCTGAGGTTGATCAGTTCTATGAAGACCTACAACACCTTCTAGAATTAACACCAAAAAAAGATGTCCTCTTCATCATAGGGGATTGGAATGCTAAAGTAGGAAGTCAAGAAATCACTGGGATAACAGGCAAGCATGGCCTTGGTGTACAAAATGAAGCAGGACAAAGGCTAATAGAGTTTTGCCAAGAGAACACGCTGATCATAGCAAACACTCTTTTCCAACAGCACAAGAGGCGACTCTACACATGGACATCACCAGATGGTCAATATCGAAATCAGGTTGATTATGTACTTTGCAGCCAAAGATGGAGAAGCTCTATACAGTCAGTAAAAACAAGACCTGGAGCTGACTGTGGCTCAGATCATGAGCTGCATTTCGCAAAATTTTGGCTTAAATTGAAGAACGTAGGGAAAACCACTAAACCACTCAGGTATGACCTAAATCATATCCCTTATGAATACACAGTGGAGGTGAGGAATAGATTTCAGGGATTAGACCTGATAGACAGAGTGCCTGAGGAACTATGGACGGAGGTCCGTAACATTGTTCAGGAGGCAGCAACGAAATCCATCCCAAAGAAAAAGAAATGCAAGAAAGCCAAGTGGCTGTCTGATGAGGCTTTACAAGTAGCTGAGGAAAGAAGGGAAGCGAAAAGCAAGGGAGAAAGGGGAAGATATATCCAACTGAATGCAGAGTTCCAGAGAACAGCAAGGAGAGACAAGAAGGTCTTCTTAAATGAACAATGCAAAGAAATTGAGGAAAACAACAGAATGGGAAAGACTAGAGATCTCTTCAAGAAAATCGGAGATCTCAAGGGAACGTTTTGTGCAAAGACTGGCATGATAAAGGACAAAGAAAGCAGGGACCTAACAGAAGCAGATGAGATTAAGAAGAGGTGGAAAGAATACACAGAAGAACTATACAGGAAAGATCTGAATGTCCCTGATAGCCATGATAGTTTGGTCACTCAACTTGAGCCGGACATCCTAGAAAGGGAAGTCAAGTGGGCCTTAGGAAGCATTACTAACAACAAAGCTAGTGGAGATGACAGTATTCCAGCTGAGCTATTTAAAATCCTAAAAGATGATGCTGTTAAAGTGCTGCATTCAATATGCCAACAAATTTGGAACACTCAACAATGGCCGCAAGACTGGAAAAGGTCAGTTTACATTCCAATTCCAAAGAAGGGCAACGCCAAAGAGTGTTCAAACTACCGCACAATTGCGCTCATTTCACATGCCAGCAAGGTGATGCTCAAAATCCTACAAGCTAGGCTTCAGCAGTATGCAAACCGAGAACTACCGGAAGTACAAGCTGGGTTTCGAAGAGGCAGAGGAACTAGAGATCAAATCGCCAACATTCGCTGCATCATGGAGAAAGCAAGAGAATTCCAGAAAAATGTCTATTTCTGCTTCATTGACTATGCTAAAGCCTTTGATTGTGTGGATGACAACAAACTGTGGTAAATTCTTAAAGTGATGGGAGTACCAGACCACCTTACCTGTCTCCTGAGAAACCTGTACGAGGGTCAAGAAGCAACAGTAAGAACCAGACATGGAACAACCGATTGGTTCAAAATTGGGAAAGGAGTACGACAAGGCTGCATATTGTCACCCTGCTTATTTAACTTATATGCAGAGTACATCATGAGAAATGCCGGGTTGGATGAATCAGAGGTCGGAATTAAGATTGCTGGGAGAATTACCAACAACCTCCGATATGCAGACGATACCACCCTAATGGCAGAAAGCGAAGAGGATCTCAAGAGCCTCTTGTTGAGGGTGAAAGAGGAGAGTGCAAAAGCTGGTTTGAAACTCAACATTAAAAAAAACTAAGATCATGGCATCTGGCCCCATCACTTCCTGGCATATAGAAGGGGAAGAAATGGAAGCAGTGATAGATTTTACTTTCTTGGGCTCCAAGATCATCGCAGACGGTGACTGTAGCCATAAAATTAAAAGACGCTTGCTCCTTGGGAGGAAAGCTATGGCCAACCTAGACAGCATAGTAAGAAGCAGAGACATCACCTTGCCGACAAAGGTCCGTCTAATCAAAGCTATGGTTTTCCCAGTAGTAATGTATGGCTGTGAGAGCTGGACTATAAGGAAGGCTGAGCGCCGAAGAATTGGTGCTTTTGAACTGTGGTGCTGGAGAAGACTGTTACAAGTCCCCTGGACTGCAAGGAGGTCAAATCAGTCAATCCTAAAGGAAATCAACCCTGACTGCTCATTGGAAGGACAGATACTGAAGCTGAAATATTTTGGCCACCTAATGCGAAGAGAAAACTCTCTGGAAAAGACCCTGATGCTGGGAAAGACTGAAGGCAAAAGGAGAAGAGGACGGCAGAGGATGAGATGGCTAGATAGCATCACCGATGCAATGAATATGAACTTGAGCACACTCCGGGAGAGAGCGCGGGACAGGAAGGCCTAGAGTGCTATGGTCCATGGGGTCACGAAGAGTCGGACACGACTGAACAACAAATTGTTGGGATTTTCTTTTCTTTTTTTACAAAGTTTCAAGAAGTAGTGGGGTAGAGCTTTGTAATATCAACCCCAATTCTGAGGGAAGTGTTCATTTTTGATGAAGGCTTCAGATCAGTTAACACAGATTAGGTCATTTTTAACCACTCTAGGAATTTCACATGCAGGTCCTAATCTCCAATTGGTCTATGCTTAAATTAATCTATTATGCCAGTGTAAATGTTAATGGACTAGATTGTACATTTGATGTTTGTATTCCATTCCCTATTAATAACATTCCCACAAGCACAAATAGGGACAAGACAATAAGACACAAATGTACCTTTTAGTCTCAAGTGTGAAAATGGTCTCTACTGGCATTTCCAGATGAGGCTTTGGTTGAATCACATGAGATTTTAAAGGGGATCTAGATGACTTGTTCCATTTGAAATTCTCCTCTCCCCACACTATTTTTCTTGCTTTGCTTACACACACACACACAGAGAGAGGAGGGATAGGCAGAATAGCCACATGATGTCCTTTGACTGGTAGTACTAGGAGATATCTGCCTGGAAGTGCCCTCTGTCATTTATTTATTTATTTATTTATTAAATTTATTAATCGCCCATCTGGCTGGTCACCCAGCCACTCTGGGCAATGTACAACACACCATAAAACAATTTAAAACAATAAAATTCTACCATAATTTTTTTTTTTAAATACCCTAACCCACCCCAAATGCCTGCCTGAACAACCACGTTTTTAATGTACGACGGAAGCTCATTAAAGACGGGGCATGACGGAGTTCCCTAGGGAGAGAGTTCCACAGAGTGGGGGCCACCACAGAAAAGGCCCTCTCCCTCGTCCCCACCAGTCTAGCTGTCCTGGCTGATGGGAGAGAGAGAAGGCCATCCGAGGCTGATCTTGTTAAGCGGCCTGTCTGGTGCTGCTGGAGGCGCTCCTTAAGATAGGCTGGGCCGGAACCATATAGGGTTTTAAAAGTCAAAACCAACACCTTGAATTTGGCCCGGAAAACAACTGGTAACCAGTGCAACTCCTTCAGCACTGGAGTGATGTGATCTCGTCGGCGGCTGCCTTTAATCAGGCGAGCCGCCGCATTCTGTACCAGCTGCAGCTTCTGAACCGTCTTCAAGGGTAACCCCACGTAGAGCGCATTACAGTAGTCTAAACGAGAGGAGACCAGGGCATGTACTACCGATGGGAGCAGATGGTCGGGAAGGAAGGGGTGCAGCCGCTGTATCAGATGGAGTTGATACAGCGCTGTCCGGCTCACCGCTGACACCTGAGCCTCCATGGACAGCTGGGAGTCCAAAATACTCAAAATACTGTCATATACTCAGGTTGATTAAAAGCAGTTAAGAATGGACTGCCTACTCTCTCAATGAATTGTTTATGGACAAGGACAACGTAGCAATTCTAATCTGCTTTAGCTATTATGAATACTTCTGCATTCTTCCACAGGAGAATAATTATTCCAAACAATTAATGTAGAACCCAGCCATATGACCTTGCACATCTGTGTGGAGGGTGTGGCTGTACTTAAGCAGATAATTGTTTTAAATGTTCCATGTTTTAATTTTACTGTAAATCACCTTGAGTCTCTTTTGAAAAAGGTATAAAAGAAATCATCATCATCACTGAAGATATGACAGCTTAAATATAGATATAATTGAAACAAACCCTGCATTTCTATATTTCTTGCATGTATTAATTCCTTGTTATTCATGGCTTCTTCCCCTTCTCCCTGGCCCCATCTACATGAGCCTTTTACTCCCAGGCTGCTGAGCTGAGGTCCCTTGGGACAGATGATGCAGTCGCCACTTCGCAGCCATCCATGGTTTTCTCCTGTTAAATGCAATTTCCAAGGTGTTTCGCTGAGATGTTTTCATTTGCTATGGGTTTCCTTGCGGTTCCGAGCTGTCTGCCCCATCCCCAAACCAACTTCGCATTTTGCAGTGGGCGTGTTGTAGGCGTGTGTAGTTATTGGGTCACTCTGTGACGCCCCTTTACTCCCCCCATCCCTTCGCAGCTGTGCTTTTACAGTTAGAGGCACAGAGAGGCATATTTATTTAATCACACTTTGGCATATTTTTGCAGCTTTGTATCTTTTGCAATGGTTGCTTTTGGACTCGGTGCCCAAGGGCTGGGGGGGGGGGGATGTCTTAGGGGAGGGCCAACTTCACTCCATCCACCATTTCAGAGCGATGGTTAGGCATGTATCACTCACACTTGTGAGTGCGAACCATTGCGACTTGCGGGAGGCTCAGGCTGGGGAACTGACAAACAGATGGCGTGGAAGTGAAGGAGCACAGAACACCCACTTTTTACCTAATGCGGGATGGACAAGACACAACAGAATCCCTGAAATACAAAACAGCCACAGAAGCATCGCACGCTCATGGGACTGCACAGCTGCACATTAAAGTATAATGGTAAAAAGGGGGGCACAGCGGAGTCTGTTAGGGAAGCCCGCAGTAAATCGCGAGTGTATCGCAGAGGAAGCTCATTCGGAGCTGAAGTGCTGCGCAGTTGTGACGGGGCGCAGGGTGAAAGTGGTGCCATGTAGATGGGCCCCTGCATCATGTCTGGGGTTGAGCTGCTTCTCCGCAAAGCGTATCCTGCATTTTAAATACAAACATTTGATTTTCTGCACCCGTGAAGTTTCGGAAACTCCGAAGCAAGAAGAAATGAGGCGCGCGGGGGGGGGGGGCAGCCCCGGAGACAAATGCGTCCCGCAAGAACCGCATGCAGAAGCGGCGACACAGCTTACTCCAGCGAGTCCCCTCCTCTCTTCCTTTCCCGGGGATCTGCGAGGCAAACTCAGAGCGAGGCCCGCTTGCCGGCTCTCCTGAGGGGAAGCTTTCCTTGCGTCCCCCCCGCCTTGGGGGGATTTTTACTTGAGGAAGGGTATCTCTGGCAAACAGCTAAGCAGGCCCCCCGCGGCACGGGGCGGAACCTACACGGGCCGGTCATCGACTGAGCGCACCCTGACGCAAGTCCCGTCCCTACTACCAAGCTCTCCGCAGCTGGCTAAACGCTCCCCCGCCTCGAGCTTCCCCTTCTCGCGCCGGTTTCGACACCCGCCCCGCTCTCGCTGCTTCCCTTCTTCCCTCCTCGAGTTTCCCTCCTGCCCGCCCTTTCTAATAAAAAGACAGCCCCGCCCCTCGGCCCTTGTGATTCGTGGCCGGGATAACTGATGGAGCAGCCTAAGGAGCGGATTGGGCGGTCACGCCTCGACGAGTCCCTTCCCAAGACGCCGCTGCTGCTACCTGTCCGATGAGGGGCTGCTCGAGTGCCGCTGCTGTTGTAGCGGCTGGAGGGCGCGGGCGAGGGCGAGGGCGCGGCGGCGCGGGCATTTGCGGGGCACAGCCAGAAGCCCTCGCGCGCGCGCGCGCCTAGCAGCCAGCCCGCGAAGCGGGAGCCCGGACGGCGCATGGAGTCGTGGTCGTGCCCCTGTTTCCCGTTACCTCTGTGGAGTCCCCGCAGCGGCGTGAGGCTCTTGCTCCTGCTCTTGACGGTGCGCTTGGGGAGCTGGTGAGTAGCTCGGGCGGGGGTGGAGGAAACTCCGAAGTGTCTGCTGCTGCTGCTGCTGCTACTACTACTACTACTATTTCTTTAAAAGCTTAGCAAACACTCCCCCTTCCCTCGCCCGGTCTCTCCAGCGGTTGGTTCACATGGCCCCGGACTGGGCTCCATTGCTGCACCTCTTTGTTTACAAACGTATTGGCAGCTCTTTTCTTCCCGCTTCTCACCGAGGGTCCGATCGCTCGGATATCTGTGTGTGTTTTAACTTTCTCACTTCTTCCTTTGCCGAGCTGATTTGGGACCCGGTTGGCAGGGGGGTGGGGGAGGGAAAGTGCACCAACTTGCTGACACTCCTCGTAGAGTAATAGTAATAGCAGTAATAGTAATAGCAGTAATAGTAATAGCAGTAATAGTAATAGCAGTAATAGTAATAGCAGTAATAGTAATAGCAGTAATAGTAGTAATAGTAATAGCAGTAATAGTAATAGCAGTAATAGTAATAGCAGCAATAGTAATAGCAGTAATAGTAATAGCAATAGGAATTGTTCAGCAAACAGATTGTGTACGCCCTACTTCGAGCAGACCCATTGAAATGAATGGGGCGCCAGTTAGGCGGAGGTTGGATGCAACCCGACTTGCCTCCCCGTGAGTCAAAAAAAGAACTTCTCTTTCTGTAAAAAGGAGCCAACGGCTGGATCCCGACTTCGGAGAAAAGACCCACTGAGTTCAGCCAGACCTGCTCTTGATTAAACGTGTTTCGGGTGATTGTTAGACCTGTGCGCAGCCTGCTCCTAAGCAGACTTGACTCTGAAGTCACTTCGGAGTAAGGGTGCCTAGGATGGCAGACAGGCAGAGGGATGCTGTGCATGTCTGCTCAGAAGTCCACACCCAGGGAGTTCAATGGGACTTACTCATGTGTAAGTGGGTGCAGGATTGCAGCCTGAGGTGTTAGACTTGGGGATTTTCTTCTGAGCAACCCTGCATGGGAAACCTGGCTGTCAATCTCTCAGAAAAAAAGCAAAGTTTTCTCTCTTCGGCATGGGAAGCGCTAGAGACGGTTGCAGCATCCGCATGTTACAGGATTGACAGCCCGATTCTCCCCCCCCCCCCACATATTTACTCTGAAGTAAATCCCACTGAGTCTGCAGTTCTAAGCACACTTTCGAGTACCTTCTTTTCAGTAAACATGCTTAGGATGGGGGTATATGGGAATTACTTCTGGGTAAGAATGCTCGGCTCAGACTGCACAGCTGAAACTCAAATTGCAGTTCCCTGGAACAAAGTGCTATTGAAAATGGTGACTTGTACTTCTGAGTACACATGGTTAGGATTGTGGTGTAAGGTTGCAAATTCTAGGCAATATGTCACCTTGGGTTTAATGGGGTTTACTGCTTAGTAGACATCTTTAGTATCTGTCAGTGATCTTGAAGCGCTTGAAATAAGTTCCCCCGAGATCAGCTGGACTTCCTTCCAGGTAAGTATTTTTCGAAGGTGCAGGTAAAATTCAGAGTGTTTTCTGCTAGAAAGGTTCTCCTGGATTTCTTTCTCAAAGAAATGAAGGCATTTTCCTTCCAGTCTCCAATATATGCCATGCAAAGCAATTAAGAAGGGAAGTTTATGTTCTTCCTTTTGGCAACACTTGGTGTAGAAGCAACAGATTTTCTGTGCACAAATTGTCTTCAACTGATTTCCCAAACTAAATGAAATGGCTGTCCAAAGGGAGCGTTTGCTTGGGGAAGCCACTGCTGTACAAAACCTTTGTTTTAGTAATGGGTCAGAAAAAGGAAGCTTAATCAACCCCTGCCTCCTCCCTCCAAATCCTCAGTTGTTGTTTCTCTTGCTCTGAATAGATTCGGATAGGCATCATTGAAAAATCTGTGCCCTTTGAATACACATGGAACAGCTGGGATGCTCCTACAGGGATTTTGAAAGCCTGTTGGATTGGTAATGTAAACTGTAAAGAGATCTCCACCAGGCTGACCCTAAAGAAGCTGTTCTTCGTTGGTCATTGTAAATATGCTGCTTGTAAGTGTCCATAAAAGATTTAACAAGAACGAAACCAAATCAATTATCCTCTTTCAATGCCTTTAATAATTCATAGTAATGTGCATTGTGCCAGTTTCTACTTCTCATAAATATATTAAATTGCAATGCAAGTTAACAATGGAGCATGTCTTACCTTTTAAATGATATAGATGAAATTATCCTGTGTGTGTTTGGGGGCGCGGGGATAAATATAGCAGATGTGTCGTACCTATGGTGGTTAAAAAAAACACCCATGTAACAATGTGAAAAGGTGCTTGAATTCTTCCATAGCTATCACATTTATCCATCTGTGTGAAGTGTGCAGATTTGATGCTTCAGAAGACTGCTATTGGACACCAGTTAGAAACACCACTGACTAGCCTTTTCTTAGGCTTGTATGATAGTCTTGGTTGACTTAAAGGGGGGGAAGGGAGAGCCTTAACAGATTATGGTCACATCTTCTCTTTCAAAGGCATTAACGGAAACGATGACAACACAGTTAATGCTTCTTGTGAATGAATCTTCATAAACATGTTGCTCCTTGGGTACAAAAATATTGAGTGGGGGGAGAGAGAGAGAAAAGACTCAGTAAGCATTTTTTGCTTGTTAGAAGACTTTGAGAGGAAGGCAGGGATTGGGGAGGGAGAGTAGTTTGGAAACTGGGGAGGGAAGAAATAAGCTATTACTACACAATTAAAACTGACAAAGGTTAGAGGAATATTTAGAAACTGCCTAAGAAATGTTTAATTTTGCAGCTTAGGTATAATTAGCTTTAAATTACAAAACAGTTAAGTGGAGGGGTGGAATTGCTTGATGCATCATTTTTATTCTGGGCAGTACTTCCTCAGCTCAGTGTTCAGTATAAACACCTGCACCAGCTGATTTTTCTTAAGGCATGCTCCCCCCCGCCCTTCATAAGATAATAAATGGGAACTGAGAGCTTTTCTAAGCTAGGCACATGTTTTAAAATAATAATTTTAAAATAATTAAGGCTCCAGTGCCACCTACCCCAACCCGTGGGACTACAACACATGGTCATGCTGGCTGGGGTGGTGGGCTCTGTAGTTCAACACATCTGGGGGGTGCCAGGTTGGCGAATGTTGCTCTAGTGTATAATTTTTTCATAGCTCAGCAATGACTGAGTTATGAATTGAAAATAAAACTACCAATATCATATTCCCCTTATACAAATGTACGGTGCGTCCATGCTTGAAATACTGTGTACAGTTCTGGGAACTGCACCTACAAACGGATATTGTAGAGCTGAAAAAAGTGCAGAAAAGGGCAACTAAAATGATCAAGGGGTGGGAGCAACTGCCCTATGAGGAAAGGCTACAACATCTGGGACTCTTTAGCTTAGAGAAAAGAAAAGTGAAGGAGACATAATAGAGATGTACAAAATTATGCCTGGTGTGGAGAAAGTGGATAGGGAGACATTTTTCTCCCTCTCATTAGAAAATGGGGTCATCCCATGAAGCTGAATTGTGGGAGATTCAGAACAGATAAAGGGCAGTACTTCACCCAGCGCATGGTTAAACTATGGAATTCAGTTCCACAAGATGTAGTGATGGCCACCAATTTGGATTGCTTTGAAAGGGGATTGGACAAATTCATGGAGGATAAGGTTATCAATGGCTACTAGTCCTGATGGCTGTATGCCCCCCCCAGTATCAGAGGCAGTATGCCTATGTACACCAGTTGCTGGAGAACATGGATGGGAAGGTGCTGTTGCACTCATATCCTACTTGTGGATTTCCCACAGGCAGTTGGTTGGCCACTGTGTGAACAGAATGCTGGACTAGATGGACCCTTGGTCTGACCCAGCATGGCTCTTACGTTCTTATGATTGGGCAGCAGTTCTTGGGGGCATAGGAACACACAGTTTTAACATCTTCCCACCAACTGAACATTTTACAGTAGGTATCCTCACTCCCTGATTTTACTTCATCAACCCTGGCAGAGATGCTTCTCACCCCCACCCCAAGCTAATAGATGTACATCTGTATTTTTATTATCAAGAAATGTGCCAGGTACCTTCAGCTTAAAGATTCAAGGGGAAGAAATTGTCCATGGTTCCAGACTCAAATGAATATGTAAGAAGAGATACATTGAGGAGTTTGCTCTATTGTCCTTTATTTTAAAAGTTTAATTATATGCATGAACTTGAGTTTTATAGCAGGGGTGCAGAACCTCAGACCTGGGGGCCAAATCCAGCCCTCTAGCGTTCCCCAGAGGGCCATGCGCCCTTCCCCTGGCTCTCCCCCCTTTCATTTGACAACTCATTGTTGGGTGGCTTCTTGGTTTTTGGGCAGTTATTCCCCATTCTAAAATGGGGAATAAAACTTAGTTACTGGCAATAAGAGCTTTACGCTAAAATATGCCGGTATTTTTGGCCCTGCGGCTTTGCACTTTGGCCTACTCTCTTTGCCTTCAGCCCCACTCACCACTGGAATGCAGCCTCCGAGAGCTTCTGCAAAATGGAACGCAGCCCTCGGGCTGGAAGAGGTTAAACACTGCTGTGTTATAGTATGTGTACAGATCAACAAAACCATTCATATTGGGCTGTGTTTCTGCAAAGGACAGGAAGAAATATTAAGGTATAATCTGCCGTTAATTGTGCTGCTAGGCAAATGGTGAAGGAAGGATTGGTGACACACACAGTTGGGTGAAGAGAATGCTGTAGCTTTATTATAATAGTCTGGTGACTAAAAGGCAGGGGCATTAACATAGTGGAATGAATAAAAAAATACACCGAAATAAATACACCATCACTAAGAAATGTGCTCATTGCCACAAAGAAGACATCATACAATAGTTTCTGCCACCTAGTAGGAATTCCAGCAGTCTTTTCTAAGCTGTACCATCTTGGGGGTTGGACTTGATGGTCTTGTAGGCCCCTTCCAACCCTACTATTCTATCATTCTATGATCTCGCTTCCAGCCCAACAGAAGATGGAGATTATGAAGTAGGAAACTTTCCATGCTCTTTCCCTCTTCTCTTATATCTCTTTGACATTTGTTCCTCCATCCTTTGCCATCAGAAGTTCTCCAGCTCCTCAAAGGACCCTGCTTTTGCTGCCCCATAAGCTTAGAACTGTCTCCCAGAAGACCTGTGTGTGATGAGAACTTTCTTCAAATCCTTCCACACACCCCCTTTTTTTCCATGAATCCATTCTCACAACCCCTTAGCTCTTATACCCTACTGTAACTAAGCAGTATTCTTAAGAAGGCATAGATAGATATAAGACAGTCTTCCTCAACGTGGTACCCTCCAGATGTTTTGGGCTGCAATTCACATCAGCCCTAGTCAGCATGGCCAATGTTCAGGGATTATGAGAACTGTAATCCATAGCATCTGGAGGGCACCGGGTTGGGGAAGGCTGATCTCTGGAATTAGGAGGATCAATTTATCTGAATGTTCTTCAGACCTTCCACTTTCATAGGGAACCTCTTTCATTGATTTATGTATGATGAGGAGTCCCTGCAGATTGCGAAATATTTTAGGGTGTATTTCAGGCATAGTCATTTTATATAGGGGGCAGGCCTACTGGGGTATATAGTTGCCCAGGATGAAATAAGAATGTGCCCTAGAACTTAGTCAAATATCTCCTGTGGCTGTACATTATTGGAGAAGACTGGCAGCTTGCCAGCTGTGACACTGCAGAATAACTTGTTTAGCATTATTACTGAGGAACCCCTGCTAAGCTTTCAAGGAACTCTAGAGCTCCCTGGGACTCAATTTGAAAACTGTCCTGATAATTTTATTTTTAGTTAATAACATTTTATACCACCTGTTGTGTAAAATATATCCAGGCTGTATACAAAATTAAAACCATAATATAAAATATAACTAAAATCTAACCAGTGACCATCAGAAAACAAGCAGAAAATCTAAATGACAGGCACTGCATATCATCAAAAGCTGAGGTGAGTAAAAAAGTCTTCAACATGTGCCTGAACTGCTTCACGGTTGACACATGTTTTACTTCTGGGGGTAGGGAGAGAGTTTTCGAGAGAGTGGGTGCCACCATAGAAAAAGCCCTTTTCCTGGCTGTCACCAGATGGATATCTGCAGGATGTGGCACAGCCAGGAGAGCTTCTGATGATGATCACAGTGGTTGGGCAGGTCTATATGGGAGAAGGTGTTTTCTCAGGTATCCTGGTCCCAAGTTGTTTAGGGCTTTATAGGTTAATACCAAAACCTTAATCTTGGCCTGGTCACGCATTAGCAGCAGTCCGCTGTCAAGGGCTCCTTGGAGGCCTCTCTCAGTCTAATCCAGTAGCCAAGTCCAGACACAGACAAAAGGATTCCTTTCAAAGCTTTATTCTTTTACAACTTAACAGCTCTACCGTTTGCAACTAGATCTGAGCAGCACAGTACCTATGCCCTAAGTTGGAACAGTTGGTCCCCGTTTGAAAGAGAATTACTGGCAGACCCCTGAATTTAAGGACTAGGGAGAGTCCCTCCCCTTTTCCCTTGGATCCTCTGGGTGCAGCTGTTGTTTGCGCGCCAACTGGGCACTACGCCTCCTTTCTGCACCCTCCATTTGGCGCCGCTCTCTGCGTCGGCGTCGCGCGTCCACCAAGTCTGCTATCCGCGCTCTGTCACTCCCTGGACTGCTATCTAAGCTAGGAATGCTGGTGGGAGGAATCTCCGTCAGCTGTTGGCCCTGGGAAAGAGGAGCGCGCTCCTCTCCCAGGAGCGACTGCTCTTCCTCAGAATCAGAACTACTCTGGGATTCTATGGGCTCAGTGTCCACCCTGACACCCGTGCATTTCAGCAATGGTGTTATATGGTACCTGCTAGCATTTTGCACTAGCTGCAGTTTCTGGACCACACATAAGGGCAGCCCCACATAGAGCACAATTCAGTAGTCAAGACATGAGATTACCAATGCATGGGTCACTTTCTATCCAGAAACAGCTGTACCTGGCACAGCAGCCAAAGCTGGTAAATGGCACTCCTTATCACCATAGCCACTTGGTCCTCCAGAGATAATGAAGGTTATGTGAGCAACCCCAAGTTAGGTACCTGGTCAGGGGGAGTGCAACCCCTCCCAGAATAGGGAAACTGCTTAAGTCACAGACCTCGGGACTGCCTATACATAGGACCTCCATCTTACTAGTATTCTGTCTCAGTTTATTGGCCTCATGTAGCCACCATTGTATCCAGACATTGGTCCAAGACCTGCATGACCTCTCCTGATTCAGATGTAATAGAGAAACAGAGCTGAGCATCATCAGCATATCGATGACACCGTGCTCAAAATCTCCTAATAACCACTCCCAATAACTTCATATAGATGCTGAAAAGCACTGGGACAAGATGGTACCTTGTGTCACTCCCTGGCACAACTGCCAGTGGGCTTAAAAATAATCACCCAAAGCTGCTTGCTGTAACCGGCACCTCAAGTACGAGCAGAAGCACTGTAAAGCTGTGCCCCCTACCCCCCCCCCAACTCTCAGAGATGGTCCAAGAGGATACCATGGTCAATAGTATCAAAAGCTACTGAGATCAAAGAAGAGTAATAGGATTGCACTCTCCCTCTTTCAGTAAAGGTCATCCATGAGGCTGATTCAGTACTAAAACCTGGTCTGAACCTAAACTGAAATGGGTCTAGAAAATCAGTTTCCTTCAAGAGTGCCTGGAGCAGGGCCACAACCACTTTCTCAAATATCTCCAAGAAGCAGATATTTGCAACTGGGTGGCAGTTGTCCAATACTTTGGGGTCCAGAGTGGGGTTCTTCAGGAGTGGCTGAATGATCATCTCGTTAAAGGAAAAAAAAAACATTTGAAGTGATGGGGATGGGGTGGATCACTTTTAAATATTTAGTGGAACATTTTGCATCAGAGCGTTATAATATTTATAACTTAAAATTTGATAGGATGGGAAGAAATACCAACTAGTACATGGAACGTTTGTTGTTGGCAGTGGGGGAATTTTACAGGTTTTTTGATCTTAACATAGCCATGTAATTTCTGAAAGAACCTCATTTTAAAAATAATTTTAAAAAATTTATACAAGAGCACCACACTTAAACGTGACAAGATGAAGAGAAATTTGCCTGAATCATTGTTATTGTTGTTCAGTCGTTCAGTCGTGTCCGACTCTTCGTGACCCCATGGACCATAGCACGCCAGGCCTTCCTGTCCTGCGCTCTCTCCTGGAGCGTGCTCAAGTTCATATTCATTGCATCGGTGATGCTATCTAGCCATCTCATCCTCTGCCGTCTCCTTCTCCTTTTGCCTTCAGTCTTTCCCAGCACCAGGGTCTTTTCCAAAGAGTTTTCTCTTCGCATTAGGTGGCCAAAATATTTCAGCTTCAGTATCTGTCCTTCCAATGAGCACTCAGGGTTGATTTCCTTTAGGATTGACTGATTTGACCTCCTTGCAGTCCAGGGGACTCGTAAGAGTCTTCTCCAGCACCACAGTTCGAAAGCATCAATACTTCGGCGCTCAGCCTTCCTTATAGTCCAGCTCTCACAGCCATACATTACTACTGGGAAAACCATAGCTTTGATTAGACGGACCTTTGTCGGCAAGGTGATGTCTCTGCTTCTTACTATGCTGTCTAGGTTTGCCATAGCTTTCCTCCCAAGGAGCAAGCGTCTTTTAATTTCATGGCTACAGTCACCGTCTGCGGTGATCTTGGAGCCCAAGAAAGTAAAATCTGTCACTGCTTCCATTTCTTCCCCTTCTATATGCCAGGAAGTGATGGGGCCAGATGCCATGATCTTCGTTTTTTTAATGTTGAGTTTCAAACCAGCTTTTGCACTCTCCTCTTTCACCCTCAACAAGAGGCTCTTGAGATCCTCTTCGCTTTCTGCCATTAGGGTGGTATCATCTGCATATTGGAGGTTGTTGATAATTCTCCCAGCAATCTTAATTCTGACCTCTGATTCATCCAACCCAGCATTTCTCATGATGTACTCTGCATATAAGTTAAATAAGCAGGGTGACAATATGCAGCCTTGTCGTACTCCTTTCCCAATTTTGAACCACTCAGTTGTTTCATGTCTGGTTCTGACTGTTGCTTCTTCACCCTCGTACAGGTTTCTCAGGAGACAGATAAGGTGGTCTGGTACTACCATCACTTTAAGAATTTGCCACAGTTTGTTGTGATCCGCACAATCAAAGGCTTTAGCGTAGTCAATGAAGCAGAAATAGACGTTTTTCTGGAATTCTCTTGCTTTCTCCATGATGAAGCGAATGTTGGCGATTTGATCTCTAGTTCCTCTGGCTCTTCAAAACCCAGCTTGTACTTCTGGTAGTTCTCGGTTCGCATACTGCTGAAGCCTAGCTTGTAGGATTTTGAGCATCACCTTGCTGGCATGTGAAATGAGCACAATTGTGCGGTAGTTTGAACACTCTTTGGCGTTGCCCTTCTTTGGAATTGGAATGTAAACTGACCTTTTCCAGTCTTGCGGCCACTGTTGAGTGTTCCAAATTTGTTGGCATATTTTGAACAATGTTTGCATTGTTCATTTAAGAAGGCCTTCTTGTCTCTCCTTGCTATTCTCTGGAACTCCGCATTCAGTTGGATATATCTTCCCCTTTCTCCCTTGCTTTTCGCTTCCCTTCTTTCCTCAGCTACTTGTAAAGCCTCATCAGACAGCCTCTTGGCTTTCTTGCATTTCTTTTTCTTTGGGATGGATTGAGTTGCTGCCTTCTGAACAATGTTATGGACCTCCGTCCATAGTTCCTCAGGCACTCTGTCTATCAGGTCTAATCCCTGAAATCTATTCTTCACCTCCACTGTATATTCATAAGGGATATGATTTAGGTCATACCGGAATGGTTTAGTGGTTTTCCCTACGTTCTTCAATTTAAGCCGAAATTTTGCAACAAGAAGCTCATGATTTGAGCCACAGTCAGCTCCAGGTCTTGTTTTACTGACTGTATGGAGCTTCTCCATCTTTGGCTGCAAAGTACATAATCAATCTGATTTCAATATTGACCATCTGATGATGTCTATGTGTAGAGTCGTCTCTTGTGCTGTTGGAAAAGAGTGTTTGCTATGATCAGCGTGTTCTCTTGGCAAAACTCTATTAGCTTTTGTCCTGCTTCATTTTGTACACCAAGGCCATGCCTGCCTGTTATCCCGGTGATTTCTGGACTTCCTACTTTAGCATTCCAATCCCCTATGATGAAGAGGACATCTTTTTTTGGTGTTAGTTCTAGAAGGTGTTGTAGGTCTTCATAGAACCGATCAACCTCAGCTTCTTCGGCATCAGTGGTTGGGGCATAGACTTGAATTACTGTGATGTTGAATGGCTTGCCTTGGATTTGTACTGAGACCATTCTATCATTTTTAAGATTGTACCCCAGTACGGCTTTTCCCACCCTTTTGTTGACTATGAGTGCTACTCCATTTCTTCTCAGGGATTCTTGCCCACAATAGTAGATATGATGGTCACCTGAATTAAATTCGCCCATGCCTGTCCATTTTAGTTCGCTGATTCCCAAGATGTCGATGTTCAGTCTTGCCATCTCATGTTTGACCACCTCCAGCTTACCTTGAGTCATTGATCTGACATTCCAGGTTCCTAAACAATATTGTTCTTTACAGCATCAGATTTTCTTTTCACCACCAGACACATCCACAGCTGAGTGTCCTTTCGGCTTTGGCCCAGCCGCTTCACTCTTTCTGGCGCTACTTGGAAATACCCTCCGCTCTTCCCCAGTAGCATATTGGACACCTTCTGACCTGAGGGGCTCATCTTCTGGCGTCATCTCTTTTAGCCTTGTGATACGTTCCATGGGGTTTTCTTGGCAAGAATCCTGGAGTGGGTTGCCATTTCCTTCTCCAGTGGACCACATTTTGTCAGAACTCTCCGCCATGACCTGTCCGTCTTGGGTGGCCCTGCACGGCATAGCTTATGGCTTCACTGAATGATGTCCTGCATTTGCTAAGACCTTGTTGGTGGCAGTTACTTGCAAACACCTGTGCAATATATTGCACAACAAAGAACAGCTCAGGTGTGAACCAAGGAAGGTCCAGTTCCACCAGATTAAAACAGACTTATGTATGACATAATTTTTCTGTCTGGCTGTTTCTTCAGCACTTAATTCACATGGGATAAAATAAGGCACCGCATAACTAAAAAGCCTCTGATTTGTGCGATGGACCCTAAGGCAGCCTTTCCCAATCTGATACCCTCTAGATGTTTTGGACTTCAACTCACATCAACCCCCGCTGGCAGAGACAATCATCAGGAGGTCTGGGAGTTTTAGTCAAAAACATCTGGAGGGAAGGCTGCCGTATGCTGTCCTCTTGATGCTCTTCAAGGAAACCAGGCACGGAGCTCTATGTATCCCTACAGGTGACTTCCCTATTTTGGTTCAGAAGCTTACACCCACCACACTTACCTTAACTATACTGGAGGCTACATTTAGGCTGTTTCCTTCTGTGTACCTATGTTGGTACCATCCTGTTCAAGACGGATGATGGTACATGACACAAACAGCTGCCATTGTCCTTGCTGCAGTACGGACACAGACATTGCAACAGAATTAGTAGTTGAACTTATCTTCTGTGCAGATTAAATAGGTCAGTGAAATTTTCTAGGCTCTAAGTAGGAGGAAAATCCTGATTTCCTATCTGGTGCAGCAAACTAGTCACCAGGCTCAGGGTTTTGTTTTGTTTTTAATCAGCCAGTAGCTATTACGTGGTTTTCAAAAATATATATTCCTGTCTCAATCACTTTTGTTGAGTTTGGAATATATAATTAATGGCCTAGGCCAGAAGGCCAGGCAGTCAAACCTCCTGTGCCAAAGAGAACCACAGAGTCCAAGAATCTTACAGTTTCTTCATATCGTCAAAAGAATCTGACTGTACATTCAGGTATCCAGCAGGCAAATCCTTGGTTTCTTCCTGAACGGGTAGTAGAGACATAATTTTTTGCACTAACACTGCACTTAGCTACTGTAATGGACATTTGAATAAAAGTAGTGTGCAGTCACACACACATACATATACACAATCTTTAAATGAATAAGGGCCCCTCCCAACTCTGGGAAACATATCACTATGCTGCATGAACAGCTGTCTTCCATGAAAAGGAAGCAGCAGATGTTGGCCATATCTCTTAATGCATTAGTAGAAGGCACACAAGTAACTATGGTAATGAAGATCTTCGGAAAGAAGGGAATTGGTTGCAATAGAAATGAATGATAAAGTGTACAGTAAAATGTGTTTAACAAAAACCTCTGTATATTCTAGATTGGTGTTATATTTCCCAGCTTTTTGCTCCATCATCCATGTATGACTGACAGTTTTTCAGTTCCCTGACAGTTACTTCAAATATTAAACTTCTAAATCAAATGTGGGCAACCTGTGACCCTCTAGATTTTTTGGCCTACAAATCCCATTAGCCATAGCCAGCATAGCCAATGGTGAGGGATGATGGGAGTTGTAGGCCAAAACATCTGAAGGGCCACAAGTTGCCCACCTCTGTCCTAAATGGGAAGAACTATGGGAAATGGTGTGAAACCATGACATGTATTTTTTTAAATTGATTTTAAGCATGAAATGTGGGGTTATTATGGATGATGTGGGTTTCACATGATCGACTCAGAAGTATTTTCCATGTATGAAATGGGCCTGGAGATCTCATAAGGCACCAAAAGCATTCTGGATTCAATAAGATATTGCAATCATTGGTCCCTACATAAGCCAGTGTTACCATTACCTCCTGCATTACACTTTTCTTAATGAGGGTCTTCCTTCCTGAGGTTATTTCATCTCTTGTCAGCTGCTCACATGCTTCTCTTTCACTCTCCCTAGTGAGTCACTGATGATGTGTCCCTCCCATCTACAAGGGATGTGCATTAGATTTGGATGCAGTTTGAACTCCAAGCAGAATCCCTCTAAAGTCAACAGAACTGAAGCTTCTCCAGAATGACGCTTTGTTACTGACTTGTATTTTGGATATGATACACTCCCACAGACTTTGTCTCCGAATAGCATATTTTGGTTTCATTCCTCTAAATGCTGCAGAGTACGGCTGTGCACTGCTTTGATTCCAGATCCAAATTCCAAATGAAGCGGGGTGATTTGGACCGAATCAGTCTGGATCTGAATCAGATCCGGATTGGTCCGAAGCAGGTCGGATTGATCCAAATTGCTTCATATTGCTTTGGACCGATCCAGATGATTCTGAAGCCCAGATGCCTGTCTGGAGAAATGTAACAATTTGCTTGAGATTAGGGAGAGGGAAAGGAATTGGCAGGAGGGAACTGAGCCTTGGCAAGTGACATCTTTCGGTTCCAATAGGGCCAAACTTTTAACCCAGCAGTCTCCAATTACAGTGGTGGAGGAGGGGTTGTATATAACAGGAGATTCTGCTTTTGTTTCCTGGTTAGGAGTGTACGAAACCTACTTACCCATCCACTGAAGGGGTCCGCGGGGGGGAGAGAGGTGATCCGTCTCTCCCCCCGGAATCCCCCTCGGCTGGCTCCGCTCTGCGGCAAGTCCGCAGAGCCGTCGGTGGGCCCATCCACAGCCAGACTTCCGGCTGCTGCCATGCAAATGGCGTCCAGCGTAGAGGACGCCATTTGCATCCCTGCCCTTGACCATGATAGGCTACGTAAATATTTACGTAGCCTATCACGGCCAAGGGCAGGGACACAAATGGCATCCGCAGCCCGACTGCGGAACGAAGACAATGGACCAGACCAGCTGCCACCAGGTAGGGTCTGTCCCGACCAGGGTGGTGGTGGGGAGCAGTCAGTTCTGCCATGGACTCCAGGCGGCGGAGAATCCGTCTGAAGAATCCAGCCTCATTGGAGTTCGTGGCGGATTTCTCCGCCATCCCTATTCCCAGTTGTGAGAAAAGGAGAATTCTTTATTGTTGGATTGTGCTAGTGCAGCGGTTCCCAGTACCTACCGAGCCCTTCTCAATTTCATTTCTTAGTCTTCCCTTTCCCTTTAATCCTTCTTCTAGATTCTTTAAATTCCCTTAAATTTCTTAGTCTTCCCTTGCCCTTAAATCCTTCTTCTAGTTGTTAGGCTTCCATTTGTTTCCTTGTTTACGGCTTGTTACGCGGCTCCCCCCCTTCCTTCTCAGTTACTATTCCTTCCCTTCCCATTTTTCAACTCTTCATCTATATTCTTACAAAAACAAAAATATTTTCTCTTCTGTTAGCCTTTCCCCACCCCTTCGCTTGTGTAGGTAGTTTTTCTCCCTTCTGTATCTGCTTTTCTTTTGCTCTTGGATGTATGTGTGTGCATGTGCACACATGTGTGTGTGTACGCACTGTGTGAGTGCAGCATACAGTGCTCAAGCAAACAGTGTGTGGCCAAAGCAGTACATACACAGTCCAATATATATATTGTGAGGAAAAGCACTACATACAATACACATGTGAAGCACCTTAGGGGTACCACTACCCATGGTGCTGCTCTTGACAGGGGCATATATGGGCATGGAGAACTGTGCCAGCCTTGAATGGGTCAGTCTCTCTCTCTCTCTCTGCGCCAGCCTGGAGTAGAGGAAGTGGAGCAGTGCAATAAATAAACTCCACTGAGTTCTGTGTGACTTACTTCCAGGTAACATGCACTGCAGCCAAAGAGAGGTTTAATTTTTCTTCCCCTAAGAGCCTCAGGTCATCAAGTGAAGCTGAATAGTGGCAGATTCAAGACAGACAAAAGGAAAGTACTAGGGGAGAGGGGTTATTTTGCAATTTTTAAAAAAACTACATCAGAGATTAGGGATAATGACCTCCAAATTGTCACCTTAAACACCTGATTAGGATCTGTAATCCCCTGTGTGGCTTGACAGGTTTTCTTTTTACTTTTTGTTTTAGTTTTGGGGAAGAGGAAACTTTATGCATGGCTAGCACAAATGCCACTGGACCTATCTGTCTGGAATTTGGTAGGTTCAGTCACCTCCATAAGGACTGCCACATCCCCAAATTCCATGCACTTATGTGGAAGCACAAAAAAAATTATAGCTCTTTGCTTTGACAGATTTTCTTGAAAACAAATTCAACCTGTAGCTAGCCCAAAAGCTCCTGGACCTAACTGTCTGAAATTAGGCAGGTTCAATCACCTCTATAGGTCTTCATATTTCAAATATTTATCTTAAAAAATTAAAAAGTTACAGCCATTTCTGTTTTCCAATGCAAGTCAATGGGGAAATGTAAAATCTGAGTAATTTGGATTTCCAAATCTTGCTTCGGATCCGGAGTCCGAAGCCGGTTAGATCGGGCTTGAATCTGTCCAAAATGGATTGGGGCCAAATATGAAGCTCTGAATTGGCCTCTGAAGTGGGTTGGGGGGCCCATGCACAGCCCTACTGTGGAGGGAGGGAGGGAGTGTGGTAGAGTGACTAAAGAGAAATCCACAATGGAATCAAATGAGTTTGGATTTCTATGAGTCCAACCCACAGATTCCATTGCTGGCTGGTCTTTCCCAAGTCACACAGATTCCACAGACTCGCGGACCATTTTTTAAAAAAAATTTCTGGAATTTTATGCAAATTTAGTTGTAGAAAAATATGTACAATTAAAAAAACCACTGGCTGAAAATGCACATTTCCCCCATAGGCTAAAGCATGAAAATGTGCATTTGGGGGGATTTGTCCATTTTTTGCAAGTGCAAATTTGTGCCAATGTGAATTGCTGCAAATTCGGGAAATTGGATGGAGTCCAGTTCTGTCAATGAGCAGATGATGGAACAAATGGCACCTGACAGTCCATGAAATACAGACAGAACAGATTTTGTAAAATCCGTACAGCCGTACTGACAGGTTGATCTTCTAATCTTAAGTGGAGGGTTGGTGCACACATCTACCATCTACCCAGGCTAAGACTATGTCACACAAGTTAAATGTATTCATTTTTCTTTTAAACTTGAAAACTACAGATAGTGTTCCTTTAGCCTAACCTAACAATGCTGGTTATCCAAGACAAAATGTTGCTATCTGGTTGTCAGAGACAAGTTTGCTATACATAAGTGTAATTAATGGAAAGCAAGAACTAATCATTTGATATGATCTCATAGAATCACCTGAAAAAATAAAAAATGTATCTTAATTGACATAGCGTAAACATCCTCTTGGTGTCTGTTACTCGCACATCGTGTATATTATCCAGTAGATGTATTTCATATAATTATGACCAAGAGCCTGAGGAAGACAAGGTAATAAATGACAGTGTGGGTCATGGTGAATGGAAGGGACATTTGCAGTAGGAGATGATGACCGCTCACAAAAATAATTGCTGTGAGCCAACAAAATCCTAGAGCAGTGGTTCTCAACTAGTGCTATGCAGAAGTAGTCTAGGTGGGACACAGGGTTTTCATATAATTACTAAAAATTTGCTCCATGTTTCTATCATGTTGGGACCCAGTTTCTTTAACACAGTGATTGGTGGGACGTAAGATATGAAAGGTTGATAAACATTGTCCTAGAGCACACAAGAAATCTAATTTATACCTTCAAAAGGCGCTAGGCGCATTGCTGAAATGCTGTGTTTGAAAGGCTGCAGAGTAAAGGTGTGCATGAACCCCACACTTTGGATCAGAGAGCTTTGAAAAATGGCCCACTCCTGCTTAGATCAATTCAGAGTCAGTCTGCTTCAACTTCGTACCAAACTCAAGTTGAGGTTCAGAAAACCAAGGCTTCATGCTTCCCATTGATTATCATGGGGAATTAAAAAAATGGCCATAATGTTTCCTCTTTGTCATAATTGGGTGATAGTTGCAGGCATAGTAGCCCCTTAGGAGCAGAAAAATAGGTGCAGAAGTTTTATGTTATATGCCTTTAGATTTAGAGGCACATAAATCATTTTTATGATTTATGTGCCTTTTTTCTGCTTCCCTTAGGAGCAGAAAAATAGGTGCAGGAGTTTTATGTTATGTGCCTTTAGATTTAGATTTTTTTTTTAAAGGGAACTACCAATAATGTTTTTATTTCTTGGCAAAATTGGATGAAAATGTCAGGGAGAGTTGTCCTTTCTGAGGGGATCAAGCCTGCCAAATTTCAGAAAGACAGCCAAAAGGGTGCTTGTGCAAGAGCAACTTTGACATTTTGAGGGTATCCAAGAGAAAATGCACTTATTCCCCTATGTTTAGGGCTGTATGAGAATTTTACATACATGTAGAGAAACAAAAGCAAAAGACGCTATTTGGTGACAAAGTCTGCAGGTGTGTATCTTTTTTGAAACATGAGTTGATAACAATGGGTCATTCTGGAGTGGCTTTTGTTCTGTTGGCTGACTTTACTTTCAGACCCAACAGAACTGGAGCAAAGTGGCCCGATTCTCCTCGGGCTTTGGACTTTGAATCCAGTGCACATCCCTACTACAGAGAACATGCTCCCTGCTCTGGATGGGGTCCCCCAATGGAATATTTCAGGTACAACAATGTGAATGCCACAATAAGCCAGGCAAAGGACCTGCCATACCTGGCAATGGTACAATAGGCACTATCTTGGCACAGTATGGATAGTGAGAGTGGGGGAAGCAATTGCTCACATTGACATGTATACATCCACATCGAAGAACATTATGTTCTCTGCCTGTGTCCTGTAGGCTCCAGTGTGCTTACTGTAGTGTGTTATGCCTACCATTAAGCAACTCTTCTGATTTGAGACAATTAATCACAGCAAACCTGAGCTTTGGATGCAATGTAAGATCACAACAGAAATGAGGAAAAATACAGATTATACAAATTGTAGTAGTACACTAATAGACAAATAGCATGCCACTGTCATGCGTGCTCTACACGCTCATTCATGAACCACTGTTACAAGTGTGTGTTATAGTACTATTTGATGACCAAAGAATGGAAGGAAGAATTATTGTTTGCTTTGTCACCAGGGGAATATCTCCCTCTCCATGCTAAGACTATCCTTTGCTCCTACTGGCTTTCTCGGGCTGAGCTGTCCTTGTTCTCACTGATGAGCCTTTTTTTATTTTTCTGTTAGTAGTCAGACTGAGGCTGATTGGATTGTTACTGGGGCAACGTCTCCACCTATTTTCATGCTCCAGTATTCAAAAGCTTGCTGTGGGTGGAGGCTGCAGGCTGTGCATTGAAGAGGTGTGCTAGAGTAACACTAACACTATAACAATGTGGCTCAGGTGGTTTCAGGGTGGAGGCTGGAACATTGTATTTTTGTTAATTGGGGTCTACTGCTCTCTTATTTATTTATTTATTTATTTCATTTCATTTCTATACCGCCCAATAGCCGAAGCTCTCTGGGCGGTTCACAAAAACTAAAACCAAACAACACACAATAAAACAATTTAAAATATATAGAACATTAAAACCACAATATAACAATACAACCACAATAAAACCTAGCAGCAGTACAGGAGTTTAAAATACAGATTTAAAACAGCAAAGATAAAAATTTAGAAAACTAAAATGCCTGGGAAAATAAAAAGGTCTTCACCTGGCGCCGAAAAGAGTACAATGTAGGCGCCAGGCGAACCTCACTAGGGAGCTCATTCCAGAGCCGGGGTGCCACAACAGAAAAAGCCCTCCTCCTAGTAGCCACCCGCCTCACTTCCTTTGGCAGGGGCTCACGGAGAAGGGCCGCTGATGATGATCTTAAGGTCCGGGCAGGCACATATGGGAGGAGGCGATCCTTCAGGTAACCTGGCCCCAAGCCGTTAAGGGCTTTGAATGTTAACACCAGCACTTTGAATCGGGCCCGGAAATGGACTGGCAGCCAGTGCAGCTGGAAAAGTACTGGCGTAATATGAGCTCACAGGCCAGTCCCTGTTAACAATCTTGCTGCCCTGTTTTGGACCAGCTGAAGTTTCCGGACCGTTTTCAAAGGCAGCCCCACGTATAACGCATTGCAGTAATCCAGACGAGAAGTTATCAGAGCGTGGATAACTGTAGCTAGGCTATCTCTGTCCAGATAAGGGCGTAGTTGGTATACCAGCCTAAGCTGATAAAAAGTGCTCCGTGCCACTGAGTTCACCTGTGCCTCAAGTGACAGTTCTGGATCCAAGAGCACCCCCAAACTACGAACCTGATCCTTTAGGGGGAGTGCAACGCCCTCCAGAACAGGTTGAATATCACCTAGCCGGGCAGACAAACCACCCACTAACAGTACCTCCATCTTGTCTGGATTGAGTTTCAGTTTATTAGCCCTCATCCAGTCCATTACCGTGCCCAGGCACTGGTTCAGAACAGCCACTGCCTCACCTGGTTTTGATGAGAAAGAGAGGTAGAGCTGGGTGTCATCCGCATATTGATGGCACCTCAGCCCACACCTCCGGATAACCTCCCCCAGCGGTTTCATGTAGATGTTAAACAGCATGGGGGATAGAATAGAGCCCTGTGGAACCCCATGGCACAATTGCCATGGCACAGAGCAATAATCCCCCAGCACCACCTTCTGGAATCGGCCATCCAAGTAGGAGCGGAACCACTGTAGTGCAGTGCCTCCAACTCCCAACCCAGACAACCTATCCAGAAGGATACCATGGTCGATGGTATCGAAAGCCGCTGAGAGGTCCAGGAGAATCAACAGGGTCGCACTCCCCCTGTCCCTCTCCCGGCAGAGGTCATCCCACAGGGCGACCAAGGCAGTTTCCGTTCCAAAACCAGGCCTGAAGCCCGATTGAAATGGATCTAGATAATCCGTTTCATTCAAGAGTGCCTGGAGCTGTCCTACAACCACCCGCTCAAGCACCTTGCCCAGGAAGGGGATGTTGGCCACTGGCCTATAATTGTTAACATCCTCTGGGTCCAGGTTAGGCTTTAAAGCGGCAGGCACCACTCCCTTTCTCAAGGAGGAATTTACAACCTCCTGGACCCAGCCGAACAACCCCTCCTTGTTTGATTTAATAAGCCATGAAGGGCAAGGGTCAAGCACACAAGTGGTCGATCGGACTTGGCCAAGCACCTTGTCCGCATCCTCAGGCCTCAGTAACTGAAACTCATCCAATAAAACTGGACCAGATGGTGCTCTGAACGCCTCTACCAATGGAACTGCATTAATCGTGGTGTCCAATTCATGACGAATCTGAGCGACTTTATCCTCAAAGTGCCTCACAAACTCGTCACAGCGTGCTACCGAGGGTTCCACCGTCTCTCTCCCTGGCCCAGAATGTAACAGGCCGCGAACCACTCGGAAAAGCTCCGCCGGACGACACTGAGAAGATGCAATGCTGGTGGAAAAGAACTGCCTCTTTGCCACCCTCACCGCCACAGAGTAGGCTCGATAGTGGGCTCTTACCTGTGTTCGGTCAGACTCAGCACAAGTTTTCCTCCACCTGCGTTCTAGCCGTCTCCCCTCTTGCTTCATTGCCCTCAGCTCAGGTGTATACCAAGGAGCTGGCCGGGCTCTGCTCAGAGGGAGAGGGCGCTTGGGTGCGATCGTGTCAACCGCCCGAGTCATCTCTGCATTCCACAGAGCGACCTGGGCTTCGACAGGAGCACCAGCCATACCAGCAGGAAAATCCCCCAGAGCCCTCTGGAATCCATCGGAATCCATTAATCTCCGGGGGCGGACCATTTTAATAGGTCCCCCACCCTTGCAGAGGGGAAAGGCCGCCAGAAGTCTAAACCTCAGCAGGAAGTGATCTGACCATGACAAAGGGACAGATGTTAATTCCTCTACTTTCAGATCACCATCCTCCTGCCCAGTCGAGAAAACCAGATCAAGCATGTGTCCTTTTATATGCGTTGGGCCGATGACATGTTGGGACAGCCCCATGGTCGTCATGGCGGCCATGAAGTCCTGAGCCGCCCCGGATACAGCGGCCTCGGCATGGAAGTTGAGATCCCCCAGGACCATCATCCTGGGGGTCCTCAACACCAAGTCCGAGACCACCTCCGTCAGCTGAAGTGTTTATAATAGCAATGCTCTGTACTTCGGGTCTGTATGAATGGTGCTGTTTGGAATGCTTTATAGATTGAAAAGAACTATTTACCTTCGTTCAGTCTGATTAACTAGGCAAGATCTGAATTGATCGGCAACTGATTTTTGTATTGTTTTGACTGAATAGTATTTCAAATGTTCCTGAATGATTGACTGTATTGGATCAATTTGTTTTGCTCAGAAAGTTTAAATTGACTAATGGTGCTGGGAAAGGATGCTAAAATCTGATTTATTCACCTTGGGTGGGATCCAGACTAAAGTAGTCCCACTCTAGGCCCACTGAGATCTTTGATGCATAATAACTAGAGTTGCTGCCAATTTGAGGCACCTTTTGGAGGTTCCTCTAGGCATCTAGAGGCAAGTAAAAAGAGGTTCAGCATCACTAGCAAAGTTCCCTGGTGCGTTCTCAACCTAAGTTGACATTGACTTTATCCTGGAAAGAAAGGTTAGGAGAAATGTTGGAGGTTTTTGTTCAGGTGCAATTTTGTTACGCGCAATCTGGAGGGAAGCAAAGAGTTTCAGTAAACTAGCAAGTGTGCCTTATTAGCATTCATTAGGGGCAGGCAATTTGGAAGTGGCCACATTTGGAATTTTGACGAAGTGCTGTGGGTGCCACCACAAAATTGACTGCCATAGGGTCATGTGACTGTTGGGGTGCTCAGTGATGTGGCACAGAAGAAAGCAAGAACACCAAAGTGGTTAGACTCTTTTAGAAGAATGTATTCAAACTATCATTAAGAATATAAAAATAAACTCACTTAAGGAGATGCACTTGATTTTTGTTGTAGCAGGGAGCACCAGTCATCCCTTCATAGTATCATAGAATCATAGAATAGTAGGGTTGGAAAGGGCCTACAAG
Organism: Heloderma suspectum; assembly: GCF_057233095.1. Lineage (NCBI taxonomy): Eukaryota > Metazoa > Chordata > Lepidosauria > Squamata > Helodermatidae > Heloderma > Heloderma suspectum. The sequence goes on from NC_139462.1 coordinate 99,329,335, forward strand.
GCCATCGAGTCCAACACCCTGCTCAATGCAGGAATCCAAGTCAGAGCATCCCTGACAGATGGTTGTCCAGCCTCATCTTGAATGCCTCCAGTGTGGGAGAGCCCACCACCTCCCTGGGTAATTGGTTCCATTGTCATATTGCTCTAACAGTCAGGACGTTTTTCCTGATGTTCAGCCGGAATCTGGCTTCTTGTAACTTGAGCCCATTATTCCGTGTCCTGCACTCTGGGATGATCGAGAAGAGATCCTGGCCTTCCTCTCTGTGACAACCTTTCAAGTACTTGAAGAGCGCTATCCTATCTCCCCTCAGTCTTCTCTTCTCAAGGCTAAACGTGCTCAGTTCTTTCAATCTCTCTTCATAGGGCTTTGTTTCCAGTCCCCTGATCATCTTTGTTGCCCTTTTCTGAACCCTCTCCGGTTTGTCTGCATCCTTCTTAAAGTGTGGTGCCCAGAACTGGACACAGTACTCCAGATGAGGCCTAACCAGTGCTGAGTAGACAGGAACTAGTACTTCCAGGGATTTTGAAGCTTTGCTTCTATTAATGCAGCCCAAAATGGCATTGGCCTTTTTTGCAGCCATATCACATTGTTGGCTCATATTCAGCTTGTGATCGACAACAGTGCCAAGATCCTTCTCGCTTGTAGTGTTGTTGAGCCATGTATCCCCCATCTTGTAACTGTGCATTTGGTTTCTTTTTCCTAGGTGCAGAGCTTGGCATTTATCCCTATTAAATGTCATTCTGTTGTTTTCTGCCCAGCGCTCCAGCCTATCAAGATCACTTTGAATTTTGTTTCTGTCTTCCAAAGTATTAGCTATCCTGCCCAATTTTGTGTCATCTGCAAATTTGATCAGCATTCCCTGCACCTCCTCCTCCAAGTCATTAATAAAAATGTTGAAGAGCACTGGGCCCAGGACTGAGCCCTGCAGTGCCCCGCTCGTTACCTCTCCCCAGTTTGAAAAGATCCCATTGATAAGCACTCTTTGAGTCCAATTCTGTAGCCTACTGTGGATCCACTGGATTGTTGTTTCATTTAGCCCACTTTGAGCTAGTTTGCTCATCAGGATATCATGGGGCACTTTGTCAAAAGCTTCACTCATTCACACGGGCAGGATGACACACACAAACACCAACACACATAGCAGACACAGCAATAGCTTGCGCACTCAAAGAAGAACAATGGATTTTTCTTGTGGGCAGGGGGAATGCCCATCATGCCACCTCTCAGTCACAAAGGCAGGATGACACACATAAATGCACGTCGGAGACACAGCAATAGCTCTCCCACTCACTTAAAAAGGAGCACGGTTTTTTTTTCGGGGGTGGAGAGAGCTCAGCTAACTCACAAATGCTTCTCACCAGAGTAATCACTACTGCACTCACCCAGGAATATCCCAGAGTCAGCTCAAGGGACTCACCTCCAAAATAGTTGTAGCAAACACCACAGCTCATCCTGCCTCCTCCTTCCCCAGCCTGAGATTTCCTTTCCTTCATTTGTCCCGCTGCTGCTGCAGCCATGGCCACACTCTCCTCCTCTCACCTGATACTTCCTTCCCCACTCCTACAACCACGCGAGAGACGTAGCTGACAAAGGAGGAAGTGGAACCCGTGGAAACTAGCGATAGAATAGAGCTCACAACCAGGTAAGAGACGTAGCTGGCAAAAGAGAAGATGATAGAAGGAGGAAAAAAACCTGATTTGAGAGGAGGGAGTCATGAGGGGTCTGACAGGTGGGCTTGAGGGGGGCTGTCTTGGCAGGCACATGTGTGCCTATGGGTGCTGTGCTGCTGACCCCTGGCATACCCCATATTAGCATGCATTTACAGAGTCTATTTTGTTTCACCATCATTAAATGGATGGGACTTAAAAGCTTTATATTTCCTGGGTTGCACTTAAGCCCTGATGAATACTGTATTTTCCGGCGTATAAGACAACTTTTTAACCCAGGAAAATCTTCTCAAAAGTCGGGGGTCATCTTATACGCCGGGTGTTGTCTTATACGGCGGGTGCTGAAACTTCCGAGCCGGACTGGAGAACCTGCGGTCGCCGCATATGGTGGGGGGAGCTCAAAAGCGGCCGTGGCTGCATCCCCGCTGTATGTGGCGACCGTATGAAAGCAGCAAGGGCGGCGCTGTACAAGTACGGTAGAAGAAAATCCACTCACCAGGATTCATGGAAAGAAGTGACAACGCGGTCCCGATGATGAGGTGAGGGGGCGCCTCACCGGGAAGGTGTAAGTGAAGGGCGGAGCAAGCTGTAGGCGTCCGGGACGCCCGGGGTATGAAAAAAAGAGGTGTGTTTGCGCTACCGCTCTGATATTCTTGGAGACAGGGAGGGCTGGGCAGGCAGGGAGAGCTGACCAGTCCAAGCAGGCTTTGTATACAACAACCAGCCAATCGCCAGTAAGGTACATCGCTTGCCATGATTGGCTGGTTGTTGTATACTGGGTACCACATACAGTACAGTACAGCACCAGTATCTGTACCTGTTCATACAGTATAGCACCAGTACATACAGTACAGTATATAAATGTCCAACAGTCAAAACCCCATCATGGCTCCACCAGCAAGAAGAAAGAAATATGAAGCCAGTTTCAAACTTAAAGTTGTAAACTTTTCCATGGAACATAATAACTGCGCTGCTGCAAGACAATATGGAGTAACAGAAAAGATGGTTCGGGACTGGAAAGCAAATGAAAAAGCATTAAAGAGTATGCCAAGGGGTAAGTGTGCATTAAGAAGAGGCACCCCACATTGGCCAGAACTCGAAAAACATGTAGCAGACATGGTGAATGAGCATCGCCAAAATGGTTATGTAGTGACACGAAATAAAATACATTTGTTTGCACTTCAGTGGGCCAAATCTAACCCAGATCACAGCAACAGATTTAAGACCACTGTATCCTGGTGTACTAGATTCATGGGAAGGCATAATATGGTACTGAGGCAAAAGACGAAAATTGCCCAAAAATTACCTGCAGATCTTGATAGCAAAGTAAATAGTTTCTATCGATACGTAATACAAAAGCGCACTAAACATGGCTATGCGTTAAGTAGTATTGGAAATATGGATGAAACTCCAATGAATTTTGATATGGTTGGAAATAAAAGTGTCCATCAAAAAGGTGAAAAAACAATTTTAATTAAAACAACAGGACATGAGAAGTCCAGTTTTACAGTGGTACTAGGATGCACAGCTGATGGCGCCAAACTGAGACCAATGATTATTTTTAAAAGAAAAACAATGCCGAAACTCAAGTTCCCTGTTGGTTGTTTTGTACATGTGAATGAAAAAGGCTGGATGGATGAAGAAGGGGTAAAGGTATGGCTTGATAATGTATGGAGCAGGCGACCAGGTGGACTTATTCAAAAACATAGTCTACTGGTGTGGGATATGTTCAGGGCTCATTTTACTCCCAGCACCAAGCAAAGGCTTGCAAGACTAAACACAGATGCGGCAGTTATTCCTGCAGGATTGACATCGTTGGTACAGCCACTGGATGTGTGCCTAAACAAGCCATTTAAAGATCGCATTCGAGAACAGTGGAATGAATGGATGGTTAGCGGCAAAAAGTCATTTACAAAAGGAGGAAACATGCGTGCTCCACAGTTGGATGTTTTGTGCAAGTTTGTCATAAAAGCCTGGAATGATATTGATGCAGAAACAGTAATCAAGTCTTTCAAGAAGTGTGGCATATCAAATTCATTAGATGGTATGGAGGACGACTACTTGTGGCAAGATGAAGAGGAAGCCGAAGCTGAGACCACACCATCTGATACGGAATTCGATCCATACAATGACTGCCTTATAAATGTATCACAAGAAGTCATTGATGTACTTATGATATCAGATGATGAACAGGAGGATTTTGAAGGCTTTTAAAGGGAAACTGTCATGCCAGCAAAACCTGTAAAAATACTGTAGCTTGCAGTTATGATGGGCGTTGCTAACTCGCCAGGGACTTGCCTGGCACTTGCTCTCTCTCTGTTGTTTGTTATCTTCCTCCTATCATCATCAGTTCCAGTTTGGTTGACAGCTTAGAAAACAAACAGCATGGCAGCTCCCATGGGTTTATTGTCTTATCCTTCCTTTCAGCTTTAGAGTGAATTAGGAAAAGTTTAATCCACTTGCACTGTTTTATGTTTGCATGTTTGATGACAAACAGCCTTATGTTTATAAGTGACAGTTTTCCTGCTAAGTACCTGCATGTCATAAGCATTTGAATTAAAATTACCATATTGAAATCAAATCTGATGTTTTTTTAATTTTTATTTGGTGTGCGTTGGAAGAGGGGTAGTCTTATATGGCGAGTATATCCCAAACTCTATATTTTAACTGGAAAAGTTGGGGGTCGTCTTATACGCCGGAAAATACGGTAATATGCTGCTAGTTAATATATTGAACTATATAATACAACAATTATGTAATACTTTTATTGGCTATATATTAAATATACATTTGGTTATATATAGTTACAGTAATACTTTGATCAGTGATTCCTGAAGTCATTTGCTAGAAGAAGTTATAGTTGTTTCTTATTTTTAGCCAGTGTATCTGTCTACCACCCTGAAATTGTATCCTTAAAAAAATAATAATCCAGAAACCAGCAGATTGACTCATATGTAGAAAAAAAAATAAATGTTTCAGTTCTTTGTTACCTCAGAGGCTTAGTTCAGATATCATGACTAGCTGTGGTTTAGTGTGATATCTGAATTAGGAAATCGTGGTTTACAGTCGGCTAGGAAGCCATGACACCATAGTTTGAAGCGGGTTTGCAAACCATGTTTTGTTCTAAAAATTATGTGGTGTGAAATCAAAATTGAACAACATTAAAATATCACTATTTTTCTACCTCTGAACCCTGCCACACCTAGAAAGTAAAAGAGCAGATGAAATATGAAAGCAGAGAAACAACTGTGCATTCCCATCCTGGGAATTTGTTGAAGGGTGGGGTATAAATTCCCTATAATTAATAACTACAGATAGTGCAAACATGGTTTGGCATAATGTCTGAATTGAGCTGGAGCATCCTGTTCAGTCCTTAGTTTTCTTGAACTAAGTCCCAATGAGTTCAGGGTTTATTTCCAAGTAACTATGTGTGGCCTTAATGCCTCTTTCTCCAGCTACAGGATTTCTGTTGTTGTTCTTCCTAGTAAATATATAAAATATAGCAACACACTTCCATAAGGAATTTGTATGTACAAAATCCTGGTCATTCTGACAATAGGATAGAACTCATTTCTCCAAAATACTGGTTACCATGTGCCGTGAGTGGTTTTTTTAAAGAAAAATATGGGAGAGTGTTCAAACCTGTGTGACCTTTTCTCACTACTTGAAGTCTAGAAAGTCCAGTCTAGCAAAGCTATGTTATGATAATCCATCTGATTATCTAGATTGATTCTGAGCATGAAACATTGTCCAAGAGATCTCTAGCCATCTTCAAAGAAATATAGTTCCCTGGAGAGAGGGAATAGGTGTTTAAACCACTCTAATCTGTAATGGATGGAGATGCTGGGAATTAAAATGCATATTGCTGATTACCATGGGGTGATTAAAGATTTGGGGTAATTGCTCCAGCTTTTGAATCAAAGGATCAGATGCTGAGCTTTGTATGTCCCCTCATCATGCAACAAGTCTCCCAAACTAAAGACCATTTTACAGTGTTCTCCATCATATTAGGAACAGCTGCGGTGGTGCTGGTGCTGGTAGGATAAGGAGCCATGGTGCCTGCATGAAAATCCTTGTGTGTTCCCAAGAGTGCACTTGGATAAATATACTGTTGGTACTGCTACAGAATTTCCACCTAAAATTCAAGGCAAATCTGGGGATTCTTCCTCAAGATGAGGAATTTTGAGGGAAGCCAAAATAGCTTTTTTATATATAGGACTAGTGAACTTGGTCCCTATGTAGCATACATATTTGGAATTGGAAAAGAAAATTGTTCTGCTTAGGGCACTATTATATACAAATGACTTAAAGGACATTTAGTTTTTGGAAATTGGTTTCCTCCCCATTCTGCCAGAGAGTTAGGTGTAACTCAGCATTTGCAAACCACTGAGGCCGAAGAAGCTGAGGTTGATCAGTTCTATGAAGACCTACAACACCTTCTAGAACTAACAGCAAAAAAAGATGTCCTTTTCATCATAGGGGATTGGAATGCTAAAGTAGGAAATCAAGAAATAACCGGGACAACAGGCAAGCATGGCCTTGGTGTACAAAATGAAGCAGGACAAAGGCTAGTAGAGTTTTGCCAAGAGAACACGCTAATCATAGCAAACGCTCTTTTTCAAGAGCCGACTCTACAAATGGGCATCACCAGATGGTCAATATCGAAATCAGATTGATTATGTCCTTTGCAGCCAAAGATGGAGAAGCTCTATACAGTCAGTAAAAACAAGACCTGGAGCTGACTGTGGCTCAGATCATGAGCTGCTTTTTGCAAAATTTCGGCTTAAATTGAAGAACGTAGGGAAAACCACTAAACCACTCAGGTATGACCTAAATCATATCCCTTATGAATACACAGTGGAGGTGAGGAATAGATTTCAGGGATTGGACCTAATAGACAGAGTGCCTGAGGAACTATGGACGGAGGTCCGTAACATTGTTCAGGAGGCAGCAACTCAATCCATCCCAAAGAAAAAGAAATGCAAGAAAGCCAAGTGGCTGTCTGATGAGGCTTTACAAGTAGCTGAGGAAAGAAGGGAAGCAAAAAGCAAGGGTGAAAGGGGAAGATATATCCAATGGAATGAAAGTGGAGAGTGCAAAAGCTGGTTTGAAACTCGACATTAAAAAAACTAAGATCATGGCATCTGGCCCCATCACTTCCTAGCATATAGAAGGGGAAGAAATGGAAGCAGTGACAGATTATATTTTCTTGGGCTCCAAGATCACCTCAGACGGTGACTGTAGCCATGAAATTAAAAGACGCTCCTTGGGAGGAAAGCTATGGCAAAACAAGACATCATAGCAAGAAGCAGAGACATCACCTTGCCGACAAAGGTCCGCATAATCAAAACTATGGTTTTCCCAGTAGTAATGTATGGCTGTGAGAGCTGGACTATAAGGAAGGCTGAGCGCAGAAGAATTGATGCATTCGAACTGTGGTGCTGGAGACGACTCTTACGAGTGCCCTGGACTGCAAGGAGGTCAAATCAGTCAATCCTAAAGGAAATCAACCCTGAGTGCTCATTGGAAGGACAGATACTGAAGCTGAATCTCAAATCTTTTAGCTACCTAATGCGAAGAGAAAAGTCACTGGAAAGATGCTGGGAAAGATTGTAGGCAAAAGGAGAAGGGGATGGCAGAGGATGAGATGGCTAGATAGCATCACCGATGCAATGAATATAAACTTGAGCACACTCCGGGAGAGAGCGCAGGACAGGAAGACCTGGTGTGCTATGGTCCATGGGGTCACAAAGAGTTGGACATGACTTAACGTCTGAACAACAACAAACTTAACAGAAGCTTTTCCAATGAAGTACTATCAACTTACGTTCTGTTATTATCTGGGACCATGCTACATAAAATGTTCCAGCTCTGGTCTAAACTAAATATTTGTTTTGCTCTTATAACTGTTCAAGGGAAACTCTTCCAAAACCAAACTCTAAAGTTTATTCTCTGCCAACTAAACTTAGAAAAATAACTGCATGTAGCTATTGTTTGTCTTTCAGCAGAGGTAACTCACACCTATAATAAGTTTCACATTTCAAAGAGTTGCTTCTCATAAGACAGTTTGCACTCTGTGAATATTTCTGATGTGCTGGAAAGAGGTACTATAAACAGGAAACATTCTTTCAAGTAAGAGCTTGCTGGAATTTAGTTAATTATACTGAGCTTTTCATGTGGAGAAGAAAATGTTTAATGTCATTTGGAGATGTACTTCACAGCTGCAGTGATTCAGAAGAGGCTTGATCTCCATGGCACCTGCTGCATCCATCAAACTATTAAAAGTTTGATGGCCTAGTTGGTAAAAATGAAGGAAAAAGGGGGCAACAGATATAATTGATTTCCTAGTGTAAATGGAAGAAAAATGAATGGAATCTATGCCTTAATTTTATAATGCCCTTTACCTAATGGAGGCCTGGATCCTACTCCTCCCCTTTCCACAAAGGGATCATTGAAACATTGTGACCCGGTTTGCATGTCATGGCTACCTAGGATTTAAACAAACCCTGGGTAGCTGTGAATGAGAGGAGTGAGCGAGCATGCTGGTTCTTACCCGCCCGCTCCCACTGAGCCAAACAGAGTATTCCTGGGTTATTGTCCATAATGTCTGAACCCAGAATTGTGGGTTGTCATGGGAGGAACAACCAACACTTGTAACCCAAGAACAAACCATGGATTACAAGTACAGGTTGTTCCTCCCACAACAACCCACAGTTCTGGGTTCGGACATCATGGGCAATAGCTTAGCAGGAGTGGGTAGGTGAGAGCCAGCACTTCATTCATGACAACCTATGGTTTAACAAGGCATGGGTGGTTATGATGTATGAACTGGACTAACTATTAGTACATTAGCCCACTTGATGACCCACCTCCCACATGTCATCCACATTGCTGCGAAGGTCTGATTGTGGCCTTCACCATGCTGAAAATGTTATTGTGTGGAATTGGCATCTAAACTGTTAGTGTGTGTGTTTTAAAAAAACCTTGCACACATAATACTGTCATCTAGGGGATTACCAACAAAGGCCATATACACACTACTACATTCATGAAACTGAAAATGTGTCATTGTGCTAATTGGGTAGAAGCAGAGGGAGGATAGCGGGATGGAGGACTCTAAGAGATGGAAGAGGTCTTTCTGATTTCTTCGTGACTGAATGGTGGTATCCAGAAGATTAATCGGTTGTTAATTGCAGCAAATGGGTGAGAGGCGCAGGATTAACTTTAGGTATTCCCATTTGATTTAAGGCTGTCAACTTCCATTTGGGAATATCTGCACTACTACTTTTAAGCCTGCTTAAACCTGGTTTGATTATTAGGGTTTCTTCAAAGAGTGGGGGTCATTTGGTAGGTTTGCCACCTCTCCCTTTCTTGTTGAGAGGAGGCACATTTCAGTACCTCCTTCCAGCACAAAGAAAAAAGAAAGAAAAAAGGCACCACACTTTAAGAAGGAAGCAGACAAACTGGAGAGGGTTCAGAGGAGGGCAATGAAGATGATCAAGGGACTGGAAACAAAGCCCTATGAGGAGAGACTGAAAGAAATGGGCATGTTTAGCCTTGAGAAGACTGAGGGGAGATATGATAGCACTCTTCAAGGACTTGAAAGGTTGTCCCAGAGAGGAAGGCCAGGATCTTTTCGATCATCTCAGAATGCAGGACATGGAATAATGGGCTCAAGTTACAGGAAGCCAGGGAGATGAGATTAGGCTTGCAAGGCATGTTCATAGTGCCACATAAATTATAAATAATTGTACTAATACATTCCATGTCTTAAATGACAGAGTCTGCTGCCCAATTAAATGGTTGATCAGACAAGGACATCAGCATGTTGCCCTGGGTCTTGTGCATCATCAGCTCCTGCTATCTATGTAAAAATAAAATGTCATCTCAGTCATATAATTTGTTTATTGAAACTGGGAGGTCCCATTTAGCTGAAGCATTTAAAATTCATGGTCACTAACTTCATTTGGGCACTCACGTCTACACTGTTGATGTAGCCCAAGTTTTGTGCCGAAGTTGACCCATTCTGTGGGTAGTAGCAGAAGAGCATTGCTGCTCTGCTTTGTGTAGCCCATTGCATAATCTGACAGGTGTTAGTCACTAATTAAAACCCAGTCTTCCTCATAGTGAAAGTATAACAAAGACCTCTGATACTCATGCCTAAAGATGAACTTGCTGCTTGCTAGTGAAAAGACTATTTTGTCATTAGTTCATTTGCACTCAGGGATTTATTAATCATGGTACTGTTTCTAATTAGCTTGGAATCATAATTAGGCCAGTTCCCTCCCCCCCACAACCTAATAAAAGTTACCATCTCGCATGTAAGTATGAACTATTCCCTGTTTTTATCAAAAGACTCTAAATGTTACGGCATACACAAGGCTGCCGCCAAAAATAACAGCTCCGTGTCTTGTTTTCTCTTCTCCTCCATAATGTCTAGGTATCCTTCCCCAACCTGATGCCCTCCAGATGTGTTGGGCTTCAACTCCTGGCATGGCTGGCTAGAAGTTGTAGTTGAACACATCTGGAGTGCACCAGGTTGGGAAAGGCTAATCTAGGGATACTTAGCATGGTGTGACTTCATTGTGTGTGCTTCCTTCTCTTGTGAGCAGCCCCCTATGAAGTGGAGCAGGGAGGGGTGCGGAAGCTCATGGCCTGATGACATCACATCAAGTGTTGAGTATTCCTAGACTAGCTTTCTCCAACCTGGTGTCCTCTGGATGTGTTGGACTACAACTCCCATAAACTGGGGGATTGTGGGAATTGTTGTGGTCCAACACATCTGGGGCACCAGGTTGGGAAGGCTGCCCTAGACATTATGAAGAAGAGAGGAAAAGGAGACAAGGAACAGCTACTTCCATTGGTTTTATTTGTTTGTTTGGGGGCCTTCCTTGACTTGTGTAATGCCCAATTCCAACCTCACACAATGCTGTACCAATCTGTATCAAAATTTAATGCAAGAGCACATGGAACATTTTTTTCCCTTTGTGTTTTTAATATACAAATGCTTTACAAATGTCCTAACTTGTGCTGTATCCCTCAGCATGGAGTAAAGCCACATAAAATCCAATATTGAGTATTAATCTTAATTTACAACAGTCCCTTTAAGAATGAGTATCATTGACCATGTCATCTGAGACCAAACCATGAGTAAGAGATTCCAGAGGGCAACATGGATATGTGGTGAATATTTTGGTTAGGTTCTAGACCACTGTACATGCATGTGTCTCTGGGGAGAATTATGAATAGGGAACCTCTTGACTTTATGCCATGAATTTTTAATATTGGATTACTTCAAATACCTGTGGCAGTGTTCAAAATATTTGGATAAGGAGATGAATTATTTGTTCACTCAGACATGGAGACGTGCACAATGAATTCAGATAATTAGAAATTACTGAAAACCCATATTTCGGTAATGGGATTACTACTGCTTGGGTTGGTTGCTTGGTCTGGTTGATAATAGTCTTGTTTTTACTCTAGCTTGGGCATCTAAGTAATTCATGTGGCATTTGAGCATGAACCGAAGACCCCGCTGTGTTGTTTGCAAATGTGACTAGAGGATAATACCATCACACATAGGCTTATTAGCATACCAGGCAGATGTGTATTAGGCTGTAAAACTTTGATATTAATTCTTCTCCAAACTCAGTAGAATTTGCTTCATTTACTTCAGTTATCAATTATTCATTTGTCACTTTTTTCTATAAATGATTAGCATGCCTTGCATTCTAGGATGGGTGGGGGGAAGCATATTTAAAAACCTCTTTCTTAACTAATGTAACACAATAGGACATCAAGTAAAATGGAAGCAAAGTACAAAATACTATTTTGTGAAGGCATAATTGGTCTGTCAGTTTTGCTGCCATTGGTTATAAATATTTGCATAGCCTATTGCGTGAAAAAAAAGCAGGGACGCAAATGGCATCCAGGACGTCATTTGCGGCCATAAAGGTCTTAGTTTAAGCTAAATGCAGCCATTTACGGCTGCATTTACCTTAAACTAAGACCTTTACCACCGCAAATGGCATCCTGGATGCCATTTGCATCCGCAGTCAATACCCCTCAGCCAGTGATATGGCATGGTGGCCGTATCGCTGGTGCTTCGGAGCTGGCTGGCAGCTCCGCGGAATCGCCGTGGAGCGGAGCTGGCCAAAGAGGATTCCGGGGGGAGGAACGGATCGCCTCCCCCCAAGGGCGGATTCCCAGCTGGACCAGCAGGTAGGGAATCCGCCCATCCCTACTGTCTGCCTGTCAAGCAAGCAAGCAAGTGGTAGCAATGATGAGAAGCAATAGCAGCTGGTGACAATGGTGGTGAGAAGGTTGACTCATTGAGGGAGAGGCCTATTTGGGGTGTCTTGCCCAAGGGCTTCCAATAACCTAGAGCCAACACTGGCTCCACTTCACAGATTAGAAGCAGCAGCAGAAAGTGGGTGTGTGAGTGACTCATGCTTCTGTTTAATGTAAGAGCTAAATGACATAATGGCTAAACGCCATGGTAGCTAAATGGTTTCTCCAGGTAAATGTAAGGTGCCTGGGTGATCAAAGTGTGGAAGCTGGCAGTGGAGACCAGGATCCTTTCTTTCAGTATGGTGGTAGCTTGCAGAAGGAAGCCCTCATCTCTACCGTGCTGGAGTGCCACAACTGCACATGACCACAAGATGGGACAGCTGGTACTTCCATTGGTTTTATTTGTTTGTTTGGAGGGCTTCCTTGACTTGTGTAATGCCCAATTCCAACCTCAGACAATGCTGTACCAATCTGTATCAAAATTTAATGCAAAAGCACGTGGAACATTTTTTGCCTTTGTGTTTTTAATATACAAATGCTTTACAAATGTCCTAACTTGTGCTGTATCCCTCAGCATGGAGTAAAGCCACATAAAATCCAATATTGAGTATTAATCTTAATTTACGCAAGACGCAAATGAGGACCCATACGGCCCTATAAAGCTGCTGTCTCTAGTCTTACTCTTCAGTCTGACTAATGTGTCTTGGGGCAGATTAAATTGCTTGCAGTTAATAGTATATTCCTGATTGCCTGTCTGTTCAACTTCCATTGGTTACCCGTTGACAGTATAGAGGTAGCATATCTTGGATTACCAGATGCAGAGAACAAATAACTGTGGATGGCTCTCACCTTCATGGTGCCCTCCCTGGGATTGCACAAAGGTGCCTGCTACTGGAAGCAGAATGTTGGATTAGAGGGGCGTATGGTCTGACCCAGCAAGGAGGGATGCTTGAGGAATTCAGTCTTTGCAAATTCAGATAGGAACTGGCCTGACCCACCCCTGGACTGATGTGTAGGTTGATGAGCAGCTATGTAGGGATGGTGGAGAATTCCCCAATGGACTCCAATGAGGCCAGATTCTAAAGAATCCCCCCCCCCAGAGTCTGTGGCGGAACGGACCACTCACCTCCTCCACCCCGCGAAGTGTGTGCCAGCTGGATTCTACCTGCCGCTGGCCAGGTCCGGGTCATCTAGTGCCGGTCTGCGGAAGCAAATGGCATCCGGCGTAGTGGATGCCATTTATGTCCCTGCTGTTTGCTGTGGTAGGCTACATAAAGATTAACGTAGCCTATCGCGCAAAGGGACAGGGACACAAATGGCGTCCGCTATGCCATTTCCATCCCTGCTCTTTGCCGTGATAGGCTACATAAAGATTTACATAGCCTATCACGGCAAAGTCCAGGGACGCAAATGGCATCCACTACACTGGACGCCAATGGCGTCCGCTACACTGGACGCCATTTGCGTCTGCAGACCGGCACTGGACAGAAGTCCAGCAGTGGACGGACCTGGCTGGCAGCTCCATGGACTCACCGCGGAGCGGAGCCAGCCAGGGAGGATTCCAGGGGGAGGAACGGATGCCTCCCCCCCCGCAGACCCCCCAGCAGACTCAGGTGAATGGGGTTTGTACACCCCTACAGCTATCAGCTTTTGCTTTTCTATGAGTGAGAAGTTCTTGGCTTGAAAAATGGGAAAACCAGCGCCATTCAAGCTCGCCTAAATTCTCCGAAAATCACTTCAAAGCTCATTTCGGTTGGCCCCTATTTTTATTTTTGGCCACTTTTTCAGCTCATTTGCAGCTCAGGAAAAATGTGCATTTCGAACAGGAAATGTGTGCATTTCTGTGTGTAGTTTTCCAAACTTTGCACTTTCCTCCCATTGATTAAAGCATGAAAATGTGTATTTTTGAGGAAAATGTGCATTTTGAAGTATGCATTTTTTAATACACATTTTCAAATGGAATTGCAAATTCGGGGATTTGCAAACATTTCTCGAAAAAACCCACTCTCATTCATATTCAGGATTGTGAATGGGACATGTTTGCATAATGTGCAAATGGAAACAAAATTCTAATGCAAAGTATGTGCTCTACTGCCGAGCTATGGCTCTAGCACATAAGGGAGCATAGCAGTAGTACTGCATATGCATTCTCTGGTAGAAGCAAGAGGCATTTACCATCCTTTGGGAATGCTCCTCTCATGCAATAAGGTAGTAGGACCAGCTTGCTGAGTGGCTCTTTCTGCTGATGGACTTGCAGCCTCCCAGGCTGGATGGAAGAAAGCCAGAAATACCTCCAACAACACCAGAATGATGATTAAAGAAACACCAGTGTGGCTGAACGTGAACCATAACATAGGTTTTAAAAAGTGGAAAATACCTCTAACAAGACAAAGGAAGGATCATTGAAAGAGTGGGGGAGGAGAGGGATTATTCTAGGAGAGTCTAACTGCTACCTATGCCTATTGCCCAGAATGACCAGCTGAACTTCCATGGAGTTAAACTGGTGGGTTGAATGCCTCTATTAGAGAAAATAGGAATTGCTTACTTGTAAATTCCTGTTATAGGAAGAGTCAGGGAGAAGTTGACCCACCTCTCTTACATTCAGGAAGTCCCATTGGTTCACCTTGGGATTTCTTGCCATTTTAAATAAGGTAATTGCGCCCAGATATGCTGCTAGGACTGGGTGCATGGGCCCCCAAATCTATTTCCCAGGCCTCTAGATCTATGCCACAGAGCCCTGACTGTTATTGGTGCCAGTGGAAGGTTTTTCTCAGCTTATTTGCCATGCAGGGGACAATTTTCAAGGGGATTGTATCTGATGAGGGAAGGGTTAATGTGTCAGTATGTGGAGGGAGTAATCCTATGGCCACTAGACAGTGGCTAGATGGCCGTAGGATATCTGGTTTTCCAGGAACCGACCTTGGATCCTGTGCTCCGAGGTCGGTTCCCGGAGAACTGACCTTCCCCTACTTCCGCGCTGCCTTGGAGGCAGTGCAGAACAGCCCCATGTTCCGCACTTGCGAGAGGAGCGTGGAGCGGCTGAAAAGGGGCATGGCTGGGGGCGTTCCAGGACGGGGAGGGCGGAACTTCATGTATGACACATGCTATGTGTCGTACAGCAGCCTCCTTCCCTGCTCCATGCTCCCGTGGCTAGACAGCTGCAATCGGCTGTCTAGCCAAAAATGCAGGGCAGGAGGAGCATGGAGGGAATGATCCCCTCCATGCTTCTCCTGCCTTGCTTTGGATAGGTGGTCGCCTCCGAGTTTGGAGGCGGCCGCCTATCTTGATAGGATTGCGGTCTAACATGTGCTTCCCACATGCTGCAACACTCCCCCCCACACACACACTCATGCTGCAGCATTCCCTTCAGTTTTCCTCTGCATGGCAATTAAGCTGAGCGAAAAAAAACCTTTTCCATTGATTTGGTATGGTCTGGGTCAGGATGCAAATTAATGGAAGAATTTATATTATTTTTGCAATGGTTTGGGTGAGAACTTACTTTGCCTCTTGTGCAATGTAAATACATTCTGGTAATTATTTCTAAATTTGCATATGTAGATATAAATGAGTAAAGGCATGTTTTGTGGAGGTTTGTGTCCTGTGGGCTTGGGCCCCAAATGTTTTAAGTGCCTACTAACACCCCTGCTTGCTTTTATCAGAGTTTTTAAGAGGTTATGCATAAATCGGCCTCCAGTGAAGCTCCTAGAGAGACAAAAGTGCACAGAGCATGCAACAAAGCTCTGTTTTTTAAATAATTAGTTGGAGGAATAGCCCTACTTCCAGTAAGGCAAAACACCTATTTTGTGGTCATAATGATGTGAGATCTACTAATATGTATTTGTCATTAATTCATTCATACTCATTTCGTCATTCTTTCAAGTGAACAGCAGAGAGAATCTCAAAATCTTGGTTCAATCACAGTTCAAAATCCCCCCGGTGAACCTGCATCCCAGAGTTGACCTATTTTCTCCCCCAGAGTGGCACACAAGTACCTTCCTTATTTCACCTTCACAGACTAGTTTTATTGACTCAACGTCCGCATAGCCATCTCAGGTTGAACTTTCTAGGCAGTAATTGTCCCTTATTCATTCCTTTACAAATGTTTTTCGGTGTATATGGGGGTATATAATGATAAACAGCAATTTCTCAGTATTCATAGGAACATAGGAAGTTGTCTTATATTGAGTCAGACCATGGGTCCATCTAGTTCAGTATTGTCCACACTGACTGGCAGTGGCTTTCCAGGATTTCAGGCAGGGGTTTCTCCAGCCCTGCATGGAGATGCTGGGATTGAACCTGCAACCTTCTGCATGCCCCTACCACTGAGGTGATCTACCACTGAGCTACAGCCCATTCCATTCCAGGAAATGGAACTCAGGCTGATCTTAGAGATAAGAGCAGGCCTGATTTTGAATGGCAGGGGATTAACATGGACGGAGGGCAGCTTTAGACCCACCACTAATCCCCAAGCATACAAATCTATCTATCTATCTATCTATCTATCTATCTATCTATCTATCTATCTATCTATCATCTTTGTCCTTTGTAAGTCAATGCTTGTCATTCATTCTTATAGGCAGAGCTGGTTCTACTATTAGGTGGAGTGAAGCGTCCTCCTCAGGCAGCAAATTTTTGGAGTCATGAAAAGGCAGTAACTTGTTATGTAATATATTATCACTCATTCATTACATTTCTATATGCCCAGTATCCGGTGGTTCACAGTATGATAAAACACCATGCAAGATCTTTAACATTCAGAAATTTAAAATAGTTTAAAAACAAGGATTGCATTTTTTTTACTGCCAGGAAATGGGAGAGGTAGTTGTGCAATTTTCTGCTTCAGGTGCTGAAATAACTTGACTAGCCTTTGCCACTCTGCCCCTTGACTTAGGGGTTGTGGTGGCACCATTGGCTGCTCTTCCTCGGGCAGCAATAATATCTTGTACTGGCCCTGCCTATAGGGGATGGGTAAAGCACCGTGAAAGAGGTGATGAGTGGAAGGAGAGCTTTCTGCTCTGCTTCCTCACCATCCTATTAAATCCTGGGGCCGCTGCTTTTGTAGTGGGTGGAATAAAGGATGTGATCAAGATTCAGGACTGCTT
The DNA here is from genome assembly GCF_057233095.1 of Heloderma suspectum. NCBI lineage: Eukaryota > Metazoa > Chordata > Lepidosauria > Squamata > Helodermatidae > Heloderma > Heloderma suspectum. Next base: position 99,346,394 of record NC_139462.1, read on the forward strand.
CTCCCTTTGTGAGGGGGGTGTGTGTGTGTGTGTATGAGAGCAAGAGAGAGAGAGAGGTGCAGTACTTTTTCTAAGGATTCAAAGCATCACACATACACTTTCTCAGTAACATAAGCAAAAACCCTGTAAAGTAATTTAGTGTTATTGTACCTCATTACACAGGGCTTCGGAATGTGAGAGACAAGCTGGTGGTATAATAATGCTATGTGTTATGTAGCATCCCTCATTTACAAGGAGCCAAAATTGTTTTCACACTTTCAAAAAGGGAGTTGCCAGTAGTGGTGCAGTTAGGTAATTTTAGACTCTGGACTTAAAAGATATTCCCCTCTCTTTATAGGCCCTCCACGTTTTGGGCTACAACTCCCCAAATCCCTGACCGTTGGCCGTGGTGCCTGGGGCTTATAGGAGGCATAGTTCAAAACATCTGGAGGGCACCAGGTTGTCTTTAGAGGGTAATGTGTGTTACTTCACTCACTTCAAAATGTGGCAAGCCAGCCATGTTGTGTTTGGGGGCCCTCCTACTCGTTCTGCTCAGTGGGGCTCTGGACCTCTGCCCCAGAGTCCTGCCCTGATGGCACCATGGCTGCCAATACCTCAGGCAAAATAATGAAATCTCTCTCTCTCTCTCTCTCTCTCTTTAGAAACCTTTTAAAACATATTTATTGTTTGGATTAGTTTAGTACTGTTGTGTGCAGTGTAAAATTATATTTGTACCCAGCTGCAGCTTCTTCCAACTCTCCCCCTTTCTTTTGCTCATTTACAGAATGGGATGGGCAATATTATAGTAGGAAACGGGGAGGGAAAAATGAAGAGATACTGGTAGTGGGCAGGATGGGAGGGAAGGGGAGAGGAAATGAACAGATTGAGGGAAGATATTATTATAGTTTTAAATAGAAATTGCATTAAACTTCAAGAGTAAACACACTAGAAATTCAATTAATGCAAAATATAGCATTAACTTTACAGAGTCTTTCTGTTCCCTTCTTTGTGGAACTGCCAGTGGCTGGGTTCACACATAATACTAACTCATAGTGTAGATTGTTGAATTCTGGGTTGTTGTGATGTGCAAACCCAGCTGTGTGAACAAACCATGGTTTGTTAACCACAAACAACACAGAATGAGAACCCATGGTTTGCTGTTGGGTTTTGAACTCCACGTTGTTTAAAACATGCGTTGTTGTTATGTGTGGATACAGAACTGTGGGTTGTTCATGGTTTATTGCAGTGGGCAACAGTGATAACAACAACAACAAGCTACTCTACATGCCAGTACTACAGCACCACAAAGGTACTTGGGATACAAACAGAGTGCAGGTGAAAGAGGAGGGAAACAAGCAACCCAGGGATTGAGAAAAAAACCCGCAGTTTGTTTCATCATCTGTCAGACGAACCCTGGGTAGGGCAACAAACCATGCATAAACCATGAGTTAAATAAACCATGGTGTATTGTTATGTGTGAAGCCCATCAGTATGTAGATTCCCCATACAATGTTAAGGCATGCCTGCTTAGTCTTATAGCCGTCTGTGAGGAACAATAATTAAGTAGGTCCTCTAAAGCTTGGGCTTTAAAACTTCAGGCTTGCAAGATCTACTTTGTTTTTTACTAGAACCCTGAGGTCCACCATACAGTGCCAGGTGCAAAATAGTGTGGAAATACCTTTAGTACTAAGGAACAAGGTTCCCTCTGAACATATGCTCAGCCCAGGACTTTATTTTCAGTACCAAAATGGAGCTCACAGTCCCATCAAGCACAAATCCATGCCTGGTTCTCCCAGCCCCTCAAAGCTTTCTTCCATCCCAATATCCTGCTTTAGGGCATCCCTACACCCTAAAATACTGAATTTAAAATGGGGCATTCTGCTTCCATTTTAAATGCAGTATCACAACTGAGTCCCTTACATGCACTTCCTTTCCCCCCTCCCCTTCCCCCTCCCCCTCCTTCTCCCCGTATCTGAATCTTCCATTATCTATTAGTGATCTCTCTCCTCTTCTTGCTGCTTTTACTCTTTTCTCAGAGGAAACTAAAGTGGAACACAACGGGGTAGTTTGATAGCTCGTTGTTGTTGTTGTTCAGTCGTACAGTCATGTCCAACTTTTTGTGACCCCATAGACCATAGCACACCAGGCCTTCCTGTCCTGCGCTCTCTCCCGGAGCGTGCTCAAGCCCATATTCATTGCATCGGTGATGCTATCTAGCCATCTCATCCTCTGCCGTCCCCTTCTCCTTTTGCCTTCAATCTTCATCAGTCTTTCCCAGCATCAGGGTCTTTTCCAGAGAGTTTTCTCTTCGCATTAGGTGGCCAAAATATTGGAGCTTCAGCTTCAGTATCTGTCCTTCCAATGAGCAGTCAGGGTTAGGATTGACTGATATGACCTCCTTGCAGTCCAGAGGACTCGTAAGAGTCTTCTCCAGCACCACAGTTCGAAAGCATCAGTTCTTCAGCGCTCAGCCTTCCTTATAGTCCAGCTCTCACAGCCATACATTACTACTGGGAAAACCATAGCTTTGATTAGACGGACCTTTGTCAGCAAGGTGATGTCTCTGCTTCTTACTATGCTGTCTAGGTTTGCCATAGCTTTCCTCCCAACGAGCAAGCATCTTTTAATTTCATGCCTACAGTCACCGTCTGCGGTGATCTTGGAGCCCAAGAAAATGAAATCTGTCACTGCTTCCATTTCTTCCCCTTCTATATGCCAGGAAGTGATGGGGCCAGATGCTATGATCTTGGTTTTTTTAATGTTGAGTTTCAAACCAGCTTTTGCACTCTCCACTTTCACCCTCAACAAGAGGCTCTTTAGATCCTCTTCGCTTTCTGCCATTAGGGTGGTATCGTCTGCGTATCTGAGGTTGTTGATAATTCTCCTGGCAATCTTAATTCCAACTGTGATTCATCCATTTCTCATGATGTATTCTGCATATAAGTTAAATAAGCAGGGCGACAATATGCAGCCTTGTCGTACTCCTTTCCCAATTTTGAACCAATCGGTTGTTCCATGTCTGGTTCTTACTGTTGCTTCTTGACCCTTGTACAGGTTTCTCAGGAGACAGGTAAGGTGGTCTGGTACTCCCATCTCTTTAAGAATTTGCCAGAGTTTGTTGTGATCCACACAATCAAAGGCTTTAGCGTAGTCAATGAAACAGAAATAGACGTTTTTCTGGAATTCTCTTGCTTTCTCCATGATGAAGCGAATGTTGGCGATTTGATCTCTAGTTCCTCTGCCTCTTCGAAACCCAGCTTGTACTTCCGGTAGTTCTCGGTTTGCATACTGCTGAAGCCTAGCTTGTAGGATTTTGAGCATCACCTTGCTGGCATGTGAAATGAGCGCAATTGTGCGGTAGTTCAAACACTCTTTGGCATTGCCCTTCTTTGGAATTGGAATGTAAACGGACCTTTTCCAGTCTTGTGGCCACTGTTGAGTGTTCCAAATTTGTTGGCATATTGAGTGCAGCACTTGAACAGTATCATCTTTTAGGATTTTAAATAGCTCAGCTGGAATACTGTCATCTCCACTAGCTTTGTTGTTAGTAATGCTTCCTAAGGCCCACTTGACTTCACTCTCTAGGATGTCCGGCTCAAGTTCAGTGACTGCACTTTCATAGCCATCAGGGACATTCAGATCTTTCCTGTATAGTTCTTCTGTGTATTCTTTCCACCTCTTCTTAATTTCATCTACTTCTGTTAGGTCCCTGCCTTCTTTGTCCTTTGTCATGCCTGTCTTTGCACAAAGCGTTCCCTTGAGATCTCCGATTTTCTTGAAGAGATCTCTAGTCTTTCCCATTCTGTTGTTTTCCTCGATTTCTTTGCATTGTTCATTTAAGAAGGCCTTCTTGTCTCTCCTTGCTATCCTCTGGAACTCTGCATTCAGTTGGATATATCTTCCCCTTTCACCCTTGCTTTTTGCTTTCCTTCGTTCCTCAGCTACTTGTAAAGCCTCATCAGACAGCCACTTGGCTTTCGTGCATTTCTTTTTCTTTGGGATGGATTGAGTTGCTGCCTCCTGAACAGTGTTACGGACTTCCGTCCATAGTTTCTCAGGCACTCTGTCTATCAGGTCTAATCCCTGAAATCTATTCCTCACCTCCTCTGTATATTCATCAGGGATATGATTTAGGTCATACCGGAATGGTTTAGTGGTTTTCCCTACGTTCTTCAATTTAAGCTGAAATTTTGCAAAAAGCACCTCATGATCTGAGCCACAGTCAGCTCCAGGTCTAGTTTTTACTGACTGTATAGAGCTTCTCCATCTTTGGCTGCAAAGGACATAATCAATCTGATTTCGATATTGACCATCTGGTGATGTCCATGTGTAGAGTCGCCTCTTGTGCTGTTGGAAAAGAGTGTTTGCTATGATCAGCGTGTTCTCTTGGCAAAACTCTATTAGCCTTTGTCCTCCTTCATTTTGTACACCAACGCCATGCTTGCCTGTTATCCCGGTGATTTCTTGACTTCCTACTTTAGCATTCCAATCCCCTATGATGAAGAGGACATCTTTTGTTGGTGTTAGTTCTAGAAGGTGTTGTAGGTCTTCATAGAACCCATCAACCTCAGCTTCTTTGGCCTCAGTGGTTGGGGCATAGACTTGAATTACTGTGATGTTGAATGGTTTGCCTTGGATTCATACTGAGATCATTCTATCGTTTTCAAGATTGTACCCCAGTACTGCTTTTCCCACCCTTTTGTTAACTATGAGTGCTACTCCATTTCTTCGAAGGGATTCTTGCCCACAGTAGTAGATATAGTGGTCACCTGAATTAAATTTGCCCATGCCTTTCCATTTTAGTTCGCTGATTCCCAAGATGTCAGTGTTCAATCTAGCCATCTCACGTTTGACCACCTCCAGCTTACCTTGATTCATTGATCTTACATTCCAGGTTCCTAAACAATATTGTTCTTTACAGCATCAGATTTTCTTTTCACCACCAGACACATCCACAGCTGAGTGCCCTTTTGGCTTTGGCCCAGCTGCTTCACTCTTTCTGGCGTGACTTGGAAATACCCTCTGCTCTTCCCCAGTAGTATATTGGACACCTTCCGACCTGAGGGGCTCATCTTCCGGCATCATCTCTTTTAGCCTTGTGATACGTTCCATGGGGTTTTCTTGGCAAGAATACTGGAGTGGGTTGCCATTTCCTTCTCCAGTGGACCACATTTTGTCAGAACTCTCCGCCATGACCTGTCCGTCTTGGGTGGCCCTGCATGGCATAGCTTATAGCTTCACTGAGTTACGCAAGCCCCTTCGCCACAACAAGGCAGTGATCCATGATAGCTCATTATCTGCGATCTATTTAAAAATGGAACAAAGGGCATTTAGTTCAGGAAATGCCCTGGAGGTTCACGGCTGGGTCGTGGCATTATGTAAAGAGCCCACAAACGTCCGTGAAGGAGCAATCTCAATCTCAGGATAGAAGCTCCATGTGAAGGAGCCCTTAGAAAGGGAGAAAGCTCTTTTGTTGCTGGTGTTAAGCAGCTGGAAGTCAGAAACCCCAATTTACCTTCTGCCCATCCTGCTCTATGTTAAAATTGACTTTTTCCTTTTTAATATTATATTGTGTTTGTTATGTTTTTATAAAAAAAGTTATAAAAATGTTTTTTTATAAAAAGTTATATGACTTTTTAAGTGGTGTATACATTCATGGCACAATCCTATGCATGTTTAGACAGAAAAAAGTCCTGTAACTTCCAACATTGCTGGGAGTTGTAGGATTTTTTTCTGTCTGAACATGCATAGGATTGCACCCTTATTAAATAGAATAAATAAATAAAGCAGGGGTGTGTGTGGGACTTCTTTTCTCTCACAGGCCATCAATCCATGGGGGGGGGGAAATCAATCAGGGGTCACGAACAACCATTAACCAATCAATTAATTGTATTATATATTCTTCAATACCATTTTTTTAAAAAATGTAATGCCTAGGAGCATAATGCCAGGGAGTCGTAATCTCATCTCCTGAGTTCTCAGTGCTCAGGGTGGGATCTTGTAACGAACAGGAGCAATACCATAATGATCCCTGGAGAGGGAAGCAGATGAAGACACACACCTGCTCCTTCTAGCAGGGAATATTTCTACTGGAGCATGAAAGGTGGGCGAGGGAGGGCTGGGCACTGCGACTGGAAGACGTTCTGAGCACCTTCCAGGAGTGGTACCTAGGCAGCTGTTCTCCTTGCCAGCCTTTTTCAGGAGGTGGATGCTGGGTGGGAAAAAGCTCTCTGGAAATGCTTGGGGTCCTGATGAAATTAAGCAAGAGTCCCCATCCAGCCCTCAGGCCAGGGGTCCCCATCACTGCTGTAAAGACCTAGCCCATTATTTTGTTGTGTGGAAGTGTGATTCTACTCAGAAAATTGTTATTTGAACAATAGTGTGTTATTTATACAGTAAAAGGAAAAGACCGTCCTCAGAGTTAAGATTAAATATCCATCATTGGTGTAATGCCAAGCACCCTGGTTGAGCAGCTGTTCCAGATGTGGGCCCCTGCACAGAACTGCCTTGTTGGATCAGCCACCGGTGCAGCTAGGCTTACATCTTGGGGCTGAAGTCCACGGCCCCACAGCCCAGGAGGGGCCCAAATGAGCAGCCAGGAAGTTGCAAGTAATGAGGGCAACAGGGTAGAAGAAGCAAACTCACTTTTATTCCTGTAGTCATGATGGTGCTATGATTTAAGAGAGGCTGCAATGCAAAACTGCACATACTCAGAGCTGAAATCAGCTCTGATGAACAGTTCTGTTGTCATCATTCTAACGTGTCAGGAATGTAGAAGCAGTTGTAAAGCATGGAATGGCAGTGGGGAGGGCGCATAGAAGAGAAACATGAGCAGTGTGCTTCGTAGCTGAAATATTGCACATAGACATCTAAAAGGGGGCTTCCAGAAGATCATTAAGTCCAGAGTCTGAAATTCTTTAGCTGTACCACTGGGATCAGCCATTCATTCAGTGCAGAAAACCCATCCATGCAAGCATTCCTCTGAGCATGCAGAGCTCTGGGTTGGCCCATGTACGTAACAGACTCATGGGGGCATCTAAGCCAGCCTTCCTCAAGCTGGTGCCCTCTAAGTGTTTTGGACTAAAACTCCCATGCTTTCTGACTGTTGGCCATACTGGCAGGGACTGATGGGAGTTGAAATCCAAAACATCTGGCAGGCACCAGATTGGACAAGGCTGAGTATATACTCAGTTGAGCAGCCTCCTGTTAGGACTCAGAAGAAGAAGTAACATATGTTTAACTTTAGGGGTCTTCCCCCCCGCTGCCATTACTCAGAAATAGCTGGGCTTAATATAAGTTTAGAATGGCCTTCTATGCATTCAGTATGTTTTTCACATTAATTAATGGTGTCCATTGTCTGTCTGCCAAAAATATGCTGATGCTTGCTGTGGTTACCGCCTTCAGTTTGGGTACATTTTCTTTGACTTGAAGCCTCTAGCAATTGCTTGGTATTTTGTTGGAGTGAGTCATGGAGATGGCAAACTTTAGCTCTGGAGGAATATGTGAAGTCCACGCTCATTCGATTCAAATAGAGAGAAAATTACTTCAAGGCACTCTTTGACCTTTGAGGGGGATCAGCCAAATGAATTTGCAGATCCATTCCAGCTTTACCCATTTTTCTCCTTGCAAATATTTGGAAAGCAGCAACTTAGACCTTATCCAATTGAAGGATAAGTAATAAATTGACATGCAGTTGTTTGTATTCTTTAGCACCCCTTTCTTTCATCTTCATAAGAGCATGCAGAAAATAACTCAATAGAATTACATCTAGTGTAGCAGTAATGTATTGGGGAAAAATAATTTACTAGCTAACCATTTTCATTTTTGAAGAAAATAAGGCTGGCCAGCATCCAAAGAGCTACCTTTTTAAGCATACACATGCCAAATGGGATTTGGGGTTTGCTTTCTTTGAATGCTATACCCTGTGTGCCACATTACAAGTTTGTCTTAAAAGTCTCCTGAGTTTCAGAAGCACTTTGCCACTTGTCCTGCTTCTGGTGGTACTGGGGCATAGCTTCAGGGATCAAGGCAGGGTCAATTCCAAAAGTAAGGTCAGTAGGCCTTCCAAAGTCAAACACAGGGAGATCCAGAGGAAAGCTGGGTTACCACAGCCCAGAAATACAGGCAGGGATTCTAGTGCCTTGAATGGAAGCCTGAACCTGAGCCCCACCCAGAGCATAGCTGCAGGCCATTAGTGCCACCTGATGAATGGCATTGCTCACGAGCATGCCTTTACTTATGACAAAAATACCCTGCTCACAACCCCAAACACGAATGCAAACATGACCACGATTTTCAGGAAAAGCTTGTACATTCTCAAGCTTGGGACTGTGTTCTCAAAGTGTGTCTTTTTTGAAAAATGTGTGGTTCAAATTGTGCATGAAATTGCACGATTTTTAAAAACAGATGCATTTTCATGCTTTAATGAATGGGGGAAAGGGCTCATTTGGTTGTGTGCTTGGAAAAGTATACTTCCTTTCTGTTCGAAAGTATCCACTTTTCTTGTTTGACCCCCCCCCCATGTTTGTGGAAGAAGAGCCTCAATGAGTGTCAAAATTGGTCATTTGCCCATCCTTATTCACAAGGAGCCCTTATTCCTTGGGTGGGCACTTCTGCATTTGGCCCCTTGCTGAGCCTTGACCTTTTGATACCTGTGCTCCCTGGGGCTAGGTGGCCACTCAGCATCTGCCTCTGAGTCTGAGAGGTAGCCAACTACATCATGAGAGTTAGGGTTGATGGTTCTTTCTGAACCTAATGATCCTGGATTCCCTCATAAAGACCTTCTCAGGCAATTGTATACAGCTGCAGCCATGTATAGCATGTAACCGGAAGCCTCCAAAGCAACGAACTAAAGAGCAGTGAATTAATCAAATTTGAGAGACTATGAGTATGTATAAATTTACTCAGCAAGTGCAGCGAGCAAGGAATCCTAACTCAATTATGGCATTATGGTTTCCATTTATTTCCTGAAGCTCTTCAAACTTTTGATAGAATTCCAACCAAGTACAGTTGCATATTTTTTTCTGATTAATACACGCGTACACACAAAATGACATACACTCTCACATACCCCTTTTATATGTTGTATAACTTGTATTTTTACTTTCATTAGGTATTGAGCTCCTACTTATGCAGTTTTGCTGTAGATGTTCCATAATCATTTCAGTTATAGACTAAGATTTATAATTAGTAAATTTCTTTGTTTCTTTGGTGATTCTGATTTATTATCTACATTCTTCTTTTTGCTGTCATTATTTTGTTAATTTTATTTCAAAATAAAATAAAATTTCATGGTAAAGAAGCAGTTAGGGTTGATAGCTGTCTGCCCAGAGGGCCCAGGTTCCCCTTGATCCACCTCAAGACACAGGTAGCTCCTCTGTGGTGCTTGGCTCAGGTGGCTCCAGGTGATCTTCCGAAGAGGAGTCCTCCAGAGGGGACAAGAGTCCCTTTGGAAAAGGAGGGCTGCTGCTTAAGAAAAAACAGTCCACCCCCCTTGGATCCATGAAACTAACTGCATTGTTCTTGGTCCTAATAGGCTTGCTTGGCAGTGAAAACCAGGTGACTTTAAAACTGCAGATAGTATAGTGGCATGTTTCCATATGGGAAGTCTCTGGCTTGATAGCCAATTGTCCCTGCCAGACTGGAGAGTCATTAAGGTGGTGATTTGAATCTCTGAAGGAAGAATGTGAGCTAATCCTGCTATCATGGTCGAATGTCCTGGAACAATTTGAGCAATTCGAATGCTGTAGCTGTAAAATGAAAGGCAGCAAGGGGAAGGGAAGAGAGTGAAAAAAAATGCAGCCAAAGGAAAGGAATTGGTACAATTAGTTGTGGGATTTCATTCTGTGAACAGAAGTGTATGCCTTCTCTTCTGCTGCCTTGGTATAAGAAAACCTGGGATATCTTAATCACTGAAAAGCTTTATAATAACTTTTCAACCTAGACACCACAAAACAATCTCCATTTGTTTGAAAATTTAAGAAAAAACAAACCCCACACATAGTATGTAAATGCTACTGTATCCTCCAAGGTTTTACCATAACCAATGTACATTAGATGTACATTGATTCTTACCTTATGTCTATGATATTTTATTCTGTGTCACTGTGTGCATTTTATACTTATATTTTAAACTGTAAAAAACCTAAATGTATGTTTTCGGGGGATTTTAAAAAGATTATGTCTTTGTCTAGCAAGTGCCATATGCCATCTTTTTCTAGGATGGCTGGCTTAATTTACCCTACTGTGCTTTTGAAGAGTATAAAAAATGTAGAAAATATAAGTGTGTAAGAATTGGTATCTGCATGTATTTGTTTTTCCTTTTTCTTCCCCCTCCTTTTTTTCTTTCTGTATCCCATCTGTTAGATCATATATTTTAAATGGGAAGCCACCTTGTGTACATTGGCAGAAACATGAAGTCTAAATGTAATAAATTAAACAAAACTCCCACCCACACACACCCCTATTTATTTAAGTCTGCAGTCCTATGTACATTGGCCTGGGCGTAAGTCCCATCAAAAGCAATAAGACTTACTTTTGAGTAGACATGCCTGGGATTGCACTGCCAGTGAATAAATAATCTATATTGCCTCTTTCTCCTAATTTTCCTGAATTAAAGGAGTGTGATTGTCCCCAGTGACCTGGTTCACACAACACGAAATCCTGTGGTGGGTTGTAACCCTTCTTTGTTTCAGGGTGGCTTGTTGTGACATCTGAACCCAGCACGGTGGCTTCAGCATGGTTTGTTAACCATGCACAAGCCACCCTGAGAACCAACGGCTTGTTGTTGAGTTGTTCAGGATCGCTTGTTTTCAGAGTGGCTTCATGTGACACACGAACCCGGCATAGTGGCTTATGCATGGCTTGTTGGAAAGGGCAGAACCACCTGGCAAGAGTGGTGAAAAACCTGGTCGCTCCTCACAATCTCGCTAGTGCTGCCTCTCACCTCCCTCCTCCGATACATCAAAGAATGCCACTTGAGAATTTCCTTTACGCGTTCGTAACCTAGGAATGCCACTTGAGAATTTCCTTTACGCGTTCGTAACCTAGGAATGCCACTTGAGAATTTCCTTTACGCGTTCGTAACCTAGGAATGCCACTTGAGAATTTCCTTTACACGTTTGTAACCTTTAAAAAAAATATTTTTATTTTTTGTTGCACAGTTTTGCCTTCCTGCCATTTACATTCTTCAGTAGTACAGTTGTTAATACACTAGCCTGGCATAACGATATTCCCTCTCTGTTATGTCTTGAAATGCCTCTTGTCAATTTATTCCTTTTCTTTGTAGCCTCCCTAGACAGCTACACCTTTCCCCCCCACCCACCTTCGGGGAGGTTTATACAATTTTAACTTTCCTTTTTTTCTTTTTTACTTTTGGGGAGATTTGCACAAATTCATAGCAACTACTGCACTTATTCACAGTAACTGCTGTGTTTATTTGCAGCAGCTACTGCTCTTTAGTGAATGTGTGCAAATATCCCTGAAAGTTTTTTTTTGAATTCTACAAAAAACCTCTGCTCCACTAATGAGCGCATCCCATGTATTAGCCCTATACACTTGTGCCACTAGAGTTTAAACAATAATCCTTAACCTATGTTCATATTTTTAGACTAAATTGTGTGAGAGAGAATTTAATGTTATGAGTTAATTGGAGTCTCTTTGACTGCAGCATCAGAGTAGTAAAATGATTTTTTATAATTGTTAAGATTGCTCCCCTAGAAATAAGCACTTGCATATGTTTTTGAAATCAGCTTTTGACTTCACCTGTAATCCTTATTGCTGGCATTACTGTGCCTCCATATTTTCATTTTGTGCAATGGCGATGGTTATATTTCATTTCTGCACACTGTTCAGTTTCACTATGTTTTTCCTCCCCAATATTTTATTCAATTACCATTAGCACTGATAAAGCAGATGATGAGGATGATGAAGATCTAACAGTGAATAAAACATGGGTCCTTGCCCCAAAGATTCATGAAGGAGATGTCACTCATATACTGAACTCCTTACTCCAAGGCTATGACAATAAACTTCGGCCAGATATTGGAGGTAAGTGGCACTGATGTTTCACTGAACAGAGTACAAGTAAACAGAGATTGCAGCCATTGTTTGGGGGCACTGTGGAAATGTTGGCTGCCAACATTTTGAGGTTCTGGGAACAGCTGGTGGCAGTTTCATGTTGTCTTACTAGTTCTACGTAGGGTCTCTAATTCTGGGTTATTCCCCACAAAAAATTAAGTGCCTCGTTCACTCATGTGTGAAAAGATGAATACTAATGAACTACTCTTAACCCTATGCATATTTAGAGAGAAAAAAATCCTAAAATTTCTGGGCATCGCCCCAGGCATGCTGGAAATCGTAGGCCTTTTTCTGTTTAGACATGTGTAGGATCCATGTGAACATTCCTTTGCATAGGATTGCACCCTAATATATTCTTTCAGTGAACTGCTCGCTTTGCTGCAGTGTTCCTTAGAAGAGTTGAATATGAGAAATTGATTCTTGGTTACTTAGTTAATTCTTGATTTTGCTCTACACACTGTCTAGAGGAAAAATGACTAAATCACAATTGCACCAAACCTTTTCTAACCACTTCTTTCCATTTGCGAGGATGTAATGAACTCTACAAGCCATAAAGAATTAGCCTCTCTATTATTAGCAGTAGCATGTATGGAGGTAGCAAAAGGGTATACTCTAAAATATAGTTTAAAGTTTTGTTTAAATCTTTAATGAAAAAATAATTGAAATATTTTTTTAATACAAAAGAGCGAATCACATAAATATTCAATGCTGGAAATCCCTCTTTTGTAAGACAAGAGAAGGAATGTAATTCTCTAATTGGTTGCTTGAAAGTAGCCACATTTTACCCTATTTTGCCTGTGGAGGAAAAAACGTAAGAACATAAGTGCCCTGCTGGATCAGACCAGAGACCTGTCTAGTACTGCATCCTGTTACCTACAGTAGACAACCAGATACCTATGGTAAACCTCCAGGGATGCAATCACCCTCTTCCACTGTTACTATTCACCAACTGATATTCAGAGACACGCTGACATGCATAACTCAGCAACCCATTGTGAGTTGTCATGTGAAATAAGCCATGATGGGTTGTTGTGTCATCTGAACCCGGACCACTTCCAGCAAGGTGGCTTGTTTTGGGGCAACAGCCACCCTTACAACTTATGGCTTGTTGTTGTAGCGGGTGCTTCACCCACGATGGGTTGGCATGTCATCTGAACCTCGCAGAGCCAACCCATTGTAGGTTGCAGCAATTGAGTACAGAGCTGCTCAGCAAGAGTGGCAACAATCCCTGCCACTCTTCCCAATGACAACTGCCTGAGCCATCTCAAGCCCCTCACACCAGTGACATCAGCTCCCATTCAGAGCATTTGCTGCGGTTATTGTGAATGGGAGCTGCGAAAAGGAGGAGGAGCCTAGATTTCTCTTAAAAGGACTTGGTGGAGGCTCTGGGAAGTGTGGAATGGAAGCAGAGCACCCACAAGTGTCAGCTGAACACTTAAAACCCTGGGGATCACTTTGCTAAGTGGGCGATCTTGTCCCCTTTTCCCGACCTGTCTGTGTCAACAGCTGTCTAATTAGCCTAAATGCAGACTCATCCTGTCAATTTCCTTGTATGTTTCATACTGCACTTCCTTCCCTTTGAAAGCTGAAACATACAAGGGCATTGACAAGGCAAGGCCATATATATTTGACAACCATATGTGCGCAGTTGCGCAACTGTGAAATTATATATATAATATAATTATATAATATATATCATGGCTCCATTTGTGCAAATGTTGGGGGGTGGGGGGAAAATGCTGTGGAACGAAAATGGGGTTGTGAGCGGAGGTGGGAGGGAGATGGGACGGGCAGACAAGTCGGGTTCTGCCATGCAGGACCCTGGGATTCCAGGTGGAGGACCAAGGGGGAGAACCCATGGTAAACCCTGTCTGTCAGATGTACTGTGCATTGAAAATAACCCATATTGTGTAACTAATTTGCAGGGTGGGTTGTCATGTGATGCAAACTCGTGTGGTGGCTCTGATCATAGATGTAGGGATGTCCTTTGTGGCTAAATCTGGCCCTTTTAGGGCCTGACATACTCCTCTGGTGCCTCCAGCTCAGCTTGCCTTTCCAAGCTGAGCCGAGGGTTTATTCCTCAAACCTGGGAATTTTCTTCCTTTTGTGGAAGTGAATTTTTCTGCAAAATTACAGCTGTAATTTTGCAGATAAATGCACTTCTGCAAAAGGTGGGAAGTTCCCTTCCGCCACTGCCACTCTGCACAAACCCTTTCCACTTTCCTTGCTGGTGTCAGTGTCGGCAAGAGAGCGCAAGGAGTTTGTGCATGGTGTGTGGGGGACTTCTGTAAGCAACCCCCCTGTCGATGTTGACATTGGCCAGGAGAGGTCGAGGGGTTTGCATATGGGAGTGCCAGCGGCGGAAATCTGCAAGCTGGCCCGACTCACACAGGTCAAGTCGGGCCAGTTCATAGACAAGCAAGCTGGAGTCCAGGGGGCCGAGCCGCCGAAAGCTCAGCAGACTAGACTCTCTGGATGGATTCCTCTGACATCCCTACCTAGAGGTAGTATGTCACCATCCTGACTGGTAGCCATTGATAAGACTCAACATCCATGAATTTGTCTAGTCCCCTTTTAAAGCTATCCGAGAATGGTGGATAGCTTTGAAAGACTACATCTCGTAGAAGGAAATTCCAGTTTAACTATGTGTTTGTGTGAAGAAGTACCTCCTTTTGTCCTAAATCTTCCACCATTCAGCTGAGCCTCTTCCTCCACTATAGGAATGAATTATCATGGTGTATAAAGCACAGCTCATTAAGCAGATATTTGCCCTCACCCCCGCTTCTGCCCCTGCAACATTTCAGCATTGGATTGCAGTTTAAGAAACAGCAGCACATAATAGCTCTTGTCAGCAAGTGACCTCTGCAGAGGCAAAAGGTTGTGTGGTAGTCTGAAAGGCGAATGGGACACCTAAGACCTAACCTGGTGAGCTAGGCTATTGAGGTCTAAATGTAGTTGATTCTCACCATTTTGTTTATCCTAGTGTAAACACATGGGCCTAATCTGGATCAAGACCTCTGTTTAAACTTCCCATCCAGCCACTTCCCTCCACTCCATTTTTTTTTTGCTCCCACACATGCACTGCAGGAACTAAATAAAGATACAAACTCCACTGACGCCATTTTTTCCCCTGACATAGAATTCCAAGCAGTACCAGCATATTTAACAAGACAGTGCTGGAGATTACAGGCGTGCTGTGCAGGGCCATAGGTCCTCTTGGTGACACCACTACGGGCAAGCAGGCAACGTGCCTGCCCACAACTAAGGGGTGGGAGCCAGCGACCACCTTGAGGCAAGGGACTGAGGTCATCCCCCAAGGGTCACCCCAAAACCTGTAGCCCGTACATGGGCTTGTCCCCCATGTACGTCTGCATGCCTTCCTCCATATCACAAGGTAGTACTCCTCTGACAAGAATCATTCTCATAAGTAAGACGTCACTTTAAGGAAAACCCCAAGACTTGCACAAAGAAAGCAGCAGCATCCTGATCCAGATTGGAGTGTTGCGTTGCTGCCATTTTGTGAAAAAGGAAGTGGCCAGCGTTAAGCACACTCACAAGTGAAGAATACTTAATATTATGTTCCATTTGAGTCTTACTCTCTGCCACCGTAGTGTTTTTCCAAATGAAGAAGATCCTGGTGCGTTAACTGCTGTGCTTTGGAACTGCCAGTATCGAAGACCAAAAGGCAGAGCCACGGTTCCGCAGGGGTCAGGTGATACAAAAGGCCAATGGGGTGCCTCTGAGCCTGCGTTCCTTCTCAGGCTTGTAGCATGAGTAAAATTCAAGCTATTCTCAGACAGCTCACCTGCTTAGCCATATGACAGCTCCTCTGGTAATGCCTGCTTTGCCTCCAGCTCCAACTCATTTTTGCAAGAGGTACAACACCCTCTCTTAAAGAAAGCTCAGAATATTGTATAGCTTTATACAATATAATGGGGGCCTCTATTTATTTATTTATGTATTCATTCATTCATTCATTCATTGCATTTCTATACCGTCCCATAGCCGAAGCTCTCTGTGTGGTTTACAGAAGTTAAAACATTAAACACAATATAAAAAGTTCAAAAGCCATTTACAAAAAAGCACACAGACGATATGCACAAACAACATATAACTAGAAGCAACACTGAACTATCAGTCATAACGAAAGACACATCCAGGACCGATTAAAACTCATCATGTGCTGCCAGATGCCTGGGAAAAGAGGTCTTAACCTGGCGCTGAAAAGATAATAATGTTGTCGCCAGGCAGACCTCATCAGGGAGCTTGTTCCACATATGGGGGGCCACCGCTGGGAAGGCCCTCTCCCTCGTTGTTGTCTTCTGAGCTTCCCTTGGAGGAGGCATTCCGAGGACAGCCTGTAATGCCTGTAATGTTGTGGCCCTTTTAAGGCCCCCATTTGTGTAAATGGGATTCTTAAGAAAAAGAACAAGCAGCCACTTGAGTGGAAAATGGCAGCTTGCTGAAGGAGCAGGTGCCCATGTGCCGCCGTCGAGCACCCTGTGGACTGCCCCGCAGCTCGCCCTGCACCACTCGTCTGGCTCGGGCAAGTGCTGGGGGCCAGCAATTGCTGCTCGGTGGCCCGTCCATCCTTGCCTCATACTTCTGCATCCAAAATATATGGCATACATAAATGGCGGATGATGAGGTGGAACAACCAAATGTTAAAGTCTGCCAACAAGACAAGTGATGATTCAAGTGTTTACAATTCCAGCAGGTTTCCTTATTGTAGAACGTTCTGTCCAGTATTACAACGTGTCACGAAGGCCTTGGACTCTTTCCGCTGCCTATACTTTTCAACACCTCACTGTCAAGCCAGACAACATATATTTTCCTCCTCTTGACACCCACAGCTTTAAATGAATTTTTCTGAATACAAACCAGGCATTGTCACTGTCAGTCTTTGCTTTATTTTTCTGTTGGTTCCTGACTCTTGATTTTACTGTAATTCGAGATGCTTGAGGGGCAAATTCTATTATTAAATGGTACATTTTGCTCTAAACTTAAATCATCTCTATGTGGAGGCAGCGTCGTATTTGTCCTTCAGCAGTAAAGTAGGCGGCGGGGTGGGGGGGGGGAGAGTTGCATCGCTTGCCGGTCTTAGTTCTGTAGCCTGACTTCTTTCCACTTCTGTTGTAATAAGAGTATCCTTGCATACTGAGCAACTGCAGCCTATCCCCATTCATGTATACTTCTTCACAGGGCACGTGTAGGGTGGCCATGTCTCCCGCTTTACAGAAAACAGTCCTCTATTTGAAGATGTCCTCTTTGTGAAGGGTTGTCCAGTCCAAAGCCTGTTTAAAGATAAAGAACCATAAGAAGGGAGGGAGTGCAAGTGCCTTGAAGCTGCCCATCAAGAGTTGGCACCTGGACAGCAGCCAGATGAGCAGGCAGACAGGTCACCTGGTGACAGTCTTCCCCCTACAGACTGTATTGTATTTCTATTTAAGTTAGAATCATAGAATCATAGAATAGTATGGTTGGAAGGGGCCTACAAGGCCATCGAGTCCAACACCCTGCTCAATGCAGGAATCCAAGTCAGAGCATCCCTGACAGATGGCTGTCCAGCCTCGTCTTGAATGCCTCCAGTGTGGGAGAGCCCACCACCTCCGCAGGTAATTGGTTCCATTGTCGTATTGCTCTAACAGTCAGGGAGTTTTTCCTGATGTTCAGCCGGAATCCGGCTTCCTGCACCTTAAGCCCATTATTCCGTGTCCTGCACTCTGGGATGTTCAAGAAGAGATCCTGGTCTTCTTCTCTGTGACAACCTTTCAAGTACTTGAAGAGTGCTATCATATCTCCCCTCAGTCTTCTCTTCTCAAGGATAAACATGCCCAGTTCTTTCAGTCTCTCTTCATAGGACTTTGTTTCCAGCCCCTGATTATCTTTGTTGCCCTCCTTTGAACCCTCTCCAGTTTGTCTGCATCCTTCTTCAAGTGTGGTGCCCAGAACTGGACACAGTACTTCCCGGGATTTGGAAGCTATGCTTCTATTAATGCAGCCCAAAATAGCATTTGCCTTTTTTGCAGCCACATCACATTGTTGGCTCATATTCAGCTTGTGATCGACAACAATTCCAAGATCCTTCTCGCTTGTAGTGAGGTTGAGCCACGTATCCCCTATCTTGTAACTGTGCATTTGGTTTCTTCTTCCTAGGTGCAGAACTTGGCATTTATCCCTATTAAATGCCATTCTGTTTTTTTCTGCCCAGCACTCCAGTCTATCCAGATCACTTTGAATTTTGTTTCTGTCTTCCAAAGTATTAGCCATCCCACCCAATTTTGTGTCATCTGCAAATTTGATCAGCATTCCCTGCACCTCCTCCTCCAAGTCATTACTAAAAATGTTGAAGAGCACTGGGCCCAGGACTGAGCCCTGCGGTACCCCACTCGTTACCTCTCCCCACTTTGGGAAGGTCCCATTGATAAGCACTCTTTGAGTCCGATTCTGTAGCCAACTGTGGATCCACCAGATCATTGTTTCATCTAGCCCACTTTGAGCTAGTTTGCTCATCACGATATCATGGGGCACTTTGTCAAAAGCTTTGCTGAAGTCGAGGTATATGATGTCTACAGCATTCCCACGGTCTACAAGGGAGGTTACTTGATCAAAAAATGAGATCAGATTTGTCTGGCAGGACTTGTTTTTGACAAATCCATGTTGGCTTCGAGTAATCACGGCGTTGTTGTCAAGGTGCTTCCAGATGGATTCCTTTATCATCTCCTCCAGCATTTTCCCAGGGATTGATGTCAGACTGACTGGTCTGTAGTTCCCAGGTTCCTCCTTTTAACCCTTTTTGAAGATAGGGACAACATTAGCCCTCCTCCAGTCATCTGGCACTTCCCCCGTCCTCCATGATTTCTCAAAGAGAATAGACAGCGGTTCTGAGAGTTCTTCTGCCAGTTCCTTTATGACTCTAGGATGCAGTTCATCTGGCCCTGGAGATGTGAACTCATTCAAAGTAATTAGGTGTTTCTTGACCATATGCCTATCGATCTCAACCTGCACTCCTGCCCCTTCAGCCTGTACTTCGCCTTTGCCAGGGGGGTCATAGACCCTCTTTTGGGAGAAGACTGAGCCAAAGTAGGAATTGAGCACCTCTGCCTTTTCTTTGTCATCTGTTATCGTTTTGCCATCCTTATTTAATAGCTGAACCACCATTTCTTTCCTCTGCCTTTTACTATGCACGTAGCTGAAGAAAGCCTTTTTGTCGCTTTTAGCATCCCTTGCTAACCTCAGCTCATTCTCAGCTTTAGCTTTCCTGACGCCATCCCTGCAATTCTGTGCTATCTGCCTGTACTCTTCCTTTGTGGCTTGGCCTTCTTTCCACTTCCTATATGTGTCCTTTTTTGTTTTCAGGTCATCCCTAAGCTTTTTGTGAAGCCACATTGGCTTCTTCTGTTGTCTTCCACCTTTTCTTCTTGTTGGAATTGTTTGTGATTGTGCCTTGAGAATTTCCTTTTTTAAAAGCTCCCACCCATCTTGGACTCCTTTTCTCGTTAGCGTAGCTTGCCATGGGACCTTACTGATCATTGTTCTGAGTTTATTAAAATCGAATTATAAAATCGAGTTACAGGAATTATTTCTAAATTTGCATCTGTACACATAAATTGTCATATGCAAATGTTATGCAAATCTGTGCCTAAGTGGCCACCTTATCAGTATGGCTTCCAACACTTCTCTTTTCAGAAATTAAACCTGTCCTACCACCATTCTGGAAAGATGAAAAAAAATGTGAAACTTTTAAAGGTTATGTCAGTGCTTTGGACTTCATGAGAGGTACCTGAGTTCAGCAGTAGAGCACATGCTTTGCAGGCTGATGGTTCCAGGTTCAAACCCTGGCATTTCAGTTAAATGGATTAAGAACATAAGAGCCATGCTGGATCAGAACAAGGGTCCATCTAGTCCAGCATTCTGTTCACACAGTGGCCAGCCAGCTGTTGACCAGGAACCCACAAGCCGGGCCTGAGCACAACAGCACCCTCCCACCCATGTTCCCCAGCAACTGGTGTACATAGGCTCACTGCCTCTGGTACTGGAGGTAGCACATAGCCATCAGGACTAGTAGCCATTGATAACCATTTCCTCAAGGAATTTGGCCATCCTTCTTTTAAAGCCATCCAAATTGGTGGCCATCACGACATCCTGTGGTAGCGAATTCCATAGTTGATGTGGAATGCCTCTGCCGGAGTCCTTGGAGAACTGCATGGGGGCTCTTTTCAGACCTCATTATGAACACATAGAGATTAGCCATGCGTGAGCCAATGCCCCCTCCCATCCCGCTCCACACGTTCACAGAATAATCCAAGTGAGGCTGCCTCCAAAGGGAAAGCTACCTTTATATTGGTTCAAGCAGATTGACTTGAACAACAGTTGTGTGCGGGACAGGAGACTCCTTGAAACTGAAAGGCAGGATAAAAAATATTTCAGAAATAAGGGCATAAGCTAGCCAAGCAAGGTCCTTTTCAAATGATCTTGGGGAAAAGTTGGGCCCATATTTAGGTCTCTCCCATTGAAATCAACGGGACTGGAAAGTGCTTAACTTTGGTTGGATTGTGCTCTGAATAAATAGAATCAGGAAAGCCTCACGGCAAATTGACCCCTCATGTTTGAGAACTGCATTCGCAGAGTATTAATGCTTCTCTTGGATGCTGATACTTCATGTCAAGGTTTTCTCACAATTATATCAAGCGGTGCCGGCTCCAGGTTTTTGAGGACCCTTGGGCAAGACATCCTCAGTGGGCCCCCTCCCTCAGTGAGTACGCCTTCTTACTGACGTTGTCACTAGCTGCTATTGCTGCTCATCCTCGCTCTCATCATTGCAAGCACATCCTTGCCTGACAGCAGAGAAGCAGTGAGCAGGTAGGCAGTAGCATCTACTGCTCCTCCCCCCCACCACTTGCCAGAGCAAGAGGCAAATAAACAAGCAGGTTGCAATGATGAAGAGGAGGAGCAAGTCCAGGGGACTTGTGTCAGAGGGCCCCTGCTGGGCTGTGGGCCCTTGACAGGTGCTCCACCATGCCTATCCTTGACGCCAGCCCTGATTCCAAGCACGTTTTTCTTGTCCAAAATTATGCATTCATATTGCTGTGATCCAGGCCCCAGTTTTATGCAGATATGTCAGGCCACCCACCTTTGTCACTCTCTTTGGTCAAGGCAGCCAGGGTCAGATTTTAAAACCTTGCAAACTCCAAATGAGACTCCCATGCTTATCCTAATACATGTTGGTATATATATAAGTAAATGCAGCATGCATGCTGCAAACACAGATATGTTCCTTGGTGTCCTGGTAACCATGTTCCCCACATCAATCCAGGGCTTGTTTATTTCTAGACCGGTAGCTATGTTGGTCTGTTGTAGCACATACAACAAAGAGCCTTGTTTCACTGCTGCATCTGGTAAAGTGGGCTCTTCTCCACCAATGTTTATGCCATAATAAATGTGTTCGTCTTTAAGGTGTCACAAGACACTCTGTTGTTTTTTGTTAATGCGTGTATGTTCTTTAAATTCTTTTTTTATTGGATCTTGTTATTGTCTTGGATTTACTCAGATGGAAAAGGCAGGATAAAATTAATGTTAATGAATCAATGAATCTGCTTATTTATTTTGTTTTAGAGCTTTTGCCAGTGGCCGAGGGGCATATCTGTTGATAGTTAGCTGCTGAGGTTATTATCTGGGAGTATTTTATTGCTACTGCTATTATTTGAGTTTTACTACATTTTGTTAGCCTCTATATTATAGTTGGAAAGTGTGCATTGCATTTTTAAAGCTCGTACATTTTCCCAGGTGCCTCTGAGCAGAGAGTGAGATTTATAAATAACTAAACAATCCCTTGGGGGCTGGAGACATGGGGTAGCCCACATTAAACTTTTGAGAGGTTGCTAGCAAAAATGGGATGAAGATATGTTTCAGAGCTTTTTTCAGGCTTAACTTCAGACAAAGTAATATTTACGTTTTGAGTCAGTGTTCTTTCATATAAGTGATTGATTTTGTGCCCAGTGTAGTGTATTGATCAAAACTCTAGCTGAAGAGATATTAATAAATCTAACTTGCGCTTTGGTCTGGATATGATTACAAGGGCTGAAGAAGCTAATGGAGTTTTCCAACAGATCTTCAATGTTTTCCTCTCAATATATTTCTTGTGGTTTTGTGTTACAATATATGAATTCATAAGCTCCATAATGAGTGGCACATTTGATCTAGTTTTCTTATTTGTTACTTTGATGCATTAATCAAAATTTACAGTATGAATTCTTGTCATCTGCTTCCCATGCCTCTCTCAGTTTCTAAAGGGTTTTTTTTAATCCTTTCCTGTCTCTTAATCAATCTTTCAATTTGTTCCATGTTAATAACAGCATTTTAGCCAAACTATATAAAGGAGTTATGTTTGTTTTAGATGAGTTATACCACCCAAACAGAGCATTTCTTCTTTCTAAATTACAAATGTATGGCATGATCCATCCCCTCCCAGTGGTGCAAAGCAGAATGTGAATAGCCTTACTCATTCTGGAGGGATGTTGATTGACATCGAAGGGAGCCTCTGCTTCTTTCCTCTTCTCCCCCTGCCAGTCTTCACTGAGGCTGCTATGCCAACTTCACTTCAGCATCCCTGGCTGTTCTCCATGCCACACATACTGGCATTCAATGGCCTTCTCTCTGTGTTCCTAGGACAGATATGTCACATATCCTATGTGGGAGTACATAGGCAGCTGCCTTATACAGAGCCAGACCATTGGTTCATCTAGCCCAGGCGTAGGCAACGTGGCACCCATGGGCACCAGTGTACCCGCAAAAATCTTTCTTGGCACCTGCCAAGGTATCCTACCCCTCTCCTTTTTCTTTTAAATAACAAAATTTCTTATTGGCAGCAGGGATCGCTTCAAAGCAAAGTGAGGGCCTCTAGCTGCTCCTGTCTTCTCTTCCCATGAATGCCTCTGGGCCACATGTGGGGCTCAGAGACATTCTTAGGAAATGAAGATGGCATGTGGCTGCAGGCCGATGCCTCCATCCCATGTTGTGATGGTGCCCAGGAGAGTTTCTTAAGTTGCCAAATATGCCAACAGGCCGCAAAAGGTTAACCCCCTGATCTAGCCCATCATTGTCTACTCTGGCTGATGGTGGCTCTCTGAGGTCTGGCTGGGGCATGCTGGGAGTTGTAGGACTTTTTTCTGCCTAAACATGCATAGAATTGTTCCTTTACTGTTTCCCAGAGACAAACCCACATTGCTAAACGATATAGGAAGTACTGAATTTCACATGTAATTATGGTTCCTGTTTTGTTTAGTGAGAACTACAGTAATTGAAACGGATGTCTACGTTAACAGCATTGGGCCAGTTGATCCAATTAATATGGTAAGTTATGATTTTAATAAACTTTCAAGGTAAGACTTTTTTTAACATCTATCTGCTTGCCAATGCCTCTCACACTTGGAGTGCTATCAAGAGACAGAGCAACCTTGCACTTTTGAAAAGAGATGATTACTTTGAATGAGATAGCTGAGACATCAAGTATTCCGTGAGGCAGTATTTGCTTATCAAAGAAAACTTACTAAATTAGAGTCATAAAAGAAAAATCCAGTTTTTGAAAGAAAACTACATTAACCTTATTCAAATGGGTCCTTTTTATTTCTTATCCATACAATCTGGAAAGTACTGCTTGGCAGATGAAAACTAAATAAGGCTCAAGCTGAATATGATTCTAGTAAGTTTTAAAAGTTAATAAATAGTCTTAAGATAGGAGATACTTGTGCTGTTTAAGATTAATGCAGTTTTCCTGCCTTACATATCTTATGTAAGTTTAACAAAACTCTAGTTAGGTAGTGTCTGGCCTCCAACACGAGTTTGGGACTGAGAGAGTCTTGGTTGCCCTGGTGACCTATGCTGGGAACAATTTTATTTATTTATTTGTTACATTTATATCCTGCTGTGAAGGTTTGAGGCCTACAGGGGCAAAGGCATTTTTTTTTTGTAGGGAGGGGGTATCCCTGAGAGGAGTAGTTTCATTTCCCCACTTAACTTTCATTTTTATTTCCCCAGTTAAGTTTCATTTCTTCAGGTTTGAATCAGTACTTTCAATTTTGAGAGAGGAGGGTGCCAGGGGGCCCTAGCCAGCCTCTTTCAGTCTACTTCAGTAGCCAACTCCAGACACAGACAAAGGATTCTTTTCAAGGCTTTATTCCTTTTACAACTTAATAACTCTATCACCAGTGACTAAGCTATGAACAGCAGAGTAACCTATGCCCCGGGTTGGAAACAGTTGGTCCCGGTTTGAACGAGAATCACTTGCAGACCCTGAACTTATGGGCTAAGGAGAGTCCCTCCCCTTTTCCCTTGGGTCCTCTGGACATGACCGTTGCTTGCACGTCAAACGGGCGCTACGCCTCCTTTCCGCGCCCTCCATAGCTCGTCGCTCTTTGCATCTGCGTCGAGCATCCAGCCAGCCCTTCTCCCACGCGCTTTCACTCCCAGGACCGCTATCTATGTCTGGAATGCTGGCAGGAGGAATCTCTGCCAGCTACAGGGCCTGGGAGGGATAAGCGCGCTCCTCTCCCACGGACGGCTGTTCCTCCTCAGAATCAGAACTGCTCTGAGGTTCTGTGGGCTCAGTGTCCATAGAACCTCAGTATATACTGACATTGGGTATATAAAGAGAGCAAGAGAGCCAGTAAGAACAAAGCCAGAGAGACCCGAGCATGAAGAGAGAGCAGGAAGAAGCAGCCTGGAGAAGTCTAAATGCAGCTAGGGTAAAGAAACTTGCATTTTGCAACTTCTGCTTTCTCTTAAAGCCTTTTGTATCACACAGCTTTATTCTGCAAATACCTTTAATTGTGATTTGCTTGCTTTAATCTACCAGTAAAGCCTGTGTCTAGAGTGTCAGTCATCACACGCCTACAGCCTAAACCCCATGTTATTGGAAAGGGGAAGGTAAAAGAAGGAAGGTGGGACTCTTAAGGAGACAAGATATCCTTAAGGAGTTGCTCAGGTGGTCCAGGTCATAAGGGGAACCCTGGCACTTGTCTTTCCTCCAAGGAGCCCAAGGTGGTGTACATGATCTTCCCCTCCATTTTATCCTCAAAACAACCCTGTGAGGTAGGCTGAGAGTCAGTGACAGGCCCAAAGTTGTGCAAGGAGCTTCATGGCTAAGTGGGGACTAGAACCCAAGTCCCAGTTCAACACTCTAACCGCTACTTACTTACTTTATTTAATTAATTAATTTCTTAATCACCCATCTGGCTGGTCACCCAGCCACTCTGGGCGTTGCACAATAATTTGTTGCTGTTTATTCGGTCGCTTCCGACTCTTCATGACTTCATGGACCAGCCCACGCTAGAGCTTCCTGTCGGCCGCCACCACCCCCAGTTCCCCCAAGGTCGAGTCCGTCACCTCCAGAATATCATCCATCCATCTTGCCCTTGTTCGGCCCCTTGTACAATAATACAAACAGTTAAAAAATAATAAAATTACACATTAAAACATCATTTTCTAAAATATCCCTAGCCCACCCTAAATGCCTGCCTGAACAACCACGTTTTTAATGCGTGGCGGAAGCTCACTGAAGAGGGGGCATGGTGGAGTTCCCTAGGGAGGGAGTTCCACAGAGTGGGGGCCGCCACAGAGAAGGCTCTCTCCCTCGTCCTCACCAGCCTAGCTGTCCTGGCTGATGGGACAGAGAGAAGGCCATCCGAGGCTGATCTTTTTGAGCAGCCTGTCTGGTGTTGCTGGAGGCGCTCCTTGAGGTAGACTGGGCCAGAACCATATAGGGTTTTAAAGGTCAAAACCAACACCTTGAATTTGGCCCAGAAAACAACTGGTAACCAGTGCAACTCCTTCAGCACTGGAGTGATGTGATCATGCCTGTGGCTGCCTTTAATCAGGCGAGCCGCCACGTTCTGTACCAGCTGCAGCTTCCGAACCATCTTCAAGGGTAACCCCACGTAGAGCACATTACAGTAGTCTAGACGAGAGGAGACCAGGGCATGTACTATCGATGGGAGCAGATGGTCGGGAAGGTAAGGGCGCAGCCGCCGTATCAGATGGAGTTGGTAGAGTGCTGTCCGGCTCACAGCTGACACCTGAGCCTCCATGGACAGCTGGGAGTCTAAAATGACCCCCAGGCTGCTGACCTGGTCTTTCAAGGGTAGCCGTACCCCATTCAACACCAGGTCAACGTCCCCCAACCTCCTCCTGTTCCCCACCAAAAGTACCTCGGTCTTGTCAGGGTTCAGCTTCAGCTTATTCCTCCCCATCCAGCCACTCACCGCCTACACTACACTGGATCTCAGGAGGAGCATATTTCTGTCAGTCCTGCTGAACCTCTCAGTGGCTTTCAATGCCATTGAGCATGCTATCTATGCATATCCATGCTATGAATGCCTGGTGGGAATGGGGCTTGGCTCATCGAGGGTAGGTTACAGATTGTGGTGCTGGGGAATTACTGTTCAACCCCATAGCTATTGGTTTCTGGAACCCCCCCCCCCATATGCTGTTTAACATCTTCATGAAACTGCTGGGGGAGGTTGTCTGGAGATTTGGAGTACAGTGTCATTAGTATGCTGATGGAACCCAGTTTGTGGTCTCACTCGCATCAGGTTCCAGTGGAGGCAGTGGAGCTTTTGAAGCCAGCAATGAACGGGGTGTGAGCAAACAAGCTGAAACTAAACCTGACAGCATAAAAATGCTTTTGGTCAGTAGGAAAGCCAACTAGGCACACAACCTTTTTGGGATGGGGCTGCACTCCAATTGATAGGCCAGGTTAGCAGCTTGGAAGTGCACCTGAACCCACCCTTCTCTTAGATGGGGAGGGAGTGGCTTTGGCCCGGACTGTCTCTGCCCAGTTTTGGCTGGAGTGCCAACTATGCCCTTTCTAGAGGAAGCAGATCTGGCCACTGTCACACATGCCTTGGTCACATCTAGGTGAGATTACGTCAGTGTGCCCTATGTGGGATTGCCTTGAAAAAGTGTTTGGAAATTTCATCTAGTGCAGGGTGCTGCCAGGGGGCCGCTTTTTGGAGTACGCAAGTACAGCAGTGGAGGGCAGACATCAGGCTTGTGGGATCTCCTTTTCTCCTAGAACACCAAGCTCTACCAACTAGTGCAAAACAGAGGCACGGGAAGGACGCACATTTAGAATTAAAGGGCAGGATGCCTCTGAGCACATGTTCAGCCCAGGAATCTGTTTTCACTACTGGGGGGTGCAGGGAGGGCATGGCAAGAGCAGGACATACAAATCTTCATACCACACTCACAAGCCTGCCACAGCCTGTCTCCAGCCTCTTTCTCCCCTAGCCTCTGCATGTGTCTTCCTGTCTCCTGGTCAGCATCTCTTTCTCTCTAGTTCACCTGGATGCTGGAACAGAAAGAGTGCAAGAGAGAGCAAGAGAGACAAGAGGCACAGTAGCCTAATATCTGTGTTGTGTGACTGCTTGCCTCCCAGTCAGCATCTCCTTCTCTGTTATTTCCTGAAACATGGAGTAGCTAGATTGTCTTTAGATCAGGGGTGGGCAACTTCTTTGATCCCAATGGCTGCATACTGCAATGAGCAATAGGCTGTGGGTCTGTAGCGGGTATGGCTAAAGGTGGCAGCAGGTGGGTCCCGGGCTGGCAGGCATAGACAGGGCTAGCGTCCCCTCACCTCTGACTGTCTTGCTGCCTCATGCATGCATACTCCCAGCACACATGGGCACATGCACACCCACATACATGTTTGCCCCATCTCAGTGCATACCTATCTCCCCTTTTATAGATATAGATATACAAATGTACACACATGAGCGCGTGCGCGCGCGCGCACACACACACAGAGGTGCACATGCACACACCCCTAACAGAATGTCCCCAGTTTAGTCCTGGATATCTCCTGCTGAAAGGGTCTCAGGCAGCAGGCTGGGAAAAACCTCCGCTGAGAACGTGTAGAGTTGCTGCCAGCCAGATTAGACAATGCGTGGCTTAGATAGTCCAGTGATCTGGCCATTTTGTATATTCAGATCTACAGGCTTGCAGATGGGGAGCAGCCAGGACTTGGGGCAAACCATTTGTCCTGTAGTTAGACTTGGTCCCTATAGGTGCCTGAGGCTGCAATCCTATGCACACTTACCAGACAGCAAGTCCCATTGAACTCAATGGGGCTTACTTCTAACTAGACATGTATAGGATTGTACCATGAGAATATTACGAGGTTTATTCCCCCTTTCAAATAATCTACCTCCCCTGCAACGCCTTCTAGTTTGTTTCGGCATGTTCACTGAAATCCAAGTGTTGGTAGTGGAGAGGAAGGGGAAAGGATACAGTGGAATTCCTGTGATGATAATTTGGGATGCTTGAGGAATTTGATCTCTGTGAATTCTGATGCAAACTGACTTGATCTGCACCTCCTGGTCTAATGTGCCAATTGGGATGAAGATTTTGTACTTCTCCAAATGCTGCAGTACAGTGCTCAGCTCAAAGAAATATCAAAGTCTGCATTTTGAAAGAAAATATAGTCAAAAATACATATTCACATTCATATTTCAATATGAATTCTTGTGCAGATTTTTAAAAATGCATAAACAGAATGGACATATGAGTGAAGACCTGCAAAAGAGATGTAGACTGGAAATAGCCTGATCTAATTATCCCTACTAGCGATTTCCTTCTGTGTGGACAGCTCTTCAGTTATAGAATCATAGAATAGTAGGGTTGGAAGGGGCCTACAAGGCCATCGAGTCCAACCCCCTGCACAATGCAGGAATCCAAGTCAGAGCATCCCTGACAGATGGCTGTCCAGCCTCGTATTGAACGCCTCCAGTGTGGGAGAGCCCACTACCTCCCTAGGTAATTGGTTCCATTGTCGTATTGCTCTAACAGTCAGGAAGTTTTTCCTGATGTTCAGCCAGAATCTGGCTTCCTGTAACTTGAGCCCATTATTCCGTGTCCTGCACTCTGGGATGATCAAGAAAAGATCCTGGCCTTCCTCTCTGTGACAACCTTTCAAGTACTTGAAGAGCGCTATCATATCTCCCCTCAGTCTTCTCTTCTCAAGGCTAAACGTGCCCAGTTCTTTCAGTCTCTCCTCATAGGGCTTTGTTTCCAGTCCCCTGATCATCTTTGTTGCCCTCCTCTGAACCTTCTCCAGTTTGTCTGCATCCTTTTTCAGGTGTGGTGCTCAGAACTGGACACAGTACTCCAGATGAGGCCTAACCAGTGCTGAGTAGAGGGGAACTAGTACTTCCCGGGATTTTGAAGCTATGCTTCTATTAATACAGCCCAAAATGGCATTGGCCTTTTTTGCAGCCACATCACATTGTTGGTTCATATTCAGCTTGTGATCTACCACAATTCCAAGATCCTCCTCGCTTGTAGTGTTGTTGAGCCACGTATCCCCCATCTTGTAACTGTGCATTTAGTTTCTTTTTCCTAGGTGCAGAGCTTGGCATTTATCCCTATTAAATGTCATTCTGTTGTTTTCTGCACAGCACTCCAGTCTTTCAAGGTCACATTGAATTTTGTTTCTGTCTTCCAAAGTACTAGCTGTAGGGATGTACGAAAGTCACTTACCTTTTTGCAGCTTGGCTTCGCGGTGGGGGGGTGGCGTTTCGCTTCTCCCCCCGAAGTTCAGGCGAGGCGGGGGAGGCGTCCCGCCTCGCCCAGCCGAAATTTCGTCCGGGGAGAAGCACCCCATCTCCCCGGCCGCGAAACAAAAAGTGAAAAAAAACCCAAAACAAACCCCCGTGATAGGCTACGTAACGATTAATGTAGCCTATCACGGCTAGATTTCCAAAGTCAGCCGTGATAGGCTATGTTAATCGTCACGTAGCCTATCACGGGTGACTTTGGGGGGGGAAGCGCGTACGCAAATGGCGGCGGCCCATGGGCGCCGCCATTTGCGTTCCTTATTTTGGCACGTCTAGTCTACGTAAAGATTTACATAGACTAAGGCGAAAATAAGGCTATTTGCATTGCCCTTATTTTCGCCGTAGTCTACGTAAATGTTTACGTAGACTAGACGTGCCAAAATAAGTAACGCAAATGGCGGCGTCCATGGGCCGCCACCATTTGCGTACGCGCTTTTTTTTCTTTCCCCAAAGTCACCCGTGATAGGCTACGTGACGATTAACGTAGCCTATCATGGCTGACTTTGGAAATCTAGCCGTGATAGGCTACGTTAATCATTACATAGCCTATCACAGGGTTGTTGGTTTTTTTTACTTTATTTTGTAATGGCGGTGGCGGCAGCCGGTCGGAAGACTGGCCGCTGCCCCCACCCCCACCCCCGCCGAACCGCCGCTGGGACCCGCCGCCGAGAGGGACATTTGCAGGAGGTAAGTCCCATCCTGGGGGGGGCGGGGGGTGGAGAATTTCACCACCAATTTCGGGGGGCCGAATGCGTTGGCATTCGGCCTCACCGAGATTCATGGAGAAATTCTCAGAAATTCTCCGCCATCCCTAGCTATCCTGCCCAATTTTGTCTCATCTGCAAATTTGATCAGCATTCCCTGCACCTCCTCTTCCAAGTAATTACTAAAAATGTTGAAGAGCACTGGGCCCAGGACTGAGCCCTGCAGTACCCCACTCGTTACCTCTCCCCAGTTTGAGAAGGTCCCATTGATAAGCACTCTTTGAGTCCGATTCTGTAGCCAACTGTGGATCCACCGGATCGTTGTTTCATCTAGCCCACTTTGAGCTAGTTTGCTCATCACGATATCATGGGGCACTTTGTCGAAAGCTTTGCTGAAGTCGAGGTATATTATGCCTACAGCATTCCCACGGTCCACAAGGGAGGTTACTTGATCAAAAAATGAGATCAGATTCATCTGGCAGGATTTGTTTTTGACAAATCCATGTTGGCTTAGAGTAATCACTGCATTGGTTTCAAGGTGCTTACAGATGGATTGCTTTATCATCTGCTCCAGAATTTTCCCAGGGATTGATGTCAGACTGACTGGTATATAGTTCCCAGGTTCCTCCTTTCTACCCTTTTTGAAGATAGGGACAACATTAGCCCTCCTCCAGTCATCTGGCACTTCCCCCGTCCTCCATGATTTCTCAAAGAGAATAGACAGCGGTTCTGAGAGTTCTTCTGCCAGTTCCTTTATTACTCTAGGTTCATCTGGCCCTGGAGATGTGAACTCATTCAAAGTAATTAGGTGTTCCTTGACCATATGCCTATTGATCTCAAGCTGCATTCCTGCCCCTTCAGCCCGTACTTTGCCTTTGCCAGGGGGTCATAGACCCTCTTTTGGGAGAAGACTGAGCCAAAGTAGGAATTGAGCACTTCTGCCCTTTCTTTGTCATCTGTTATCATTTTGCCATCCTTATTTAATAGCTGAACCATTTTTTTCCTCTGCCATTTACTATGCACATAGTTGAAGAAAACCTTTTTGTTGCTTTTAGCATCCCTCGCTAACCTCAACTCGTTCTCAGCTTTAGCCTTCCTGACGCCATCCCTGCAGTTCTGTGCTACCTGCCTGTACTCTTTCTTTGTTGCTTGGCCTTCTTTCCACTTCCTATATGTGTCCTTTTTTGTTTTCAGATCATCTCTAAGCTTGTTGTGAAGCCACATTGGCTTCTTCTGTTGTCTTCCACCTTTTCTTCTTGTTGGAATTGTTTGTAATTGTGCCTTGAGAATTTCCTTTTTTAAAAGCTTCCACCCATCTGGGACTCCTTTTCTCGTTAGCGTCACTTGCCATGGGACCTTACTGACCATTGTTCTAAGTTTATTAAAATCAGATTTCCTAAAATCCACAGTACGCATTTGACTACACTCAGCTTTTGCTTCCCTTAGAACCAAGAACTCAAGTACAACATGGTTGCTTTCCCCCAGAGTTCCTGTAGCTGCTACTTTATCCACTAAGTCATCTCTGTTGGTTAGGATCAAGTCAAGGATAGCCGATTCTCTAGTTCCTTCTTCTACTTTCTGTAGGAGGAAGTTATCTGCCACACAAGTCAGGAATTTCCTGGAGGGGCCATGTTTTGCAGAATTTGTCTCCCAACAAATATTGGGGAAATTGAAGTCCCCCATTATTACTACATCATGCTTTCTTAAAATATTAGCTATTTGCTTTTCAAAAGTTTCCTCCTCGTCTTCTCCTTGATTGGGTGGCCAGTAGTAGAGTCTGACCACCAGGTTCCTTTTATTCTTTGCTCCATTTGTTTTGATCCAAATGCTCTCAATGGGGCTACCAAGCTCATCCTCCTGTATTTCTGTGCAGAGATATGTATTTTTCACATACAGTGCAACCCCACCTCCCTTTCTGTTCCTCCTGTTCTTTTTGAACAAATTATATCTTCAATTGCTATATTGCAGTCATGAGAATCATCCCACCAAGTCTCAGTTATACCTATCAAGTCATAATTTCCCTCTTGTATTAAGAGTTCAAGTTCGTTCTGTTTGTTTCCCATACTCTGGGCATTAGTATATAGACATCGAAGACCATGTGCTTCATAGTCTGGCTTTCTTCCTACATGTGTTTGAAGACTATTATTGGGCGTTATCAGAGCTGTTCTCTCCATTGCAGTGCGTGGGCCTACGTCCATTGTTACCCCCAACTTTCCATCTCCCTTCCCCATAGGATTCAGTTTAAAGCCCTCCTGATGAAGTTCTTCATGCTGCGGCCAAACACATTCTTCCCATCCTTTGTGAGGTGCTACCCGTCCCTTGCCAACAGCCCATCTTCCAGGAAGTATAGCCCGTGGTCCCAGAATCCAAATCTCTCTCGTCGGCACCACCTTTGTCATTCACCCGGAGTATTTTTCGTTCCCTTTCTATCCCTCTTCTAACTACTGGAAGGATGGATGAGAAAACTATCTGGGCCCCAATGTTCTTGAGTTTCCTTCCTAGAGCTTCAAAGTCTGACGTGATTTCTTCGTAGCTCTGCTTGGTGGTATCATTTGTTCCCACATGGATGAGGAGAAAGGGAAGAAGGGGAAGGAAGTTCACATGTACAAAAGGATTCCCCAGAAGATTGTGCTCTAGTTGTGTACATGGGGATATTTTTTCAGATCTCCTCATCATGTGTTTTCATTAACCCTATGGTTGTGAGAGAGGGAAGCTATGGATCATTATGAATGACATTGAGACCTTCGAATACTCTAGTACAAGCTCTCACCCCAGTTCTCCCAAGTGGTGAGAACTCCAGGGGTGCAAGAATTTACCCAGGGCTTTGGTTTCCTTTGATGAGGTCACTGGAAACTTATGGCATTTTGTAATATTTGGTTTATTTACAAATATACAGGTTCAGGATAAGTGGAGATTCACAACATTAACACCCCAGTAGATTTCTGTTGCCCATTAGGTTTCTAGGTAGGCCCTTGGACCTAAAAATGCTTCCAGACCCCCAGTCTCAATTATATTTTTCTGACGCCAGCCTGATCTTCTCTGAGTCTCTCTCAGCAGTAATTCACTCAAGTGGCTTCCATTGTTCCTCACACAGACACAGGACATTCCTTAGGGGAGCAGGGAAAGGGGAAATCCAGTGGAATTTTCTCCCCACCTTTCTGGCCCATTGACAAAGGAAGCAGATTATGACCATTCAGTGAACTCAGGGATATTAGGAAGCTAGAAAACCAGGATATTTTACAACCAGAGCCACTGGGTTAAAGGGAGCCCCAAAGGTCATTTAGACCAATCCCAAACCCATAACAGTTCATTTAAGCTGTCATTTCAGATAAGACCTCTAACAGTGAATAGCAATAAGCTAAGCTTGTAAGCTGCCTTGGGGAGGATCCATTCAAATTGAAAGGTGGTTTAGAAATTTTAAAGTAAATAAATGCTGGGGGGGGCACCTTGTAACAAATAGGATTGATTCTGTCACGGAGTTCAGTATCTCCCTCTTCTCTTTGCATCAGTTACTTTAGGTGGCAAACTTTTGTAAGTACTCATTGAGTTTGTTTTCGTATTTTGGGCTACATGATTATTCAGCAAAGTGATATTGTTAGTATTCAGGGACTGATGCCAAACACCATAGTTCACAGCTTACATTTTCAAAACATTCAAAATAGATGATAATTTCAGGTAAGAGTCATGTTTGTTAAAATATTTTGATATTTTTGCATAACACTTAGCCATAAGTGGAAGAGTTAGTGCTAAAAGATTCATTACTTCAAAGATTACTGTAAGATCTTGAAATACTATTTAATTTGAGATTCATTTCTGGATTCTTGCCCATTCATGTGAGTGGCTTAAAAAGCAAAAGAACAAAAACATGCCTCCCCATAGGTTTACATTTGCCTTGCAAATGTAAACTTTCACACCATTTTTCAGATCAGTCACTGTTAGAGTTTTGTTCTGCATTCAGCACTACCTAATATATTTAATCTCTTGAAGCATTTTTGTTTTATATTATTTCTACTAGCCTTCATTTCCTTCTTCTTTCTACCACACTTTGTCATTATTCTGAACTCCCCACTTGCTGGAACATCTCATTCTCAGGATGAAGAGGAAAATGTTGGTGAAGAAAGCATCCAGGCAAGGGAGCAGAGTTGATAAGACCTCGGAGTTCCCAGCAAAATTCAAGGCAGATTTGTTGGCTCCTGCTTGTGTGAAACATCCAAAACATTTTTGAGGGAGGAAAAATGAATCAGAGAATCATAGAGCTGGAGGGGTCTTTGCAGGCCATCTAGTCTTGGAACGGACAAATCTGTCACTTTCTCCCACATTCAGATGTTTAAAATCTCAAGTTCTTTCCCTCCTGAATCTGAAGTAACTTGCAAATTTTGGTAAATTCATATCGAAAATGAACTGAAACAAAATTCAGTTTTGTATTTTGAAACCCATCTCTAATCTAGTCCAACCTCCTGTTAGATACAGCAAATTCAGAGCATGAGCATCTTCAACAGATGGCTATCCAGCCTCTGCTTGAAGACCTCCAGCAAGAGAGAGCCCATCATGCCCCTAGGTGATTGTTTCAAACTGCTCTTACCACTAAGAAGTTTCTCGTTATGTTTGGTCGAAATCTCACCTCCGTAACTTAAACTCATTAGTTCTAGGTCAGCCCTTTGTGGAAAGATGCTAGCAGTATTTCTTATGGCACTCCATCCATCAGGCCTGGCCCTCCAAACGTTGGTCTCCAACCCCATCAGTCCCAGCCAGCATGGACATTATCCTTGACAACTGACTATTGGATGGGAGCACATTTGTATCTTTTAGGGATGTCGCGAGCTCCCGACTTAGTCCGGGAGGCCAGCCAAATTGCCTGCCCCAGCCCCCCGGACACCACTTGCTGAACTCCAGGGCACAGACGGATCCAGCCGACGTGTGTCCTGGAGCTTGGCGAGTGGCCAGGAACAGCTCAGACTTGTTGCTATGTGCGCCCCAATGGCAAGAGCACCTAGGGCATGCATGGTGCCTCCTCCTGCCCAGTTGGCCATCAAGCAAGCTTCCTTGACAGCCGACCAGGCAGGGTGGGGCTTCAGCCAGCTCCCTGGCCACTAGCGGTCTCCTGCTCATAAGTAGGAGAGGGCTAGCGGCTGGGGCGTGTGCCGTGCCTCCTTCTGCCCCTTGTTGCCTCTTTAAAAGAATCAGGAGCTTTCCCAGCACCAACCACTATGTGGCAGTGATAACAAATAGCAATGGGACTCTGCCCATGCAAAGCAGAAGCTCTCTTTAATATCAGTATTGATAACACACCACCATCTCTAGAGAAATAAAATGTACAACCCCACCCCCACTCCGATCACACCAATCATGTCAGGCAGCTAAATGGCTAAAGCAAATTCAGTAATTTGAATACTGGAAGAAAGGCAATTATTAAAGAGCAAAAGGTGATTTACAAGCCTCCCAACCGCTTTAGCTTGCTGTAAATGGGTGAGTCTCTGCACTGAACTTCTGCAGTCTGCCAACACCTTCATAATTTTGCAAAAGTAAAATAAGTAGTAACTACTAAAGGATACCATGGAATGTCCCACCAAAACTTTCTATTTTTCATAGACGTTTTACCTACTCAGGGTGGCAGAGGGTCAGCAACAGGTGCAGGTAAATTATAACCTATGTAGGATAAATACATGTATCTCCCTGTTACGGCATAATTATTTGATTATTTCTGATAGTTGTCCTCTGCCGGCAGTGGCCTCCTTTTGTAAACTGGTGATGTACCGGATCTGTTGGATAATGTGGAATTATTCCTAAGGTACAGGCCTTATAATTCTTTAAATCCAAGTGTGATCACTTATACATCTCATGTTAACTGAATCAGGGTGAGACTGGAGTTGGCAAGTATGGGTTTCTGTTGGTCACACCTGCCTCTTTATCTGCCCCATCCTTTGTCCATATTCCCATATTGCCAGCAAGACTTCAGATGGAGAGAGCAACCCTATGGCCCCTAGACAGTGTCGGGGGTGGGGGTGGGTCATAGGATAGTTTGGATTCCTGGATCCAAGGTCACAGACAGCACTCTGACCTTGAACTCAGAAGTCTGAGCTCCCTGCTCCCACCCCCTCGCAGCCAGTGTGGAAAGAACTGGGCTGGCTGCCTCTTTGAGGTCGCAAAGGTGACCTTGGAGCGGAGGGAAAGGAGGTGGTTCTGGGGGAGAGGAGGGGACTGGGGAGGCCAGTTTATGAAGAATCCTCAGGCCTCCCCAGCCTCCTTCCTTCCTGGTCCACAGAACCCCAGCTAGATGGGCAAAAAAGCCTGACTAGCAAAAATGCAGCCCAGGAGGAGTGTGGTGGCAAAAACTGCCTCTGCGTTCCTTCCACTCTGCATAGGATGCCCATCAGCCTCCAAAGGCTGAGGGACATCCCAGTAGAATTGCGCCCTAAGTGGGTTATCCTCTCAAAAAAGGAAACCTTGCAAAACTGAGAGTTGTGTGAACTCTGTTAACAACATGTTGGGGAAGTGCTGCATCTTTATTCTGGAGGTGGCTGTGGTACAACTGAAGGTCATTGTAATTTATGTCTAATGAGGCCTGCACGTGATAATCACAACATGAGGTACTTGTAAATCTCAGTTACTTATCACTTCCTAAATTAGCTATCTCTTCCAAGAATTAACCTTAATTTTAACCTGGCATAAAATCATAATGAATTACTGGTAAC
Organism: Heloderma suspectum; assembly: GCF_057233095.1. NCBI lineage: Eukaryota > Metazoa > Chordata > Lepidosauria > Squamata > Helodermatidae > Heloderma > Heloderma suspectum. Next base: position 99,383,456 of record NC_139462.1, read on the forward strand.
TATCAGGAAAAGTTTGTTGGCTGCTTCTAGCAGCTGACTCTGGAGTTTGTGTGTGTGTGTGTGGGGGGGGGCATTGAGGCGCGGAGGCTTTGTCATGGAACCCACAGTGGACTCCCGTACCCTGGACATAGATCATTTCCTCATGCTGCCTTTGTACTCCTTCGGTGCTCCATCTAAGTGATACTGGCAATGCCTGATGTTGCCACCCTCTAGAGTTGTTCCTACACAGATAGGAGTAAAGACGTTCGTAAACCTAAGTGATTGCACTGTGTGTGTCAGGAAGGTAGGCTTCAGATGCATTAAAATCTAATGCCGTCTCTCAACAGAGTTTGTTTACTTGATATTTAGAGCAGGGATGGGGAATGTTATTTCTGCTGAGGGTTGCCTTCCCTTGGGGGTACTCTAAAAAGCTCCAAATGCTTTAGCCTTTCCTTGAAAGAAACATGGTCTCACCCCTTGATAATGCTGGTTGCCCTTTCAAGCTCTTACGATGTCCTTTTTGAGATGGGGTGACCAGAGCTAGGAATGAGTACCACTCATTCATAAGCCGGGAATTCCATAGAGTCCATACACTGGAGGCTTGACTTGGAGTGGACTCCATATGAAACCACCAAGAGTGCCTCAGTGGCCAGGCAGGTCTGTAAAAAGAAGGCACTCTCTCATCCCTGGAAACACCCATCAGAGGCCAAGTCAGAGACAATGCCCAGATGCCCCATGAACATGGAGGGAGCCACTGTTCCCAGGCCAGGCCAGGCGCATGTCTGTCACATGGCCATACCCCAGCATGGAACTAGGCAGAGGCAGCAGCCACAGCCAATAGAACTCCATGGTGCATTCTGCTAAAGTACAACAAGCACACCTGCTCCAAGGGTAGTTTGAATCCCCTGTGGACAAAACATTTTTACTTCCTCCTCTACTCCCACCCAAGCAGCAACAAGAAGCAAGGGAATCCTGTGGTACATTCTGCCAGGGCACACCTGTATATGCACATATGTGTTCACAGAATCTATGGCTCAGATCCACACAGGGGTACACAAATGAATGCAGACATCCTCCCAGGCTCACTAACCCAAATACCCTCAAGAAGAGAACATTTTACACTTCTCTCCCCAATACTGGTGTGGAAGATTTAGGACAACAGCAGGGAGGGGCTCCAGGGGAAATGGATGACAGCTGGAAGCAATGCACCCTGGGAATGAAACATGAAGAGGGGAAGGAAGCAACATGCACGCGCGCACACACTGCTATGGCTGCAAGAGATGTCACATAAAGGCAGGACGAAATAGCACACATGCCATTGGGGAAATCACTCACTGCACAGTAAGGTGGGGGTGAGGGGAACTCAACACTGCCACCCCACCCTGTCTGCTTTGTGCTTGATGGCTGGCCTCCAGCTAGGTAACTGCAGCAGTCTTTCCTTCTCTGGTGACCCTCAGGAAGAGGCACCTATGTCTCCTGCCCAGCCACCAGCTCCTGCAAGCACCCCAGCCTATTAAGGAGCACCACCATCTAGGTCAGGGATGGGCAAATTGTGGCCTTCCGTAAGGTTTGGCCTACAACTCCCATGATCCCTCACTCTTGGCTCTGCCGACTAGTGCAGATGGGAGTTGTAGGCCAGGATATCTGGAGGGCCACTCCTGGTCTAGGAGCCCTCCCAGTCCCGATGCACCATCCCCAGAGTCCTCACCAGCTGATTGCTGTGCTTCAGCCATCCCTCCAGAAACACTCGCAAGCCCTTCAAGGCCACCAGATGCTCCTGAAATTGTGGAGGTTGTGCTGGATGGCCTGGCAGAACTTTGTGGATGCCAGCAGCTGCTTGTTGCCAGAGATGCCTACTCTTGGTGCACACCGCCTTCACACATATTCCCCAGACTATGGACACTGGAATGGGAGAGGAGGGGTCCACCCCCACCTGGGGCTTACCCAGGTACATGTACAAGCGAAAGCAGAGTGAGGAATCCTTGAAGGTCCTTGTACACATCTTTACATTCCCTTCCAGCACTCTTTCAGTTGCTCATATTCTAGAGCAGGGATGGACAACTTGTGGCCCTCCAGATGTTTTGGCCTTCCATCTCCTACCATCGGTTATGATGGCTAGGGCTGATGGGAGTTGTAGGCCAAAACATCTGGAGCCTGGTCTAGCATGATTGTGACTTGCATGGTCCAGAGAGACGGAAGGCTGGACAGGGATGTGGGAGATGCTCACAGACCTTTCACAGACACAAATAAATCCGCACACTGCCTCTGTATGCATGTGTAGGTGTGGGGAGGAGGAACAGGGAAAATAGCATCTGATTGAGCCTTGTGGGAATCTGTGAATGGATGCTGCAGTCATACGCACTTTGGATTGCACCCATAGCATCACTTTCCTGTAAAATCGGTTTGCTTTGTATTTGTATTACATTAGAGTATTATGGCATTTATCAGAGTAATCATAAGAAGCTGATATGTTTACTTATTCTGGGCAACACAGTAATTTATTTGGATGAATAAATTGCCTTTGTCATGAGAGTAAAATTAATAGGAACTCAATTACTGAACAGCAGAAGGGTTTTGTTTGTTTGTTTGTTTTTTGCATCCCCCCTTGGATAAAATGACCAATTTGTAAAGTTTAATGGCCTATTTAAGGGATAAACAAAATGGGATGGGGGTGGGGAGACGTACCTTGGCTAACAGGAGCAGTTTTTCCCTACTGCAAAGGAATGCAATCTTTTAAATGGGATGGATCTGAATGCTGTGTGGAGAAGAATAGAATTAATTCAACGAGGGTTGTTTGGATGCCTCATTATAGCTTATTTGGTAGATGAAAAACAATGCCCAGATAAGAGATCAGAAGAGAAATTATTACAGTTTTCCCCTTAAGTAAAATGAATTGGTTCCCAAGACTATAATTATGTATCCTGTGCAAGCCAAGGCCAACCTGCTCTGCGACCTGTCAGTTGCAATTAGGGGTGGGCAAATCTGTCACTATTAAGCTCATTCCATCTCATTTCCACATCAGATTTTTTTTAAAAAATCTGCACAAGAGTCTGTATGGATTTTTGTGTGTATTTTTTGAATTTTCACACACATTTTTTGAAATGTGCGCAATTTTTTTCTGAGTGCGTGTGTGTATGTGAGCTGCATCACATGAACTGCACCGCATTTCTGAAATGTATGGATTTAGGCAGTAGACTGCATTCTAGTTTGTTTTTAGGCTCGTGAAGTCCGAATTTGGTAGATTCAGATTAAAATGGGAACGTAACACTTTTTTTGCCCATCCCTAGTTGCAATCTCATTATGGGTGACTACTGCCACAGGTTTGTGTACACAACCATTTACCATGTGGTAATGTCTGGCTTTTTTGCAAGTAAGCACTTGGTAAGCCACCCCATATTGTTCCTGCCAGAAAGTAAGGAGGATTTTTCAACTCCCTTGCTTCTCTAGATATCTGACTGTGTTCAGTGAAGTTGTCACCATGAGTAAAGACAATATAAGTGTCTGGTTGACGAAATAGTCACCATTACACATGTCATGTTTAAGTTACCTCTTGGGAAATCATCATTTATACTCACCACCTCATGATAACACAGAGTGCTGACCACAGTGACTGTCACTGTCTTCTGCCGATTGCATTTTTCTCATCAACAGTAAGTCAGTAAATGAAAAAAAGTTAAGTCCCTGCCCCCAAAGAGATATTAAGGGACATATTTTCTTCATGGTGCTCTGTTTTTGGTCACCTAAGTATGAGTGCCCTTCCTTCAAAAGCTGTGTGCCCAGCAGACAAAAGCATGCTGTTTTCTTTCTGCTCTTACATCCTAGGGTGTAAGTGTGAGTGGGAGATCTGTTCCTGCTTTCAGCATTGGACCAGGTGTTAGAGTAGGGGTGGGAAATCTCAGACGGGGGGGGGCAAATCTGGCCCTCCAGGGTTCCCCAGGTGGCCATGCCCCCTTTTCCTAGCTCCACCCTCTTTCCCCAACCACCAATTGTTCGGTAGTTTCTGGGGGTTTGTGAAGTTTTCCCCCATTCTAAAAGGTTGAAATGCCTTTCCTGAGGCTTAATTGCTGGCAGGAAGAGCTTGAAGCTACAGTATGCTGGTGTTTGTTTGTTTGTTTGGATTTTGGCCACACCCTTTTTGCCTTTCACCCTACCCACCTCTGGAATGCAGCCCTCAAGGGCTTCTCTAGCATTGAATTCAGCCCACAGGCTGAAAGAGGTTCAGCTCTACCCCTGTATTAGAGCGTTGCTGCCAAACCACTGGGGAATGAAGAGTAAACCTGGGATCCCAAATCCTCTCCACTCGTTCCTGTATTACTGCTTTTGTGTAATGCTACCGCATCGATGCAGTGATGGCTCTTGCAGGCACAAATAGTTTTCAAATGCCTTTTGATATCGTTTTGAGCTGAGAACTCCATTGGAACATTCAGAAAGTGTTAAACCCAGTGGATAACTAAGTACTGGTCCACACGTTGATCTGCGAGATATGGATACAGGCAGTTCATATCAGAATTTGCGAAGATCCAACTCCTCAAGCATCCTCACATTAGAGTGACCTTCTGTGTCACCTCTTGATGTTGATTTGTGTGTCCTAATATACTAGCCCATGGTCTCAGCAATGAAGATCTTCGCTATGAGAAGGAGGCCCTTCTCTCAGTACCACAGACATCAAAGGCACATGTGGTAGGGATGCAAAAGAGGGCCTTCTCAGTGGCTGCCCCCAGGCTCTAGAACTCTCTGCCAAGGGAGGCTAGGTTCTCTGTTATCCTTCCACCGGCAGGACATTTTTATCCAGGCAGCCCCTTGCCATATAAGCTGATCTGTTACGGAAGGGTTTTTTAATTGGTTGGCACTGTTTATTTCTTGTCTTGTTGAATGTTTACATTTATTTTTATGCTTTGTTTTAATTCAGATCTTGTTTTTCTTCTGTATTTTATTTTTAGCTGCCTTGAGCACCATTGCGGGGGGGGGGGATAAAAATAAACCTAACTAAATAAATAAATGCAGTGTTCACATTTATCAATAGCCAGATGTTAATGTGACTGAAATGCCTTTTAAAATAAAAAATATTCATGTAAAAATTAGGATTGAACCAGGTGTGGATGTGTGCGTGGGGCTCCTACTTGGTAAACAGATCAGGGTTAAAACCTGTCTTGGAATATCACTTCATAGCTCTAAGAAGTGCAATATCCTCTAAGAAGTATATAATTAGGTCTAATTTTTCATTCATGCACTGGCAAGGTGCTATTTCAACCTCTTTCATACTCCAGTGATCTGAAAAGACAATAATATAAATTTACAGTTTTTCTAATCAAGTGGATATTGTTTCCTCACTACATATTCAAACAAAGCATTCTTATACTATTAAGAAATTTATTGCATTTATTTAAAGGGTTGAGGGGGTTATTTTTGCTGCTTTTCAGGGCAGTGGTGTACAAACAAGGGCATGGTCAGATACAAAATGTAACAGCCACCATCACAAAAATATAGAATACTTTGTGACACTACTTTGAACTAGGGATGGCAGAGAATTTCTCCCCGAATCTTCGGGAGACCGAGCGCCGGCACATTCGGCCCCCTGAAGTTGGTTGGGAAATTCTCCGCCGACCCCCCGCCACCCCCCCGGGACGGGACTTACCTTCGGCGAATGTCCCTCTCGGCGGCAGGTCCCAGCGGCGGTTCAGCGGCGTTTCGTCACGGCCGGGGGCGGCGGCCGGTCTCCCGACTGGCTGCCGCCGCCGCCATTGCAAAAAAAAAAACCGAAAGTAAAAAAAAAACAAAAAACACCCGTGATAGGCTACGTAACGATTTACGTAGCCTATCACGGCTAGATTTCCAAAGTCAGCCGTGATAGGCTACGTAAATCGTCTCGTAGCCTATCACGGGTGACTTTGAAAAAAAAAAGCGCGTACGCAAATGGCGGCGCCCATGGGGCGCCGCCATTTGTGTTCCTTATTTTGGCACGTCTAGTCTACGTAAATCTTTACGTAGACTAGACGTGCCAAAATAAGGAACGCAAATGGCGGCACCCCGTGGGCGCCGCCATTTGCGTACGCACTTTTTTTTTTTTCTAAAGTCACCCGTGATAGGTTACGTGACGATTTACGTAGCCTATCACGGCTGACTTTGGAAATCTAGCCGTGATAGGCTACGTAATTCGTCACGTAGCCTATCACGGGGTCTTTTCTTTTTTTTACTTTTTGTTTCGCGGCCAGGGAGACGGGGCACTTCTCCCCGGCCTGAATTTCGGCCGGGCGAGGCGGGATGCCTCCCCCCCTCGCCTGAACTTCGGGGGGAGAAGCGAAGCACCTCCCCCCCACCGCGAAGCCAAGCTGCGAAAAGGTAAGTGACTTTCGTACATCCCTACTTTGAACGCAGAAACCAGTTACGAATTCAATGGAAGGAACTTTAAGCAGAAAGGTCTTTACTGCTCACTTAAACACCTGCACAGAAGGGGCTAGGTGCATGTCAATAGGAGGGGGGTTCCACAGTGTTGAGGGCCACTGCCGAGAGACCCTTATCACTTTGTGCATGCCGGCTTAACACATCTGATATCCCTGACGTAGATCTTACTGTATAGGCAGGATTATCTGGATTAAGGCAGTCCCTCAAATTGCCTTATTGTCCTGTCACACAACTCTGTGCAAGTTATTTGCTTGGCTGCTCGTAGCCCATAATAGAAAACCATAGGATCTTTAAAAAAATATATCTGGGATCTGTATGTGTAATGCTTATCTATTCTCTCTATTAAAAAAATAAATCCAGTTCTCAGCATTCCATCGCTGCTTTGATTCTGGGTGGGATCACCAGTTGCACAGACCAGGTTTTGCCCCTGCCCGCAGGCGGTGCCCCCTTTGGGGACTTTTTTTCATATAAGTGACAGCCATTCACTCCAAGGGAGAAAGGCAGCACACTTGGGAGCGCAGGCACTCAAAGAGATTGCTTGTTAGCTGTGTGTCTTTAAAGGCACGCAGAGAAGCACTGTAACCCCAGGAGCCGTTGCAATATACAAGCCTTCCCATTGTAGTCACTTTTCTAGTTGTTGCTATTCAGTTGCCTGGCCTTTGATTTCCCCCATAAGATGCAACTAGGCCAGAGTCCTCAAAGCTTTTTTTTTTTTTTTAATGCCATGGATCCACCTTTCATGATAATATCAGGGATGGCTCTGCTCTGCTTCATGCACACATGTATATGCACCATTTACAGCCCATGTGACCAGAATACCTGATCATATTGCATATCTTCAATTCTGACTCTTCCACTAACCTTCAGTAATGTTACGTTTTTGTCCTCGCTTTTCCCCAAAGAGTTCAGGGCAGTAGCCCTTTGATCCTGACAACAACCCTGTGAAGGAGGTTAGGCTGAGAGATAGTGACTAGTCCAAGTTCATGCAGTAAGTTTCATGACTGAAAGGCGGGGGGGGGGGGTTAACTCATGTCTCCATGGACACTCCACCCAGTACATGACACTAGTTCACATAGAGCATGTTGGCGTAGTGATGATGAATCTGAAATACACAGAGGGTACATTGGGGAGGGACCAAAGCGCAGCAGTAGAGCACATCATTTGCATTCAGAAGGTCCCAGGTTTTAGTCCCTGGTGATGTCAAAAGCCTCTCCTTGGGACCTTAGAGAATCCCTGCCAGTCAGATAGACAATAGAGATGGACAGATGAGTCTGGTCTGTGTCAGTTTTGCATGGGTTCAGTTATACCTCCATTTCATTACTGTGAATTATGCTGTGAGTTTAAAAAAAAAAACCTGCATGAGAATTCACATTTAAATCGACCATATTTTGCCTAAAATATGTATTCTTGTATTTATTTTTCCTAAAATATACACATTTTTGTGTGCATTTTGAAGCCGAGAACTGCTTCACAAAATGTGGAAAATCTGAAGGATAGCTGTGATCTGATCCAAATTCACATTTAAATCAAACACATTTTCCCTAAAATATGTATTGTATGCATTTTTCCTAAAATACACACATTTTTTGCATGCATTTTTGGAGCCGGGAGCTGCTTTGCAAAATTTGGAAAATCTGGAGGATGTGTTCTGATCCACATATTTGCCTGGGACATGTGAATTAGGTCAGTTCACATAAAAATGTGGACTGAATGAAATCCTTGTGCGAGCATCCCTGGCTGGGAGACAATATGTGGCTAGATGGACAAATGATCTGGGGCTGGTATAAGGCAGCTTCCTGAATGGATGTGTGCACCTATTGTAAGGAGGTCTGTGTCTGGTACAGGCTGTGTTGTGTTCCCAATATGAGGTGCTTGGATAAAGGCAGTTGTATTTAGTATCTGGCATATGGAAAATTTATTTGAATCAAACCACAAGAGCCATGCTAAGATATGGCCCATGAAAGTAATAAGAAGAAGAATAAAAAAGATAAAACAGGCCACAGAACAGGACATGAAACACTGGCAGAAATTGTAACTTGCAAATACATGTATAGAGGTGATTCAGCAGTCACAGCAAGACTCCTCAGTGAAATCTAAATGAGTGATGTTCCTCCTTTGATCTGCTGCTACTGTATTAAAAACATTAATCCAGCTTTTTGAAGGAGGAACAATGTGACCATGTCACAGCACGGGGAATTTATCAGTTTACATACATAAAATCCAGGCATGGTTACTGGAATTAGATGCCTGAAGTTAAACTCTAGATCTGTAACTGGATGAAGCTAATTTTCAAGAGCTTGGCATCCATCAACTCATATATATATAATGTGTATGTGTGTGTGTGTGTGTGTATGCACAACTGCAATGGGGGGGTACCTATTGTGTGTTGCTTAGCTCTGTTTCCTCGTATTGTAGAAACCAGATTGCCTAATTATAACTAAATACAAAGAGTCACATCACAGGTTAGTGGCACACAGCCAGTTCAACATTTTCCATTGATGCCAGTCATCTCAGATCTCCGTCACACATTACCATTTTTAGGTGTACACATAAGATTTTAAATGTACTCAAATCTGTCGGTCCTGATTTCTTCACCAGAAGCCAACACCCTTCCGGAAGGATTTGCACTTGGCAGCTGTGTCAAGGAGAAATGAGCATCCATGCTGCTTCCATCCTGCACTGACTGAAGGGAGCGGGATTGGAAAGCACACTGAAAGAGCCAGTTGACCCAGTAGGTGCTTGAAGGCCAAGCATACCTCCAAAATACAAAGTGTAAATGCAAACAAACACATCAGGAAAGTGTGATGGGTGCAGCTTCTTGTTACATTTTATTTATTGTTATTGTACTTCACTTCTGGCAGTGAAGCCCCACAATGAAATGTGTGTGCGTCCACCTGAGACAAAGGAGCCAGAAATGGAGTGGCCAGTGAAAGTGACATATGAGTAGGGATGTACGAAAGGTACTTAACTTTCGCGAATTATGTTTATGGTTGGCGTGGAGGCATTCTGTCCCTCCCCCTGGAATCCTCACCGGGGGGGGGAGGCGCTCCGTTCCTCCCCCCCCCCGGAATCCTGGTCGGCCGGCTGTGCTCCTCAGCGATTCTGCTGAGCCGCCGGCTGGCTCCGCCAGCAGCCGGACATCCGGCCGCTAGCTAGCAGGGACGCAAATGGCGGCGGCTGTAGCTGCCGCCGTTTGCATCCCTGCTGTCAGCTGTGATAGGCTACGTAAATGTTTACGTAGCCTATCACGGCTGACTTACAAAAACAAAAACGTACATATGCAAATGGCGGCGGCCAAGGCCGCCGCCATTTGCGTTCCTTATTTTGGCACGTCTTAGTCTATGTAAACATTTATGTAGACTAAGACGGCGAAAATAAGGGAAATGCAAATAGCGTAGCGTCTACGCTATTTGCGTTCCCCTTATTTTCACCGTCTTAGTCTACGTAAATGTTTACATAGACTAAGACGTGCCAAAATAAGGAAAGAAAATGGAGGCGGCCTTGGCCGCCGCCATTTGCGTACGTGCGTTTTTTGTTTTTTTTAAAAGTCAGACATGATAGGCTACATAAACATTTATGTAGCCTATCACATTTTTTTTAAAACCTAGCCGTGATAGGCTACGTAAATTTTTACATAGCCTATCACATTTTGTTTTTTTTTAACTGGAAATGGCGGCAGCTGGTGGCGGACGGTCAGAAGACCGGCCACCTCCGCCGCCACCACCAGGAAGATCCGTCCAAGGTAAGTCTCATCCTGGGGGGGCGGGCCGTTCAACCACCGATTTCAGGGGGTCGAATGCGCTGGCATTCGGCCTCCCCGAGATCCGTGGCGGAACTTTCGTACATCCCTACATATGAGACTTGGTTTCAACCAGTCCTATGCATTGTTACTCAGACGTAAAGCCTATTGAGTTGATTGGAATTTAATCCCAAGGAATTGTGCATAGAATTGTGACTGGAACCTTGTATTCATTCTGGGAGGGAAAAGGGGAAGTTGCCACTGCACCCTTCCTCATCAGTCTGGTGGTACCTTGGAGGTTGTCTTCATCTTTGCAGAGAAACCATTTGCAGTTTGCTCCAGCAGCTGCTGCCAGAACCAAGTCCACATGGCTTCTTTACAAAAACAGCCACTATTTCAGAGGATTAGATTTGGCAGTGAGAGGTCTTCAGTGGCAGCTTCTCCTTTCCCATTGAGGCCTGATCCAGATTGCATTACTGTGCTGGTTTGGGGCCACACACATTTGATTTTCCTATAAAATAAACGTCAGCTTAAGTGTGCTTTAAAAAAGAAAAAGAAAAGCCATGATTATCTTAACGAGTTGGTTTTTGTTAACTGTTTTTGAAAGGAATATCAGATGTGAACATAAATTTTTAACAGAAATAAATGGAAGTATTTATATAACAGAGATATTAACCTAAATATTTAATAGAAATAAATGGAAATGTTTAAATATACTGCAGACTATACGTTTTATAGCACTGAGAAGAAAACATAAGGTTGGATATTATCATGGAAAATTTTGTTCCAAAAATTAACAAATAACAGGATTTTTCTATAAACTGATACATTGGTGAGCTTTGTTGCCCTCTTATATAATAGGTTATTTTTGTGAGCAAGTAGTTTGGCCCTAAAGCTGGAATCCTAAGTCTGGTTACATAGAGTCAGTGGGGCTTTCTTTTAAATCTACTTCCACAGGATTGTGCTGTAAACCTCTATTGTGCACAAGATAGACAGGAGACAGATAAAAAGACAGACAACTGAAAGAAAACGTGTCTAGAATGTAGTCAGGGAAGAGAGACCAGAGAGCGAGAGACTCCTACAGTCCACTGGTAATGTAGCCTGGGGGAGAACATGTGCATTGGCATTTATTAGTAGGGCTATCCACTACTTTGGTCTGTCTGAAGCCCAAACTCCGAGCTGAAATGGGGCGCTTCAGACTGCTTCGGGCTGCTTCCGAGGCGAGACGGAGGGGTCATGAAGCAGGTTGGGTTGTTCCAAAGTCCTTTGACATGCTTCAGGTGATCCAGAAGCCCAGCTATGTCTCCGCCCAGCTCCTTACCTGGGCCCTTGGGATGTGCGCTGTCAGCCATCTTCTTGCTGCAGGGAGTTGCCATTTTTAAAATGGCGACTCCCTGTATTTTCAGAAGTAGATCCTATGCAAAGATTTGGCCAGCCGAATCCCACTTCAGAACCACAGCAGGTTGCCCCGCCCCCCCAAATCAGCCCGAAGCAAATCGGGCCTGCCTCGGATGCTCTGAATTGGCCTCCGAGGTAGATCAGGGGGTCCCTTTACAGCCCTATTTATTAGTACTGGCCTCTAGTTCTTCTATGTATTCCTATTAGTCACATAAAGTATGAGTTTTTGCAATTTCTAGGATTAGTATCTAGCTGTTTTATATCTCTCTGTCACCTTTAAATATTTAATTAACCATTCTAGCACAAAAATGGACATAACCAACCAGGAATCCATACTTCGCAAGACAGACAACCCATTTCAGTGGGGATTGCAGTGAAGAATTTTCTGGAAGATTTTGCCATAATGATTAATTACATTCCTGTTTCATCTCCAGGTGATGGGAGATAAGCCCCCAAAGTCCAATTCTCATATAACAAGATTGACAAGTTAGCCATTGAAATGTGTTAGTTTTTCGGATAAGAGATATTTTCCAGCCATTTGCTTTTAGTGAGTCTCACTAGTCACATTTGGGGAACTTTTTGTCCATTTGACATCATCTGTTAAGTTGATAATAGGGATGTGCAAATCAGCAAAACTTTAGCTTGTTGATGTTCTCCCATTCCACCTCAAAGTTCATCCCAACACACATCCATATCAGATTGAGAGCTATTTTTTTCACACAAAAATGGGTATTTTTAGACACATTTTTGAAATGTACATATTTTTTGCCCATTGATTAAAGCGTGCTTGTGTGCATTTTTCAAAAGTACACATTTTTTCATGTGTACTTTTCAAATGTATGCATTTTTCTGATGCTTCTGTTTGTTCTCATTCTGCAGGTTGCATCATAAACTCATAAATGTACAGACTTTGGCCACAGATTCCATTTGGGTCTGCGTTCGGTTCTGGGAGGTGCAAAGTGGGTAAATTCTGCTCAAAAATTAACTGAAACAAATTTCCCATACATCTGTAGTTGATAGTTATCAACTGATAAGCCCAGGAAGATGTCAGCAAACAGCACTCATGGCACAGATGGAGAATGCTGGGGGCCCACAGGGCCCACCCCAATTGATTCCAATAATCCCCCTTTTTTAAAATTTAGACCCGAGTGCTGAGAAATGAAGTGCTGGGCCAGGCTGCTGCAGCCACTGCCATCTTCAATACACCAAATGCCTCTGGGCCATGAATCAACCATAGTGCCCCCGTGAAACCCTGCTTCAGGGACCAGAGGCATTCTGGGGGAATGTAGATGCCAGTGACTGGCTGCAGCTGCCTGGCCTTCTCAGCACTGGGCTGAGGGAGTACCTGGTGGCTAGAGCTGCTGCTCCTTTCAGCCCTGCGTACCACTGCCTATGTCCACGCCACTGGCCACTGCCACCTGTCCCCACCACATTCTGCCTGCCCCTGCCTCTCCCTGCTGCCACTCCTGCCACCTGGCAAGCTCATTTGGGGTGGGGGGACAAGGATTTCACAAGTTCCCCATCAAACTTGTATGTTTGCTTTCACTGAAGGTATTGCCTGAAAACTCTGTGAATGAAAGCCAATTTCACCATTGTCACTTGATAAGATGGCCATGTGAACCATCTATGTGGCTTGGTGTATGTCTCGATCCAAGGGTCTTTTCAAGCTAGTTTCCTGCGATCCGTTGCTCCATGATGTAGTTCAAAACTGGGGAGTGGATGTTTCTCTCCAGGATGCTGCCCCCATGCAGAATGGAAGTGAGCCATGTGGGCTGCTCTGCCTGTACTGGCCCTTGGACCAGTGGAGAGCAGTCTGAGATGACCCGTGTTGGGGCCACAGAGATCAGAAGTGTTAAGACCACACTAGATCCTCAAAATGAGGGTAGTGTAGACATGCCCTTTAACCTGCCCTCACTTAGGAACTAACCTGTAACCTGGATTCCACTTTTAGAATGCATCTTACATTATTTTAACTTCACAAAATCTGTTTTCTTTCTCTTTTCCCCCTCCTTTCTCCCCTTCTCTCATAGGGATGGACAAATCTGTCAATTTCAGTTTCTCTCAGTTTCTCAGTTTTCCAATCTTAAGTTTGGTTGGGCTTGAACTTTGAGAATTCCTCAAGTCTTGAGTTCAATTCATCCCAGATGTTGAATTTTAAAATAAAAGAAAAAAAAGTTTGCATGATCATTTGTAAGCATTTTGCACACATTTCTCTGAATAAATGCATTTTATGTATTTTGCTTAATGCACATGTTTTTGCAAGCAATTTCCCAAATATAATGTGTTTTTGGAAGTTATTTTCCATAATATACATATTTTTGTACGCATTTTTGGTTGGAGAACTCCACTGAAAAATTTGGAGGGGTGCGTATTTTGAAGGATTACCGAGTTTCGGTTTGCAGAGTGGTTCAGAAGTGCTAAATTAGGTAAGTTCACATTAAAATGTGAGCTGAATGCATTTCTCCCCCATCCCTACTCTCTCAGTGTATGTTTCCTTTCATCCACCATGTCTGTCTGTCTGTCTGTCTGTCTGTCTGTCTGTCTGTCTCTCTCATAAAGGTAGCTGTCGCACCAGTGGTGCAACCCATCTTAAATCATGCTCCACCAGTGAAGACCCATGCCCTAAAACACAGCTTTGACACCTGATGACTGAGGCACATGCTCCTTTTGTATTCACTCTTGGCATAGCTAGATGTCGTGCAAGTTTTGTTATTGCACCGTCTAATATTTCTTTGGTTAAGTACGTTTTTATGACTATTGCCCAAGCTACTTTGATGGTGCAGGGTTCAGAACATAGGATCAGATCCTAGCCATGGGTTTCAATGCTGTTTTCTATATACTGTTCACCTTAATATTTTATGCTGAAATTATTGTTTCTCTTTTTTTAGGAGTACACCATAGATATTATTTTTGCCCAGACTTGGTATGACAGTCGCTTGAAATTTAATAGCACCATGAAAGTACTTATGTTGAATAGCAATATGGTTGGAAAAATCTGGATTCCAGACACTTTCTTCCGAAACTCAAGGAAATCAGATGCCCATTGGATCACAACTCCAAACCGTTTGCTTCGAATTTGGAGTGATGGACGAGTATTATATACCCTAAGGTAGAGGTGTTTGTCAAAAAAAGAGAAGCATTTATATAACACTATTATTATTTCCCATTAATAATTGTTAATTCAGCTGTTCATATTTCAAGTTACAGTATTTGCAGCCTGATCCTGTGCATGTTTACTCAGAAGTGAGTCCCACTTTGTTCAATGGACATTACTTCAAATAAGTGTGCATAGGATTACTGTCTAAGTAACTGAGCATTGCTGGGCAAAATATCCTGTCTAGAATTCTGAAAGAACTACAGCAGGAAGCCATTTCTATAGCTATCTGCATCCATTACACAGAAGTAAACACCCTAGTCTTATGCATGTTTATGTAGAAGTGAGTGCCTCTGAGTTCAGTAAGAAGTACTCCCAAGAAAATATGTGATCACAATTTCGTCTTAGGACCAAAACAGACATTACTTTAAATCTGTGTCTAACAGCTGTGTCATCTGTTCATTATTACTCTAGAATAGGCACGGGGGCCCTGATCCAGACCTTAAAAGCCTCCCTATTACCCATACTAGTGTCCTGATTGGAATCATGCCCCCTGTACCTATTGTAGGAGCATTTCTACATGAGGCTTTTATTGTGCACTTGTGATTGGTCACTCATGTTTTTTTGTGGGCCCTTTACATAACGCTCTCAACTTCCAGGGCCCCTCCCACCCTTCTGGTGAGTAAGGCTGAATTCTCTATGGGGAAAAGGTGATAAGGGACCTCAGAGCGCAATAGGTTTCTGTTGAAATTCTGGAGTTGTGCAATATTGCAGCGCCATCTGGTGGCTGTATAATGAAACATATAAAACTTATCCAGAAAGGAAAAAAACGGATGAAGCCACATGAAAAGGAGCCCATCTTAATCCTGCAAGGAATCCAGCAGCAGAAGTCCCAGTAAGGGTGTGGGATTTTAGCCTGGTGTAGAAATACTCTAGAGCTGCTAGGCGCAGATTTAAAGTAATGTCTGTTTTGACCCATAGGGCTGCTTCACACAGGACCTTAGCTGACATGAGTGTCAGAATAAGTGCTTACAGGCAGAGCAAGAAAGTTCTAAATAACTTTTGCAGCCCTTACTCCTGTTCTAAATAACTTTTGCAGCCCTTACTCCTGGCATTTCCCAGATCACCAGTGTTATTGTATCCATCTTCATTTTACTTTTTTTAGCCCCAATTATTTTCTCTGAGGGCACAATCCTATGCATGTTTAGACAGAAAATAGTCCTACAACTCCCAGAATTCCCCAGCTGGTTGTAGGATGTTTTTCTGTCTAAACATGCATAGGATTGTTCTGTGACCTAAATATATGTCCAAAATTGTATGTGGTTAGACATAGGGTGGATGAATCTGTCAGTTCGGTTTCTCATTTTTCCAGTTCTAAGTCTGTTCCATCTTGTTTCCACATCAGTTTGTATGTGTGTGCTTTAAAGGGCCACACTAAAACGTGTATGCATTTTTCTGCAAATTTCTGCTAACATACATATTTTGTACATATTTTTGCCAAATATGTGCATTTTTGTACACTGTTTCCCCTGATATATACATTTTTGTACACAAGTTTTGATTGGTGTACTACATCACAAAATTTGGAGGAGAGCAATACTGAAGGATAACTATATTTTGGCTCACTCCCAATCCCTCATTAGACACCTTGAAGTTATAGTATAGCTCAGGAGATATCTCCTCCTTCTCCATGGCTGTCCCCCATTAGTGTGCCATTTTATTCAGAACTGTATTATTATTACTTTTGAGAAGAAACGTAAACTTTCTTTTGTAGCACCCTGTAGTTGCTATAAATTAGTCAAAATAATACCCTTTTATCAATGTCTGGAGACCAATAAGGACGGTTCTTTCTTATGTTTGTATTCCTCCAGGAAGTTCAGCATTGCATTCCTAGAGGTTATCTCATTTCTCCTCACAACAACCTTGTGAGGAAGTCTTGCTTGAGGAATAGCAACTGTCTCAAGATCACCCAATGAGTTTTATGGCTGAGTGGGGATTTGAGCCCGCCTTGGTTCCAACACTTGATCCACTATCTCACACTGTCCATTTTAGATTGGCCAATGAACTGCACCCAAGAACGCACAGGGGCACTCCTCTCACGCCCAAGTAGGCATATGAGCCAACTCTCCCTTTATTGCACATCCACAAGGGTAGGAATGTTTTCCCTTTCTCATACACATGCCGCTCTTCATCTCATCTGTACTCACAGCCTTGGGCTAGGAGCTTTGAAGAGCATCTCCAAGGAGGAAAGTGGCAGTGCTCTTTGCTCCTGTTGCTGCTTTCACCTCCCCTAAAAGTCTCAGTGCAAGGCTGACACAACCTGGAGAGAGAGAGGGAGAAAGAGAGGGAGGGTAGGGGCAAGAAGTATAACACTGTGGTAGAAAATGAACAGGGAACACCAGTGGGGCTCATAACAAAATCCTGCAATGCGGAGTGCTGCTGTTCAGGATTCCAGCCATTCCTCCTCCTCACAGTTTTCCACCCCCACTCCCAGTCAGTCGGCATTCTGTGACCAAGTATGCTCAGTCCTAAGTTCCCCCTTCTTAGGGTTCCCACCTAAATATTTTTGTACTTTTGCAAACCTTGGGTTATCCCCATGCCTGCTGTCGTCCCCTTTTGTGTGTGGGTGGCACCATTTGGACTATATCAACAGCAGCTGCTTGAACATCAGAAATAAAGGAATGACTGGAAGGTTGCAGTGGGACTTCCATGGCTCTTCAGTACTGCTCTACAAAATTTTTATTTTATTTTATTTATTTCATTTCTATACCACCCAATAGCCGAAGCTCTCTGGGTGGTTCACAAAAATTAAAACCAAAAAACGCACAGATATCAAAACATTAAAACCACAATATGACAATACAATCAGAATAAAACCAGAATAAAACCTAGCAGCAATGCAGAGATTTAAAATACAAATTTAAAACAGCAAAGCTAAAAGTCTAGAAAGCTAAAATGCCTGGGAAAATAAAAAGGTCTTCACCCAGCGCCGGAATGAAAACAATACAAATAACATATGCATGTATGTATGTATGTATTTATAGCTTGCTAACCCCATTCTTCATCCAAAAAGGCTCCCAGAGCAGGTTACAGATCAACTAACCTTAGGAGAGTCCATGCCCTCAGGTTTACACTCTGAAAGACACAACACAAAAGGAAAAAAATGATGGGGGGAGAAGGAAAATGGCAAACTGAGGCACCTGTTCTTAAAGCTATAGCTCTTGTAATGACCAGCAGGGATAGAAACAGTTTGGGTAGCTTGATGGCTACCTGAAATGACAGAGGAGGAAGAAGAGGTGCCAAAGGCTGCAGGTCTCTCAACAGAGCCGATGCAATAGCCCTGCTTCCGTCCTTTCCCTCTGCTGCAGCCAGATGGCCCTGGTTCCGTCCTCTCCTTCTGCTGCAGCCAGATGGCCCTGGTTCCATCCTCTCCCTCTGCTGTAGCCGCATGGCCCTGCATCCATCCACTCACTGTGCTGCTAAGTAGGTTTAATGTAGTTTAATGAAGCCAGTATACATGATGGCACATGAAGTTTTTAAACTGAGCATGTACACAGTAGTTTTCAACTGGATATTTGTGTATAGGAAGACATTTGACTGGATTTGCCCAAAGTGAGTACATTCTGAAAAGCAAAGCAATGATAGTGACTGAAGTAGCAATAAAAGGATCTGACAACACTTCAGGTTATTTGACTCCCATCAGTCTCTTGTGCCCTCCCTTTATTTTCATGGGAGGCCAAAGGGAAGAGCGGGGAGCTGGCAATTCTCAACCTGCCGCTTTGTTGCCAGGGTGCTAATTTGCTCATTCCACTCTCCAAAGGCCAGCCAGTTGCTCTTTCTGTGCTGCCAGACTTTAACATGTACTCTTATTTTAATATTTCGACAGTAAAGGAGTGAACTCTGCAAAATACATGTATGGGAGGTATAAGGATCACTGTTGAACTTTGAGAACAAATAACCAGCGTGCAGAGTCCAAGCATCCATTTGATGAATGAGAGTTTAGCTAGACAGCCTGGTAAAATCTGTTTCCCTGTGTTGCATCCCAAAATGCTACATTCTGCATAGGCACAATTTAGAATTTCAAGGCCCACTGAAAACAGTGGGACTTCTCCCTCTTGATGCTGTGCTCAGGGGTGGCGGAGAATTTCTCCACGAATCTTCGGGAGGCCGAGTGCCAACGCATTCAGCCCCCCGAAAGTGTTGGGGAAATTCTCCGCCGGCCCCCCGCCTCCCCCCCGGGATGGGACTTACCTTCGGCGAATGTCCCTCCCGGCAGCGCTTCGGCAGCGGTTCGGCAAGGGCGGGGGCGGCGGCCAGTCTCCCGACCGGCTGCCGCCGCCGCCATTACAGAATAAAAAAGTACAGTAAAAAAAAAACACACAAACCCGTGATAGGCATCGTGACGATTTACGTAGCCTATCACGGCTAGATTTCCAAAGTCAGCCGTGATAGGCTACGTAAATCGTCATGTAGCCTATCACGGGTGACTTTGGAAAAAAAAAAAAGCGCGTACGCAAATGGCGGCGCCCCATGGGCGCCGCCATTTGCGTTCCTTATTTGGACAGGGGTAGTCTACGTAAAGATTTACATAGACTACAGCGAAAATCTGGGAACGCTATTTGTGTTGCCCTTATTTTCGCCGTAGTCTACATAAATCTTTACGTAGACTAGACGTGCCAAAATAAGGAACGCAAATGGCGGCGCCCCATGGGCGCCGCCATTTGCGTACGCGCTTTTTTTTTTCAAAGTCACCCGTGATAGGCTACGTGACGATTTACGTAGCCTATCACGGCTGACTTTGGAAATCTAGCCGTGATAGGCTACGCAAATCATTACGTAGCCTATCATGGGTGTGTGGTTTTTGGTTTTTGTTTTACTTTTTTTTCGTGGCCGGGGAGACGGGGCACTCCTCCCCGGCCTGAATTTCGGCTGGGCGAGGCGGGGCGCCTCCCCTCCTCACCTGAACTTCGGGGGGAGAACTGAAGCGCCTCCCCCCCGCCGCGAAGCAAGCTGCGGGACAAGGTAAATCCCTTTCGTCCATCCCTAGCTGTGCTTGTTTGCCTGGAAGCAAATTATGTGGAGATCAGGGGATATGATTTGCAGCATCAAATGCTTACATTAGTATTTCAGGGCCAAACTAAATGTTCTGCTAATCATGCAGAACATGGGTGATTGGCTTACTTTAGCATAAGCAGGTATGGACCCAATTTGGATCAGGACCATGGCAATTTCAGAGAGGATTTATGCTTCCTCCCCTTTCCATTTTTGGTCCAAAATTTCACCCTCCCCACCTGTTGGGGTGGGGGGGATAAAAAAACAAAAACATCTCCATTGCAATCCTCTATCCCAGTGTGTTCAATTGAAGTTCAATAGTTATAACCCTCTAGATCAGCCTCCCCCATCCTTAGACTATAATTGCCATCATCCCCAGCTAGCAAGGGCATTCCTTTGCCTGCTGAATTTGACAGGGGCTCTCTATTGAGCCCTCTCAGCTGCCAGTTCCCCCTTCTCAAAAGCAAGGGTCACTGGCTTGGGAAAGGGAGTGTGTGTGTGTGTGGGGGGAAATGAAGGAAGGGCTGGCTAGCCCCCCATTTCAAGCCAGACACGAATCGAAAGGGATCTGTGCCTGGCTCAAAATGGGATGGGCTTTTTTGAATGGGGAAGTTCACATTTCAAGCTTCTCCAGTTGCAAATGTGCCTCCATCATTAGCAGCTCTATAGCTTAAAATAGAGATTAGAGGTAATGTTGCTGTCCCTAAGGGTGTAGATGAGGCAAGAAAGTGTCTTCCAGGCTTTTATTGGTTCTATTCATCATTTGAGACAGCTCTTGGTCCTCAGAAGTAATGTTAATACAATTGATACTCAGTTATGTGGCTGATCTTTCCATTGCTTTGCTGTGTGTGTGTGTATGTGTGTGTGTGAACCTCATACCATAAGACTGGCTTTCACTGCCCATTGTAGAGTTTACTAAGTGTCTGCACACATACCTACAATGGCCTTATGGCAGAGAAGGAAGCCAAGGTTTCTGACCACCAAATTGTACTCAGAAAAAAATGTCTCCTGAGAAATTTCAGCTCAGTTCTGTCTTAACAACAGAGTAATCTGCTAGGACTTCTCAGAGCCCCCCCCCCCTATCAAGACACCATATTGATACTACTACCCATGAAATGTTTCCACCAAAAAATTGTGATGAGAAAAAATATTGCCTAAGAACAGAAGAGATCTGTGTCTTTCTCAGTCTGCTTCAAGCTGCAGGGTTGTTGTTGTTGTTTTGTTTTTGTTCCTCATCGCCTACAGACCTTGATTATCTCATCCTTAGCAGGGTCAAGGGGCGAGGGGGGATCTTCCCCCGTCTCTGTTTGGCTTTCTCTATTCAAAACATTCCCCAAATGGTCATGTATCAAGGAGCACTTGGCTAACTGTTTAGTTCCCATGGCAATATATCGGCTGTACTTTCCATAACAAAGAAATGCGCCAGGAGAGACCTGTCCAACAGGTTTATGCATACACACACACACACACACACACGCACATGCACACACTTTCAACAATATAAGAGAATATGCTCCCACTCCCCAGCAGTGGTCTTTAGAGGCAAATTGCCTGTCTCTGAACATGCTGCTTCCATTTAGCTATCATGGCTAATAGTCACTGGTATTCTCTTAAGTGGATTTGTCTAAGCCCAAATCCGTGTAAATCCTGTGACAGCCAAGTTAACCATGCAGTCTGTCTTCAGTCACTCACAGCACTGTAAATTAGCCATTCTGTATGATACATGGGAAACCACTTTTGGAACAGGGGGGCATTTCAAAAACAGTTTCTGCTACACTTTGGGAAGTCTGCCACTAAAGGGAAAAAACCATGATATCTTAGTTAAAATGTCTGATTGCTTTATTTATGACACCTTTTTTTCCTTCTAATTAGGTTGACAATTAATGCTGAATGTTATCTTCAGCTTCATAACTTTCCTATGGATGAGCATTCCTGTCCACTGGAGTTTTCAAGCTGTAGGTGGTAAAAGATTTCATAACTTTCCCTCATTTTAAGTTGAGATGCTGTTGATTAACAGACCATAGAGTGGTTACATGTTGCATTCTCTTAAGTTTGAAATGGAATGATCTCTTTGGTATCTCATATCACTTCTTTCCAATTTAGATGAAGTAATTTATGAATGGGGAAAGCCCATTTCATAGCACTGCAGTCTTCAAGGACTAAAATATTTTATACAGAACTAGGGCTTTTACACACATAGACTATACACCATGTTAAGGAGTTCTGCGGAACTCAAAAGCTTGCACATTTTTGTGGAATTTTGGTTGGTCCTAATAAAGGTGTTGCTGAACTTTGGACGTTAAGGAAGTTTGTCAGGGAGGGCTTTTGATGAGTAAGCAATAAGAACCCTGGAGGATGATGCATGGATGTCAGCATCTCCAGTAGAGATCGATGAGTCTGTCAGTTTCACTTTGATATTTTCAAAATCTCACGTTCTTTTTGCCCCATATATGAAGACATTTGCAAAGTTGGGTTAATTATGATAAAAAATAAGGCAACATTCTCAGCCATCTGCACTGACCAAATTCAATAGATGCAATATTCAATAGATGCACTGACCAAATTCAATAGATGCAAATTCGATAGATGCACTGACCAAATTCAATAGCTGCAAATTCAGTAGATGCACTGACCATATTCAATAGATTCCCAGCATGGAGAGGACCATCTTGTACCCACCTGCCAAATGTAGTAGAGCCAGGAATCGCGGGAACACAGCACCGGACTTTTTAATCAGCTGACACCGTGTGCCACCCACCTCCCCTCATGATTCCCTGTTTTCCCTGAGCTTAGCTGCAATCCTTGGAGCAGCCGAGGAAATGCATTTTCCCAGCAGTAATAATTTCTATACCGCCCCACAGCTGGAGCTCTCTGGGCAGTTTACAACAATGCATTAAAAATGCATCGACATTACAAAAGATACAACATGATAAAAACACTCTAAAGAACTTTCTAGGGATGGGGGAGAATTTCTCCCTGAAACTTCAGGGGGCCAAGTGCCAACGTGTTCGGCCCCCCGAAGTAGTTTCGGGGAGAAATTCTCCGCACCCCCCCCCCCGGGACGGGACTTACCTTTCCCGAATGTCCCTCCCGGCGGCGGGTCCCGGCAGCGGTTCGTCAGGTCTTCGACAGGGGCAGAGGCGGCAGCCGGTCTTTCGGCCGGCTGCCACCACCGCCATTCCAATAAAAGTAAAAAAAAACAAAACGCCCCTGTGATAGGCTACGTGACGATTAACATAGCCTATCACGGCTAGATTTGCAAAGACAGCCGTGATAGGCTACGTAAATCGTCACGTAGCCTATCACGGGTGACTTTAAAAAAAAAAAGCGCGTACGGCTAATGGCGGCCCTCATAGGGAGCCGCCATTCACGTTTCTTGGTCGCTGTAGTCTACGTAAAGATTTACGTAGACTACAGCGACCAAATAAGGAACGCGAATGGCGGCTCCCTATGGGGGCCGCCATTTGCATACGCGCTTTTTTTTTTTTTAAAGTCACCCGTGATAGGCTACGTGATGATTAACGTAGCCTATCACGGCTGACTTTGCAGATCTAGCCGTGATAGGCTACGTTAATCGTCACGTAGCCTATCACGGGGGCGTTTTGTTTTTTTTTTTACTTTTAATTTCGCGGCCGGGCGAGGCGAGGCGCCTCCCCCCCGGCCTGAATTTCGGCCGGGCGAGGCGGGAAGCCTCCCCCCCCAGCCTGAACTTTAGGGGGGAGCAGCGAAGCGCCTCCCCCCCACCGCGAAGCAAGCTGCGAGACCAGGTAAGTGGCTTTCGTGCACTCCTACTTTTAACACACAAAAACTAAAAAAATATGAACAGCGAAAAACAATTTAAAATATAAACAATATTTTCCCTAATAGACCTGTTCAAAACAGCAGACATAAATGCCCCATCATATGCCATTAAATGCCTGGGAGTACAGAGCAGTCTTTACCTGGCACCTAAAAGATGACCGTGTCAGTGCCAGGTGGGCGTCAGTGGGGAGCTCATTCCACAGTCAGGAGGCCACCACTGAGAAAGCCCTCTCTCTTGTTGTCACCTCCTGAGCTTCTCTTGGAGGTGGCACTCAGAGGAAGGCCCCAGATGTTGACCGTAGTGTCTGGGTATGTTCAGGTCGGGAGAGGTGCTCCTTCTGGTACTGAGGTCCTGAACTGTGTAAGGCTTTACAGGTTTAAACCAGCATCTTGAATCGGGCTTGGAAACATACCAGCAGCCAATCCCAGCACTTCTGGCCCCAGTTATTAATCTGGCAGCCGCATTTTGCACAAGCTGCAGTTTTTGAACAGTCTTCAAGGGCGGCCCCATGTAGAGTGCAGAGTGCCCCACACAGAGTGCATATAATGTTCTTTCTTGTAATGTAAAATATTTTGGAGTGGCTTGGCCTTGAATGGGAATTTATCCCTTAGTTTTACAAAATATTTGCTCCTAGCAGATGTAAATTTCTAGAACAGGTTTGTTGATACAGATCAACACAGCTGCCTGTAATTTTGGACTTTCTTTGGGGTCATGACTATTGGGACTGTCATGATGAGTGCCTGCACTTCAAAATTTACCCCTACACTGCTGGCTGTTAAAGATAAGCCTGGCAGAAAAAGACGAACTGGTGACCCTAATTAAGCACTAACATGGTTGAATACACAGGGATTCAAACCCAGACTTTTAAGAGCTAAGCACTCAAAGCCCTGGGTTTGGATGGATGAATCTGTTTCGGTTTGTCCCACATTTGATTTTTATTTTTTTAATCTTAAGTCTGTTTCATCCTGAATATGGAGAACTTAGCAAATTTTGGTAAGTTCTTATCAAAACCAAACTAAAATCAATTGGACTTAAGTTAATTGTGATCTACTTGTCCAATTGTTTTCAATAGGTTTAATCTAAGCATGACTAAATCTGGATCCAACTCCATGGAAATAGATATGAATCACAGCTAAGGAAAGTAACAGTGGGTGACCTGTTTCAATTTACACATGAAATAGTAATTGGTTTTAAGCCATCTTAGAGCATATTTTATTTATTTTCATAAATTCATGAGTCACCTTTCGGCACAGATAGGGTCCCCTAGGTAACTACAGACTAGCAGCCCAACCCCATGCTTCTTTACTTAGAAATATGTCCCACTTTATTCAATGGGACTTTCGTCCGAGTGTGGATACCGTAGCCTTAAACAGATTCAACAGTAAGTCCCTCTTCCTCAGAGAACTCTAGGAACTGTAGTTCTGTAGTGGGGTGGGGGAACTGGGATGTTTAACAGAAAATCCTCAGCATTTTGCCAAGCTACAATTCCCTGGATTATTTGGAGTAAAAGTCAGATAGGGGCTTAGTACTGGACATCTTGAACTGGGGCCTTGGTAGTGGGAACCAGGTACCTGCCTCTCTGTTTCACCCTGTCGGCCTGCAGGCAGAGGAAACTGCAGGCCTGTCTCTGCAGCACCGCCACAGCAGAAGGCCAGGGGGTGTCCTGCAGCTTCCAAGCCCAGCAGGATCCGGAGCTAATAAGGTCTCATCTAGTCTTATAAACCTGCAATCTCCGGCCTGCCTCCTTGACCATCCCACTGAAATCTGCTTATATCCAAGTATTCTGGCTTAACATGGCTTGTGGATCAGCTTGGAAGAAGCGTCTGTTGATTTGAGCTCTGGATGGGATATAAATGTCACCTGCCAATCTATGAGTAATAATCATACACCAGTCTTCCCCAACCTGGTGCCCTCCAGATGTTTTGGACTACAATTCCCACCATCCCCAGGCAGCATGTCCAATGAAGTAATGCTGAAATTTATGCTGGCTGGGGATGATGGGAGTTGTGTTCCGACACATCTGAGTGGGACCAAGTTGTGGTCTAGGGTCTACATTAGACCCTAGAACAGCCTTCTTCAACCTGGTGCCCTCCAGATGTTTCAGACGACAACTCCCAGGATTCCTGATCATTGGCCATGCTGGCTGGAGCCGATGAGAGTTGAAGTTCACAACATCTAGAGGGCACCAGGTTGGGAAAGGTTGTTATACACCATTATCTATTCCTGATTTTGACATGAGACCCATTCATATATGACAAAATCAATATCATAATAATTGTGCTAATAGATTGTTGCCTGATCCCTTGAACTGTTCCCACTGAGGCTACGTTTCTCTAAGAATGTCTAGCTTCAGTGGCTTTCAGAATTATACCCAGTGTTATAAACTGTAATAAGCATATAAAATTAATTTGCTTGCAACGACATAGCACTGTCATGGGCAGAAGAAATCACTGAGTACATCTAAACAATTCCTTTCTAAATGTTCAACTTAATAGGGGATGAAACGTAACTACAGTGTATCACTTCAAAAGGTAATTTATTGCTTTTGTCTTCAGTACTCCAGGACTTTAGCTGAAAGTGCTTTCACAATCTGAGCTTTCCAAAGACTTATTCTGGTATAGTGTTTTACCGATGCACATGTAGACATGTGCATACTGATCAAAGACCGCAACAACTAGAAAACGGCAAGCTAGATGTGATTGTATAAATGGATGTATCAAGATTCTTTTTCTGTGGTGTTTTATCAATATGCAGGAGCACGTGTACACATTAGTAAACACCACACAAAGAATTTTGATCTAGTCATGCATACCATCCCATCAAAATGGCTTTTGGACAGTGTTTGATCAATGTTTGGCAGTAGTTTAGGAGAACGGGGGGAGATACAAATGAATGGAAGGAAGGGCAAACTTTCCATGCTCCAATTCTGGAAGTAATGTTAGGAATTTTTGTAGTTAAAATGGCATTCAGGAGAGCGGAATGCAGGGCATAGCAAATCAGAGGAACAATAAAGGAAGAGAATGGGAGATATCTTCTCATTTGTATGTAGAGTATCTGCTCATTCACAAACTACACATTTAGGCAGAGGAAGGGGGCGTGATCCTCATTCCAATTGGTGCTAGTCCACATGAACTACAGGATCAACAACGTTTATGCTGGGGAAGGGGCTCCTTAGACTGCTGTGATCCAAAATAAGAACTCTGTGTACCCTGCAGAAAAAAGTTCTGTGCACAGGCAATTGAAATGTTGTGATAAAAAAAGCTGAAAGTTCTAGCCCTGCTCAGAAATTCCTCTCCATGCACCCGTGAACACATGGGTAGCAGGAGCAGGATTGCTCTGCTGGCCCCACTCCCAATGTTGCCATCCCCACCATACTCACTTTTACACATTTGGCAAAAAGCTGAATTTATGTAGGATCCTCCACGTGGCCAGGGGTCCTGTGTGAGCGGGGCTTGTGATTCGGGGTCCACCTTCTGAGTTTCTGCTGGACATGTGGACGTGGGAAGGGTGCAGCCCTCAGAGATGGCAATGTTGGCCCATTTCCCCCTACTCTCCACATGCTTATGAATGTGTGAGGGCAATTTCTGAACAGAGCTTATGACCTTATGCAAAATAAATACGTTCTCTTAGTTTGAGTAATTCTTCTATTTTTACTACTTTGCACAATGTATTTGGGTTTTGCTTGTCATGGGGAGTGGCAAGGAGCTACGCAGGGCATTAAAGCCCTACTCCCATCTACAAGAAATCTTATTTGGCAGTTCCTTTTGGCCAGCAGACATTGCCCAAACACCTTCAAGCTTCTCTTCATAGTCGTATGGGCAGGGACAGGTGTTGGCATGGGTGGGCCCGTGCCACGGGCCCGTAACTCATCAGAGGGCCCACTGACAAGAGCCCCGTTGACCTGCTCCTCTTCAGAATTGCAACCTGCTTGTTCACCCCACTCTCGCTCTGACCCAAAGGGAGTGGGGAAACAAGTAAGCAAGCAAGCAAACAAAGAAACAAGCAGCAATGATTAAATGTACTGGTAGCTTCCATAGGGATGTACAGATTTTACAAAATCTGTTCTGTCTGTGTTTTGTGGCACAGGCACCCTTCATTCTGTCTACTGCTCAGACAGGAATCAGATTTATCTTGCCACAATTTCGTTCTACTTGCTCTAATGTACATTAGTTAATGCACATTAGCACTAATTCTCATAAGGAATGCACGTTAGAGCATTCGCTCAAGTATGCATTAGTGCTCATGCAAATCAGCGCAAATCCCCCCTCCCCCAAAAAAGTGAGAAACCAGCCAGGACGTCTGTGGAATGAATCTGCATGACTCCAGTCTGCTGTGGAGTGCACAGGACGGAGTCATAGAAATCCATACTCACTTGAATCCGCTGAGGATTTCCCCAGCGTCCCTAAGCTGCCGCTACCTGCTGGCTCACTGGCGCTCTGCTTGGCAAGCAAGCAGAAATGATGAGGAAGAGGACAACCACTGCCAGGAGCTGGTGACAGGGGCAGTGAAGGAACAGGCTGGCTGAGCAAAGCGCTCTCACTGAGAGTGTCTTGCCCAAGCCCCCCTCCCACCGTCTGGATTTGGCACTGCCTGAGAATGAAACCATGGTATAGGCATAGCCCTGATCAACTCTGATGCAACGGGGAGTACCTTCTTAATTAGGGACTGCCTCCCTGCTACCCTGGAATCACAGAATGGCAGGGTTGGGAGGGGCCTGCAAGACCACCGAGTCCAGCCCCCTGCTCAGTGCGGTAATCCAAGGCAGAGCATCCCTGACAAGCGGCTGTCCAGCCTCGTCTTGAATGCCTCCGGTGTGGGAGAGCCCGCCACCTCCCTAGGTCACCTCCCCTGACTCTTAGCAGTACTATTGAGAAACATCCTTATTTACATCTCCAGTGAGATGGAGTGAGAACACTTACTTACCCAGCAAGTGAGTCAGACAATTCCTTAAAAGAATCCCCACAGTCATATACAGAACACCAAAGCATTCTGCAGCAGGATTACTGCAGACTGTTGTTGTGGCAGAGTAATTGATTTTTGTCACACGTGTTGTGCTACTGTTTTGTAGATGGATACCCAAGGAATGAAATTATATACAAATGGAAGAAATCCTCTGTTGAAGTGGCAGATCCCAAATACTGGAGACTGTATCAATTTGCATTTGTAGGCTTACGAAATACGACGGATATCTCTCATACACAGTCAGGTAAGGAAATGCCTGAACTTTCCCTGTATCTCTTTAAACTGGATTATATACATTACAGATACTTCTAGACTCACACAGTGGAGGGGTGTGTGTGTGTGTGTTTTAGTGTGTTTGATATGATACAAAGAAAATGCAACTACAGTTGCTTCATTTTTTATAAATGAATTTAGTGATTTCTTCTTGACAACTGATTGTTTTATTGAGTTTTCAGAACAGGAAATATAGAAAACAATAAGCAGAACCCCTCCTCCCTCCCTACAAGAAACAAAAATAATTATAATTACAATTACTATCCCCCTCCCTGGTTGCTCACTTTTTCTCACTTTTATGTTGATTCACTTAGCATAAAAGCACAGAATGCAGGATCTTTTAGGCAACTAGTTCAAGCGTATGTTTGAATCCAGACTTCCCAAACTCCTCCTCCCCATGGCAGCTGTTCCAGCCCCCCCATGCTACACAGAGGGGTTGAGATCCTGCCAAATGCTGTGGGCTGTGGTGCATGGGAGAGAGGGGATCCCCCAAATTGGACAGAGGCACCTTCACAGAAAGTGTTTCTGCCCAGTTTGGGGGGATCCCCCCTCCCCTTGCCCCACAGCCTACCCCATTCAGCAGGTTCCCCAACCTTCTATGTAGCATTGTGGGGAGGCTGGAGGGGCTGCCATGGGGAGAAGGGGCCAGAGATATCCACTTCCACCAACTCAATTGCATGCACCTTAATCTGGATTCAACCAGACATTATGCACTTATTTCATAGAATCATAGAATCATAGAATAGTAGGGTTGGAAGGGGCCTACAAGGCCATCGAGTCTAACCCCCTGCTCAATGCAGGAATCCAAGTCAGAGCATCCCTGACAAATGGCTGTCCAGCCTCGTCTTAAAGGCCTCCAGCGTGGGAGAGCCCACCACCTCCCCAGGTAATTGGTTCCATTGCCGTATTGCTCTGACACTCAGGAAGTTTTTCCTGATGTTCAGCCGGAATCTGGCTTCCTGTAACTTGAGCCCATTATTCCGTGTCCTGCACTCTGGGATGATCAAGAAGAGATCCTGGCCTTCTTCTCTGTGACAACCTTTCAAGTACTTGAAGAGTGCTATCATATCTCCCCTCAGTCTTCTCTTCTCAAGGCTAAACATGCCCAGTTCTTTCAGTCTCTCTTCATAGGGCTTTGTTTCCAGTCCCCTGATCATCTTTGTTGCCCTCCTTTGAACCCTCTCCAGCTTGTCTGCATCCTTCTTAAAGTGTGGTGCCCAGAACTGGACACAGTACTCCAGATGAGGCCTAACCAGTGCTGAGTAGAGGGGAACTAGTACTTCCCGGGATTTGGAAGCGATGCTTCTATGAATGCAGCCCAAAATAGCATTTGCCTTTTTTGCAGCCACATCACACTGTTGGCTCATATTCAGCTTGTGATCGACGACAATTCCAAGATCCTTCTCGCTCGTAGTGTGGTTGAGCCACGTATCCCCCATCTTGTAACTGTGCATTTGGTTTCTTTTTCCTAGGTGCAGAACTTGGCATTTGTCCCTATTAAATGCCATTCTGTTGTTTTCTGCCCAGCACTCCAGTCTATCCAGATCACTTTGAATTTTGTTTCTGTCTTCCAAAGTATTAGCTATCCCTCCCAATTTTGTGTCATCTGCAAATTTGATCAGCATTCCCTGCACCTCCTCCTCCAAGTCATTAATAAAAATGTTGAAGAGCACTGGGCCCAGGACTGAGCCCTGCGGTACCCCACTCGTTACCTCTCCCCAGCTTGAGAAGGTCCCATTGATAAGCACTCTTTGAGTCCGATTCTGTAGCCAACTGTGGATCCACCGGATCGTTGTTTCATCTAGCCCACTTCGAGCAAGTTTGCTCATCAGGATATCATGGGGCACTTTGTCGAAAGCTTTGCTGAAGTCGAGGTATATGATGTCTACAGCATTCCCACGGTCTACAAGGGAGGTGACTTGATCAAAAAATGAGATCAGATTTGTCTGGCAGGACTTGTTTTTGACAAATCCATGTTGGCTTCGAGTAATCACGGCATTGATGTCAAGGTGCTTCCAGATGGATTGCTTTATGATCTGCTCCAGAATTTTCCCAGGGATTGATGTCAGACTGACTGGTCTGTAGTTCCCAGGTTCCTAAATTTGACTTGCCCCAGTTCAAAGATTGTTTCCAAATTTATGATTACTACTGGCCATTAGTCTTCCATAAAGCAACCAGACATTTTGATCAGGGAATACTTCCCCAGTCGCAGATTTTCAACCACAGAAAGGGGTTATTTAGGGAGGAAAGGAACGAAAAAGGTGGAACCAGAGGTCAGCTGCATGACATAATAGACTGCATGTTTTTTTCTTGCAGGAGATTATGTTGTCATGACAATCTTCTTTGTTCTGAGCAGACGGATGGGATATTTTACCATTCAGACATACATTCCTTGCATACTGACTGTTGTTCTTTCCTGGGTCTCATTCTGGATTAATAAAGATGCAGTACCTGCAAGGACATCATTAGGTAGCTGTGCTCTTTCAAATCACGTTAACTTGTGCATTCCTGTGTTTTAATTGTGCCTTAGTTTTTAATAGTTGTTACTGTTTTATATTGCATTTTAACACTGTGCTTGTGTTGTGAGCTGCCCAGAGAACTCATGTTCTGGGACTGCTATATCACTATAGTAATTAATAAATACAGAAATAAATGTGCTGGCATGCACATCATCATCATGATTAAAAGAAATCTCAGAGTGGCCTAGAAAATGTCAGACTGTGCACACCTCTCCTGCAAACAGTATGAAAATGGTGGCAGCATGGGTGACCCCAGGGGGTGGTGGCGGGGGTGGGGTGGGTGAATATGGATCCACATTCCACAGGTCATCAAGAAAATATACATGGCTTGTTGAGGGAGTCTGACATTACTTCACAGTTTATTGATGCAAGTTTTTATCTTAATTATATGGCTCTTATCCTGACTCAGCAGTCCTTGTGGACAAGCACAGAAACACGTTTTAACTATTCTCCTTAGTTCACTATGTCCAACAGCTGGAGTCCTCAATCTTTTGGTGTCAGTGGGCACATTTGGAATTTTGAGGTTCATGGATGCTCTTACAAAATGGCTGCCATGGGAGCTCCTTGCCCATTCATAAAATGGCTACCATGGTGGGCATGGCCAGTCACAGAACACATGTTTCCCAAAACGCAAATTGGTGAGACTAAAAGAAAAGTAACTTGCCGAAGAACAGAAGTACTAGGCAGAGGTGGACTCTGACTCCAAAGCACAAAACCACTCTTTTGAACCCAAGTAAAGATAGCACTAGAGGATGGCACTTGGCTTTGCAGGCCCCAGTTTAACAGTAAAAATAATTTCAAAAATCTCAAGAAATATAATAAAAATCAGGAGGGCAGGGAGCCTGGCAGGTGCCAAGAGAGGTTGCTGTAGGCACCTTGGTCCCCTTAGGCCCTGTGCTGGGAGTTTTTTTTCCTCTGTCAGGGTTCCCCTTATGACCTGGACCCCCTGAGCAACTCCTTAAGGATCTCTTGCCTCCTTAAGAGTCCCACCTTCCTTCTTTTAAACTTCCCAGTAACATGGGATTTAGGCTGTAGACGTGGGATGGTAGGCAATTCAGACACCTAGGTGTTGACCACAACAGTTTACTGGTAAATTAAAGCAAGCAAATTACATCTAAAAGTATTTACAGAATACAGCTGAGTTATACCAAAGGCATTAAGAGAAAACAAAGCTTACAAAAACGCAAGTTCCTCTACCCTAGCTGCACTTAGACCTCTACACCCTGCTTCTTCTTGCTCTCTTCATGCTCTGGTCTTTGTCTCTCTGGTCTCTCTCTCACTAGCTATCTCTCCCTTTATATCCCCCACTTCCTCCAAACCAAAAGTACTGTTTCAAACCTGGAGAAATGAAACTTAACTCAGGAAAATGAAACGTAACTGGGGAAATGAAACTAGTCTTCTCAGGGTCACCGCCTCTAGGCCTAACCTTTTTACCTTGCCTCTGTAGGCCTCAAACCCTCAAATCCTCCCCTTCACCTCATCCCTCATCTTTGAAAAAAAAAAAGTTACAAAGCAAAACTTTGGGCTCAGCTCTAGTTCAGTAGAAGCATGATTGCAGCACTTGCCCAAGACCTTTTGCTGCCTTAGGCAGAGCAGCAAATGCCCCCCTCCCTCGAGTCAAGATGCATAGTACCCAAGGCTAGTCAAGTTATTTTGCACCTGAGGCAGAAAATCCCACAACACCTCTCCCCATCTCTAGCGGTAAAAATACAATAATCATAAGTTAAATAATTAAAAATTTGCTTCCCTTTCATGACACCCCAAATCAGCTGCCTAAGGCAGCTGCCTCACTCTACCTAGTGGTAGGACTGGCCCTGCAGTGACTGGTGTTTGAGGCAGCTGCCTTACTCTAGGGCTAGCCCTGCAATTATTGGAGTTTTGCATGGCAAGGCTAGTTGCAACCACAGAAATGCAACCCACAGTGTTGAGTTGAGCTGGACCATGCACAAAGCCCGTTTGGTCTTGCTTTTTAAACAGAAACCACACTGAACATAGTGACGCAGCCATATCTTGGGTCATTCAGTGATAGCTATATTCACGTACCAAGCTCAGTAATCCATGCTCTGTTTTCCTCCCATTTGAGCTCCCTTTGGCCTTTTAGAATAAACCACTGAACGTAACAATGACCGGAAAGGGTAAAAAAGACCACTGCATTGGGATAACGGATCATGTGAA
Source organism: Heloderma suspectum (assembly GCF_057233095.1). Taxonomy (NCBI): domain Eukaryota; kingdom Metazoa; phylum Chordata; class Lepidosauria; order Squamata; family Helodermatidae; genus Heloderma; species Heloderma suspectum. Next base: position 99,416,851 of record NC_139462.1, read on the forward strand.
CAAGGCCATAGATCTTTTGTGCTGTTAAGCTTGCTTGTCAAAGACAGAGTGGTACAATAAAAGTGAAATATACCCCTCTAAAAATAAATATGCTAACCCCTTTGCTGTGGTAAGTGTCTCTATTTATTAGTATCTATATATTGCTTTTCAGCTACAAGGCCCTCTAAGCTGTATACAGGGAAAACACCATAAAACATCTCTTAAAAATTGTTTAAAACAAAGTACACAAAAAATTGCAAATAATTATCCAAAACCTATGCAGCAGAATTTTTTAAAATAATAATAAACAAAACAGGCAGCTGGCTTGGTGAGGCAACATTGTCCTGAGATCTATGTAACCTTAAAACATAAACATAGCACTCCTTGGAATATTCTGAAACTTATTCAGGTTTGGAAAATACTTTTTCCTTTAAAATGATGCCTGCCATGACTTTGCTTTTAATTTGCTTGTGGCTTTCAGCCATCAGCCTCCTGAAGTGACTGACAAAAGTAATCCAATTAAAATACTATACACGCATCATTAAAGCCACAATCAGATCCCCATTTCCATGGCTTTTGCCCTTATAGAGTCAAACTGCTATAGTCGTTAGTAGCTAGTTCACAGTTGTTTCCCATGTAGATCTAGGGATGGCCCATACTTCAGTGATCTTCAGAATCTGATACCAAAATATTGTTTCAAGCTTTCTTGGTGAAACTATTTCTTTTTTCGATCAGGCATCACCACCGTGCTGACCATGACGACACTGAGCACAATCGCGAGAAAGTCTCTTCCCAAGGTTTCCTATGTAACGGCAATGGACCTGTTTGTCTCTGTGTGTTTTATTTTTGTCTTTGCTGCCTTGATGGAGTATGGCACCTTGCACTACTTCACTAGCAACAAAAAAGGGGCCAAAGAGAAAGACAAGAAATCAAAAAATAAGTCGTCAGTAAGTGTAAATGTGTAGAGTATTTTATCCCCGTGGTCCTAACATTTATTAAGGACACATTACAGGAGCAAGGTTGGAGAGACCTTAGTGGTCTACACTGTTCTGTGTTCTAACTTTTCCATACCATCTCTAGAAATGCTTACCCGATGGTGTCATATATATAAACCTGAAACTGAGTTCAGCCTAAACCTTGAAGTGATCTCCTTTGGCTACATAATACTGGATGGCATCATGGCCAGAGTTTGCATTCCTTGACCAAGCAGAGGGGCAGGGCAGGAAGATGGGAAAGACCTCCCAGTCCCATATTACATGTGTGGGGTGGGGAGAGTGGGGAAAAGGGGGCTCTGTTATCCTCTGAGGCAGCCTTTCCCACCCTGCCACCCTTTAGGTGTATTGGAATACAAATCACATCATCCCCAGACAGCATGGCCAATGGCATGAGCATTGTAGTTGCGCACACCAGGTTGAGGAAGGCTGTGCTATGGGGATGCCCCCACATGCAGGTGATATTCCCATGGTGAACTGTTTAAGCCCTATGATTCTGGTTTTCATCGCAGGAGGGATATAATTTTAGATTCTCTGTAGATGTTCTTTTAAAAAACCTTTCTGTGTATTTTAAAGCTATTGGTGATTGGTTGGGGTTGGGTCTTCTTTTTTGTTACAAATTGAAAATAACCTTTCTTCTGTTTTAGCCTGAGCTCTTCGAAGATGGGTAAGACAAATAAATGAAATAACTCGGCATTAGCCTCAATAGCAGTGACAGACACCATTTACTCCGTTTATGTTTTGTTTCTTAGGTTACTTCCATCTGTTCACGCAGTTCTGTTTACAGCAACCCCCAAATATCTGTGAATCAGCATTTGCTTAGTACTAAATCTAGCAATAGTGGAGACTGCTACAGCAAGTATCTCTCTCTCTATCTGTGACTTCCTAATAAATACCGTCATCAGGATATGTACTACAGTGATTTGGCAAAGAAGGAGTTGTGCTCACTGGAGTCCCTGTCCCTGGCTCCAAGTTGATTAGCGGCCATTGGATAAATCATAGAGGACTGCTGCTAGGGCAAACCTACTGATGTCTGCTTATTTCCCTTCCTGGAAAACTATACCGAGGAAGGAACACAGTACTAGCACATCTGTACTGATGTTTGCTGTGGTGCCAGTGCCTGAGCTGGTCCTTTCGATGGTACAAGTGGACAAGTTCCAACAGGCTGCGACCAGATCTGGATGCTCTGTCTTGTGTGCTACTGCATAGTGGCTCATATTGGGCTGCCAACTTTATATATAAATAGTATCTGGGTGGGGCTAGCGAGAGCCATTTGGGTTGGGGGGGCAAACCAGAGCAAGTGGAGCAAGAGAACTGAGCCAGCATGTTTGGCCAGCCTGAAACTGTAGCCCAGTGGTTTATAGTAGGCAATTCTGGCACAATCTGTTCTATTCCTTGCAAAGCGCGCACTGACAAATCATGGGTGGTGTTTGGCCCGTTAATATAAGCCCGCATGAGTTTTGTGTATAGCACACAATTCTGTAGTTGGCTTTAGTTTTCGAGTGTGCATTGCAGAAATGTGACAACTGTGCTTATTGAGATAGAAATATATTTTTAAAATGCATATCATGTACTTCGGCACGATTATGCAAACTTACACTATTGATTTCATTGGTACTAAATTGTCTGTAAGTGTGGACTGGCAGCCAAAGTGTTGATATCAATACACATTGAGCTGTTTCTCATCTGCCCTTTTCTCTGGGTTCTTCTGTTTGCTTTTCTGTGTGCTTTAGCTATAGAGTAATGAAGAACATATGCATCTTCTATTCCTCTAGGATTAAGCAACATGGTGCCCTTCAGATGTTTTGGACTACAACTCCCATAACCCCTGGGCATTGGCCATGTTGGCTGGGGCTTATGGGAGTGTAGTATAAAATATCTGAGGCAGCAATTTGCCTATTCCTGCCATCATTTTGATATTATTAATAATACATGTATAAAGTAAATATTATGGACAGATTTCATTTCTCACAGAGTATCTGGGTGATGTCCTGTAGTCCTTTTTGTTATGTTTGGGAAGAACTCCTTTTTTAAATGCCACTGTTTCAGTCACTATAAATAACAATTACTTTATCTCTTCAATGATTTTGAACTTCAAAAGAGGCTAGTGCTCAGCAAAATGAACATTTAATAATCCCCAAAGGGTAAACATACTAAAATATTAATATGCAGCGTATCATTAAGCAATATATAAATTTAGTCATCTCCTATAAATAAATAAGAAGTTACTTTTTGTTACTATGATGTTGAGATTTTTTTAAAATGGAATTCCCGGGCATAGTAGTTGGAATAAGGGAGTACTGAACTGGAATCATGAACGCTGTGAAGGGCTTTCTCAAATGGAAGAATGGCTAAGTTAAAAATTAGGATGGAAAGCTTCCTGTATTTAATTCACTGTGCATTAAAGCCAACCATAATGCTGAAACCAATCTTTAAAGCAAGGGCTGAATTAGCCAAATCGACACTTTGTTGCTAGGGTTAAAAACAAGCATTTACTTGTTATCTTCTGTATAGGCAGACTAGACTGCTGCCTGAGGCAGCAAAATCCAAAGAGTGCTCCCAGTACACAAAGAAGTATACAAGTCCAGGCTTGTGCATTATTTCCAGCATTGATAGCTCCCTACAGAAGCTGAGAGGGATGGGGGAGAAATTTGCTTGGTTCACATTTTAATGCAAACTTGCCTAATTCCACACTTTTGAACCAATACACAAACCAAAAAGTTCTCCTTCAAAAATTGAACTTCCCTGAATTTTACAATGGCATTCTCCAATGGAAAAATGCATTAAAACTGTGTATCTTAGAAAAAAGTGCGCACACGAATGTGCATATTAGTGAAAATAATGTTAAAAATGCATTATATTAGCGAAATTGCTTACAAAAAAATTGTTTATTAAGCAAAGTTATACAAAAATCATGCATTCATACACAAAGATCTATGAATGTTCATCCAAACTTTAAAAAAATTCTCAGAGTTTGGGATGAACAGACCTTAAGATCAGAAACTGAGAAACTGAGAAAAACTGAAATTGACAGATTCATCCATCACTGCCCCTGGTGATATTGGTGTATTGGAGCATACTGTCAGTCCACATGAGGATGATCTTTCCTTGTCCTACATATGATGGCAAAAAAAACTCATTGAGCTGAATGCTTTATGCCCTCCTCCCCTTTCATTCATATGTATATAGAGGAATAGTGAATTACAAGGGGCAAGGACCAGGGAAAAGGGACAGTCCCTCTTAGATAGTGACAGTTGAGAGCCAGTGTAGTGTAGTGGCAAGAGTGTTGGACTGGGACCCAGGAGATCCAGGTTCTAGTACCCACTCAGTCATGATGCTCACTCACTGGGTAACTTTGGGCCAGTCACTGACTCTCAGCCTAACCTACCTCACAGGGCTATGAGGATAAAACGGAGAGTGAGGATAAAATGGAGAGGAGGAGAAGGTGCATGTAAGCTGCCTTGAGTTCCTTGAGAGAGGAAAAAGGGTAGGATATAAATTGAAGAAATGTAATAATAAAATAAACGAAGCAAAAAAAAAAACAGGAACGGACCAGAAACAAGCATCACAACAATTATTAACAATCAGCACCTGTGTTAAGCAACCAATCTCTTCTACAGTGCTTACTATTCAATTAAGGAAATTAGATATTGCCCCCGACTGATAAGATATAATTGTTTAGCAACCAATATGTCAAAAATGTGTCCTATCCAAGACTGTTTATTTCTTCACAGTAAGAGCAAATTATTTGCCTGCCGTATTGTAATGTGTTTAAGCATTGCATTTTAACAACATTGCAGACAGTAATTGGCTCAATTATATCTGAATGTTACCAAGAATGCTGAAAAAGCAGTTTGTGCAAAAATACCTATTTAAAAATTAATCATACAATTTCAGCAACTTTTATTGAATCTTTGAATAGCTCCATTGGCTGCTGGCTACTGTACCATTTCAGTTCCATTCCTGGAACACTAAGAGGCATTGAAGACATTCAATCTGAGACAAGACACTATCTCTGAAAAGTCAAAGACTCACACATTGGTCAAAATAAGCTCTTAGGTCTAATAACATTGTAATTCCCTGGCCCACAGTCTACTGGGTTTGAGTGCGTATACTTAAAAGTGGGTACTTGGGACAGAATAGAGATTCTGTTGGTGCACCGCCCACCCCGCTGCCCAACAGTCTCTCTTCCTGAGCTAGCTGGGGTGATCTCAGCGGCGGTGATGGAGTCCCCTCAGCTTGTTCTGCTGGGAGACTTCAACATCCATGCTGAGGCTGCTCTGTCAGGAGTGGCTCAGGACTTCATGTCCTCCATGATGACCATGAGTCTGTCTCAAGTGGTTTCTGGCCCCACTTGTACAGCAGGTCACACTCTAGACCTAGTTTTCTATGCTGGGCAGAATGACGGTGATCTGGGTGTGGAGGAACTTTCTGTTGTTCCATTGTCATGGACAGATCACTACCTGGTAGGGTTTAGACTGACTGGAACTCAGTGCCTCTGCAGGGGTGGGGGACCAATTAAGCTGGTCCGCCCCAGGAGGCTGATGGATCTGGATGGTTTCCTGACAGTTCTTGGGGATTTTCCTGCTGCCTTGGCAGGCAATTCTGTCGAAGCCCTGGCTGATCTCTGGAACAGGGAAATGGCCAGGCGGTGTATGCAATCGCTCCTGAGCGTCCCCTCTCCTGGAGTGGAGCCAGACCAGCACCCTGGTTCTCTAGGGAACCAGCGGCGATGAAGCGAGTGAGACGGAGACTAGAGCAACGCTGGCGGAAAACTCAGAATGAGTCCGATCGAACACAGGCTATAGCTTATCTGAGAGCCACCTCCATGGCAGTGAGGGCAGCAAAGAAATCTTTCTTTTCTGCCACCATTGCATCTGCAGGGAGCCGGCCAGCGGAGCTGTTTCGCATGGCCAGGGGCCTTCTACAGTCTGGCCCATGTGATGAAAATTCTGACCACTCGACAGCCCGCTGTGAACAATTTGCCCAGCACTGTGCTGATAAAATTGCTCGGATCCGTTCCGACTTGGATGCTGTAGTTGATGCAGATCCTGTGAATGTCACTTTGGCTCCTGCTTGTTCAGTGTTGATGGATTCTTTTCAGTTTGTGCAGCCCGAGGATGTGGACAGGATCCTTGGAGCAGTGAGAGCCACCACATGTATGCTGGATCCTTGCCCCTCCTGGCTTATTAAAGAGGCCAGAGGAGGACTGGCTGATCGGACAACCGGAGTGGTTAATACTTCTCTGGAACAAGGCATTGTTCCATTATGCTTAAAAGAGGCAGTTGTGAGACCTCTGTTTAAAAAGCCTTCCCTGAATCCCACCATACTAGATAACTATCATCCACGTACCATTTTTGGGCAAGGTATTAGAGCATGTGGTGACCTCCCAGCTCCAGGGGTTCCTGGATGAAACGGATTATCTTGATTCATTTCAATGTGGTTTCAGGCCTGGGTGTGGGATGGAGACAGCTTTGGTTGCCTTGGTGGATGACCAACGCCGGGAACTGGACAGGGGAGTGTGTCCCTGTTAGTTCTGCTGGACCTCTCAGTGGCGTTCAATACCATCAACCATGGTATTCTTCTGGGACACCTCACTGGGATGTGACTTGGAGGTACTGTTTTACAGTGGTTCCATTCCTTCCTAGGGGGGCAAACTCAGAAGGTGGTGTTGGGGGATGCCTGTTCAACTCTATGGCCATTAGCTTGTGGGGTCGCTCAGGGTTCTGTTCTGTCCCCCATGCTATTTAATATCTACATGAAACCACTGGGAGAGGTTGTCCGGAGTTTTGGAGTTCGGTGCCACCAATATGCTGATGACACCCAGCTCTGCTACTCCTTCCCACCAGATTCCAAGGAAGCTGTTTCTGTCCTTAACCAGTGTTTGGCATCAGTAATGGACTGGATGAGGGAGAACAAATTGAAACTTAATCCAGACAAGACAGAGGTGCTCCTGGTCAGTCAAAAGGCAGATCAGGGAATAGGGATTCAGCCTGTGTTGGTTGGGGTTGCACTCCCCCTGAAGACTCAGGTTCGCAGTTTGGGGGTGCTCCTAGATTCAGCCCTAAGCCTGGATGCTCAGGTTTCAGTGGTGGGCAGGAGTGCTTTTGCACAGTTAAAACTAGTTCGCCAACTGCGCCCGTTCGTGGAGATGTCTGATCTGGCCACAGTGACACATGCCTTAGTTGCATCCCGTTTGGATTACTGCAACGCGCTCTACGTGGGGCTGCCTATGAAGAGTGTTGGAAACTGCAGTTGGTCCAAAGAGCAGCTGCCAGACTGTTGACTGGGGCTGGCTACAGGGAGCATACAACTCCCTTGTTAAAACAGCTTCACTGGCTTCCAGTCTGTTTCCAGGCACAATTCAAAGTGCTCGCTCTGACCTATAAAGCCCTATTCGGCTCTGGTCCAGGTTATCTGAAAGACCATATCCACCCTTATGAACCTGCCCGTGCCCTGAGATCTTCTGGGGAGGCCCTTCACTCAGTCCCACCACTGTCACAGGCACGTTTAGTGGGAACCCGGGAGAAGGCCTTCTCAGTGGCTGCTCCATGGCTGTGGAACGCCCTTCCCAGGAAGGCTAGGATGGCTCCCTCCTTGATGTGTTTCTGGAGGCAGGCTAAAACATTCTTGTTCCAGCAGGCCTTTGGGACATAGTTGGAACCTGGGGGTAAGCTGCTAAAATGCTGTTTTAAAATGCTGTTTTACTGTTTTTAATATAATTTTAATTCTTATTATATTTTAACTTTTGTATATTTTCATATGTTTTAATTGTATATGTTTTAATGTTTGTTAGCCGCCTTGTGTCCCAGTACTGGGGAAAAGGCGGGGTATAAATAAATAAATAAATCAAAGTATTGGTTCCTAGTAATTTCATTTATATTACCATAAGTTAATATATTCTGACATGCTATTAGGTGAGCCCCCTATCATTCCAGCCATTTAGGGCGCAGTCCTATGCAGATAGGCGGCCACCCCCGAACTCAGAGGTGACTGCCTATCCAGTGCAGGGCAGGAGAAGCACGGAGGGGATTATTCCCTCCGCACTTCTGCCCTGCATTTTCGGCTAGGCAGCTGACTTCGGCTGTCTAGCCACAGGAGGGCAGAGTGGGGGGAGGAGGCTGCCGTATGACACATACAATGTGTCGTACAGGCATTTCTGCCTTCCCTGCCCCGGAACGCCGCCCAACAACACCCCATTTTGGCTTCTCCGCGCTTCTCTTGCGAGCGCAGAGCAACGAGGCTGTTCCGTGCTGCCTGCGAGGCAGCATGGAAGTGAGGGGAGGTCGGTTCCCAGAAAACCAGGTATCCTATGGCCGTCTAGCTGCTGACTAGTGGCCATAGGATTGCTCCCTTAGTCTTTCATCATGTATATGATTGTGAATTTAATTGCATGCCTATCTACCCCTCAAGTGCCATCAGTAAGGGTACAATCCTGTGCAAATTTAGACAGAAAAACATCTTACAACTCCCAACAGTGGCTGGGAAATGCTGGGAGTTGTTGGACTTTTTTCTGTCTAAACATCCATAGGATTGTGCCCTAAGTATGTTAAGATTTCATTAAACTGGGCTATTTGGAAGATATATCACATGAGCAAGATTCTTGCTCATCTCCCACTTTTGCTCTTTGTTTGCATCCCACTTTCCCCCATTCTCTGCTAGGATAAATGCAGCTACTGGCAAATATTTCAGGCATATGTAATGCCGCTTCTTCAACATTTGAACCGATTGACCATGAACAATTACATAATCCAGCCTTCTCCAACCTGGTGCCCTGTAGATGATTAGAGCTACATCCCTGAGCATTCCTGACCATGTGGGGCCATGCGGGGAAAGGCTGACATAAACAATTCACAATCCACATTAGGGGGACAGCATTGTTGATTTAGTCTCAAAATGACTATAGGTGGCTGGGACAATGAATGAGGAATACAGGATTGATGCAGTAAGGGCAATTTCAGACATTACTTGGCAGCAAACCAAGGTGTACATTTGACATGTTGCTAGCAACTATAAATTGATCCGATTCAAATTTTACACTTTTAGTTGTACATTTCAGATATTTTAGGTGTATATATGTGAAGTTGCCTTAAGATGCTCTAGTCTTTAAAAAGCCCTAATAAAGTGTGTGTGGTGTATGTTTATGTAGGGGGGGGGGAGAGACAGGGAAAGAAAAGTGATGGAAGGATGATAAAGGGCTTCCCCACACAGGCTTTTATCCTGCGGTTGAGATTGGTCACTCATGGAAGTTTGTGGGGCTTTTATGTGATGTCATCAACCTCCAGCTCCTGTCTCGTACGTTCCAAGAATTTCTACGGTTTAATTTGAAATGGAAATAATCTAGTAACAAAAAAATCCATAGGGATGTGCAAATTCCCTCCCCCTGAACCAGGTTCTCCGGATGCCCACCCAGCCCCTGCCCCCACTCACCAGTCCCCGGACTGCGCTCAAGCTCCTCCCACACTCAGCAAGCAGCCCACACTCACCCTCCCAGGCCTCGTCAAGCTCTGTGGTCACCATTTAAAAAAATAAAATGGCAGTTGCAAAAATGTGCATGTTTTTGTGTGCGTGAAGATGCTCATTTTTGTGAATGCGCATATTCCCGTGCAAAAAATGCGCATTTTGGAAAATGCGCATTTTGCGCATACATAAATATGCACATTTGCAAAAATGTGCATTTTGCATGTGTGCAAATATGCACATTTTGTGATTGTCATTTTATTTCTCAAAAAATGGCGACTGTGAAGCTTGACGAGGCTGCCAGGGTGAGTGCAGGCCATTCGCTGAGCGTGGGCAGGGGGCAAGCAGGGGCAGCAGCTCAGCGAGCGGGGCTTGGGGGTGCAGGCAGGAGCAGGTCCACTGGATTCTCAGGCTGAATCAGGCACCTGTGCCATCCACCAAGATCCATTTTCTATTTCTCTGTGAAAAGAGAAAATCCCGGAATAAAGGAGCTAGACCACCATGCCATCTAGTGGCTGCATTAATGAAACACATAGAGGGGAAATAAGGAGGGGCATGTAAAGGGTGATCTTAATCCCTGAAGGAATCCAGAAGCCAAAGCCTTGGTAAAATCATGGGACAAAAAGCCTCTGTGTGGAGAAGCCCAAAGGGAGCAAAAGAACAGAGACATTGGATTGAATGTTATAAAAAGGAAACAGTCAATGACGTAGTGGGTATGAGAAAAAGACACAGAGTATACTTTGATTAGAGCTGATCTAAATATTCAGCAGTATCACATAGCATAGCTTTTCCTGGGCTGAACCACTTCAGGCAGGGCACTGTATGTTTGATTATGTATATAGAAAAATAGGAGATTAGGCATAAGTAGCTAGAACTCTTCTTTTTGATATACAGGGTGTTTCAAAATGATGGACCCAATTTCAAAGCAGTGTATTTCACGATGGCAACATGTATGTTACAATTACACCAAAAGTTACAAATGGTTTAATGAGTTATTAAGTTTTACTAATCATTTTATAAATGCTCAATGTGCCCTCCACCTGCTGTACGGACAATATCGAGACGAATGAATTTGTCCCAAACACCTCTCAAAGTGTCTTCTTCCACTGAAGTCACCGGTGCCGTGATTCTGTTTTTGAGGTCATTCAGATTAGTCACTAATGGTGGCACAAAAACACGTTCTTTGACGTATCCCCACAAGAAAAAGTCGCAGGGTGTAATGTCTGGAGATCTTGGCCACGAGTGTAGGGCCAAGTCTTGGGGTCCTGTGCAGCCTATCCAACATTGAGGCAGTGTGTCCTTTAGAAAATGTCAAACCTGCAGGTGCCAATGTGGGGGTGCTCCGTCTTGCTGAAAAATGAAGTCATCGGAACTTCATAACACATGCCAGACAGTCGTATGAGAGATCACAAGTTTTCAGCTGGCACAACGAGTGGACTTGCGCGGGCTACGCTGAAAACTCTCTTGAATTCTTCTCACGTTTTCCTCTGAAGTGCGTGGTCGCCCTGTGCTCTTCCCCTTACATAAACAGCCTGTTTCCTCAAATTGTTGGTACCAACGACGAATGCTCTTTGGCATTGGTGGATCAATGCCAAAACGCTGTTGAAACGCACGCTGCACCGCAATTGCGAATTCAGTCTTGCTGAACTGCAGAATGCAAAACGCCTTGTGTTGCGGGGTCACCATCTTGCGAATGGCTGAGGCTAGGGGCTGTTTGTGTGCTGAGAGAGGCATCTAGAGGTAATCATTTGAAACTCTATGCCCCACCCTTTCAAGTGGCAAGAGTTAAAGTCATGGGTGGTTTGTAGTTGCAGAGATGTAGCGATTTCAAATCAGGTCCATCTTTTTGAAACACCCTGTATTAATTTTTGGTTAGCATTGAGGCTTCTTATATAGGAAATTATTCAAACATGAGATCATCCACCTGAAGCCTGAATGTCATAATCAAGGAAAACCTGCACCACATGATTTTAATGCATGTGTAGACTGAAATTCTTCACACACAGCCCTTCTATTCCATTTTTAGCTAGTTCTCAGATGCAAAACTTTAACCAGTTGTCTCTTTCTTTAGAATCCACCTGTACTTCCTGTCCGTCCTGGATCAACGTTAATTCCAATGAACAATATTCGTCACTTTCAAGCACATGATGACAATTATGGATACGAGTGCCTTGAAGGCAAAGACTGTGCCAGCTTCTTTTGTTGTTTCGATGACTGCCGCACGGGATCATGGAGAGAAGGAAGAATACACATCCGGGTGGCCAAAATTGACTCCTACTCTCGGATCTTCTTTCCCACAGCCTTTGCCCTGTTCAACCTCGTTTATTGGATTGGTTACCTTTACCTATAAATACCGGATATTTGACAGTCTCGGAAAAGGGATCACTAATGCTCTTAAACAAGATTAAAAGGCTAAAGTCCATCATACTTGTCCGCCCCCCCTTTGGTATTTAGCTTGACATATCAAGATGCAAAAATAAAATTGGAAAGATTTATTTAAAAAAAACTCTTCTGCCTTGACCATTTACAAAGCTGATTGAAAATAATTCAAATTTGAAAAGGGGGTGTGTGAAGTTATACATTTCCCTTCATTTTTGAACTGATTTTTAATGAAGATCAGTGGCTTAAAGGCCAGACCAGGAATTTCTTCATAATTTGTTTAAATGGGACAATAGTTCAACTCTGTGACAGCTCTTACACCAAAGCTGACAAACGCCTTAAGACCCTGGAAACTGGTACTACTTTACTTAACTACATCTGATGACAGATGAATTAGATTTAAGCCAATTTAAGTCCACTGACAAATAAAGCACTTTAATGGGTTGAAAGCAGTTTAAACCAGTTGCTCTGGCTTGACTAATTTTTGGACAGGGCTGAACAACGACACTGAAGACTAAATTGCACATGAGTCTGCAGGGATAATCTGCAATTGGATTTCTTGATGCCTTTTTAAAATTTTAGCTTTAAAAACAACCATGGGGGGTGACATGACTGAGATTGGGGTTTGGCACCAGAGGAGGGGGGTTTAACCACTTCCCCAGTGGAAACAGTTATTAGCCACAGAGGGAGAGAAAAAGAAATATCTGTGTTGTACATGCCGTTTTCCCTCTTTCAAGGTTAATAGCAGCTTGGGGTGTGTGCGAGATTTATAATGGGGAAATAGGGTGCGTGTGTGTGTCGGAAGGATTAAGTTCCCCACACCATGACCTGCTCCAAACTTCTCCTCTTGAGTCTGCTTTTAAGGCAAAAAAAATGTCAGGAAATTCATTTACAGATCTCCCACATGACGTGCAGTTTGGCCTGATTGAAACTGCTAATTGACTAGTTTAGCCTTCTCCAGTCACCTTGTGCCCCGCCCCATGCGTTAGACTACAGTGGATGACATGACATGGCCACTGGCTATGGTCACTGGGGGTAACAGCAGATGTAGTCAAACCTGTCTGGAGGGCACCAGTTTGGGGAAGGCCGGACTAGCCCTCCTGTGTTTTTTGTTGTTCCTTGCATGAAACTGTTTCATGTGGAAACATGTCAGGCCGCGAACAATATGTCTGCCTGCCTAGTGCTATATTAAAGAGACGAGAGCCGCGTGCCGCCCTCGTGTTGCATAAAGTGATGATATTTCTGAGCTCCTTCTGTCCTATATGTCACATATGTTCCGTGTTTACAATTTCCGGGTTTTGTTGTTTGTTTGTTTTTAAATGTCATTTATCCGCCATCACCTTTGAGAGATTCTAGGCATTCCTATCTGAACAAAATAACCTACAGAAGATCCTTCTTCCCAGCAATCTGCAGTATAAATAAATCCAACAGATCTTCCCTCAGGCCTGGTTCCTGTGTTATTTGGGGTCATGCTGCCCTCCAGATGTTTTGGACTCCCATTACTCCCAACCATTGGCCATTCTGACTCTTCAGATGATGGGGAATACAGATGTTGCCACCTCTGTTTGGGTGTTTCACACAAGAAAGAAGAAAGGGAAAGCAGATCATAGGAACAATGCTTCCAAAGGTGCTGACCAGTTACTCCTCGGAGCAACAAAACTACTTTAATAAACACAGTTCACACAATTCTGCTTGATGTTATCTGCCACCCCAGGGACTTTGGAACTGAGAAGATCACGTGAGATGAGAGAAAACAAGGCTACTTCCCATATTAGCATTGCCCCTCCCAGAGGGTCAGACAGAACTAGGGTGAGAAGTAACCCCGTTGTTAGCCCCTCCCAAGTGATTCCATTGATTCCGATTGTGGCATGGAAAGGACCAACACGGAAATGGTAAATATGGCACTTAGGTAATGTAATAATCATACTATCTGTGATGTGGGTGACAAAGTGCTGTATACAAATACTGGATGAATGATGAAATCCTATTTATTATGAAGAGTTCTTTGTCCTGTAAAACTGGAGTTTATTGGAATTGACTGGTAGAAAATCCTGAGGACTCCTTCTAGAGGCTAAGGTAGAGTTCTACTATAGTTCCTCAGAACGGAGACCAGTGTAGCATAGTGGTTATACAAAAATATGATACAGAAGCTCACCCAGTTCAAATATCACTGTAGCTATTTAACTCATTTACTGGGCAATCCTACCTCCCTAGCATCTGGCATATCCAAAGCCCTGCTGGGAAGAAGTGAGGGAGGTGTGGTGTTCTCCCAGCCACTTTCTAAAAACTGTTTTCCTCCCCTGATACTCCCAGACCACATCCCAGATCTGCCTCTTTTTCACATCTCCCATCACTAGAGCTCCAACATCATGGAGGTGAGTGCTGTGGAACTTTCCACAGGGGCTGGGATGATCTGAGATCAGGTCTTCTCCTCCAAGGTTGGAGCTCTCCCAGGAGCTATACGATAGTCACCTAAATGGGCTTAGACAATCCACTGTCTCTCAGCCTCAGAGCCCTGTCAATAGTATGGGATAATAATACTGGCCTAGTTTAAAGGTCTGCTGTAAGAATTACTGAGATAATGTTGATGCTTTCAATAGCACAATATAAATATTCTTATGTTATCATTAGGGCTATGTACTGCTTGGCTCCAGAGCCAAATTCCGAGCTTTGGGCCACACCTGAAGCAGGTCAGAATTGGCCTGAAGTGAGTTGAGTCACTCTGAAGTGCTTTGAAGCAATCCGGAAGCCCAGCTGCACACCCCTCCATCCAGTTGCACACACACACACACACGCCACCCAGCCATGCAAGCCCCCTGCTCCATACCTGGACCCTCGGGACTCACGCCATCAGCTGTCTCCCTCTTTGAGGGAGTTGCCATTATGACTTCCTCTATTTTCAGAAACTGAATCTTGTGCAAATGGTGGCAGTAAGGCCATCATGTAAGCAACATTACAGGTGTAAATGCCTGTAATACTACGTCCTTACAGCTGCCATTTGCACAGGATTCCATTTCTGGAAATAGAGGAAGTCACAGAATGGCGACTCCCTTGCAGACGCTGGGGGCACATGTCCCGAGGGTCCAGGTATGGAGTGGGGGGCTCACATGGTGCGTCAGGCAGGGTGGAGGGAGAACCCACTTCAGCCATCTGAATCCCACTTCAGCCCCAGAGCCCGACGTGGGTCAGGTTGGACCCCAAGCAGGTTGGGTCTGCCTCGGAAGCCCCAAAGTGGCCTCCAAGGTGGGTCTGGGGGTCCCTGCACAGCCCTAATTATTATACTCTCTCTTGAAGTACATTCTGCCTAGGAATGCAGAAAGCTACAGAGCCTGGATTTCTTTAAGTCATGTTGAGGGCCCCAGTTTGAGTTGAGATGTGGGCTAGACATTAAAGAAATAAAATAAACCCTCTTTTAATAATGATTTAGGCATAAGGATGAAATATGATGTGAGTGTCATGAAGTACCCACAGGATGACATGTAGCTAGCCACTCACATTATTGTATTGTGTTTGACTAGTTGCACAAAGCTAATCATTTCATGGCACCACGAGATTCAGTGGGCTCTAACTCATGTTTTGTTCTTTTAGACCGGTTCCCTTACAGAATACAGCACAATCTCAGAAGGACTTATTATCAGCACCCAGGTACTCTGAGCTTCACAGTGGTCAGTCAAGGTTTGGCCTGTTCACCATCATTCAGCTCTGTCTGAGGAGGGAACTGCAAAGAGATTAGTCAGACCAGCAAGGAAGCTTCTTAACGACAATGGATCAGAGCAACTCTGGTGATAGTCCTTGATCCTATAAAGGCTTCCCAATGAGATTTGCTCCCTAGTCCATTCAACTTGGAAACTCTATTCCTGCCTCTGGCTATAGGCCCACTGGTTTCTTCTTGGCATTATTCCTTTTTAGCTTTCTGGCATTTTTCCTTTCCTCAGAAATTCCTCAATTTCTTTCATTTTTCCAATCTCTACCTTGGCTTGTCCTGCCATTAACTTGACTAGAACTGGATCTGATGACAGAATACCAGATGTGTCACTTGTAGACATTTCCTCCACCACAACTGTCCAAATTGACCACAAATCCCATCATACAGGTTCTACATGTGGCAGTAATTTGTGATGTACCTAAATATGAAACTCCAAATGGCCCACTGGTGACTATGTGGATAAAAACCAAACAGCCTTCAGCATGTTCAGTGAGTTCACATTAAAAAAGTGACTGTGGCATCACACTTCATGTTTTATCTTGGGTATGCTGATACTTTGTTTGATACAAAACATAACACGTAAAGGGTAGAACACCCCCTCCCCAAATTCAGGAACATGCAGCGGGGGAGCTATGAGCAATCATGGCTCAATGACAAATATCCACTCTGTTTTGGGATGTATGCTTTCTAGGTAGGGTGAAAAAATTGTTCAGTTTGCATTCTAATGTGAATTTACCTGATTTTTCACTTTTGAACCACTATGCAAACCAAAACTCAATTATCCTTTGAAATTCACACTTCTCTGCTTTTTGCGTGGAGTTCTCCAGTCAAAAAGAACAAAAAGTTTTCAAAACTGCATACATTATTAGGGAAAATAATGTTAAAAATGCATTACATTACCAAAAATCACTTGTAAAATACATGTATATTAGACAAAAATGTATGTATTAGGAGACAAAAATGTTTATACATTTTCATGCAAACATTTACAAAACTATTCTCAGAATTCGACGTGAACTGAACTTAAGACTTGAAAAATGAGAAACTGAGAGAAACCAAAATTGACAAATTCATCCCTAAATTACCCTTAACATTTTATGGCTACCATGCAAACACAAGTGGAACATAGGTATATCCAGGATGCCTTAAATGATGTGCTATGGGGAATCTGGCACACCTTCTTAAGAGACATGGCCAGGAAAGAACAGTTAAAATCTGCAGGAAAAAATTCACCTCTTTCCTTCTGGAATCATTCTCTAACTTCTTCTCGGTTTAAAGTTTTGTGCAAAATGGTCTGATGTGCCAGTGTGTTGTGACTAAGCCACTATCTGTCTGACGTGACTGGAAAATATTGATGTTCAAAAATCTCTAGCTGTGTATAGGCAGAGCATTGTCTGGTTTCCTGTCTGCCTGGTGGAGAGTTCTGTGAACTCATTGTCTTCGATATTCTTTAACCGACAGATGCTGTTCTAATAAAAGATACCATGTTACTTAATTCGGATTTGCAATCTATATTGAAATGCACTAATGGTAGAGGTCGTGATAGCAAAGCCTCTGGCAGTTAATGTCAGAGCAGACAGGTATTTTCTGGCTGCCATTTTAGCTGCTCAGATGCTAGAGAAGGAACCAGCAGGCAAAAGGACCTAAAAAGGAGGGGTTGAAAGGATTGGGAGATGAGCAGATGAGCACCAAGGTAGCAGACAGGGTGAGGGGATAAGAAAGGAAGATCGGAACAAGGAGTGGTCCATGTGAATGAAAGCAAGACCGGGAGAATGATTGGAGAGGAGAGGTGAGCTTGGCAAGGACTTGCAGAACAGTCTTCTGTTCACATATTGATTTGAAATAAACTGCCAAAGCTCTGCTGAAGGACTTCAATAACAGGACTTCAGCAAGCCTGTAATGTTGCATAAATAGCCCCTTTATGGCTGCCATTTGCATAAATGGATCTTTATGAAAAGGCCAAGTTCTTACACAAAATGGCAGCTCAGCAAGGGAGCAGGTGGCGAACAGGGTCAGGTGGCCAGTGGGGTTCTGGCTCGTGGTGCAGGATGGGTTGGGTTCACCCATCCCTAGCTCTTAGGGATCCCTACCATCCCTACCTCCAACCTATGTTGGTGCTGCACTGAGAACCCAGGTGGGCAGAGCTGAGTCAGGTTGACTCCACCCAGCTCACCCACCCAAGTCTCGGTGATACACTGCCCTACTGCTGCATGTACCAAGGTGTGGGAGGGAAGAAATGGGTCTCTGTTAAACCACACAGTCATTCCTCTGATGTGTGCATGTGAGACCTGCATCCTTGTGTTGGGATGGAGTGTGTCATCCATCCATCCATCCATCCATTCATAGATGGTGGATTTTTTCAGAGGACTGTTCTCAAACATGCTGGAGGTGATGTGCAAACCATGAGAGATAAAATGTCAAATAAAGCAATAGTTAACTAACACATCAAGGCAAGAGGCTTCAATTAAGATTTTATCTCTAAGAACAATATCGTTCAAGGTGATTTATGATGTATCTGCAGCCCATTTTATCCTCACAACAACCCTGAGATTTGGGTGATCCTGCAAGCTTTGCCTGGATCATTGAAGTCTTAAATTGGGAGCCTTCTGCTTTCTGCTCTGGCGTTCCCTAAGGTGAGCTATCTGAGGCTATAGAGTGGCTGAAGAAGAGGTCGGTTGGTCATCTCAAGTCCCAGTATGGCTCCATTCCAAAGCCTGCTCCACATCTGTCCTAGCTATCAAGTAGGGATGGGTGAAAGTTTTGTTTCACTTCATTATAGATAAGAATTTACCACCATTTGCAAATGTCTTTATATTCAGAATGGAAAGAGCTTAATATTTACCTTGCGAATGACCCGTATGTGCTACAGTTGTGTGGCCTAATTCCTAAATTCTTCATCTCCTGGGAGATCTGCCCCAGCACTCCATCTTGACTTTGATCCCAATTCCATCAGGACTTTCAGCACTCTTTGTTCTTGGCTACCTATAGCTGAGTGTTAATAGTGACTGGTCCAAGGCCACTCAGCAAGTTTTATGACTGTGAGGTTGCCCACAGACAAGCCTAATATTCAACCACTGTTCAACATTTATTAATAAAGATACTAGTAATTCAACTTAAAAATCAATGAACTTGAGCAAAACATAATTTTAGAAACCTGTCCAGAAGTGGGGATATGTCAAATTGTGCATATAATTCAACAAAAAACTGCCCAGTACACTTTAAGGAAGCCTTTCCCAACCTTGTGCCCACCAGATGGGTTGGTCTGCAACATCCATCATTCCCAGCCAGCATGACCAATGGCCATGATGGGAGTTGCACTCCAAGACATCTGGAGGGCACCACATTGGAGAAGGGTGGTTTAAGCAGAGATTTGTTGATTTAGTGTCAACAAAAAGTAAAAGTAAATATAGAACTGTCAACAAAGAGATGACGCGTTAATGTATTCCATGGAGTTTCCCAAGAATTAAACGTTTTCAAATGCATACCTTATAGAGACTGGTGCCACACAAATAATATTGGATCAACATTATTGGCACCACAAAAAAGTTAAGGTTTTAATTAGAAATCCTATTTCTACTCACTAAATGAATGGATCTACTTAAATGAGTGGATCAACACATTTCATAAATTCATGATTATGGCATTTGGATGAAGTATGGAAAGCAAACACATTGATAGAAAATGTGTTTTTCATCATGACAGACAAAGTTGTTTATCCTCCAGACCTCATATACCTGAAAGCTTCTTCAGATGTTGCAGAGAAATTACTCTTGATTCCCCATCCCTCCCCTCCCCTCCTATTTTTACTGTCTTTTCCAAGATTTTGATGGTGAATACCTTGAGGCAGTGTCCTGTCACCCTTCACTTCTGTTCCTCTGCCCGTGCCATGTACATTGATGGTACTATATATAATACAAATTTTAAAGTTATGATTAATTAGCATTTCCTCTACCCATGCTTCTAGATCTTCTCATCCAAAGGCAGAGATGTGCATTCTCTCGGGCAGAGTGCTTGCCTCCCCATGGGGGTTTATGTACAAATTCTCCCCCATCAAATGAGACCTAGAAGCACAGATGGATAAATAGCAAGTCAGCCAATGCTTCCTATTTTAATACTTCACTGGAACGTCCAAAGCTACTCTCCACCCACTTGCTTTCCAGCCCTGGCACATTGTAATCTGGATAGTACAAGCAATATTTGAAGGGTTACTTGATTATGAATCATGCCTAAATGCATATTAGGCTGGTTGGCCTCCTGATGGCATCCAGCCTTACGGCTTTATTAATTATACAACTTACTGCAAAGCTTACATAACTTTCAGCTAAATCCAGTAGATATCAGAGCAAACATAAATTTGGAACATTTTTCTGTGATGGGGAGTTTGTATAAAACCAAATGCATGAGCCACTATATTTAAAATGGCTTATTTATCGAGCTCCTTAAAATTAATTTATTATTGCACAGACTCCATTTACTGGGAAATCCTTAATAAAATGGGAAAATGCAGCAAAATGATGGTATTTGATCCAAAGTGGCCTCAACATCTGCAAACTCGGGATCTGAAGAAAGATCCTCATAATAATATTATGTAGCATTTATATAGCACATTTTGAATGCCATTTAAGATACACAGTAAAGGCTCAATTCTATGCATGTTTAGACAGAGAAGAGACCTACATGACTGACTGGAGAATACTGGGAGTTGCAGGATTTTTTTTCCTGTCTAAACATGCATAGGATTTTGCTGTAAATTAGTAATCCTTACATCTGCCCAATAAGACAGGCCAGCACTAATATCCTCATATGACTAGTGAATTTAGTAGTGATGAGTGAGCTCAATTCAGAATGGGCTCACCTAAAACAAGCTTATTTGAACTAGTTTGATTCAGATGAGGCCTGAATTAACTCATTTTAAACTTGGGCCTAGGGGTGTACGAAACCCCGCTTACCTGGCTCTGCCGGGTTCCGCTGGGGGGGGAGGCGCGCTATCCCTCCCTCCAGAATCCTCGCCGGGGGGGAGGCGCTCTGCACCTCCCCCCGGAATCCTGGCCAGCTCCGGCCGCCCGCAGCCAGACATCCGGCCACTGGGCAGCCCTGCAGGGACGCAAATGGTGGCTGTCATAGCCGCCGTCATTAGCGTCCCTTTCTTTCACTGTGATAGGCTACATAAAAATGTATGTAGCCTATCACGGCGGGGGGAAAACGCGAGCGTACGCAAATGGTGGTAGCCGCCACCATTTGCGTACGCTTGGGTTCCCCCCCCCCCGCCGTGATAGGCTATGTAAATACTTATGTAGCCTATCACGGCCTCTGCAGGGACGCAAATGGCATCCCTGCATTAGCTGTGATAGGCTACGTAAGTATTTATGTAGCCTATCACGGCTGAAGAGGAAGACGTGAATGGCGGCCGCAGGATGGCCGCCATTCACACAGCAGCGCGGATGGGAGCAGTTTCACGCGCCTTTCATGGGGTGGGGGTGGCGGGGACTTCGTCCCATGCGCCTTTCGTGGGGTGGGGGGGCGGGGGCTTTGTTCCGCGAAGAGTTTCAGGGGGCTGAATGCACTGGCATTCGGCCTCACCGAGATCCGTCGCGGAATTCTCTGACATCTCTACTTGGTCCCATTCCAAGCTCTAGGTTCCATTCCACTCATGATAATGTCATCAGAAAGATTATGAGGACTGGAAACCTTCCCTTCCAAGCCCACTGAGAAGAACGTGTTTCCCCCCCCAGTGGGAAACACAGTGAGACCTGATGGCCTCCTGGTGGTATATTCTGGTAAAGCACTTGCACATACCCTCTCAAGATTGCTGGTTTGAATCCACACAAGAGAAAAATGTGGAAGGGCCATAGCTCAGTGGCAGAGCACCTGCTTTGCATGCAGAAGGTTCCAGGTTCAATCGCTGGCATCTCCATGTAGAGCTGGGAAACATTCCTATATGAAACTCTGGAGAGGCAATACAAGTCAGTACATGCTGAGCTAGATGGGTCAATCGTCTCAGTATAACGCAGCTTCCCATATTCCTAATCTTCTAATATCCACTCTTCCACCTCCTTCCTGCTAAACTTAGCTGAGAAGGGCAGTGAGAAGAAATATGGCTGCTATATAGCCTGAATTAGACAGCAGCATTGTGAGTGCCAGGATCCCTGGGAAATTTAATTTCCCATGGCTTCCGGATCCTTAATAAGGAGTACCGAGAAACTGCAACTCCCAGTAATGGTGGTCCCCACAAACTTGGTTTTGCCAAATGAAGACCACATGACCAGCCCTTCACATCACTACTACTAGGAAGGGGTGCCTGAAAAATTTGGTCTTTGCACATTTTGATAGGAACTGACCTGATCCACCATTCCCAGACTAATATGAATATGGGAGCATTAGCTATACATCAGACTTTGCACTTCTCTGAAAGTTGAGATGCAATTCTAAGCCCAAAAGGTATATCAAAATGGGTTTTAAAATGTGTACTTTGAGGGCGGGGGGAAGCATTTTAGTTAGAAATACATCAGTTGAGAGAAAATACATTCTTGACGGCAGGATCCAGCTAAGTCATTCTGTTAGCACAAATGTCGTTGCGCTAGTGGAGGCGAGGTTCTGAACAATGCACAAGAGAAGAATCCAACTAAAGTTTCATTTGCACAAGCACAGTTGCACATCCCCTTGCGCAACGGCGGCCCTGCTGCTGATCTGGGGAAGACGCTGGACTGGCACTCTGCACTTGTCTTGGCGAGGAGCTGGGGGGAGAGGACTATTTTCGGCTGCTTTCAGCAACTCGGCTGCTTTAAGAACTGCTCTGCAACTGCCCACCTCCAGTAACCTTCCTGGTGGAACTCACACCAAGTTCTGAGTGAAAACACCCGCTGGAGGATCCATCTCGCCGAGGCAGGACATCGCCTCTCAGCCATTGGGATGTAGGAATCCCTTACGTTGTTCCGGTCCAGGGCATCCGTGGTGGGGGGAGGTGCTCCGTCCCTCCCCCCGGAATCCTCCCTGGCTGGCTCCTCTCCGCAGCAACTCCGCGGAGCTCCTGGCCGGGGCCGGCTGCAGCCAGACTTCTGGCCGCTGCCAGGCTGCTGCAGCAGCAAATGGTGGCCGTCGTAGCGGGCACCATTTGCATCCCTGCCAACCCATGAAAGGCAATGTAAGTACTTGTGTAGCCTATCACGGCAAAGAGCAGGGGCGCAAATGGCGTAGCGGCCACCATTTGCACCCCTGCTCTTTGCTGTGATAGGCTACATAAGTATTTACGTAGCCTATCATGGCTAAAGGCAGCCACGCAAATGGCGGCTGCTACGACGGCTGTCATTTGCGGCTGCAGCAGCCCGGCAGCGGCCAGAAGACAAGCCGCATCCGCCACCGCATCCGCCGCCGCATCCACCGCCAGGTAGGCTCTGTCCCGGGGGGATTCTGCAGGGTGGCAGGGGGATTGCTCCATTCTGCCACAGACTCCGGGGGGCCAGATTCTAAAGAATCCAGCCTCACTGGAGTCTGTGGTGGAATTCTCCAACATCCTTACCCCTGAGAGAGATAAAATGGCCCCACAGGTGGAGCTGCCCCCTGCCCAGCAGTGGGCTGTTTTTATCTCTCTCAGGGGCCTGAAGGTGTCCAATGGCTGAGAGGCGGCATCCTGCCTTGGTGAGATGGACCAGTGGGTGTTTTCACTCAGAACTTGGCTTTCCCCTTCGGGATGCCACAAGGGTGAGGGCACCCCTCACGTTTGCTTTTTGGGGTTGCTTGTTTCCTCTCTGCTTGTTTAGCCTAATACCTGTTGTGGGTGGGGGAGGTTCCCTGGGCGAAAGACTCTCACAGGGGGTCTCCTGATGATAGTCTCTACTTTCAGCCATTGCCCATCCTGGGTGAGAGACAGGGGTCAGGGGCTTGGTGTGCTAGAACTGCTTCTTCTGCCCAGGGTGAGAGCCTGTGGTGGTTATGAGTGGGTTTTTCTCTGGGTGAAAGACAGAGGGGAGAAGTGTCTGTAAGACTCCAGGTGAGAGACTGAGTGCATACAAACTAGCAACAGCAGCAGCTCCGAATGGTTGGGAAATAGTATATTTTTATGTTGCTGTTGGTGGGTTGGCTCGCCTGATTCCTTTATATGACCGGTGGCTGGTTATTACCACAAGCTATCATCTGTGATTGTGTCAGGTTGACTGTAGATGATTGATTGGATGAATGGAGTGTGCAGGGTTGAGGATACATTTGAGTTGTGAGAGAGTGGTGAAAGTGTGTGGGAAGCTCTATTGTGGCAAGGATGTGCTTAGAAAATACAGGGATCCATGGAGAGGGTGCCTCTATCCCAGTGTCTTGGGGCAGAAGGATATATGGCAGCAGGAGGGGGTTGAGACATCAGAGTAGTCACAGATGTTTATGCACTGTTCCCCTTCTACCCCCTGCCTCTAGCTCTCATGTGCCTGGTAGCTCATCCACTGAGCCCTCCTGTCCTGCGGTGCTGCTATTTAATGCCAGGCTGGTCCACAATAACACTGCACTCATTCATGACCTCATCATGGATGAGAATGCTGATCTGGAGTGTATTACTGAGACTTGGGTGGATGAGCTGGGTGGGATTGACCTGATTCAGCTCTGCCCACCTGGGTAGTTGGTGCAGCACCAACATAGGCAGGAGGGCTGGGGGGTGGGGCTGGGGAGTTGCCATGGTTGATAGAACCTCCATCTCTACCACCAGGAAACCACTCCACCTTGGAACGGGCCTTGAAGGAATGCACCTGGTGTTGGGCCATAGAGACTGGGGATGCTGCTGGTGTACCACCCACCCTGTTACCCAGCAGCCTCCCTGACCAAGCTGGCAGAGGTGGTCTCAAGTGTGGTTTTGGAGGAACCCAGATGTTTTTGGGTGACGTCAACTTCCTTGTTGGGGCTGTCTGTGGAGTTCCAACCCAGGACTTCATGGCCTCCATGACAACCATGGGGCTATCTTAGCTTGTCATCAGCCCAACATATGAAGCAGGGCATACCCTTGCTTTGGTTCTTGCTCCCAGTTTTGTGATAAGTAATCTAAAATTGGGGAAGAGGGGTCCATGTAACCCCATTGTCATGATCAGACCATTTCCTGGTGAGATTTGAACTTACGGCGTGACTTCCCTCCTGCAGGGGTAGGGGACCCATTTGGATGGTCCTCCCCAGGAAACTGATGAAATCCAATGGATTTTGGAATGCTCTTGGGGATTTTCCAGTGGAGAAAGCTAGTGATCCAGCTGAGGCCCTAGTCCCATTGTGTAATGGTGAGATGCAGAGGGCCATCAACTCGATTGCACCTGAGTGCCCTCTCCAATGCTGTACAGCCTGCTCCACTCCTTGGTATACTAGGGAGCTACAGTCAATGAAACAGGCTTGAGTGCAAATGGCACAAGACTCAAAGCAAAGATGACAAAGCATGCTCTAGAGCACATAATCGTGCCTATTGTATGGCAATGTGGGCAGCAAAGAAGGCTTAATTTGCTGCCTCCATTTCATCCTTGAGTTACTGCCCAGCAGAGATCTTCTGGGTGGTCCAGAGGGTGTTAACACCCTCCCCAGCAAATGGGACCCTGGCCCCCTCAAGGACCTGCTGTGTGACCTTTTTGCATCATACTTTGAAGACAAAATCACTTGTCTCTGCAGTAAACTTAATGCTGTTGTTAGCGCAGTTCCAGTCAAGGTGTCTGATGACACCATCTGTCTGATTTTGTGAGATCTAGGGGTGGACGAAAGTGACTTACCTGTCCTCGAAGCTTGTTCGCGGTGGGGGGGAGGCGCTTCGCTGCTCCCCCCGTGAAGTTCAGGCCGGGAGGGGAGGCTTCCCGCCTTGCCCGGCTGAAATTCAGGCCGGGGAGGAGGCTTCCCGCCTCGCCCAGCCGCGAACTCGAAAGTTTAAAAAAAAATAAAACGCCCCCGTGATAGGCTACGTGACGATTAACGTAGCCTATCACGGCTAGATCTGCAAAGTCAGCCGTGATAGGCTACGTCAATCGTCACGTAGCCTATCACGGGTGACTTAAAAAAAAAAAAAAGCACGTACGCTAATGGTGGCCCCCATAAGGAGCCACCATTCGCGTTCCTTATTTGGTTGCTGTAGTCTATGTAAAGATTTACGTAGACTACGGCGAAAATAAGGGCAATGCAAATAGCATTGCCCTTATTTTCGCCGTAGTCTACGTAAATCTTTACGTAGACTACAGCAACCAAATAAGGAACGGGAATGGCGGCTCCCTATGGGGGCCGCCATTATCCGTACGTGCTTTTT
Organism: Heloderma suspectum; assembly: GCF_057233095.1. NCBI lineage: Eukaryota > Metazoa > Chordata > Lepidosauria > Squamata > Helodermatidae > Heloderma > Heloderma suspectum. The sequence goes on from NC_139462.1 coordinate 99,442,610, forward strand.
TTTTTTTTTTAAGTCACCCGTGATAGGCTAAGTGACGATTGACGTAGCCTATCACGGCTGACTTTGCAAATCTAGCCATGATAGGCTACGTTAATCGTCACGTAGCCTATCACGGGGGTGTTTTTTTTTTCTTTTATTGTAATGGCGGCGGCAGCAGCCGGTCGAAAGATCAGCTGCCGCCCCCGCCCAGGACGAACATCCGCCGAACCGCCAGCCGGGCCCGCCACCGGGAGGGACATTCGGCAAAGGTAAGTCCTGTCCCGGGGGGGGGGTGCGGGGGGCGGGGGGGTGCCGAGAATTTCTCCCCGAAACTTGTTCGGGGGGCCGAACACGTTGGCGCTCGGCCCCCCAAAGTTTCGGGGAGAAATTCTCTGCCATCCCTAGTTAGATCAGTTTCAACTGCCTGATGATGTGGACAAAGTGCTCCTAGCATTGCAACCAATCGTGTGCCCTCTTGATCCTTGCCCCTTCTGGCTAATAAAAGCTAGTCCAGGGGGTATTTCAGTCTGGGTTTCGTTCTGGTTATGGGACTGAATCAGCCTTGGTCACCCTGACAGATGACCTTTGAGGGACATGGAGAGTGCAACCCTGTTAATTCTGCTTGACTTTTCATCAGCTTTTGATACCATTCACCATGGTATCCTCCTGGATTGAGTTTGTGGGATGCGCGTTAGAGGCAATGTGTTATAGTGGTTCTGGTTCTACCTGTGGGGACAATTTTAGAGATTAACATTGGGTGACCATTCCTCAGTCCCTTGGCAATTGAGTTATGGGGTTCCACAGGGTACCATCCTGCCCCAATGTTGTTAAAATCTATGTGAAGCTGCTGGGAGCATTCATTAGGGGATTTGGAGCCAAGTGCCATCAGTACACTGATGACACACAGCTCTCTCTCACTCTCTCTCTCTGACATCTGAATCAGGAGAGGCTGTCCAAGTCCTGGATCAGTGGCTAAACCCTTTAATGGGCTGGATGAGGGCCAATAAAATCAAACTGAACCCTGGCAAGACAGAAGCCCTGTGGGTGAGTGGTTCCCAAGTCTGGGGGAGAGGCTCATTGCCTGTTCTGGATGGGGTTGCCCTCCCTCTGAAAGATCAAGTTTGTAGTCTGGGGGTACTGCTAGATCCATCTTTATTGCTGGAGGCCCAAGTGGCCATGGCAGCTGGGAGTGCCTTTTACCAGCTTCGGCTGATTCACCAGCTACGGCCTCTCCTGGCCAGGGATAGCTTGGCCACAGTGGTACAGGCATTAGTAACCTCAAGCCTGAATTATTGCAATGTGCTCTTTGTGGGGCTGCCCTTAAGGCTGCTCCACTGGCTGGAGCTGGTGCAGGATGCAGCAGCTCGGTTGTTGTCTGGAACTGCCCCTTTTCAGCATGCAACTCCTTTGCTGAGGGAACTGCACTGGCTGCCTATTCACTACCAGGACAGGTTTAAGGTTTTGGTACTAGTGTACAAAGCCCTAAACAGCTTGGGACCAGGATACCCAAGAGCACCTTCTCCCTTAACAACCTGTCCATTCGCTGAGGTCATCAGAGAACATGCTCCTGGTGGTTCCACATTGACCTATGGCCTGATTGAGGTCCACCAGGAGAAGAGCCTTCAGTGTGGTGTCCCCCTTTCCTGTGGAACTCCCTGCCCCTTCAGGTCAGGCAGGTGCTGATACTGTGCTGCTTCCGGTGCCTCCTGAAAACAGCTCTTTTCCAGGAAGCATTCCTTAACTGACCAACTATGGTTTTCATTGGAATTCTGTTCTTAAAAGAATAATTTTAATATGGTGTTTTAAGTCTTTTTATCATTTTACTTTTTATGTTCACCACTCCGGAATCTGTTTTAGATGTGGCACAGTATACGGACATTGTGCATAAATAAAATAAAAATAAAATGCTTGCACAACAGAAAGTTTCAGTGGAGCTCTGCTAGCGCTATTTGAGTTTGTGGAATGACACCATTGGATACTACCCAGTATAGCCTTAAAAAGCCACAGATTGATGCAAAAACAGGATGGACTGGACTTAAGGGTGAACATATATGAAAGTGACTCACCCATCCCTCCTACCAGGTAAGTTTCAGGGTGAAGGAAAGGGGTGACCGTGGCAGTGAGCAAGGAGCACATGAATTACAAAACTGAACCTGAACATCAGGAGGGTTTGGCCTTAGCTTGAAATAAGCCAAGAAATTCTGAATTGAGGAAGTTCATACTCCAAACTCTCCAATTCCTAAGTGTAGCGGCATCACTACATATCACATAAGTGTGTGCATGAGAGAGAGAGAGTCCCATTATAGCTAGATCATGCTCAACATTACATTCAACTAATGGGCAATCCAAAAGCAAGTCAGTAAACAGGCAATGGTCAAAGGCACAGTTTTACCAGCCAAGAAGGGGAGTTCAGAGAGGTCTGAGAAGTAGCCAAGGTCTAGACACAGATAAGCAGTCAGATACAATACACAGTCCAAGAAACAGAGTAAAAGGGAGTCCAAGATTGCTCAAAGGTTCAATCACAGAGCAAGGTCAGAGGTACAAGGCAATAAAGCCGATGAAAGACATTGTTTCCAGCAATGGCTAGGCTGATACTGAAGGCTTATATTTCCAGAACTTCCTGAGCCCCACCCAGGGATCAGCTGCAATTTGTTACAGGCCCTCTAGCGAAAGTTCTACTCATGAGGAGGGTCTTGCTCCCAAAGAACCCTTTTCTGCAACCAGGCACTCATTCAGCTGGCCATGGACTGAGCCTGCACCATGGGGCACTGGCGCTATCGGGGACTGGGTGGTGGCTCAGCATCCCCCTCCGACTCAGAATCAGATTCAGAGCTTTCCACCTTTTGAGGGGGAAGATCTGAAGTCCTCTCTCCTGAGGGTCCAGGACCTTCTTGGTCACTCCCAAGATCCCCTGAAGCATTTTGTTCCCCAGGGACATCTGGTGCAGGAGGCTCCAGATCATTGTCTGAAGAGGATTCCTCCGGAGGGGGCATGGCAGTGTGTGTGTGTGTGTGTGTGTGTGTGTGTGTGGAGGGGGGGCTGGCATCAAGGCTAGGCATGGTTGGGTACCTGCCGAGAACCCACATCACAGCAGAGGCCCACTGACAGAGCCCTCTGGACCTGATCCTCCTCTTCATCACTGCAACTGCTTTGTTCTGCTTCTCACTCTGGCCTAGACAACGGTGGTGGTGAGAAGGAGGAGTAGCAGATGCTGCTTTCTACTTGCTCCCTGGCTTCCTGCCTGTCAAGCTAGCAAATGGTAGCAATGATAAGAGGATGAGGGGCAACAGCAGTTGGTGACAATGGCAGTGAGAAGCTATATTCAGTGACAGAGGGGCCGTTGGGGGCGTACCAAAGAGGCCTCCAAAGTCTGGGACCAGCACTGGTGGGGGAGGCAGAGTTAAGAGAAATTGCTGAGGTGAGATTTGAATTAGGGACTTTCCAGCTCATATTCGAAGGGGACGGCAGAGGATGAGATGGCTAGATAGCATCACCGATGCAATGGATATGGACTTGAGCACGCTCCGGGAGAGAGCGCAGGACAGGAAGGCCTGGCGTGCCGTGGTCCATGGGGCCACGAAGAGTCGGACACGACTGAACGACTGAGCGACTGAGCAACAACAACAGTACAGACGTATTGATGCAATAGTATTTCCCTCTCCACAGCAAACCCAGAAAGGGTCATTTTGTGCACGTATGGCAGGTGGGTAGGGTTTCATTACTGAGAATTTTCAGTCTCCTCATCAAACTTCAATTTCCAGGATGTTTAGGAAAATCATAACAATTTGAATTGATATAAAAGAAACATGCATATGTAGTGTAGGTCATTTCTCATCCACTAGCTACAGGTGCTTTCATAATTTTAGTATCATGCTGTTCAGAAGTGATACCTGAATTCCCAACTCAGTTGCAGGAATTCAGATCCTTCTTCCTCATTGAAATAAAGGTGCTTTGAACTCATGAGCTCAACCTGTCACTGGAAGATGTGGCCAAGCAAAGGGTGCTTCATCTTCATCTGGTAGTCCTTTGGGGTTGCTTTCTGTTCTCTTTAGTTGCGAGCCTCTAGTGACTGAATTAGAAAATGGAGAGCATCCTGAATTGGCAGGAGCAAGGAAAGAGGGACTTCTGTCTCTACATTCTGTAAAACACTGGAAAGGTGTATTAAAGCTATTGAATGTTATGGCTGTTTGGCTTAGAAATACAGTTCACTTCAGTCTGTTGACAAAGTCGTCTATGTACCTCATTTGTTTTCTGCAGAAATAATTTCAGCTTTTTCTAGCACTGGGAGCACAAACACAAATGGGAATGCAACGAATCATAGCCTGGCAGGTAACAAATGTATTATTACTCAAGCCTGGGAGTATTTCCTTTTTCATGGGCCTGCAGTGCAAACCCTTTTCTGGATATGAAGAATGTTCACTGAAACTTCACAGGAGCTGGCAAGAAACTGAAAGAGCGGGTGGTTCGAGCAACATTGTTTTAAGGTTTGCTGCCCCAGGAAGTAAATGTTTATGACCCTATGCTAAACAAGTATTCCAAGTGACATACGTTTTTGTCACAGGTCTCCTGTTCCTGAAATGATGTCACCTCTTGTCCTTTGCTGCCCCTAACCCTAGAACTGCTTCCTAGAATGCCTCTATGTGATCACCTCACCCTTTCTGTGAAGCTTCATGAACATACCTTCAAAATACATTTAAAAGTAAAGTAGGTTTAGAAATGAATATTTTAAGAGGAAGTGCATTTAGAAATGCATGTTTTGAGAGAAAATGCATACTTAAATGTGTGCTTCAATGCACATTTTGTGGTGTGGTTTTTTTATGCCAGATTAAGGCAGAAACAGAATAGATTTATTAGCAAACACATGCAAAGGTGACATGGACCTGGAACTGGATGATCTCTCTGTCCCTACAGATGGGTAGTGAATATTATCCCCCTGAATGTTTGATGACTTGTGATGATGACAATGATTGATGGTTTAGTATGCTTCAGAGTGCAGTCCCAAAGGATGGACACTCTATAGATCAAAACAAAACCATTTAGGAAAAGTTCAGCTGTACATCAGTGAGCCCCTGCTCAAAATCCTCTTTTCCCCAGAAATCAAGATCATCCCAACCAGTAGTCAATATGGGTTGCGGTATGTGGTCGCAGAATGCCAGGAGTTCCATGCCAATGCAGCCCTCTAACCCTCTTCCTTTAGTTGTTTCCCTTCATTCAGTCACCAGCATAGACATGGAAAAGGAGCTGACATTCTTCAGCAGGGAATGCAGTCTCCATTCAGTGCTGGCTCCACCTCTTTCTCAACATTGCCACCACTCATTGGACAGGCAGAGAGGCAGTGAGCAAGGTGTTAGCATATGGGAAACAGCAAGACACACCAGATGTCTTCAATAGGGCTGTGCACAGACCCCCCCGATCCGCTTCGGATGCTGCTTCAGATCCTCTGAAGTGCCCCTATCCACCTCAGATCAATTCGGACCCCCTCAGCTCTGACTCGGATCTGAATCCGAAGCGAGATTCAGATATCCGGATCGCCCATTTTTGGTGTTTTCCCATTGACTTGCATGGGAAAACACCAATGCTCATAACATTTTTAGTTTTTATGATACAGACATGAAATTTGGAAACCTCTCCACCCCCGTGGAGAGGAGGCCACCTGCAAAACTACAGACAGTTTGGCCCAGTGGTTTTTGTACTTGTTGTTGTTGTTGTTCAGTCGTGTCCGACTCTTCGTGACCCCATGGACCATAGCATGCCAGGCCTTCCTGTCCTGCGCTCTCTCCCGGAGTGTGCTCAAGTTCATATTCATTGCATCGGTGATGCTATCTAGCCATCTCATCCTCTGCCGTCCCCTTCTCCTTTTGCCTTCAGTCTTTCCCAGCACCAGGGTCTTTTCCAGAGAGTTTTCTCTTCGCATTAGGTGGCCAAAATATTTGAGCTTCAGCTTCAGTATCTGTCCTTCCAATGAGGGTTTTTGTACTAGGTGGAATTAAAATCCGATGTTTTCCACAGAAACTCTCAAAGCAAAGAGCTGTAACTTCTCCCTGTCTCCAAGCACGCACGTGTCACCTTGGTCTCTCCCAGCCCCCCTTGAGGGCATCACACTGCCCAAAGCCCAGGCAGTTTGGCCCACCAGCTTGTGTGCTAGGCACTGGTGAAATTTGACTTTTTCCACCAAAATTCCCAAAGCAAAGAGCCACAACTTTTCCCTGTTTCCACAGATGTGTGTGAAACCTGGGCCCCTCCCAGCACCCCTCGAGGGCATCCCACTTGCCAAATTCCAGGCAGTTTGGCCCACTGGCTCATGTGCTAGGTGCTAGTGAAATTTGATGTTTTCCACCCAAACCCCCAAAGCAAAGAGCTATAACTTCTCCCTGTTTCTATGCATGCATGTGAAACCTGAGTCCCTCCCAGCCCTCCTCGAGGGCATCCCAGCTGCCAAAGTCCAGGCAGTTTGGCCCTCTGGCTTGTGTGCTAGGCGCAGGTTGAATCTGATATTCCCAGAAACTCAGACCAAACTCAGAAGGGAAAGTGTGTTGAAGCAGAGGTTACTATCCCTAATCTCTGGTGCAGGTTTCTCTGAAGGGCAAAACAATCCTTATTCAGAAGAATCACTGGCTCAGCCTCTCTATGGCTGAATACACACATTACCTGGCAGGCAGGCTGGAAGAGGGTATTTTTATCTACTTTTGTTTATTTCTAGCACACCCTAAATGAGTGTTTTGAATGTACAGTCAGGGCCAGAAATATTGAAACAAGGATAACTGTTTTGGCAGTTGGCCTCTGCACACCACCACATTGAAGTTGAAAGGAAACACACCCAGATGGGAGCGAAGTCAGGACTTTCAGCTGTAATTCAAAGGGTTTGGCAAAAGTGGGGCACTAATCATTCAGGAAGTACAGCCAGTGGCATGCACACACACCCATCGTTGGTGGCTCATAAGTAATGGAACGAATGGCTGACAAGAAGCTGCATGGCCAGGTGTGGCCTGTTCCCTGGGTGCCCCATGACCAATCAAGCAGATAAAAGGCCTGGAGGTGGTTCTGAGTGTTACATTTGCATTTGGTAGCTGTTCACTGGAACTCCCAACATGAGGTCGAAAGAGGTGTCCATGCGAGTGAAGGAGGCCACCATTTGGCTGAGGAAACAAAACAAAGTAGGGATGTCAGAGAATTCCACCACAGATCTTGGTGAGGCCGAATGCCAGTGCATTCGGCCCCCAGAAATCCGTGCTGGAACGAAGCCCCCACTCCCCCACCCCACGAAAGGCATGCGAAATGGAGCACTTACCTGCTGCCGTCGCACTGACTTGCGAATGGAGGCCGCGCTGCGGCCGCCATTCACTTCCTCATCATAGCTGTGACAGGCTACGTAAATAATTATGTAGCCTATCACAGCTAATGCAAGGACGCCATTTGCATCCCTGCGGAGGCCGTGATAGGCTACATAAGTATTTACATAGCCTATCACAGCAAGCTAAAACAACACAAAACAATGTACACAAATGGCGGTGGCTACGGCGGCTGCCATTTGCATTCCCCTTTTTTCGCTGTTTTAGCCTACGTAAATATTTACGTAAGCTATTACGCTGAAAAAAAAGGGGAATGCAAATAGCATAGTGGGTGCTATTTGCATTCCTTTCCCCCCGCTGCCGTAATAGCTTATGTAAATATTTACGTAGGCTAAAACAACGGGGGAGAAAGGAACGCAAGTGGCACCCACTACACTATTTGCATTCCCTTTTTTTCATTGTAATAGCTTACATAAATATTTAGGTAGGCTAAAACAGTGAAAAAAAGGGAACGCAAATGGCGGCCGCCGTAGCTGCTGCCATTTGTGTACGCTGTTTGTTTTTTTGCCTGCAGGTTGCCCAGCGGCCGGATGTCCGGTTGCGGGTGGCCCCAGCTGGTGGCTTCGCGGAATCTCCGCGGAGCAGAGCCGGCCGGGTTAGGATTTTGGGGGAGGTGTGGAGCACCTCCCCCCCACCGCAAATCACCCCGTCGAAAAGGTAAGTGACTTTCATACATCCCTAAAATAAACCCATCAGAGAGATAGCAAAAACAGTGGGAGTGGCCAATACAACAGTTGGGAACATCCTGAAAAAGAAGGAATTAACTGACAAGCTCAGCAACAGCAAAAGGCCTGGAAGACCACAAATGACAACTAAAGTGGATGACCACAGAATTCTGCTCACGATGAAGAGGAACCCTTTCACAACATCTAGCCAGTTCAAGAACGCTTTTGCGAAGGTAGGCATGTCATTGTCAACATCTGCAGTCAAGAAACGGCTTTATGAATGTAAATACGGAGGCTTCACAACAAGGTGCAAACCACTGGTAATGCTTAAGAACTGAAAGGCCAGATTAGCCTTTGCCAGCAAACACCTAAAAAAGCCTGCCCAGTTCTGGAATAAGATTCTTTGGACTGATGAAACCAAGATTAACTTGTACCAGAATGATGGGAAGAGACAAGTATGGAGAAGGAAAGGAACAGCTCATGATCCAAAGCATACCACATCGTCTGTCAAACGTGGTGGAGGCAGTGTTATGGCTTGGGCATGTATGGCTGCCAATGGAACCGGGTCACTGGTGTTTACTGATGACCTGACTGCTGATAAAAGCAGTAGGATGAATTCTGAAGTGTATAGGGCTATACTTTCTGCTCAGATTCAGCCAAATGCTGCCAAAATGATAGGACGCTGCTTCATATTGCACATGGATAATGACCCAAAACTTCCAGCAAAAGCTACCCAAGAGTTTCTCCAGGCAAAGAAGTGGGATGTTCTTCAATGGCCAAGTCAGTCACCTGATCTCCACCCAATAGAGCATGCTTTTCACTTACTGAAGACAAGACTGAAGGCAGAAAGACCCACAAACAAGCAGCAGCTGAAGGCAGCTGCAGTGAAGGCCTGGCAAAGCATCTCGAGGGAGGAAACTCAGCATTTGGTCATGTCCATGGGTTCCAGACTTCAGGCAGTCATTGACTGCAAAGGATTTTCATCCAGGTATTAAAGGCGACCCTTAAGTTTGAAATGGTGTTGGTTTGTTCCATTACTTATGAGCCACCAACAATGGGTGTGTGTGTATGCCACTGGCTGTCCTTCCTGAATGGCTAGTGCCCCACTTTTGTCAAACCCCTTGAATTACAGCTGAAAGTCCCGACTTCGCTCCCATCTGGGTATGTTTCCTTTCAACTTCAATGTGGTGATGTACAGAGGCCAACTGCCAAAACAGTTATCCTTGTTCCAATATTTCTGGCCCTGACTGTATCTTGAATTAACCTGGTCAGTGCCTAGCCCAGAAGGGCCGCTGATTTTTGAACGCTGGAAACCTCCACCTGGTGGGCCCATACTTCCCCCACCCCCTCTCCTCCATGGTAGAGGAGAGCCTGAGCCTCTTGGGGCGAGAGACGGAGAGCTTGCAGGAGTTCCAGAGGCGCTACCAGCCCTCTGCTTGCCCCTGCTGCTGGCCTGCTGGGGTGTGGGGCTTCCTCCCCGTGCAAGACTGATTGGCGCTGCCCCCTTAGGTGCAGGAGCAGGCTGCGGGAGCTGCAGTGCCCTGGCTCTTCCCCCTGCTCAGAGGCGCCTTGCAGTGGTGGCACATGGCAGTGCTGGGATCGGCTCCCAACACAAAGTGGCCCCACGCAATGCTGCCCTGGCGTTTCGGGGGAGGTGGCGGCACAGACTGCCTGCCTTGAGTCTGGGGGGGGGCAACACACAAGTGGGGGGGACAATGGAAGAGGGGTCAGGTGCAGGAACCTCTGCCTGCTGCTCCTGCTCCAACACACCCTGGAGGATCTCCTCCTCCTAGCCCTCCACCATGCTGAGGACGTCAGACACCTCTGACCAAATGTCCATCAGTGGGCTCCCTTCTCCCACAACGGAGGGAGATGCTGCTCCGCCTTGGGCAAGAGTGGGCTACTGCACCTGCCCACGCCAGCCTCCTCAAACAGCGACCTCCAAGCACCGCCACTGGCCTCCGTACTCTGCTGCCCTACTGTACCGGGATGCACGATCTGGGCTCAGGGACAGACAGCTGGCCTAACGGTGCTGCTAGTGACAGCAGCACCTCTCCCACCTCTGCCCCGGACAACACCCCGAAGATGCCTCATATTACGCTGGATTGCTTTGCCACACAGTGGAGTCTTGTTGGAATAAGAAGATAATTAATATAAATACTATGTGTCTCGTGCTTTTTCCACACTGTCTTGAAATTTGGATGTATAGTGTTGGTGGAACAACAACCTAGCGCGCGCGCACACACACACACGGACACGGACACAGAAGAGCTAAAGAAAAGCAGAACTACCTAAGCAAATGATGGGTGTCTTTAATTGCTTGTTTTATATTTCATGTTCTTTTATGGAAGGCAGGGCAACTTCAAGAAATACAGGACGACAGGCAATAAGAGCAAAATCAAACAATAATTTTAAAAGCCCTTCTTTAATTTCTGTTTTGGGAGGACCAACACAGAGGAGACACAGATGGCTCATTTCAGCATGGGGGCAGGGGAACCAAACACTACACACATAGGATGCTATGCCTTTCTTTAGGAATTTAGAAAGAATGAAAAAACTAAATGCTTGAATATGGCTTAAAAGCTGGGTGGGGGGAAGGAACATGCCCAGAAGTCAATGTTTGCTTGTAAAAATCGAAATAAGACTGGGTTTCTAAAAATCCAGAAGAGACAGAGTTTACAGACAAAAACGACAAGGAAATAGAATGGAAAAAGCAGAAGTGAGGGTCGACCTTAACCAACAAACACAGCCTTTTCTGGAGTTCACAAGCAACATAAAGAAACAAACACAGGAATGGTGGGGGAGGGGGAGCATAGCAGCAACGAAAGAGGAAAAGCTATGTTAGTTTGAAAAAAATATGGAAAGGAGAGATGAATCTAATCAAATACAAATAGCAAATGAGTTGGAAGTAGAAAGAAATATGAGAAGGTGGCTGGAAAAGGTGTAGAAAAAGACACTGTCCCAAATGGGATGGACAAGCAAAGAGCGAGGGAAGGATCCCACTACAACCAAGCTGTTTTATTTTAATTTAAATTTTGAGGAAAGCCTAATGGCGATCAAAATCAAATTATTTGAAGGAACAACTCGTAGGACTGCACACATGTGCACACACACATGATCATCTACCCACACCAGCCCTGTCTCCCAAAGACACAGCTAGTGCAATGACTGAATGCAGCCTTTCATTGAAGTATGTTTACCCCCTTCCTCCACCGCTCTCTCTGATTGGAGACTGCTGGCGTCAGTTCTGGCTGAGAGTTCCTATTCACCAAAGCACATTCCCTCCTCCCCCTCCGCTCGCCTCCCCCCCTCCCCCCACCTTCCCGCTTCTGCTCACCTTCCCCCTCCCCCTCCCTCTCCCTTCTCCCCCCTCCTCCTCCTCCTCATGCCGCTCCACGTGAGCGTTGAGAAGTTGATACATTTTGGATCAGCCTGTCTGGACTGCTGAGGCATTCAGTAGAGCTCTGAATATAGGAGGCAGAGGAGGTGCTTCGTGGGGAGGGGTGCTTCACCCCGGGGTGCCTGGGTAGTGCTCTTACCCACCTCGTATCATGAGGCTTTTGCTCAGAAACAGCCCGCTTTGCCTCATTATTAGGGCTTCATAACAAGGCGGTACACAGCCCTAGTCTTCAAACACTACCATTATTTATTATAACTTACAGAAACACAGAGCAACTTTCCTTGACTTGTAAGAGGAACATAAACAACTTAACTGAACAAGTGTCCTTGGTATCTGATACAGTTATATAGACCCAGGATTATCCTGGGCTCGATCTAGGGATGTACGAAAGTCACTTACCTTTCGACGAAATGTGATTCGAGGTGGGGGGAAGGTGCCCCGTCCCTCCCCCCAAAATTCTGGCTGGGGGGGAGGCACCCCGTCCCTACCCCGCGAAATTCTGGTCGGGGGGGAGGCGCCCCGTCCCTCCCGCTGCGAATCCTGGCCGGCCGGGTCTGCAAATGGCGGCGGCCATAGCCGACGCCGTTTGCGTCCCTGCAGTCAGCCATGATAGGCTACGTAAATCTTTACGTAGCCTATCACGGCTGAGTAAAAAAAACAACAACAACTGCGCGTACGCAAATGGCGGCACCCATGGGCGCCGCCATTTGCATACACGTGGTTTGTTTGTTTGTTTTTTACTCAGCCCTGATAGGCTATGTAAACATTTTCATAGCCTATCACAGTATTTTTTAAAAATCGAGCCATGATAGGCTACGTAAATCTTTATGTAGCCTATCACGTTTTTTTTTTTTTACTGGAAATGGCGGCGGCGGCAGCCGGTCGGAAAATCTGCCGCCGGAGCCGCCACCGCCCGGGAGATTCGCCTAGGGATGTCCGAGAATTTCTCCACGAATCTCGGGGAGGCTGAATGCCAGTGCATTCGGCCCCCCGAAATTGGTGGAGAAACGGTCTGCCCCCCCGCCCCCCCTGGGACCGGACTTACCTTGCTCGAATGTCCCTGGCAGTGGCGGCTCTGGTGGTGGTTCAGCGGCGGTTCGGCGGAGGTGGCTGCAGCGGCCGGTATTCCGACCGGCTGCCGCCGCCGCCATTTCCAAGTAAACAAACGAACAAACAAACGTGATAGGCTATGTAAAGATTTACGTAGCCTATCACAGCTAGATTTTTAAAAAACACCGTGATAGGCTACGTAAATGTTTACGTAGCCTATCACGGCTGACTTTCGGGGGGGGGGGAAGCATGTATGCAAATGGCGGCGCCCATGGGCGCCGCCATTTGCGTTCCTTATTTTGGCATGTGTAGTCTACATAAACATTTACGTAGACTACGGCGAAAATAAGGGCAACGCAAATAGCGTTGCCCTTATTTTCGCCGTAGTCTACATAAATGTTTGTGTAGACTACACGTGCCAAAATAAGGAATGCAAATGGCGGCCCCCATGAGCGCCGCCATTTGCGTACGCGTGTTTTTTAATTTTTTTTCAAAGTCAGCCATGATAGGCTACGTAAACATTTATGTAGCCTATCACGGCTGACTGCAGGGACGCAAACGGCGGTGGCTACGGCAGGAGTCCTGGCAGGAGATGAGGTTTTGCAGCTGGAGGGACAGGGCGCCTCCCCCCCGGCCAGAATTTCGGGGGGAGGGACGGAGCGTCTCCCCCCCACCGTGAAGCAAGCTTCAGGATCAGGAAAGGGACTTTTGTCCATCCCTAGATTCGCCCAAGGTAAGTCCCATCCCGGGGGGTGGCGGGGGGGTGGCAGACCATTCCGCCACCGATATCAGGGGGCCGAATGCGCTGGCATTCGGCCTCCCCGAGATTCATGGCGAAATTCTCTGACATCGCTCGCTAGATCTACACTAGTACTTTTTGCCGTTACTGAAGTGCACTGGTAACTGTTGGGGCACGTGACACACTCCATATACTGCTTTTGTAGCATCATTTCCCACTTTTTATTCCATATTATTCAGAATACCACAGCAGATGTCATCGCAGGTGCTGCGAGGTATAAATGCGCAAGAGGGATGTAGCGTTATCATGATGGGATTGTATCAGTATGACACGATCCTGCCAGGTCTCTCAGATGATTATGCAAGTCCAACTGTTCCTAGTGACTTCAGCCCTAAGTGAAAGCATTCCTTACTATTTCTTTCACATGGTCTACTAACACTCAGACCTTCTGGACTTGCCTCTTAAAGTTGCAGTACACAACAAGGTGAACAAGCAGATTGCAGTAGTGAAGAGAAGAAGCAATTCTAGGGGGTTCTTGTCAGTGGGCCCCTGCTGGGGTGTGGGCCCTCAGCAGGTGCCTGAGCATGCCTACCCTTGACACCAGCTCTGTCTCAATTCCTTCGTTATACGAAATGTGTTGTAGGTGTTTGTGTAGTTGTGGATTATTGTGCAAGAGAAAAACTAATTTGATTTTCATCTAGGGCCGTTTGAGTTGGCTCTACTAATGTTCTGAGAAATGAGAGATATTTACCTTCAATGTATTGTTGTGCTCCAAATACTGTCTCTCAATAATCTTTGTGGGGTTGAGCTTTGTTTCTGCCTTGTGACATGTAACTATGCCTGGAATATTGCTTCACCTTAGAAACATCTAATCCCTTTTCCACTTTCATGTTTTATGATTTTTTAGTTGTGATAGTACATGATTTAAAAGAAGGCTGAAAACTGCTTGGGAATTATAGTTCATGTATTTTAAAAAAAATGGAAGTTCAGGCTATTTTTAAGATAAGATATATCTATTTAACCTTTTTATCATTATTATCATTCACATTCCACACACAGCCAAACATTAATCTGATCTGGCATTTGAACAAGCCAACTGTGAAACAGATCAATTTAATTTCGTACACTGTTGTGTTTTTAATAATTCACACTGGCTTGTTTATAAGTGAATAACTACTCAGTGCAAATGCATGTTATAATCATCCAGATAGGTCTGGGACAAATGCTTGACAATATTACTATGAAAGAGATAAACTCAGCTAATTACTTAAATAAAGTTACTAACAACCTGATCAATAACTCACAAGAAAAAGAACTGAGTGTTGGGAGATTTGGGGGTGAGGGGTAAGGAAATGCAAATGTATTGTTGTACTTATTTCTGCTCTTCTCCAAAATGGCCGAAGTGGAAGTTTGTTTGACATCTCTTCCCCATGTGCAGACATTACTCACATGATGTGGCCACCTGAGTACAAAGGGCCTTTGGGATTGCACCTTGAGCCCTGCCCCTATTGCTGCGTGGCTCCTTCTGGCTCCCCTGGGTGAACACGTGGGAAGGGCTGTAGCTCAGTGGTAGATCACCTGTTTTGCATGCAGAAGGTTCCAGGTCTGAGTCTCAGCATCTCCAGGCAGGGCTGGAAAAACTGAACTCCTGCTTGAAGTCTTGGAGAGCAGCTTCCTACGTTCCTATCTACAGCAGGGAGAAGTTTCTAGTCATGTAGGTTCCCTGCATGATTTAGAGCCCTGATTTTTCAAGGTTCTAAATAGTGCAAGGATCTAGCATAAGTAGAGCAGGGACCCCACTGCAGACGTTTGCCCTAAACTCATGGGCTGCATCCATATTTAAGGTGGATCATCCAACTTGGCAGAAGCAGATGTTACGTGATGTGTTCTTGTTAGTCCTATGTCCAAACTTGCACATATTCAAACAAGACCCACACACCTGCTTATAAGGAATCTTTATACACTGACAAATAGAGCACCTATCGCTAAGAAGGTGATTCCAACCCAAAGAGATCCACACTCAGACACTGTTGAAAAGGATAACACCACAATGGCACATGCCTCATCTACATGGGGGATTTACTCTGGTGCTACTGCACCTCACAGATGATCATGGCGCATGACGTTCCCCCTTCCCCCGCAGCAACCACACATTTTCATGCTGTAAAACCTGAATTTTATTGAGGTTTACACAGAGAATCAAATGCATAAGCTGATTTTAGGGGAATCACCTGAGCAAATGGATTTGTTAACAACTACATCAACTGGGGATGCTCCAGCCTTTACCGAGTTATGCCTTGATGGGGAAATTAGCTGCATTCTTAGCAAAGCTGAGCTCCAAGCCAAAAAATAATTTTCAAGATGGTGGGAAGTTTTCCCAAGACTTGAAGCATACATACACACACACACACACCCCCCAGATGGTGGTGGCTACAATTTGTACTAAGAACCTCCAAGAGCAATATACCTTTCCCTGGGCTGAAGCCCTTTCCTGCAGACAAGAACTAGCAACTCAGATGAAGAGGAAAGAAAACAGGAAGTCTTGACTATGGGAGGCGAGGCACCCAAGCAAGGAGCTGAGTGATTTCACTAGGAAGGAAGCTAGTCTCTTCCAGTGATTTCAGCATGGAGCTTTTCCTCTGGGAGGAGAGACTGAGTGATTTCAGCAGCATGGCACCTTACCTCTGGGGACTGAGGCATCGAATGATTTCGGCAGCAAGGCCCCATGCCTCAGGGAAGAGGGGCCCTTGCTGCCCCAAACTTGAGGGTTTTGATATATTTCAGAGAAATGCTGTGACATCACAGCCGGATGAACCAAATAAAGCTCACAAGCACTGGAAATGGTGATACTTGCTATGGAAAAACACACTGAGGTGGCTAAATAACTAAATAAGAAAGAAAAAAAATCCCATATAACAAAAGAGGGTGCTTGGGGATGATGGCTGTACTTGTTGGAAACAAAAGACCTACTTGGTCCTTCCTGCTACGTCCATCCTGTCAACAAAAGATTACCTTAAACATGAATGACTTCCTTAATGACAGGTGCCAACAAGGCTGGATTGCAACAATATGAGCACAATGCTGTCTTTGACCAGGGACTTTACCAGATATCACTCTTGGTATTCAGCTCATTCGTGTTCTGCTCAGTTTTTACTCCCACCTTTTCCTAATGCATATGAGAAAGTCCATTAGGAACTGAATTGCTTAATCTCGTCTGTTCACTCAAAAAAGAGCTGCTTCATAACATGGGCTTCTCTGTCCACTCCTTCCTATGGCAGCTCCTCGAGACCCCTGAAAATGCTACACAGAGAATCAGGAGTCCCTGCTGAATGGGATGCACTGTGGCATGTACATGTGTCAGTGATGGGGGGAGGGGGATTCCCCAAATCAGGCAGAGGGATCTTGAGGAAGACAGATCCTGTATCCAACCTGTGGAAATCCAGAAGGAGCTGCATGACAGGATAAGATCATGAGTGTTTCTGCAGCCCCTTTGTATTCAGGTTTCCCCTTCATGCCTGCATAGGGCTCCTATTATGGTGGTGCCAGGATTCCTTTAGCCCCCATTTTACTTCTAAGCCCAAACATACACAGACGAGAGGCTTCAGCCTACAGCTTTTAATCCATTACTTACAGGGTCATACAGATTCAAATTCTCAGTGACTCTCAGTCTACAACGGAATGCCTTCAGGGGATTCAAAAGGAAGTTATGAGAGTTGCCTGCTGTTTGAAGAGGGAGGTGGTCTCACTAGCCTAACTTAAGGCGGGGAGGTCCCTCTCTTCTTGTTGCAAATGCTGGCTGGGGATAATGGGAGTTGCTGTCCAACACACCTGCAGGGCACCAGATTGGGGAAGGCTACTCTAGCTAGCATATCATGTTGTCTCAGTGTGATGGAATGCAATTGCAACAGGTGGGCTATTCTGGAGAAAACGTATCCGTTCACCTACCACCAAATCACTCTCTTGTCCTTGTTAATGCCATTATACACAATTAGCTCACCCTGGTAAGCTCCCATTTGGAGTGGACATGAAGCTAAACTTGTGATCCCATAAGTGCAGTTCGCTATTTTTTCCTCTCAGTCATGTCCACTGGATAGCATGGTCAAATTGCAAGAAAACAAGTCTAACCACCATGACAGATCCTTAAAAATAAATAAACTATAAAAATCAAGACATGGAGCAATGCCTAGGGAATGGATTAATGACCAACTGAAATAAGCTGTGGGACATTAATTCTCACTGGCCATTAATTTGCACTCAATATCCTGCTCATGGTTTATTATTGCTAATAGGCATTCTAAAGCATGGTAATCACAGAGAAAGGATCTGGACAGGCCCATATAAAATGGGCAGTAGAGTTACTCGTGGCATTTACACATCTTTTTCAGAGAATGAACTATCTGTTTATCCAGAAATACAGTGGCTGCCTACAGAGTAGTCTCATATCATTTTCTTTCCCCTTCGCAGAAGATGGGCATGAATACAAGGGGAGAAGGGGATGTAATTGCGAAGTAGACACATTCTCTTAAAATAGTCTAAAACACTGAGTCACTTAAGAAAAACAACTCTGCTGTGCGACATACCACTAATGCAGACTCTTCAGGCTGCAAAGCAAAGCAACGTGGTGAATTGAAGATGAAATAGGGAAAGGTATTCTTCGGGAGATAGCGTTCACTAATACGTCTGAATATTTGGACAGGAAACAAAAGACACAGGAAGCATCAGACCACTGGTAAATTTTGCTCAGTATTATCTAACCAGGGTTTCAAACAGCCATACCTGAGGATGCCAGAGACTGAACATGGGGCCTCCTGCATATACAACATATGCTTTTCCACTGAGCTACAGTCATAGAATCATAGAATAGCAGGGTTGGAAGGGACCTACAAGGTCATCGAGTCCAACCCCCTGCTCAAAGCAGGAATCCAAGTCAGAGCATCCCTGACAGATGGCTGTCCAGCCTCATCTTGAATGCCTCCAGTGTGGGAGAGCCCACCACCTCCCTAGGTCATTGCTTCCATTGTCGTATTGCTCTAACAGTCAGGAAGTTTTTCCTGATGTTCAGACGGAATCTGGCTTCCTGTAACTTCAGCCCATTATTCCGTGTCCTACACTCTAGGATGATCGAGAAGAGATCCTGGCCTTCCTCTCTGTGACAACCTTTCAAGTACTTGAAGAGCGCTATCATATCTCCCCTCAGTCTTCTCTTCTCAAGGATAAACATGTCCAGTTCTTTCAGTCTCTCTTCATAGGGCTTGGTTTCCAGTCCCCTGATCATCTTTGTTGCCCTCCTCTGAACCTTCTCCAGTTTGTCTGCATCCTTCTTCAAGTGTGGTGCCCAGAACTGGACACAGTACTCCAGATGAGGCCTAACCAGTGCTGAGTAGAGGGGAACTAGTACTTCCCAGGACTTGGAAGCTATGCTTCAATTAATGCAGCCCAAAATGGCATTGGCCTTTTTTGCAGCCACATCACATTGTTGGCTCATATTCAGCTTGTGATCGACAACAATGCCAAGATCCTTCTCGCTTGTAGTGTTGTTGAGCCACGTATCACCCATCTTGTAACTGTGCATTTAGTTTCTTTTTCCTAGGTGCAGAACTTGGCATTTATCCCTATTAAATGTCATTCTGTTGTTTTCTGCCCAGCGCTCCAGTCTATCTAGATCACATTGAATTTTGTTTCTGTCTTCCAAAGTATTAGCTATCCCGCCCAATTTTGTGTCATCTGAAAATTTGATCAGCATTCCCTGCACCTCCTCCTCCAAGTCATTACTAAAAATGTTGAAGATCACTGGACCCAGGACTGAGCCCTGCGGTACCCCACTCGTTACCTCTCCCCAATTTGAGAAGGTCCCATTGATAAGCACTCTTTGAGTCTGATGCTGTAGCCAACTATGGATCCACCAGATCATTGTTTCATCTAGCCCACTTTGAGCTAGTTTGCTCATCAGGATATCATGGGGCACTTTGTCGAAAGCTTTGCTGAAGTCGAGGTATATTATGCCTACAGCATTCCCATGGTCCACAAGGGAGGTTACTTGATCAAAAAATGAGATCAGATTCATCTGGCAGGATTTGTTCCTGACAAATCCATGTTGGCTTCGAGTAATCACTACATTGTTTTCAAGGTGCTTGCAGATGGATTGCTTTATCATCTGCTCAAGAATATTCCCAGAGGATTGATGTCAGACTGACTGGTCTATAGTTCCCAGGTTCCTCCTTTTCACCCTTTTTGAAGACAGGGACAACATTAGCCCTCCTCCAGTCATCTGGCACTTCACCCGTCCTCCATGATTTCTCAAAGAGAATAGATAGCTCTTCTGAGAGCTCTTCTGCCAGTTCCTTTATTACTCTAGGATGCAGTTCATCTGGCCCTGGGGATTTGAACTCATTCAAAGTAATTTGGTGTTCATTGACCATATGCCTATTGATCTCAAGCTGCAATCCTGCCCCTTCAGCCTGTACTTCACCTTTGCCAGGGGGGTCATAGACCCTCTTTTGGGAGAAGACTGAGCCAAAGTAGGAATTGAGCACTTCTGCCTTTTCTTTGTCATCTGTTATCATTTTGCCATCCTTATTTAATAGCTGAACAACCATTTCTTCCCTCTGTCTTTTACTATGCACGTAGTTGGAGAAAGCTTTTTTGTTGCTTTTAGCATCCCTCGCTAACCTCAGCTCATTCTCAGCTTTAGCCTTCCTGATGCCATCCCTGCAATTCTGTGCTACCTGCCTGTACTCTTCCTTTGTTACTTGGCCTTCTCTCCACTTCCTATATGTGCCCTTTTTTTGTTTTCAGGTCAACTCTAACCTTTTGTGAAGCCACATTGGCTTCTTCTGTTGTCTTCCACCTTTTCTTCTTGTTGGAATGGTTTGTGATTGTGCCTTGAGAATTTCCTTTTTTAAAAGCTCCCACCCATCTTGGACTCCTTTTCTCCTTAGAGTCGCTTGCCATGGGACCTTTCTGATCATTGTTCTGAGTTTAATAAAATCGGCTTTCCTAAAATCCAGGGTACGCGTTTGACTGCACTCGGCATTTGCTTCCCTTAGAACCAAGAACTCAAGTACAACATGGTCACTTTTCCCCAGAGTTCCTGAAACTGCTGCTTTATCCACCAAGTCATCTCTGTTGGTTAGGATCAAGTCAAGGATAGCCGATCCTCTAGTTCCTTCCTCCACTTTCTGTAGGAGAAAGTTATCCGCCATACAAGTCAGGAATTTCCTGGAGGGGCCACGTTTTGCAGAATTTGTCTCCCAACAAATATCGGGGAAATTGAAGTCCCCCATTACTCCTGCATCATGCTTCCTTAAAACATTGGCTATTTGCTTTTCAAAAGTTTCCTCCTCGTCTTCTCCTTGATTGGGTGGCCAGTAGTAGACTCCGACCACGAGGTTCCTTTTATTCTTTGCTCCATTTATTTTGATCCAGATGCCCTCGATGGGGCTACCAAGCTCATCCTCCTGTATTTCCATAACTAGAGACACTGGGGGTTAAACCTGAGATCTTCAGCCTGCAAACTGAGTCATTGGCCCTTCTCCACATAGCTGACAGACTAATGCAACCTTCTCCAACCTGGAGCTCTCCAGATGACTTCTACTCTCATCAGCCCTAGGGACCATGGCGAATGGTTAGGAATGCTGGGAGTTGTAGTCCAAAATAGCTAGAGGGAACCAGTTTGTGAAGGCAGGCCTAATATGATATTTCTGTTGGGGGACAGGAGAACAGCAAGCACCATGTTGTAGTAAAGTATGAATAAGCCTCCTTCTCCCTCCATTTACCTGTCTTTAAAATTGACCAATAAAGAAAGATGCCACAGGCAATAGCCCCTTCTATATATGGCCAACGTGATGTATATTCGGCCAGACTCATGTGAACCCAAGATAACATTTGCATACATTCATACAAACATAGATAACGTTTTCTAAATGCAAGGCCATTTTTAAAAGCCCTAGAGTTTAAACTGAGCTATTAGTAGTGGCCATTTAACAAAGGAAACCGATAAGGCTTTGCTGTGATGTTCCAGACAGCAATGCGATAAGAACTGAGTGCAGTTCAACACCACACTTTATAAAGCTCTTGCAATGCTTGCTTTTTACCCCAGTGTCTTGCTGTGCCTTCTTATGTTGTTTATTATGTTGTTTATTCTTATGACTAGCCTTCTTATGTTGTTTATTTATGACACAGGATATTTTTTTCTCTTTGAAGAAGCTGATAAGACAAAGCCTTTTGTAATGCCAGACACGTTCTTTTCAAGGTAACATGTTGGGGAAAGGAAAAGCAGCAATACATTTGCCCATTTATTTCTCTAAGAGCGCAATCCTATTCAGATAGACCGTCGCCTCCAAACTCGGAGGAGACCGCCTGTCCAAAGCAGGGCAGGAGAAGCACGGAGGAGATTGTTCCCTCTACACTTCTCCTGCCCTGCATTTTCGGCTAGGCAGCCAATTGCGGCTGTCTAGCTGCAGGAGGGCGGCTGAGTGGGGAAGGAGGCTGCTGTACAACACATTGGATGTGCCGTAATGGCATTTCTGCCCTCCCCACCCCGGAACGCCCCCCGGAAAGCCCCTTTTTGGCTGCTCTGCGCTCCTCTTGCGAGTGCGGAGGACAGGGCTTCTCCTCACTACCTCCAAGGCAGCATGGAAGTGGGGGGAGGTCGGTTCCTGGAAAACCAGATATTCTATGACTGTCTAGCCACTGTCTAGTGGCCATAGGATTTCTCCCTAAGAAAATAATTTCAATTCACCAAGTCAGCACTGTAGGATTTGTGTATCTGTGTTTGTAAAAGTAGGTTTGAATTATGACAAGTGGTGTGTTGAGATTCCAGGACACATAGCTGAGTACTGGGGTGGGCAGAAGGTAGATCTCCAGATGTTTGGGACTTCAACTCCCAGAAGACCTTGCTAGCATGGCTGGGAACTGAAGTCCCAAACATCTGGAGATCTATCTTCTGCCCACCCCTGGCTTAGAACACTGGGCATCTGACAGGATGTTTGGTAAGCAGTGGTACAGTTAGGTAATATTAGATTTAATGGACTTAATAGTCTTACAGGTGACCCCCTCTTTAGTTGGCAATGTGTTTTACTTCTAGGGATGGAAAGATCAGTCTGTTTCAAGTCCATGCCAGTTTCACATATGTTCATTCATAAGTCCATTCCATTCAGTTTCTGCATCAATCTGCGACACACAATACACAAAACGTGGCATTATTTGTATTGCATTTTTCACAAAATACACATTTTTGGATGCATTTTACCCTAAATTCTAATTTAGGTATGCATTTTAGCCTAAACTAGACATTTATAGGCATTTTGGCACATTTGTTGAGCTGAGAACTGTATCACAAAAGTCAGAGAAGTGCAAAAAACAGAAGATAGCTGCATTCTGCTCTGTATTAGTTCAGGAAGTGCAAATCCAGTTGGTTCACTTAAAAATGTGGAACAAACAAAATCCTTGAACACCCCTAATTATTTCACTTAACTTCAAACTTGGATAAACCTTCCCTACTGTACTGTGGGAGGGCTCCTGTTCATTCTGCTGAGTGGCACTTTGGAATTCCAACCCATAGCTGCTGCCACCATGCTATATTGGCCAGATGCCTGATCCAGTGTCAATGTTGCATCATGCATTGCATTTTGGGTAATGTAACATGGTGAGTGGCCTTTGTGGCTGGGCAGCCAACATGACATCAGCAAAGAGCCACCACCTGCCAAGGAAACATATCAGCAGGGGTCTGCAAGGTTAGGGATGGACCCTAATGAGCTTCTGGGTCCTTGGGAACTGCCCAACCATGCTGACCCCTGATGCCAGCCCTGGGGCCTAGAGTTCTGCTCCAATCAAAGTTCATCTTTCATTTCAGCCATGAGTTTGCCAATGAAAACACTGCCACCAAAATAAAACAAAGGGTCCCCCCCACACACACACATACACATACACACAAATGAACACTAAAGAGCCCTCCTTTTTTTCAAAAGTATAATGTCGTACTGTCAAAGGTACTGAGACCAGAGTTCCAAAAGTGATTTGCAAGATGGTATGGACAGCTCCTGTAAAACAAATAACACAAAAACAGTGAAAAGTCCTATTGGGCACATAGATATTATGTTATGTCTAAACTAAGGGTGGAAAGAAGCAGTGAAATATTCATGCAACTGAGCCAATAATTCCAAGAGAAATTCCCCCGACCCTCAATTTCGTTTATCCAAATAATTTCAAGGGGTTTTCAGTGTATTTGTTTAGGATTAGACATGCATAGGATTACACTCAGAGGGAGCAATCCTATGGTCGCCAGTCAGTGGCTAGATGGCCATAGGATATCTTGTTGCCTGTGCTCTGAGGTCAGTTCCTGGAGAACTGAACTTCCCCCCTTCTGCACTGCCTCGCAGGCAGCGCGGAGAAGCTCCATGCTCTGCACTCTCAAGAGGAGCGTGGAGCGGCCAAAATGGGCGTTCCAGGGGGTGTTCTGGGGTGCGGAGGGCAGAAACGCCAGTACGACACATCTCATGTGTCATCTGGCAGCCTCCTCCCCCACTTCGCCGTCCCACAGCTAGACAGCCGAAGGTGGCTGTCTAGCCAAAAAAGCAGGACAGGAGGAGTGCAGAGGGAACAATCGCCTCCATGCTTCTCCTGCCCTGCACTGGATAGGCGGTTGCCTCCAAGTTCAGAGGCGGCCGCCTATCTGCGTAGGATTACGCCCTTAATTTATGATTCCCCCTCCACCCCCGCCACTCACTCCCTGCAAATGGCATGGGACACCTTTTAAAACTTTGGACCTGCTTTTGAATAAATCTTCTTGGGGTATGTGTGTACAAGACATTCTTATTAGAAAAAGAAAGAAATCTGAACACAGAAGAGGAGGAGGAGCAGCGGCAGCTGCAGGAGGAGTGTTTTTCCTAATAATCTAGGGTTTAAAAACTAGGATTGCATTACTGGCACAGTGTGATTTTCTAATTTTTAACAAGCTTCCTTCAATCACTCCCCTTTGACTTGGATTCCTGCACTGAGCAGGGGGTTGGACTCGATGGCCTTGTAGGCCCCTTCCAACCCTACTATTCTATGATTCTCTGATTCTCTGGAGGGGTATTTAACTGTGCAGCCCCTCTCAAATAAAAAGAGCAGTGGGAAGACTGATCCATTCACTCTACAGAAGTGTGTCTCTCTCTGTAGATATTCAGCTGCCATCCACTATACTGATGGCCCCCAGTGAATGGCAAAAGAAACCGCCATTTTTGACAGTGGCAACCATTTAAAATTTCCCAAAATTTAAAAAGCACCTCAAAACAACATGGTAGCCGCTTCAAATCTCTCCCCACCCCACCACAAAAGAATAAGGTGGCTGCTTATGAATTGCCAAAAAAGAGGAAATGCACCATCATAAAAAAAAGGACAAGAGAGAGCACTATTTGCATACAATTTGCATCTACTAATGAAGACATACAGATGCACATTGAGATGCACATACAACTATCTGTATGCCTTGCTCAGTCTGCTGTCCAGGTGCTGTTGATGGAACACTCCAAGGCCCACAGCTCTTCCAGTATCTTTATACTGGAATTGGACTGGACAGCCCTTCCTATAAAGAATGCCTCCAAAATAAAGGACAGTCCTCTGGCAGCCCTTCCAAAGAGGACACATGGCCACCCTACACTTTCACCTCTCATCCCAAAATAGAGCTGAAACAAAACAGACGATTTCAAGATGGATTTGAAGGAACAGTCCCTTTCATTTCAGTACAGCCCTACCCTAAACTATACATTATGGGGACGTGTGTGGATGCTGGCAATCGTCATCTCTTCCCCCACCCAATATCCTAGCAGGAAAAAAGTACTGTTTGTTTACTGCACTTTAATCCCAACCTTTCTCCAAGGAGCTCTGCTATGTAACTTCAAGAACTGGTGCCTGAGGTTGCTTGTGTTTGCCTCCTTATCTCTTTTTCCTATTGTGCTGTGGTTTCCTTAAAACATTATTATATTATTACATTGTAAGTCTGGAGGCAGGGACTGTCCTGTTTTATGGATCTTAGGTAAGATGTTCTGGGAGCCCCATTGGCTGAAGAGTGGGGCTGAAACTGCTTTGGAGAGATAAATAAATTTTAAAAATAGTCACCTCCATGGCTACATATTTAATAAATGGGTAAAAAACTACACTTGCTGTAGTAATGCTACACTGCTATTTGTAATGGTGCCCTTAATATACTGGTTCGTAGCACACTGTTAGATACAAGATTTGTGACTCTGTTGAGATGAGAAGGTGGCTAAAACCTCTTAAGTAGTTATTGAGCTAAATCGGGAAATTGCTTTACAGACAACCTTCACATTTCCCAGCAGATAGAATGAAGATGAATGGGGGTGTGCTGTCATTCCCCCATTCCTAAAGGACACTAAGGGAAATTATAAATTGAAGCTAAATTGTCCTCATGGCCACTTAGGGCAGCCCTTCATAATGGGACCATCTTTTTAAAATGGAGATTCAGAAATGGAGGCATTTCCAGTATGCTGGATATTACTCTCTTGGTTCGAATTCTGAGGTCCTCAGAAAAAAAGTCTGAGGTAGGTAAAAACTAAACAGAACAGCTATGAAGTAGAGACATAGTTGAGATTACCTCTAAAACAGACATCCCTCAAGCCCCAGTCTGACCTAACATATTTTGCTGCCTGAAGCAATAGGTAAGATGGTGCCCTCCTCCCTCCCGTTCTACGTACAAGGACAGAGGCAGTTAAATTTCGCTTCAACACTGGTGTGACCATGTCTCGTCTTTTACAGAGACAGTCCTCTATTTGAAGGGCTGCCAGAGGACTGTCCTGTATTTGAAGGCATCCTCTTTTTGAAGGGCTGTCCGGTCCAAGTCTAGTTTAAAGATCTGTCAGAAGCCAGGGGAGCAGCCCATGAAGTTGCCCATCAGCACTTAGCACCTGGACAGGGGGGTGAACAGGCAGGCACACAGGTCATCTGGTCATAGCCTCCCTCACTAGGAAACTCTATTTTCATCTGAATTATCATATTTCTAAATTTACATTTATACATGTAAATCAGCGTATGTACATTTTATCTGAATGTTTGTCCGTTTTTTGTTTTTTTTTTGGTGTTGATGCTTTTCCTCTTTCTTGGAGATGCATAAGTGGCCACTGTAGTGAGTTGGTTAGTGAGCAATAAGGTGGGCTTCACAGCATTCCTATATGCTGTTAGTAGCCACCAAGAGACCTGTGTAGTTTGGTCTACCCAGCAGCTATATAGTTAATAAGGAGAATGGGCTTCTCTCACAGGCCGGTAAACTGCAGCTTTCACCTTGAAGCTGTTTTGCCCAGCTAGATGATACCAGCTCGTAGAAAACAAGAGAGGTTTTGCTTCCCACAGGAAGGAGGGCCCCCCAATCTGGGATGGGCAGAGGTAGCCTGTCATCTCCTGAGCTTAGAGAGAGGGCTTTGTACTGCACAACCAATGTGGTCTTGCTCCAAGGGGGAATAGCGCTGCCAGCCTGGAGAAACTTGTCTCTAAGGGATGACTTCTTGTCTATCTCAGGGGCCCAGACAGACACCCAGCTGGTGACAAAGATGCCTGCTTTGTCAACTGGTGCGAGGCGTGAGCCTTCTTTGCATATTTATTCTACATCTATTTTCTGTCAATAAACCTTCATCCTTTTGCAGCTCTCTTTCATCCTGGTAATTTAAAAGAATCTAATTTGACTGGGCCCCTGACAGAATCAGGACCCCAGATCAATACAGCCACCTTAACAGTGTCCTCCACTATAACTGCGGGTAGCAGGCTAGCTTTGGGAGTACAGACGGCTTCGCCCTCCAACACCACAGCACTGCTCCCTGCCCCCCAGCATCTGCTGCCTGAGGCATCCACCTCACCCTGCCTAATGGTAGGGCTGGCCCTGCTGCAGGCGAACTGGCTCCAGCCTTCTGGGGTGGGAGGAAGCTCTTCCAGAATGACACTGAATGTGTGCTCAGATTTCCTATAATGCCAGCCACATCTTATAGGTGCTTTCCTGCTACCATATCCAAAAGATGAAGAGACCCACTGGGTGGATTCTTTCTATTTTGCTCCTGAGATCTCCAAAGGCTCTCCCCTGTTGCTATGCTACTGAGTGATGTGTTCGGATGATTGGGGCAGAGCTGCAAGTGCAGCTGAAGTTTTCTACTGCAACCAGTTGTATGGCTGAACTGCTAAGCCCAAAGCTTGCTGACTGGCAGAAACACACAACTATTTTTGATATGCAAGAGAAGAGCAAAGTTACACAGGTGATCAGCCAGTGATAAAGTCCCATCAAGCAGAAAAAAAGCAAGGAGCTGCTATCCACCTGGGCATCTTTATCATGCCTCGATTGGCTCTCTCACAAAGTCACAGCCCTGGCAGAACAGATTTACAGTCTAGGGAGAGTCCTGAACCACCTCTGCTCTTGGAGACCATTAAGGAGCACTGGCCAGCAGTGTCATGTGTCACTTACATTGGATTCTCAAACTGCTACTCCTTGGAGGATGGGGATTTAGGCTATCATTACCCATGCCTTGCTAAACTCATGGATTGACTACAGTGATGCATTGTCCTTGAAGATGCCCTGGGACCACTTGGGAAGCTGCTCATGGACCTAGTCCACTATGTGGCAGCTGTCACTTGTTTTTGATTGCTACTGTCCTGCTTTGGCTGGGTAGGTCTTAGCTAGGCAAATACAATTCACCAGGCAAACATGGATTTTCCTGAGAGAAGTCAGAGACATAGCCAAGGTCAAACACACAGGATATCAATCTCATCTCGTCAGAGCTCCAAAAAGGCAGGGTCAGGCAGAAGCCCCAAAGTTATTAACAGCGATCCAGACACAAGTCAGGGTACAAAATGCAGGCACTGCAGCAACGGTGTTGCTTCCAGCACTGGCTAGCCTGATACTAAAGGCTTATATAGCCAGAACTTCCTGAGCCCCACCCAGAGCTCAGCTGTAGTCCATTATAGCCCTCTGGCAAGAGTCCTACTCTGGAGGAGTTATTTCCTGTTGAGGAGTCCTTGTAATCCAGCACTCCTTCTCCAAGGAGTCCTACTGGCCTGCCACTTGAGGCAACAACAGTCCTGGGGGCCAGGTTGTTGCTCAGCCTCTGCCTGTGGCAGGGATGGACCATCAACCTTCTCCCCCGAGGACCCAGGTTCCTCCTGATCTTCTGACATGGGCTGTTCTGGGGGGCTCTTGATCTCTGGGAGCTCTAGCTCCTCCTCCAAGGAGGATTCTTGCAGTGGGGTCATGACACTTACCCCTGGTTTACATTAACTGGCAGCAGCTCTCCAGGGTTTCAGGCAGGAGTCTTTTCTATCCCCCCTTGGAGATGCTGGGGATTCAGGCTGGGGCCTTCTGCATGCAAAGAATGCGCTCTGCAACTGAATTACATGGTCCTTCCCCCCCATGCATTTGAAACCTAAATATCCCACCTTAACACAAATGAAGGTGGTTAACAAGGGCCTTCATGGGACTTCTAGGAGGGACAAGGAACTAGGTGGAGAAGTGCCATATTACTGCCAAACCTTTCAGCAACAGGTGCTAATTGACTGGAGATGGCCAGCCAATGTTGTTGCTGTGTTTCATAGCCAATCATGGTCTCCTAGGTTCCTCGCACAATCTGTTGTTGTTTCTCTTTCATAAAGATCCTATTGAATTAGCAGTCATTGGGAATCATCTCTTTCTCTGCTGTGAAGCTGCTGTTTACCTAGAAACTTTGGTTCTCCCTCTTCTTATCAGCAGGATGCCCCCTTTTCAAAAGGGAATGGAAGGACTGCAGTAGTCTCACTTGTGCAAAAAAAGAAAAAGCTACTTAACAGGTTTGGTCTTACAGTAACACCTCTAAAAGGCCATGCCTTTCCCCAGAAACTGGACATGAATAACAGCATCTTCTGAAGTGCCAAAGGAAAGTTATAGTTCACGTCCATGTGGATTAGAAAACTGAGCTTTAAAAGGCATTCACAAGTTGTGAAAAGCGTCTCTTCCATACCATTCAATGTGACTTTCTGCTGGACAATCCACAGTGCTCATTTGTTCTGAGAAACCCTCTGACATTTTACTCCTTGAACTAGCATGATGAAGAGAAGAAGCCAAATACACTTAGCATCATTTAAAATGTATGCAAGTAATTATTACTATTCAATTTTTTTCATGGAATATGAGAAAAAGAGTTTAAAAAATACTGCAGGCATCTAAAGTATTCCTTTGCAAATGACATCAGTGCATGTCCTTGCTGAAAGCCTATTAATTTGTCATTCCTTCCATCAAACTGGTTATTAAGTTGTCCTTGATAAAGTTTGTTTGGATTAATAAAAGAAAAAGGTAATTGCTGGTGCTTGAAATAGGTCTGAAAGAAAGGAGTATGGACTGATGGCAGGGACATGCTGATGGTAGAATATTTGTTTACCATTGTCTATTAGTGCTGGTTGTTTTTAATGACACGTCTTTAAACTACTAATATAACAGGACATTTGCATCACACTGCCTTAGCACATAGCCTTCCCTAGGGATAGGAAGGTATCTAGGTAGATTTGACAAATAGGAGCACCCACTTTGGTGCTTTCTTCATTTTTCAAAAAGGCTTTTGAGGCTTAGTACAGCTACAGCAGCAGGAGGGAAAAAGAGAACACAGGCAATAATGGTGCAAAACCACTATTTGGGGAAAGAGACATAGCATCATCAGACTAAGCCAGGGCCCAAAGCATCTTCTAGAAATGCTCAGATGGATTAGCTCACCTTAAAATTATTTGCTACCACACAAATGCAGTCACCTCCTAAGCAAACAGACAAGGATGGAGAGAGTTAGCTAAAGAATATACTTGCAATCCTTGCTCATGGGGGTGGGGGGGTCCTGGAAGTCCTCTGGACATCTGGTTTGTTATCCTGGAGTATTTGTTCTGAAAAAGGTAAAGGGCTGGATGCGCCCGGTCTCACCTGATCTCGGAAGCTAAGCAGGGTCAGCCCTGGTTAGTACTTGGATGGGAGACCGCCTGGGAATCAGGCTTCCTGCACTGAGCAGGGGGTTGGACTCGATGGTCTTGTGTAGGCCCCTTCCACCTCTATAATTTTTATGAACTCTATGAACAAGCTCCATTCCTTAGGGGCTGTGCAGACCATTTTCAGATGCATAGAAGATTTTGGAAAGGAATATTGGAGGTGGGGATTTGTGTGAGATGATAGTTCCCACACTGTGATTAGAAAAATGTAAGTTACTTGACTCCAGTCTTAGGCCAGAATTAGACATTGCATGCAAAACATGGGATTCTCATCCTTCTGTTTACTGAATGTTGAAGTTGGGTGGGGGAGGGGGGCATTTTGGAGGGGAGAAGTAATGGGTGGGAGGAGTGCTTAACCCCTTCCTTCATATACTTCATCCTCCCCGTGCCACCACCTGGGCTTCTTTCCAGCCCAGCTGGGGGAAAAGCTGGAGGGGGAGATGGCCAGGCAGTAGAGGCTACAAGAGGAAAAGTAACGGGCAGAGAAGGGTTAACTACCACCCCTCCAATCTGCTACTTCTCCCCTGCAAATACCTCAGCCCCACACATACACATTAGGTATTCTTCATATTTTCTTCTTTAATCTTAGCTACATGGCTAAGTTTGGCTGCTCAATGGCTCAAACAGAACTCATAGCAAACAGAACACATACAACTAATCATATTTCACTCCATTTCATTAATATGACCAGTTTAAAGTATGATTTTTAAATTCAGCTTGTGTGTGCGTGTGTGTGTGCATGTGTGTGTGTGTGTGTGTGTGTGTGCGTGTGCGTGTAACAGCCTATGAATTAACATACTTTAAAACAGTAACCAGAAAACTATATGGTGCATCATTCTCCTATCAGAAAAACTGCAAGTATTTGGAGGATTTCCATTCTAATAACATAACCAGTCAATAAACTCTAATACCAACCATTAAAGAAATAGACATCATTTGTACAGATATATATATACATACATATTTATATATATATATACACACACACACACACACACACATCATTTATACAGTACATTAAGAGAGCCAGGGACTTTGCAATCATTATTTCATTAACCCAAATGGAACATGTATTAGGAAGTGGCTCGATGCTAGCATTTACATTTTTAAATGTAGGGAATGGATCCAGGAGGCTGTGATCAACAGTTGGCTACCCAAAGAAACCATCTCAGGTTTTACTTCTGCTTGCTGTCATGAACCCCGAGTATAGCGGTGACATGAACTTGGAGGCTGAGGAACTAGCAGTGCCAATGGAAGAGGCACAGAGCTGGAGCATCACTGTGGAACCAGGAATCCTCAAGCCCAGGATGTCAGAGACTGTCAGGCCCGAGATGCCAGATACCCCAAGCCAAAGACCCTCAAGCCTGGACCAGCAACAGCAGCCCTGCTCTAGCACTGGGGCAGGACATCTGCAGGACAACTCCACAATCCATGGAGCTGTTGCACCCGCACAGGCAGCATGCCTGGGCTGGGTGCTTTGAGAGACAAAGGAGCATTGGCTCTAGGCCAGAGGTTGGCCCCTTTAAGGCTTTCCACTTTGCAGGAAGGGGCAGAGTCTGAGAAGGGGCTCCTGGACGGCAGCATTAAAGGCTTCAGTCTGGTCTCAGACTTTCTCAGAACAAGCTCCTCACTAGGAGCTCTCCAGTTTTGCCAAGCCCTGTGGCTCCTGCTTTGGACCAGGACATGCCACCTGCTTTTCTGAAATCCAAGATCCCATCTAAGTTCAAGATTTCACAATTAGGCTGAGAACTTGTGAACTTTCTCATAATACTATTATTAAGGTTGGAGATGGTGGTGGTGCCCAGCACCAGCAGCTGCTTGGTGAGTCAGACCAAGGCAGCGTGCAGGTGGGCAACACCTGCATGGGTCTGATCAGTGTGAAAAGGACCTACACCTTTCTGCTTGCAAAGGAGATGCGGGGAGGATTGCTGCGGCCAGGAATAAACCTGCATCTGTGATGGTGGATGTATTGACGCTTTGCCTTGGAGTGAAGGGGACTTTCTCCACTATGGAATAGGGTGCTAACTCCAGCATCCCAGTACTTCTTATGCCAGTAGTAGTTCTGTGCAGCTTGAGGTTATCAATGGAAGCAGGTGGTAACATAAGGCCAGTGCTGAACAGAGGCAACTGAAGTGGTACAATTGAGCAGTTCTTCCTTGCAGGATTGAGGACATTATGGTCTGAGCAACAAGAGTTCAGGTACTCTATTGGCAAGGAGGATGTGGGTCAGGTGGCTGACTTGCATGCAACAAATCAGCAGCAAAGAGGGGAGGCTGGGGTTTGTGATTTCCCTGTTCTGACTGCAGGGCAACTGACTCCAAAGTGCCCATTTGCGTTAAAGGAAATAACTTCTTCACAGTACCGAGGGGGCAGGAGTGACAGCAAGCCCCTAAAAGTTAAAATTGGTCTTGACTGGGATAAGAAGTGTCAGCCCATTAGAGTCCACAAAGGTGAGCCTGGCCTATGAGCCTTGGAGGCTCTACAAGCTTAGTTAAGAGATTACTTAATTCCAAGGGCCCCCAGATCTTGACTCACATTTTGTCCCGCATGCTACTGGTCCTGGATCAGAACTGGAGGCTGTTTTGGTACCAGAGGGGCCTGACCAGGGGTTACAGCCTATAGCCCATCTGAGCAAACAGTTGCTGCCCCAAGAGAAATATCTAGCCACCATAGGGAAAGAGTGTGTCGCTATGGGGTGAATGTCAGCAGCTGCTGGTGCTGCTGGTGAATGTCAGGTCAGCCAATGGAAAGGTGATGACAATAAATGACCTAATCCAGGAAGAATGTGCTGACCTGGTATATATACCTGAAACCTTGTTGGCTGAAGAGGGAGGTATAAATTTCTCCCAGATGTGTCTGGTGAAGACACCAGGCTATCTGGTGAAGCAGCAAGCTTGGACTGAGGTGTGGGGAGCAGAGTGGCCTTGATCTATAAGGGTTCCATCTGTCTGGTCAGATACCCTATACAACTGTTAGCTAACGTTCTGAATGTCGTTACCTGGCACTAGAGACATGAGACAGGATGGTGGTTCTGTTGGTGTTCCCCTGACAAATAGTCTCCCTGCCTGAGGTGACCGAGGTGGTCTTGGAGGTGATGTTGAGGCTTATAGTCTTGGGCATCTTCAACATACATGCTGGGATCACCTTGTGTTAGCCAGCTCAAGATTTTCATGACCGCTATGACAACCATGGACCTACCTCAA
Source organism: Heloderma suspectum (assembly GCF_057233095.1). NCBI lineage: Eukaryota > Metazoa > Chordata > Lepidosauria > Squamata > Helodermatidae > Heloderma > Heloderma suspectum. Next base: position 99,475,969 of record NC_139462.1, read on the forward strand.
TATAGCCCAATGCATGTGGGTAGGAAATACATTGCACTTGTCCCCTGAACCAGTACAGGTGGCCAATGATTTGGGTGCGGGGAGCTAGAAATAACTCTGTCATAGACAGATAATTATCTCTTTAAGCTTGTCCTATTGGTCAGTCTTAGCCCTTGCAGAGATGGTGGACCACTTTTAATTGTTTCCCTCCAGAGACTGATAAATCCCAATGGTTTCCTGAGACCTCTTAGGGACTTTCTCATGGTTTTAGCTGGTGGTTCTACCAAGGCCCTGATCTCTGCTTGGAATGGAGAGATGATGCAGACCTTCAATACTATTACTCCCAAGCATCCTCAGCCTTAGTATTCCGAACAGCTGCTCTTACACAAGGGCCACCCCCAGGACATGAAAACCAGTGGATCTTACCAGTTCATAGCAAATCTCATCAGGGGATTGCTACCACCAGATCCTGCCATCTCCAACAGTGTACCTTTCTACTTACCATTATCAGCATTGCCTCACTGCCTCTTGATTCTAGCAAAGCAGATATACCTGCCTCTGCCACTTCACCTTGTAAGCAGTAACCTAACAAACCTACCTGGCCGTGAGGGTTCATAGCACACGCTTATATACCCTTCGGCTTTATTTTGCAATAGTTTGTTCTGTTCTTTTTCCTCATCAGGTTAAAAAAAAATGTCTGCTCAAAAATTTCTTTGTGTTTTTATATACAGTTTTATCTTATATGCATTTTTAACAAGCACTTTCCCTTGATATATGCCTTTGTATCTGCTATGATTCCTACTGTGTGCATTTGGGAACCCATTTTTGATGGGAGAACTACATCACAAAATTCAGAGAAGTGCAAAAACAGAAGGATGTTTGTGTTCCAGTTCCAGGAAGTGTGAATTAGATTGGATTGTATTAAATGAATTTCCAAACCAAATGAATTCCACCCTCATCCCTATGGCGTAGTGCCAGCCACACTTATTGCCAGAAAAGTAAATGAATCTGAAAATGGATAATTTTTACTGGGGAAGAGGATTTACCATCATTTCCACTCCCCCACAAGTCCCTTGTATTTCTACCAGCCTCTCCTGGAGGAGGGATGAGGAAGCCAGCTGTGAACTGTTCAGCCTGATGGGAAGACGTTACCCCCTCTGCTTTTGTACATGTGTAGTCTCAGCTGAAGGCACCCCCGGCATGTTTTGAGGCCTATCGGGTGCTTGACACCTATTTCTACTATCTCAGGCAGGAAGACTAAAACGGGTTTGTTGCCATTTTCCTTTCCCCTCCCCTCCTTTGAATTGCCGCATATGGACAATGGCCTTCATGGGCCACATGGAACAAGGTTTACCTTCTCCATCATTTGTGCATCTCATGTGGAGGCAGGAGTTGCTTTGAGCAAATTGGGTTTCTCTCGTCTCGGCTTAGGCTCCATCTCAGGCTTATTTGTGTGTAGTGGAGGGTAGGGGAAGATAGGAGGAGGAACGAGGATAAATGAGCCGATAACTGCCAAGCACTCTGCAGAATGGAAACGTGAAACTGAAGTAATAAATCATAAGTAATTAAATAAGCAATAAATAATTAAGTCTAATAAGATGTTAATAACACTGCAAAATGTTAAAATGCTGCAGAAATAATAAAAATGAATAAAACAATTAAAAGCTAGGTGCCATTTAGCTGCCCTCAGCAAAGCCCCACGCATTGCTTAATTATTGCTTACTACGAGAAAAGCTGCTTAGTTCAGAAGGGTACATTCAGGCCTGTCAGTTGCTGCCCATTGCATGAAATTTCAAATTAAAGTTTTATCTAGAAACGTTTGGCTGAATGAAGTCAGCTTGGATACAGTTCAAGCTATGGCATGTCAGATAAAACCCATGGAGGAACCATGAATTCACGTTCCAATATTAAACTAGTCTATAACTCAGGCACTTCCAAGATAAAAACTCACAAGACTGGAATCCATAATATGGTGCATTTAATCTCACCTTAAAATACATGTTTGCACTTGGGATTTTGAATATTTTGCTTGCTCACTTTGCTTTTCTAAGTTTCATCTTATAGTTTCTAAATAAATACATACTGATGTATTTTTTTGGCTGCAGCCTGTCTAATTGAGATTATTCTTGTTCACTCTCAGGTTCTTCCTTATGTTACATTGGTAGTATAGCTGGGAGCGCATGGCCTGTTTCCCTCACCACTGGAAACAGTTTATCAGCTAACCAGAAAAATAATTGCCTGGCTGTTTTTAACCTCTGTACTAGTTGCCATGTGTGTGTGCATATGTGTATAAAGGCAGCAATTTAAACTGGCTGCCAGATTTACCTATGTTTTTAGTAAAAATCATCAGCAGTTCTATTTAGTGAACATGATTGAACTGCACATCCCCACATGTGCACTAAAGCACCAGGCCATTGAACTCACTCCCATGGTTCCATTTTGCTCACTGCTTGAATGTGAGATGACAGTGTGCATACATTGGGTTCCGCCCTAGCAGCCCTCCACAGGGGCTGTTGATGATCGGAGGGAAGTAGAGTTCCTGAAAGTCCTTCCAGGTGCATGGGTTTTGAACACAGAAACATACAGAGATGCATTGTGCCACCTTTGGTGCTCTGCAATATACTGCTCCCCACCACCACCACTACAGTGAAGGTCATCTTGCTATTTCCATATTTTAAAGAACCATGAGTTTTAAGGCAGTTGCATTATTGCAAAGCCTTCTTATGTTAAGGTGTGACAGCCAGTCGATTAGATATCTCAATATGCAGAGTTAACTTAGAATTTGTTCCAGGTTTTGGTGTTAAAAATTCTATAAATGACAGCTTTGTGATTTTGTGCAGTTAGTTAAGACCCTACATGACCAAGGGATAGTTTCTCTGGTTTGAATAAACTGATTTGAAACACATGAAAATCCAGGATGAAAGACACAACTGTAACAAATGCATTAAGCAGCTTCTATGTTCTGAAAAGTAATGAATGCTGTTTGATTGTATAGGGTTGCCAGTGTCTCTTCAGCAATCCGAACTGATCTGTTCATTCTCCCCCCGCCCCGCCCACAACTGTTATTTTAGATCAGATTTTAAATTTCAAGTGTATCCTTTAAGTTGTGTGCACTACAGCATAACAGACTGCTGTGCAATATTTGCCCCTCAAAATTTTTTTCTTACCTTATGTTACAAATTTATTGATGATACTAGCTTCGCCAAAATCGAGCAGTTGAATCTCTAAGGCTGGAACTTTGCCAGATTGCTAGGTATGTAATCCACTATTTGACAACTGAGCTACGCATGTGTTCATGACCTCCTTTGGCTTGTATAGCTTTCCTATTACTCACTTGGATACAGATGTACAGTACTTTTTCTTTCTTTTTTTCTCAAGAGGTATGACAAGTTGCCAGAACCACACTAAAGAGCCAACATAAATTCAAAGAGCTTCCTGCTGAAAATAACTTATCAAATGACAACATCAATACAAAGAGAGGGTCAACAATGTTCACTGCCATATAGTACCATGACAGTCCAAGGCAAATAGCATTACTTGTGCTCATGATTCATATGTCCTTGGGTATAAACTTTCCCCCCTTGTCTTGGTGGCTTTATCTTTTTTACAAGAGTATTAACAAATGGGAAAGTAGCATGTAAGCAATCCCTCTTTATCCAGTTTAAAGACAGGGCCATCATTAAAATCATCATTACTTGGCCATCCACTCTTTAAAAGTTGGAAAGGTAGCATTTTATAAAGAGCAAAAAAGGAAAAACCGTGGAGGGGAGGACAAAAGGAGAGACATAAAAGGTCTTATATTTTCTTTTAAAAACTAATATAGTGGTAGTGAGAGGTGGTATTTAATATGTTCTGGGCCAAAGGATTTGCCAGAAGCATTTAGAATTAATTAGCACAATTCATTTACATAATTCTATGTCCTAAAGGATTTTTATAGTCAAGACAGGGGTGAGGGCATCCCATCACATGTAAGGATGGATAAATCTGACAATTTTGGTTTCACTTGGGGCCGATCTACATTGCGCCCGCCATCGCAATGAATTCGGTGTTCCGTCGGGTTAAACGCTTTCGCATTAAAACGTGATTATTCACACTCACCCATTTTCCCTGTTGCAGTGCTTCATCGAATGAGCGAGCTCAGTTCACACTCGAGCACTGTGCTGTTTTCCTGCTGTTTTCCTGTGCACACTTGTCTGATCTCTGATGCTAAGCGAGGTCGGCCCCGGTCAGTAGTTGGATGGGTGACTGCCTGGAAATCAGGCTTCCTGCATTGAGCAGGGGGTTGTTCTATCCCTTCAAATGAGATGAAGTTTTACCCCCTCCTATCCCCCGTTCCAGATGTTTTTTTAAAAAAATTAAGGTGTTAAGTTGTGAAGCTTCACAAGCCTCAAATCTTCAAAGATCATGCCTGAATTAGGGAAAAAAACATCGCAGAGAAGCCCTGATTCTGCGAGGATAATGCCTTAATTTTTTAAAAAAAACAGGAGGGGGTAAAACTTAATCTCATTTGAAGGGATAGAACAACCCCCTGCTCAGTGCAGGAAGACTGATTCCCAGGCGGTCGCCCATTAGGGATGTACAAAAGTCACTTACCTTTTCGCAGGGGTGCTTCACGGTGGGGGGGAGGCGCTTCGCTTCTCCCCCCGAAGTTCAGGCAAGGGGGGGGAGCCGTCCTGCCTTGCCCGGCCGAAATTCAGGCCGGCGGGGGGGAGGCTTCCCACCTCGCCCGGCTGAAATTCAGGCCGGGGAGAAGCGCCCCGTGTAAAAAAAAAACCAAAAAAAACCCGTGATAGGCTACGTAACGATTAACGTAGCCTATAATGGCTAGATTTCCAAAGTCAGCTGTGATAGGCTACGTAAATCGTTACGTAGCCTATCACGGGTGACGTTGAAAAAAAAAAAAAGCGCATACGCAAATGGCGGCGGCCTATGGGTGCCGCCATTTGCATTCCTTATTTGGTCCCGGTAGTCTACGTAAATCTTTACATAGACTACCGGGACCAAATAAGGAACGAAAATGGCGGCGCCCATAGGCCGCAGCCATTTGCGTACGCGCTTTTTTTTTTTGTCAAAGTCACCTGTGATAGGCTACGTAACGATTTACGTAGCCTATCACGGCTGACTTTGGAAATCTAGCCGTGATAGGCTACGTTAATCATTACGTAGCCTATCACGGGGTTTGTTTGTTTTTTACAATTTGTAATGGCGGCGGCGGCAGCCGGTTGGAAGACCGGCTGCCGCCCCCGCCCCCGCCAAAAGGCCGATGAACCGCCGCCAGGACCCGCCACCGGGAGGGACGTTCGCCAAAGGTAAGTCCCATCCCGGGGGGGTGGCGGAGAATTTCACCGCCGATTTCAGGGGGCTGAATGCGTTGGTGCTCGGCCCCCCGAAGATTCGGGGAGAAATTCTCTGCCATCCCTATCGCCCATCCAACTACTGACCGGGGCCGACCCCGCTTAGCTTCTGAGATCAGACAAATGCGCGCACATCCAGCCCTTTGCTTGTTGCTGAGGAAGCTATGCGATCAGTAGCTGGAAGAAGACATGGGGCCGTCGAGAGCTGTGATTGGACAGGAGGGAAATACAAACACCGCCCTATATGGACAGGTGGGGGAGGGGACTACGACTGGATATGGTAGCGAAGGTGGAAAATCAAAGCACATTAAGGGGAAATACCGGGATATTAGGGTATTGAATGCGGGAGCACGGAAGTGGGAAATTCTGGTTCCAATTCGAGGCAGGTACTGCATAGTGTGAAAGGCAGGTGGTGAAACCTCACTGGAAGTGACAAAAGGCGGTAAGTGTAGATCCAGCCTTGGTCTTTCATTTTCCCAACCATAAGTTAGTTTTGGTCCACGACTTCATTGGCTTGCATTTTTATGCATAACTTCCCACAACTCATGCATTTGTGTATGTACTTTTCACTAATATACACATTTTGTGCACATCGTCTGAATTGCAATCTGCATTGCAAAATTCTGGAAGTGTAGATTTCAGCACTGGCCCATGTACAGGCTTGGGAGGTGTGAATTGGGTAAGTTCATATACAAATTCAGACCAAACATATATCTCCACCATCCCTAACCACAAGGTGAGAGCATAGACTAGAATAAAGGTAAAGGTGTCCCCAACCAGTCGTGTCCGACTCTAGGGTGCGGTGCTCATCCCGTTTCTAAGCCAAAGAGCCAGCGCTGTCCGAAGACGCTTCCATGGTCATGTGGCTGGCATGACTGAACACCGAGGAGCACGGAACGCTGTCACCTTTCCCGCCGAGGCGGTACCTATTTATCTACTTGCAATTTCTTGCTTTCGAACTGCTAGGTTGTCAGAAGCTGGGACTGAAGACGGGAGCTCACTCCGTCACGCAGCACTTGGGTCTCGAATTGCTGTCCTGCTGACCTTCCAGTCTGCCATTCAGCATCTTAACCACTAAGCCACCGTGGCCCTATAGACTAGAATACCTGTAGTGTTATTTTCTTTAGGCACAGAATTGAATGCCTTGTGCATAGCCAAGGGAAAAAAAGCGGGGGGGGGGGGAGTGTCTAAATGATGTCTCCTGTCCTATGGAATTATACCAAGCATCTCTCCAGCACCATACATGTTTTCACTGCACCAAAGAGAAACAGTCTCTGGAATGTAAGATTACTAAAGGCCTATGCAAACAACCAAACTTTGGCATTCACCTATAATGCTCTGCTTGTACCTTCCATAGTAGGTTCCATGCTTCCTTCAGCAGTCAGCTGAAACTGAAACTGAATAGCTTACTATCTGCAAAATGGCTTTCACAAGGAAAGTGACAGGTAAAGGGCCTCTTGTGTGCTGCTACTGCTCACACATCACCCATTGTGATGTAGTGCAGTTGCCCTGCTGATAACTCAATTCTGGCTAAGCCTGAAGTGGTTTGATATCAGATGGACCAAGCCCAGCATAGGAAGGAGAAATCGCTAACATGACAGAAATCAGAACTATTTGAAGATCATGCCGAAGCAAGCCAGAAAGCTCTCCAGTCATGAACATCCTGAATGCTCTCCTTTCTCTGATGTTTGCTATTTTGGCTGGAATTATCTTAGTTTTCTGCTTCACCATCATGGCTTGCATCCTGCTTTTCAGCACAAGAATAACCATCAAAATGGGCAAAACTAAGATAGTCACAACGTTTGAGCAAGTGGCTCCCAACCTGGAATTTGCCAGACCTATCACTATGCCTGAACCAGCACACCTAACCATTGAATTTGATGAAGCAGAACTATTAGCCAAACTAGCTAAAGAAATTGCTCCCAATTATGGCATGGTGGGTGAATTGTTTCTCCTGCAGGACCCTATGAACAGTTCTGGAAACTGATCCAGTCTGACCGGCTGCCTCAGGGAAGCTCCCAAGGAGAAGACCAAACTAGATGTGATGGGGCCACCCTTCATGTGTCCACCTGATTCACATATAAAACAGGTGGTGATCCTACTTCAACAGTAAAAGCAACGCACAGAGAAGAAGACTGAACCTTCACCCCTTTTACATCTTCATTCTCCTCAATACATTGCTCCATCCACTTTCCTCTGTTCCCAGGTCCGATGCCAGAAGTTAGGAGAGAATGAAGAGAAGTACTTGAAGAATGGACTAAGGGGAGGAAAGGCTTGGGAGGGGAGAGGGCTTAGTACTCCTCTCCTGTGTGCTGCTTTTACTGTTACAAATACCTGTACTACATTCCTTTATGTGTGAGTGGGGTAGACCTGGGGTGGGGGAACCTCCAGCCCATGGGTTGGATTAGGCCTGTGAAGGTTCCCCATCTGGCCCATGGAAGCTTGTGCATCTTCTGTCGGCCCCTTCCCCTCCCCTCCCCCTGGTCTGGTGGCAAGCGGGGGCTTGGGAATGAGGTGGTGAGAACAATCCATGAAAAGGAGCACATATCTGATATTTCCACATCTAGTTTGGCCCTGGGCTAATGGCCATTGTAATATCTTGGGGCAATGGTTTTGGTTAAGAATATAGAATGTCACAATGTTGGTTTTTCCCCCCTTTGCAGAATAAATTAGGCTGGGGAGGAGGGATAGCTTTGAAATAGTGGGATGTTAGAACCCCAAATGACATGTTTCAACTATTAGATATGATCAGAAGCAGCCGAAAACTGTATTCCCACTGCTGCGTGGGAGACTTTCTCCCTCACTCTCTGAACGATTGCTACAGTAAATCTTGATCACCAGGTGCAGAGGGAACCCCCGCCCCCCAGGCAACCAAATGAGCACTGTGAGAAGTGAGAGAGGAAAAAGATCTTTCCATGCAGCCTGATTCTGTATGCGATGGTTTCTCTATCACACTGGGCATTGTCATGCATGTTTTTTTTCTTGCAATACACAGCCATTTCTCCATGAGAGCTAGAATTTTGCTTTTATACAAATGGAAAGTAGTGATTCTGCAGTGCTGAACTCCTGGAACTGCAGAATGTTAACATCACTCAGCAAAATATTTTGAAGATAAATGTGGGCTGTATGGCTTCAGAAAGCGAAAAACAGCTTCCACTGAAAAGGGCCAATAAAACAAAGGATTGTCTGAGAGTCTGCAGAAGGTGTAATATAACAAGAGAAAGCAATGAGCTGGGATTAGTTTCCAGTTCAGCTCTTACTTTAGTCAAAATTCAGCAGGAGGCAGCCTTAGGCAAGTCACTTTGTTTCAGCTGAGCTTCCCCAAATCTGCAATGTTATTTATTTTATTTAAATATTTATTGGCTGCCTTTCAGGGCAGAAGCCCTCCCAAGGCAGCTTACAGAATAAAATATGGGGCTAATAATCATAATGTATCTTAGATGGTTGCTGTAAGCATTAGCAAGAACATATTTGTACTACTTGTATGCTGCTTAATATAATAAAATCTCTAAGTGATTTACATAGGCAAATATTAAAAAGCACAGTTAAAAATACAGATGTAATACAAAGCTAAAACATTTCTACTTTCAATTAACGAATGTGAAATAAGTATAAAGAGAGACAGTAAAACAGCAGAATCATGATGATCAATTATAAGCCAGGGTAAGCTTGCATAAGCAACTCCATTTTCAGGAGCATTTCAAACACTCCACTTTCTCTGTCTCCTGAACCAAACATGAGAGGGCTTTTCCAGATGGTGGGTGCTGCTACTGAGAAGGCCCACTTTTGAGATATTACATGTCGACATTCTGTTGGTTGTGGAATGGCCATCAAGGCCTCCTCTGAAGATCTTAGGGGTCAACAGGGGAAGGCGATCTGCTATGAGGAGTGCCTTGCCACCAAATCAAACAGAAACCACAGCTTACCTGGAACTGCAAAACAAAACAAAACAAAAAACCAGGGTGGTCTGTTGAGCCATGCTACATAGGGGGTGGGGTGCATTTGGTCTGGCATATCACAAGTTGTACTGCTCTGAACAGTTTGCGCATTGTTTCCCCACTCCCAACAGAGAGAGAACTGTTACCAACCAGGCCAGAGGTCACAGGTTGATTATGCTCTTTATTTTCATTTACAAAGGCTATGCAGATTGCTGTGAAGAACCAAACTTGGGCTATCATCTCCCTGAACATTCAGCCTAGTGACAGCACGTGGAATGCAGATCTCTACCTCAAAAAGGATGCCCAAGAAGTAAAAGACATGGAGGAGCAACGGCTGGTGTTCCGCTGCAAGCGGCTGAGGGAGAATTGCATGCTAGTGCATTATGAGGCTGAAAAGGAGCCGATTGTTCAGAGCCTAGAACTCAGTGATGTCATCAGAGCCCTCTTGCGGGCTTTTCGCAATCCCTATCACACCCCGCCCATACAGAAAGCCACTGATGCTCATGAGAATGTCAAGAGTGAAGAGGCAGAAATCTACCAGAGCAGCGAAGAGTGACCCTTTGTTTGATACTACCTGGGGGGAGACAGACACAATCAGCCTATCAGTGGAACCCACCCTGCATGTAACATATTTCAAAGGCAAGGATAAATCCTTTGGTGGTGAGAAGTTCGCAATGTCCTCCATTCTTCTCAATGTCTAAGTCAAGGTTGGGCAATGTGTGGCCCTCCAGATGTTTTGGCCTACAACTTCCATCAGCTCTAGCCAGCATAGCCAATGGTGAGGGATCATGGGAGTTGTGGCCCTCCAGATGTCTTGGTCTACAAGTTGACCACCCCTTGACTCAGTGTTAGTACTGTAGTTCCTTAAAGTACTGAAGCAGTCCCCGTATCTGAACCTTGCTTATCTAGGGCTGCAATTCTGTATGCACTTAGTTGGGAGTGAACCAAATGAGACTTTCATCCAAGCAAGCATGCATAGGATTGGGCTGCACATATATCTTTGGGCCCATTCACACCCTCACTAATTGGAGGTCCTGTTTGTGCAGTGGGGGAACAGGGCATGCTAGCCCCATATTGTGCCCAAGATGAAAAAAAATGTGATGATGATGCAGACAGTGTGCAGGTACATCTATGCCTACATACATGTGCATACACAGATAGAAACACACAAAACCTGTATCACATGTATTCGTGCCCAATGGGAGGCATGCTTGGTCACCCATATATCTTGCTTGTCAGTGTATAAAATAAGCTATACTTTGCTCTAGCTTATGGCTTTAGCCTTTTGAACAGGAGTAGGGAAACGTCTTCTGTCAGAGGGTAATCCCTCAAAGGAAATCTGTTGGGGGCTGCATGGGAGTGGTGGGCAGAGCCTCAGCCAAAAATGAGTAGGGCCACCCCCTTTTCCCACTCTCTTTCTGCCACCCCCTTTCCCCACTCTCTTTCTGCCACCCCCTTTTATCTCTCCCGCTCTCTTTCTCCCTCTCCACCCAGAAGGCTGCCAAGGAAAGGGACAGATTACTCTGGCCAAAGGTCTGAACTCATTGCTTCCAGAGGCTTTTGAAATCAGCCTGATGGACACATTGTCCACTCCTGCTTTAGTAGAACATCTCTTGGCTATGATTGCCATGGATTAACTCTAGAGGTTTAACATCTATTCAAATTGGATGAAGTGAGATACAATATACAATATAAAACCTGTTATGCAAGTTACAATGAAAACTGTTATTTTACTTCAGATCAGTTTATACTGTAGCTCGTTGTATCTTAATGGTTCAGGCTAGGTAAGAGCCAGGGCTGGCCCTACCATTAGACAAAGTGAGATGGTTGCCTCAGGTGGCAGAGATGGCAGCAAGATGTTAGAGATGGGAGAGAGCTGTGTGCTGTACAGCCTGCCCTGTACCCCCTAGTGTGATAGAAGATGTTGTTCCATCAAGGGTCATTTCAACCAGCAGCTTAGCTTAGGCAGCTTAGATTGGGTTGCCCTAGCCTTAACATAAAAGGTAAAAAGGTAAAGGTGTCCCCAACCAGTCGTGTCCGACTCTAGGGTGTGGTGCTCATCTCCATTTCTAAGCCGAAGAGCCAGCGCTGTCCGAAGATGCTTCCGTGGTCATGTGGCTGGCATGACTGAACACCAAGGTGCACAGAATGCTGTCACCTTTCCCGCCAAAGCGGTACCTATTTATCTACTTGCAATTTCTTGTTTTTGAACTGCTAGGTTGGCAGAAGCTGGGACTGAAGACAGGAGCTCACTCCGTCACGCAGCACTCGGGTCTCGAACTGCTGTCCTGCCGACCTTCCAGTCTGTAGTTCAGCGTCTTAACCACTAAGCCACCGCAGCCCCTTAACATACCTTCATCTAAAGCAGGGGTGGGGAAGGCATGCTCTTCCAGATGTCATTGGACCTTAACTCCAATCACCCCTCAATAGCATATCCAATGGTGAGGGACAATGAGAGTTAAAAGTTCAACATCTGGAGGGCCACACGTTCCCCATCCCTGATCTAAAGTATTCATTACATATTTGGCATACCACAAATGCTCATAGGAACAGCACAGGGGAGAAAAGTTGTCAGTTTTACATACCATAATGCCCCTAGTTCCATTGTATTTCTGGTAAATCAGAGTACCACTAAAATATTTAGATCTTTTGCTTTGCTAACACTTCAATGCACTATATTTGCCACGTATATAGTCATATCATCATGTTAATTTTCTATGATGGATAACTAAGGGTGAGCCAGAGAGAGAAGGGAGAAGGAGAGGAGACATATACATTCACTCACACAATCATGAGGAGACTGAAGAGTAACACTGAACAAAAGTGAAAAATTGCCACAGTGTAAACCATCAGTATTAACATGGTTGCTATAGTAATGAATCAGGAATTGAATTTCTTTGTATGGTACAGGTTAGGGATGTGTATTGGACTGAGAAGCCCAAGCAGATTTGGGCCACTTCAGTCCATTTCTGTTGCTTCCCAAGGCAAAGCGGGCTTCCCTCCAAAGCCAACAGAACCAAACCCAGTCTAGAATAAGGTTTTGTTCAGTACTTATGTTTTGGAGATGTGCAGACTATGTCTTCTGCAAATAGCATCTTTGGGTTTCATTTCTCTAAATGCTGATTATAAACAGGAGATGGGGGGGAGGGAATGGGGTTGAGTGCTGATAGGTCCACCTCCTAATCTTAGGGCATGTTTCACCAGGGGCTCCAATCACTGTGCTTTTCAGGAAGGCAAGGATGGGACTGTGAGGTGGCCATTCTTCCAAAGTACCAGGCTTCACTATGAAAAAAGCATGTTTTCAACCATCATAACTCCCTAGCCCCTGCACCTACCCTTCCAAAACTTTGCATGGTTCTTGTCTGGGGACACCTCTATGATGTGTGCCAATTTCATACAAATTGTCCAGAAAACAGGGGGGAAGGGAATCACTCCCCCCCACAAAAAAAAAAACAATTTGAGGACTCCCCCTTCCACATGAACTGCTGCAGTTATCTTTCTGAAATTTTGCAGGTTGCTCACTGACATGACCATATGGAGGAACGTTAACAGTGTTAATTAACCCTGCATTGTAACAGGGATGGGCAGCTCTCCGTTTTTCCATTCTAGTTTTCACAGTTTCCATTCTAAATGCCATTTGGTTCATGTAATGTGGATTGTGATGAACAGTCCATATACACAGGCTTACTGAAATATGTGTAAGAATTAAGAGTCATACATACACAGTATTTATACAAACCTTTATACTCTTCCCTTATCTTTTGCACAACCTCCTTCTTGCGTTACGTTCACAATGGCTTGTGTTGAACCATTCCTGAGAGATTATACACACTAGTTGGGAGAAGAAGTAATATTTGCATCCTGGTTTCTTCCCTTGATCCAATGTGGCTTCCTCCTTGAATATCTTACTCTTACTTCTCCTCTTCTTCATCCTTTTTTGGCATCAGCATTAACTCCCTTGAATAATTTTCAGCATCTCTCACTTGCTTTTCCTCCCTGCATGGCTAGCCGAGGCACCTACTTTCTCAATGGTACCAGTCTAACCTAAGGGCTGAAATTATATGCTTTCCTTGTGTATCTGCCTGCCTGCCTGCCCAGCCAAGGTGCCTGCTTCCTCTATGGTTTTAACCTGTTAGTTGCCAATCTAACCAAGCAACTCCATTTCAAGATTTGAAGTGGCAAGTAAACTTGCAGGAAGAAATAGTTCAATCTGTTCATTGTTCCAAACAGTGTGGATTTATTAAGTTTGGAAAGAATTTAATGCTGTATGGATTCTCCCAGAATCTCTACATTGTAATAGGTTATCTGCCATTTGGCTCATAAGAGTCATGGGAACATCACCAGAAAAAGGTAGCAAAAATAATCAAAATACCTTGTTGAACTTTGGACTTGTCCATGAAGCAGATTTAGATCTCTAACAATGCAACTTCATGCACACTTACTTGGAAATAAGTGCCAGTGAACTCAATGGGCTCTTCTTTCATTAGGTTTGCATAGGATTGTACAGGAAATCCTTTTAAAAAACCAAGTCTTTGTTACAGTGTAACACTCCACAGAACACATAAAGGATGTTGCTCTTTCAGAAGTCATGAAACCTCCCTACCGCTCACATTTTGACTACCTGTAGAGAATGGTCTCATTGATTATATGGAATTTCTCCTTACCTATTATACAGAGAGATGAGTCAACATGAATTGTAACTCTAGAGTGAACATGAATGGCAAGAAATCATACTACACTTTCTAAAACCACCCCTTTGTTCCTATTTTTAATGTTTAGTATTGTATGGTTATTGTGTTTGCTATCTCATTATTACAAATGGGACTATCACTGTGGGTTTGTCTTAAAGCAATACCTACCTAGCCAAATTCTTGGGCTTAACAAAGAAGAACCAACTTAGGTTATGTGTCTCAATGGGAGCTAATTGTTAGAAGACTCTGCAGTGTTCTGAAAGGGGAAAAAAAACAATCAGAGAAATGGGTGGCGGGCGCACACACCCCTTCCCCCAGCTGATGTAATCTAGGTCTGTATGTGTCTGTGAAAGAGAAGAAAGGGAGCATACTGCATTTTGGAGAGAGAGAGTGCTGCATTTTGGGAGCTCTGTAAGCTAATAGCATCATGGGATACAGGGTGCCTCTCTCTGGAGATCTGACTTGGGGCAGTGGATTTGGCTGTCTGTTGGGAGTATTAAACTGTGCTCCACCTATACTCTACCTGTATATTTGTAAATAAATGCAAACATTATAAAATGCCAGTAAGCCTCCAATGAATGCCTTCCAAAGGGAACCAAACTGGGGTGGGTGCTTTGCCCTTGGAACTTCTCACTAAGTGTAACAATATTCCATCAAATGCTCTTCACAGGTGGCCCTGAGGCAGGGGAAAACAAGATGATAAGTAGGCAATTCGGGATGTGTGAGAGTTACATTTGCACTCGCAAAGCAGTCGAGTGTGCCCCTTTGGCAATGCGAGTAGGAGAACGTGTTTTCTGAAAACGTTCACAAATTCTCGAACATGTGCTCACATTCAAAAATTGTGCAAATCTCAGAGAAAAAGCAGTTTGAAACTGTACAATTTTTTAAAATGTGCAATTTCACAGTTTAGTCTAGGAGGGAAACTTGTGCTACTTTGAAAAACACTCACTTTTTTTGCATTCAATTTTCTTGTTCGCACAAATCAAATAGCGATTGCAAGCACTCACAGAAATCGAAGAAGAGATGAGCATCAAGTCTGGATGCTTGGAGAACCTTGGCTAATACAAACCTTGATGTTCACCCATCCTTATGGGCAATCAGGCAGTCAGAAAAACATGGTGGATTTGGAGAGAACTGTTGTGTTGCTTGCAATGAATAGCAAGGAGGCATACATGACAGAAAGCAGGCCTGGAGGATAAGAACTGCTGAACTGGAGACAGGAAGTAGCACTCCACACCCAGAATTGTGGAGAAGCACTTTGCATGGCGCTGGGTAAGAGGAAGCTTTACAAGCAGTGTTTCCTGGGCAAGAGGTTATAAACAAGAGACTAGGTAGAGAACTGGGTGCTGGGCAGACTTGTTGAATGGCACTGCAATCCATGGAACCTTTTACAAGCAACTGTAGTGCAAACAGAAAGCGTGGATGAAGGAGGAAGAATTCTAGTAGTTGGAGGATCTACCAACAAATATAAGGGTTGAGTCCCATTGCTTCTGGTGGAAACTATGCTACCTGCATTAGCAGTGCCCAGTACTGAAACCAACACAGTCCCTGTGTGCTAGGATCATAAAGTCAGAGGAGGCCTCATAGGCTATTTAGTCCAATTCCCTGCTTGATGCAGGAAATCCGGAGCAAGAGCATCCCCAAGGGAGGACACTGTGTCATGGGAGAGACCTGCTGTTACCACTAAGGGCAAGCTATTCTGTCTGCTCTTCCCCACCCCGTGCTTGGAAATATTATAAAGCCTGGAGCTACAGCTCGGGAGGCACTGCTTCAGGGGAAAGACGGCTGTTACCACTGGTGATGTTGTCATCAGCAAGGGTCAGCTGACTTCAGGGGCCTTTGGGGCTGAAAAGCAGCATAGAAATAATAAACAATGACGTAACAAACTATCCAGGCTCTGCTTGAAGACCTCTAGTAACAGAGAGCACCCTTCCCCTCACTCCAGTAAATGCTTCCATTGTCCTGGCAACCTTTTCACCTTCATCCAGCACATCATATCTGGGAGACAGGCACTCTGTGTGGAGGCCCAAATGGTATGGTTCTTCCCCTCAAAAGGAGGAGGTAACGTGCATGAATTTAGCTTATTAACCAGGCTTAGCTGAAAGTTTGAAGATACCTGCTTTCAGTTTTTAAGGGGATGAAACATTGCTGGGGGTGATGAAAGATTTCATGAAAGCAGCCCTGTCCACCTTGGTGGTTCCTCCTTCATGGTCTGTTCACATTTCTGGAGGCAGCAATGATAAAATTTCCTGCTAATGTTGTACCATTGCCCCCCCCCCCGCTTGAACAGGAAGAATTACCCTCACTGTGATTTGGCTTGGTAACATTATAATAAAGCCAAATCAGAGTGAGATCTACTCTCACTCATGGTGTTACATCATGCAGCCAAAGGCAGAAATGCAGTTAGTAGAAGCAGGG
This sequence comes from Heloderma suspectum, assembly GCF_057233095.1. Classification (NCBI taxonomy): domain Eukaryota; kingdom Metazoa; phylum Chordata; class Lepidosauria; order Squamata; family Helodermatidae; genus Heloderma; species Heloderma suspectum. Next base: position 99,492,349 of record NC_139462.1, read on the forward strand.
ACTGTGGTCACCCCTCCTCCAGAACTGCCATTACAAGTGAGATGGGTGAATACCACCTCAATTCACAGTGCCCCCTTCCTGCCACAAGGATTGCTGAATTCTGTTCCCTCTTTGTAGCCCATGAACATGATGGAAAGTTTGGGGAACTGCTTGGGAGACCTATATACCAAGTGTACTGTCTTCCATATGAAGCACTTGCCTCAGACTACACAAATAGGATTGCCACCAGCCAGGTAAGTGTGTGAATTGGATCTGTGGATTGAAATAAGGGGCTTGGGCACTCTTAATTCTGGGTGCCCATTGTGGTCAATGGGATGGAAGAAGAAAAACCTGACGCCAACCTCCCACCCTGCCTGCAGTGAAATGGTAGGGCACAGGATATGGCCACTGTACCACCACCAGATCTCCCCCCTCCCACCACCATCTCACTATATGATTAGTTAATTAAGGGTGCAACCCTATCCATGTTTAGACAGAAAAAGTCCTACAACTCCCAGCATTCCCCAGCCAGCATACTGGGAGTTGTAGGACTCTTTTTGTCTAAACATGCATAGGATTGTGCCCTAAAACTTACATTTGCAGCCCTCGTCTTAGAGAAGCAAGTTATTCCAAACTGGCTAATAATATCCCATGGGAGCATAGAGGGCATCCAGGCTGGATGCTTCGTGGGACAAGAGCAACTTCTTGCATATCGATTCTATGTTCTTAATCTTTTGTGCAAATAAAACTCTGGGAAGGCAGGGTTTTGTTTTTGTTACTGAAAGAAAGGAAAACCCAAATCCCTTCCTAAGTGACTCATGATGAAGAGTTGATACACACGCTCTCTCCTCATTAGAATACGTGCAGTGGAAGTCTTGAGGGTTACTCTGCAGTAATGAAAAGTTGGAGGTAGTCCACTGCCATCTGCCCCCCCCCCGCTAACCCACTCCATTGGACGCCTAATTTTCTGTGAATAAGTGTTTCTAAAAATACAATATCTGCATTAAATACAACAGAAAAGCATTGGGAGGGCTGGACTACAAAGCTAATACTGTGCATTTTCTGCACCAACAACTCCACATCTGCACCAGGCAACCATACTTCACATATATATACTTCTTTGAAGTGTCTGGCATGGACAGATTCCATTCGTTTCTGGCTCTGTTGCTGCCATGTGCTCCCTTCCACCTCCTTTGCATCTTTGGCAGTAACTGATTCCTGTGCATCACTTTGGACAAAGGAAGTGGGGCAGAAAGTTAATTCAATAGGCCTTTCCCCTTCCTATTTACTATGTTTGGATTGAGATAGCGCAAAATTTCTAGTGAAACAGAGGCTGCAACATATTGACCTCCAAAAACTCTACTGTGCAGCACAAGGCCCATGTTCCCCAGGTTTTGGGGTTTATCAGGCTCCTTCTCCAAAGACGGAATGGCTTATTTAAACTGGCTATCAATTCCTAAATATAGAAAAGCATTCTCTTTGGCCTGGCTTAATGTTTTGCCCTCTAAACTCTTAGCTGGAAGATATTCCAAAACACTGGTAAACGAGGGATGTTGCCCTTGTAACAATGTTGAAATGGAATCTTTAATACATGTTTTGTTTAATTGCTGTTACTATCAGGGGGTCAGAGATGCCCTGATACTTCCATTTACTCAGTCTTTTCCAGGTCGGTCTTTAGAATCTCTTATGTGTATCTTGCTCGAAGGATCCAACAGATTAATCACCGAGTGAGTTGTTAAATTTTGAATAACTAGATCCTCTATGGCACTGTGACTTAATTTTATGACGTAGATCAGTATATTTTATTATGTACTTTTGTATCTTTTGCTGGTGGTCAGTTGACCATAAATAAAAGATTCATTCATTCATTCATTCATTCATTCATTTATCCTTGATGGAAGCAAATGCCCTTTGGTATCTCAGAACCTTGGAGAAAAATCCGGATAATTTTTCAGCTTGAGACATATTTCATTCTCTAACTGACGCAAACATTCTTCTGTGCCATAATTAGCCAGTTACTTTTTTAGTGCAATAAAGACTTATTTGCTGTCAGATGGACACACATGTGTTCTTCCCAGAGATCTCTGGCAACATGAGATGCAAGCAGAACTAGGAATGTCAGAGAAATCCATAACAGAATCAAACAGGTTCAGATTTCTGTGAATCTCACCTGCAGATTCCACAGTGGACCGGATTTTCCCAAATCATGTGGATTCTGTGGACTCTCGGACCATTTTTTTTTAAAAGTTGTCAGAATTATACACAAATTTAATAACAAAAACATATATAAAATACAAAAACACTGGCTGAAAATGCACATTTCCCCCATAGGCTAAGGCCTGAAAAAGTGCGTTTTGGAGGGATTTGAACATTTTGGGGGGATTTTTGCATTTGCACAAGTGTGAATTTTGCACACCTTTGGGAACTTGAAAAAAATCTGATTCCATGAAAGAGTGGACAACAGAATGGAAAGTGTCTGATAACCCACAAAAAGTAGACGGAATGAATTTTACACAAGCTGTACATCCCTAAGCAGAACAAGAGGCAGGAATGTAACAGGTTCAGGAGCTGGCTGCAACCAAGGCCAACATGAAACCATGGGGGGGCAGCTTTTTCATAGTGCTAACACAGCCTTCCCCAACCTAGTTGCCTTCCAGATGTGTTGGACTACAACTCCCAAAATCCCTGGGCCAGAATAATCCCTATGCTGCTCCCCACACCCCTAGCAAAATTTGTACATACACATGTCTCTTGGCTGACACAAGGAGCCGATAGGTGTGACAATGCTGAGGAGGCCGTGTCTGCATCCCGAGGATCGCCACCGATGCATTGCCAAAAAAAGAGGAAACGTGTCACCAAAAACACAGATTTGCATAAAATTTGCTTATGCTAATTTATATCAATGCAAATATAATAATATTTAATTAATTATAGTGATTATTTAAGTGATAATTATTATAAATCATTAGTAATTGTTACATAGGAATAGGATACATGCCACCATAGTGGGAAATACTGTGACCAGTTGATCCTTATGCCTGATCAGTCTGCTGTCCAAGTGATGAGGGTTGATGGGCAACTTCAAGGCCCCTGCCTGCTCTCCCTTCTTCTGGTTCTTTATCTTAACACCGAACTTCAGCTGGATTGCCCTTCAAATAGAGGGTGCCTTCAAATACTGTCCCCTATACAGTAGGACACATGGCCACCTTACACGGGCTCCTGGGACATGAATGCAGCCTTCTCAGGGCCATCCTCCTGGTGGCCCCTGAAGCCACTACTCCTGTGGTGTAGTGCCCTTTGGCACCTGTTGGTATTCTTTCAGTGGCAAAGGAGAAGCCCCCATATTTACTACCAAAAGCAGCCCTTGGTCTCAAGGTCTGAAAGTGATTGTCATCTGGCGGAAACAAAGGGGAAAGCCAAATTTGGAAAAGTAAGCTGGAAGCCTCAATCCTGCCCCGAACTTGATGGGCCTTTAGATAATCCCTAATGAACTACCCATTCTGGAAACCTGAAAGACACACAGTGGCTTATCAGCTTCAGATGCGGTCTGTGAGGGAGGGGGGAATCTGCCAGTCAGATACTGACCCCATGGCATCCTAGAAAAGAGGATGTAACAGATATTTTAGAGCATATCTTCCATTCCAAGTGTATTCTGTTATTCACTGTGCTTGGATTAAAGACCCCCTTTATGCGGGGGGGACCTCCTTCCAATTAAAGGTTCTGAAAGTGACGCAAATGAAGGGATTCAAAGTTTAATCTGCTGCTTTGCCATTAATGCACAGCTTTATGCTGCATTCCAAATTATTCAGTGCCTCCCATTTCTAGGCCTTCACCCCTCTTGGAGCAACACATTAGAGATACTCTGGGTAAATTAAGTTATCTAAAATAATACTTTTACATCTGTTCTACGAGCATTCTGTTGAAAAGCCAGGGAATGACCAATGAGGAAACAGCAGAGTTTCTGCCTGCAATAATTGTGCCAGATGACTTTTCCTGGCTGCACCAGCCCTGGCGTGGGTTCTGTTAGAAATAGGCTGCACTGGTGAGGGCAGCTATGGTCATGCCTTGTCCCCGCAGAGCCAAGCCTCTGCTTTAATGGGGTTCAGGTAAATATAAGGCTAACACAAACAGTCATAACAAAAATCCTGGGAATGACATTCTGCTCATGCGTCCCAGGTGCAAACTATGCTGGTGGCTTTGGTGAAGCCTTATCTTCAGGCTGAAGGGCAACAGGCTATGTAGGGATTCCTGTGTCCTTGGAGACACACTCCGAAGTCAGAGGAGATCCTCATACAACAAAGAAGTTCCACCTGAAGGCAGCCTGGGCAGTACAGAGTCCCGCTGATCGGTGGAAGTCTGTCCTATCTAGTGAGGTGAGGTGGGCACTTCCTGCGTCTTGCTGTTTCCTGGTGGCTTCTCTGTTACCTCTTCTTTCTGCAAGCACAGGGCTTTTTACTCTGCCGGACACAGATATTCATTGTGGCTACCACACCCTTTCCACCATCCCCTGAGTCAGCCACCGAACATGATTTCAATTGGCAGCATTATTTTGATTTGCCCAGCTGCATGGCAGTTGCTCAGGAACTTGCTGTTTCCCTGGGTGACGGGTGGCTTTCCACAGGTCTGCTGACCCACCTGGCAAGAAAACCACTGCAATGGGGTAAGCTGACCACCACTGGGAGCAGGGTATTGTCTGACTCCCCATGCTACAAGCAGGTCTACCTCAGAATAATGGTTTCTGACTAACTGTACAAAGTATTTTTGAATGTCAATACCACAGTGCTCATTTGTATTTATAAACAGTGTGCAAACTACACAGGCTGAACTGCCTTGTCCATCCAATGATTAAAAGGTAAGCCGTTTTTTCTCCCTTTCTTCCTTTAACACCCTACCTGAGGTCAGTGAGCCTACTACTAGTCAGTTCACACATGTGTGCACTACATTTTGTTACTAGACACTTGATGACTGTCAGCTGGATTGTGTGAACTGACTGAAAAAGATGGTAAGTTTGGCACCAGAAAAGGTGGATAGAGTTGCACCAAATGTTTACATCAACCATTTTCAGGGCAAAGGTAGTGCTTTCAAGAGGGCTGAAGCAACCCGGAAAAAAATGTCACCCTGCCGTTTTGTGGTTGTTCATAGGCGATAGCCTTCGCTGAGTCATTTTTCCCTCTTCTTTACCCCTTAAGTGATCCCTGCCAACAAGGGATCTCAAAGGGAACATGATGACACCGCATCATCACAGAGCCAATTGGATTGAGCTGTACAGTGATGTCACTGGAGGCAAATGAAGCCCCGTGCTCAGATTCAAAATGGGTGTTGGGTGGGGTGATTTCCTCACCCCCCACACATACTACAGGTGAACATTTTTACTCCCTTTTGCACCATTGACAAAAAGAATCACTTTTAATAGCAGAATAAAATATTCAGAGTCTGAGTTGCCAGTGAATTTTAGTAGGAGACAGTGTTATAAAAAAAAAAAAGTCTGCAGAACTTTGAGTAACTACCTGATGATGACCTTAAAATACAAATTGGTCAAAATGGCTTGGGCTTTTTTTTTTTTTTTTTTTACAAATAAAATCTCTGTATCAGCATCTTGAGACATTTCTCTTCCATTCATGGGTCCAGAAATCTGAGGCATTTGTTTCACTGACCAACAGGATGTTAGAAACAGCATGCCAGTCTCCTCATTTTACTATGGGAATCCCCATCTTATAATATCAAAATACGAATAATAATATGGAAACTCATTTTTGTCAGCTGTGCAATTTGTGAGGGAAGGAAGAAAGCTGAGCTACGTTGACCCCTTCCTATAGTAGAAGGAGCCGTGTGGGCATCGGAAATGCCACCTGTAATTATATGAATAGGTAGATGCCCTGGAGGTCCATTATGGCTGAGGTAGTAGATGGCACAACTCACAGGGCTAGAGGAACTCAAGAGCGGGGCTGCTGTCTCGCACAGTAAAGGTGTGGCATAGCCAGCACAGCTTTGAGAGGCTCATATGGGAAATCTACTTCACACCAGTCTCTCTGCAAAAGAAATGGGTACATTACAATTCACCAAGTGTAGCTGTGAGAAGCCATGTAGGGGTGAATGTTTGGCTGGCCTCCTCACCCCAACTGAATGTAATTACAGCACTCCCAAAGGAGCTGGGAGCTGGCTGCCAGGCGCAGTTAATGAGCCAAAGCAAGAACGGGCAAGATATAAGAACAGAGGAAAGGCCCAGTGAGGGAGGAGATACTGGAGAGTCCTGTTTGTGACCCCTTCATGGATCACTGCCTTGTTGTGGCGATGGGGCTTTCGTAACTCAGTGAAGCCATAAGCTATGCTGTGCAGGGCCACCCAAGACGGACAGGTCATGGCAGAGAGTTCTGACAAAATGTGGTCCACTGGAGAAGGAAATGGCAACCCACTCCAGGATTCTTGCCAAGAAAACCCCATGGAACGTATCACAAGGCTAAAAGATATGATGCCGGAAGATGAGCCCCTCAGGTCGGAAGGTGTCCAATATACTACTGGGGAAGAGCAGAGGGAATTTCCAAGTAGCGCCAGAAAGAGTGAAGTGGCTGGGCCAAAGCCAAAAGGACACTCAGCTGTGGATGTGTCTGGTGGGGAAAAGAAAATCCGATGCTGTAAAGAGCAATATTGTTTAGGAACCTGGAATGTAAGATCAATGAATCAAGGTAAGCTGGAGGTGGTCAAACGTGAGATGGCAAGATTGAACATCGACATCTTGGGAATCAGAGAACTAAAATGGACAAGCATGGGTGAATTTAATTCAGATGTAGGGATGTCAGAGAATTCCGTGACGGATCTCAGTGAGGCCGAATGCCAGTGCATTCGGCCCCCCGACATCCGTCACGGAATGAAGCCCCCGCCCCCCAACCCACAAAAGGCACGTGAAACGGAGCACTTACCTGCTCCCATCTGCGCTGCTTTGCACTTTACCTGCTCTCTTGAGGAGGGAATGATGCCATCAGCCCTCAAGGAGGCAGTGATAAGACCGCTCTTAAAGAAGCTCTCCTTGGATCCCCACGTCCTGAACAACTTTAGCCCAGTCTCGAGTCTGCCGTTTTTGGGCAAGGTGATTGAGCGGGTGGTGACGATGCAGTTGAAGGCAGACTTGGACGACGCTGATTATCTGGATCCTTTTAAGTCAGGCTTCAGGCCTGGGCATGGGACAGAAACAGCCTTGGTCACCTTGGTGGATGATATGAGGAGGGCTCTGGATAGGGGTGAATGCTCCTTCCTTGTTCTCTTCGACCTCTCAGTGGCTTTTGATACCATTGACCACGGTATCCTCCTGGACCACCTGGAGGGGTTGGGCATTGGAGACACCGTATTACGGTGGTTCCGGTCCTTCCTCTCCAGCAGGTACCAGAGGGTAGCACTGGGAGAGGAGGTTTCGGACCTGTGGCCGCTCACTTGTGGGGTGCCACAGGGTTCCATCCTCTCCCCAATGCTATTTAATATCTATGTGAAGCCACTGGGGGCTATCATCAGGAGGTTTGGGGTGCAGTGTCATCAGTATGCAGATGACATACAGCTCTACCTCTCTTTCAAATCTTCACCAAGGTTGGCCGTAGAATCCCTGTCCCAATGTCTGGAGACGGTGAGTGGCTGGATGGGGAGGAATAAGCTGAAGCTGAACCCTGACAAGACCGAGGTAATTTTGGTGGAAGACAAGAGGAGATTGGGGGATATTGACCTAGTGTTGAATGGGGTACGGCTATCCTTGAACGACCAGGTCTGCAGCCTGGGGGTCATTTTGGACTCTCAGCTGTCCATGGAGGCTCAGGTGTCAGCTGCCGGACAGCACTGTACCAACTCCATCTGATATGGCGGCTGCGCCCCTTCCTTCCCGACCATCTGCTCCCATCGGTAGTACATGCCCTGGTCTCCTCTCATTTAGACTACTGTAATGCGCTCTACGTGGGGTTACCCTTAAAGACGGTTCGGAAGCTGCAGCTGGTACAGAACGCGGCGGCTCGCCTGATTAAAGGCAGCCACTGGCAAGTTCACATCACTCCAGTGCTGAATGAGTTGCACTGGTTACCAGTTGTTTTCTGGGCCAAATTCAAGGTGTTGGTTTTGACCTTTAAAACCCTATATGGTTCCGGCCCAGCCTATCTTAAGGAGCGCCTCCAGCAACACCAGACAGGCCACTTAACAAGATCAGCCTCGGATGGCCTTCTCTCTGTCCCATCAGCCAGGGCAGCTAGACTGGTGGGGACGAGGAAGAGGGCCTTCTCTGTGGTGGCCCCTGTTCTGTGGAGCTCCCTCCCTAGGGAACTCCGCCATGCCCCCTCTTTAATGAGCTTACGCCGCGCATTAAAAACGTGGTTGTTCAGGCAGGCATTTGGGGTGGGTTATTTTTAGAAATATGTTTTTACTGTAGAATTTTTATTGTTTAAACTGTTCTATTATACACTCTGTACATCACCCAGAGTGGCTGGATGACCAGCCAGATGGGCGATTAATAAATTTAATAAATAAAAATAAATTATTTTGTCATGTTTTAGGAATATCCACAGAATTATCAGGAAACTAAGGATCTGTTGACTGCTTTAAGCAAAACCCTTTTCTTCTTTTGATGTGATACAAGACACCAAGCTTACAGATGTGTGGAAGCCTCCTGAGACATGTTTCTAGGCGAGTCTTATTAAAACTCCTTAGCCTTCCCTTGAAATTCCTGAGATATTTTACTTCAGAACCCTTCAAATTCAATTGAAATTTCACTTTTAAGTGGAATTTCAGTGTGACAATTCTAGCTACCTATCCATGTCATGAACATTGGTCCTGACTTTACCTCAGGAAGTAAGGGATTTGTCTGGCTTCAGCTGAATGAGCAAACATATCCTTCAGCATTCTCTGTGGCAAAGGAAGTCCTTTAAAAAACAACCAACAATAGCTGGGGAAAAAAGAACCTATTCTTCGAAGCAGTTAATTCAGTTCATTGTCAGGCATCTGCCAGTACTGATTCAGAATAACAATGGTCTCCTCTGAAAGGAACTGAGGTTGTTTTATTTATTTGGATGTGGAGTACACATCTATTTAAATCCCTTGGCATTTTGGTACTTTGGTCTTTTCAGTGTACTGGTGAAAATGTAATTAAACCACATATTTCCTTTTCAAGCATTTTAAGTCCATCATAAATAAAAATTGCTGTTCTCTGTGACTTTACTGGGTATTCTCCTCAAGGCACCACAAACAAACAAACAGGAGAGGGGAGTACATTTCACCAATGACAATTTCTTTTATTTATATAAACATTTCTATATTGCCTTTTGGACCCCTTGAAAGGACTCCAGGATAATTTACACCAATAGAAATATTATAATAATAGTAATTAATAATTAATAATAATTAAAAGAAAATACAGGAAACCACAGCTGACAAGATCAAAGTACATTAAAAGCCTGATGGAATAAAAATGTCTTGACTACCCACTTAAAAATCATCAAAGGAGAGGCCAGTCCAACCTCTCTTGGGATAAAAAGTTCCACAATTGTAGAGTTGCTAGTTGCTACCAAAAAGAGCACAGAGCAGGCCTCCAAAGAGATTATCATAATTGATGGGCAAATTCATGTGGGAGAAGACAGTCCTTTACATATTCCAGTCCCAAACCATTTAAGGCATTATATCTAATAGCCAACATTTTGGCTTGAGCCCAGAAATTGAACCAGAAGTGAGACAATGGAAACAAGAGTGGTGTAATATGCTCCATAATGTGGGCAGTAGGAAGTATTCTGGCTGTCACATTCTGTACCGGCTGCAGTTTCCAAACACTCTTCAAAGGCAGCCCCATGTAGAGAGAGTTACAGAGCAACCTAATATGGATGTGGCTGCAGCATGCATAATTGTGGCCACATATGCCTTTTCAAGGAAGGGGCACACCAGCCAAAACTGGGCCAAAGCATTACTAGCCAGAGCAGCCCCCTGGATATCTGAAACAATGCCAGATCCAGAACCACCCCCAAATGGTGAACCTACCTTCAGAGGAAGGGTAAACCTGTCAAGAACAGTTTGCACTTCCAATCCAAGATCAACTTGTCTGCTAGCTATCAGTATTTGCCTTGATTAAGCCTGAGGATTATAGGAATTGTAGTCAAACACACGTGAAGGGCAACAGGATGGTGAAGGCTGCTTCAGAGCCTACAAGAGAGAGAGAGAGATTGCACTCTGGGGGTTGTCTCTTGACTGTGGTAGACCTTGCCCTACATGCCCAAAGATTTGGGCTTGTTAGCCCGCCCCACATCCAATCCATCACTGACACCAAACAATGGCTGAAGATCTCCACAGATTCCCTGTAACATGGTGAAAAGGCAGGATAGAGTTAGTTGCCATCAGTGCACAATGGACTGCACCATTTACAAGCCAACTTACAGAAATAATACCAAATGTTATTGAAATGATATAATACATGATTGAGCAAAGGTGGCACTTCAGTGTACATTTTCTCTCTCCCAGGTGTGGATTCAGTAACTGGATTGCAAGCCAGAGACTCATACTGTACCTTTAAATTCCTCAGTGCAGTGAGAGACAAGGCTGCTATGGCTTTTCCCTTGTTCCTGTGGTCTCATGCACAACAACTGCTGGGTGGTACACCTGAGATTTTTAGCAGGATCATTCTTCTTTAATCACTGGTTTTCACGGGAGCTTTAGATGACACTGCTGCTCTCCTGCTGCTATCTCAGAACTTTCTTTCCCTCTTCCCGTGTTATCTCAGAATGGGGAAACCCCAGCATTTTCTATGCTTGTGACTGAAATTGTCATTCCCCCCCGTGTATTTCCCCTTTAGTGCTTTGTGTGCTAGGGGGTGCTGCTGGGCGGTGTTGAGTAGCATTGTCATAACAAATTGGTGGGAAAGGGAGGTGGGTCACTGTCTGCTTCCAGTGACAGTTTCTGCCTCTCTCTCATCTCATTCCACTAAGGGCTCCAAGATCCCTTTGAACACAGCAATTTTTATTTTTTATTATTAAATTTCTTAATCGCCCATCTGGCTGGTCACCCCAGTTTACTTCTGAGTAAACTCATTGGCTTTAAGGCTTTCCTTTCCTGGGAGTAAGTGCCATTGAAATCTGTGTGGCTTGCTTCTGAGTAGGCATGCATAGGAGTGTATCCCCTTCAGTGCATTTACTTTGAACTTCCCCTTCCCATTGACTTCACCGACTGCTTCTTCTCCCTTTTGCTCACCAGTTCCATGGGCTTCTTTTCTCCCAGGGGATGGGGAAGTCTCCCTTCCCAGCCACGCAGGAGAAAGGCTTGACAGTTAGGATTTCAGTGGGTATTAACAGTGCCTTTTCTCCTCCCCTGAATACATTAATCATGGAGCGCTTGGAATGGTAATTTTTAATGGTTTCCTTTTGGGGTGTGCAGTTGCTTTAGATAAGGCAGTAATGCTGAGGTGGTTTTCCATCGTGCTCCCTCCCGTCTAGCCACTCACTATCTCTTCCCCTAGCCCACCTTGCAGGGTTGTTGGGAAGTCAGAATAAGAGGGAAGAGCAACAACAGTGCAAACTGGGTCTAATGAAGGTGTCCCCCATGAAGTGGTCACCTGGGGGGTGGGGGGCTGCTAGGGATGGCTCGGTGCATTGACTGTATACAAGTCCATTTGTGGATTTCTTACTTCTGTAGTTGGGAACCCTGAAATTGGTATACCCTTCAAACTCAGTAGTGCAAGCAATATATTGCATTTAATTCCATCACACACTGACATATTTAGGACAGAAGGACTAGCAATGCCAGCAACCTTGGGGTAAGCCACCGAGAAGACTCTCTCTCTCCCTTGGAGGAAGAAGGGGACCAGCTCCCATAGCCCCCTATACAGTTGACTAGAATTGCTTCTGTCTTCCCTCCTGCTATGGAGGAGTGGAGGGATGGGCCGGAACCATCAATCATGTTACAGGAACCAATGATCAGGGGAGGGGAGGGGAGGGGAGGGGGCATGGAGCCAGATGTGAAGTGGGGGTCCAGAGAACACAAACAAAGGAACAATGAGCAGGAGAAACTACAGTGGTCTTGCATCACAACATTTCAAGGTGCTCTGCAGAATTCCAAACTTATAATTAAAAGAATTATTGAGATAATATATTTTTCCGAAACCTTTGCCAGATTCTGCAACAAACAGTTGCCAAGTTGATTTAAAAAAGAAACCATCTCTAGTCTCTTATAAAGCAACCTCTCAAGGCTTCTTCTTTTGCTGCCTCCTAAGCTTTAGGAACAGGACACACATTTATAATACGATTTCCCAAGCGCTTTTGTTCTTAATCACTTCTGCAAAAAAGAAAAAGAAAAAAAAGAAAAGCTCCTCTTCTGATTAGCTTTTCATCCCCTTTCATTTGTTACTTTTGCATGAAGTACATTTTCAGGAATTAGGTCAAAGTCTGCAAGTAATTGTGGATATATAGAACTGTTGGAGAAGTTTGGTTTAGGAAGTCCGGTGCTTTTTATGAAATGGATGCAGATCCTTAGAGGTGAATTCTGGCAACTTGCCAAAGTGCAGCAGTGAAGCAAAAGGGGAAATAATTGAAAGAGCGATATTTGATTGTTGAGGAAAGGGGTTGCCTAAATTTTGCATCTTTAAAATTTTTTTGTACTGCTCTATTGTAAGCTCCTTGGAGGAGAGATCCAGGTTGTTGGTTTTTGTCATGGATACTGATTGTGTTCTATGTATGTATCCAGATATATCCACCATGCTGATATTCAAGTCTTCCTGCTCTGGCTTGATTTCTTTTCTCCTAGTTGAACACCACCTAGCATATTTTCCTCAGCTCATCAGTGTTTTCTTTTAGATGCATTACATTTGTTCAGGGTCTTTAAATATTTTACTGCATATACATCTTTATCACACATACAAGGTTTTTTTCTCAGCTTATGGCAACTATTTTGTACAGTGCTATAAATCATTCAACAAACAAGCTGGCTCTCCTACCAACTGCTCTCTTTAGAAATTAGAAGGTTTTCATCCAGGATCTCTTCTTGGCACTAAAAGCTGGTGAGTGGATCATTCTCAACATGAAGGTTAAGCAATATTTCGCAAGAATATTCCACAGGTCACCCACAGCCCCAGCATGCGGTAGGGCAGCAGGGGTCAGGAACCTTGGGCCTGTAGGCCAAATACAAATTTCCCGGGGTCCCAGTCCAGACCTCTGGGGTTCCCCAGGGGACCACACCTCCTTTCCCCTGGCTACCAATCATTGGATGCTTTTCCAGTTTTTGCACATTTTCCCCCCATTCTAAAAGGCTGAAAGCTCTCCTAAAGCTTAGTTACTAGCAGCAAGAACTTTAAACTAAAACATGAGGATGTTTTTGGTAGTTTGGGCCTGCCCTCTTGTCTTTTGGGCCTGCCCTCTTGTCTTTTGGGCCTGCCCTCTTGCTTTCAGCTCCACCCACCACTGGAACACCCCATCCCCACCCCAAGAGTTTCTTCAAAATTTAATTCAGCCCGTAGGGTTGAAAGAGGTTCCCCACCCCTGCCCTGCGGTAAGGCATGGGAGTGATCCTTGGCTCACACACTTAGGGCACAATCCTATGCATGTTTAGACAGAAGAAAGTCCTGCAATGCCCAGCATTCCCCAGCCAGCATAGCTAGTTGGGGAATGCTGGGCGTTGCAGGACTTTCTTCTGTCTAAACATGCATAGGATTGCGCCCTTAATCCCATTATACACATTGCAGGCTGTGTGTGTAAGGAAGGCTCCACTTGCAAGATCTCTCCACCACTTTCCCCTGGCAGTTGGGACTATGTGGGTGTTGTCTTCCCCTCCAATTCATTCTGCAAGTTCTACACACAGTGTGGGAAGGTGCATGAGCCTGAAGAGTGCTCCCCATGTATGTAGACAAGTCTTCTTTATTCTGGTGTCCTCCATAGGTTCTGGAATTCAGCTCCCAGCAGCCCCAGCCAATGATCAGGAATGCTGGGAGTTGTAATCCCAAACCCCTGGAGAGCACCAGGTTGGGGAAGGTGGATGGGAACTCTACGTATCAGCTCCAACTGACGATTGCCCTGGAACTGGAGAGCTGCAGAGCAGCACATCCTGGCATCATCCATCAGCCAGGGGACCAAGAGGCCACTGGGAGGCTGCACCCCCTGCCTCACAGCAAGGACATCATACCAACCTGGATACTTAAATCAGCTGGAGGAGGAACAGCTGCAGGGAACTTGCCTCACCCCTCCCTGCCAGCACAAGCACTTACTAGAACTAAGACCAAGTTGGCCCCATCCATTAGCCAGAGAAGGAACTGCTGCTCCAAGGCTCGTTTTCTTCTTCCCTCCCCATTCCCTTTTCCTTTTGTATCATGTCTATTAGATTCTGAGTCTGCAGGCAGGGACTATCTTTCATATCTGTACAGTGCTTTACAAGTGTTAGATACAACAAATAATAATTGGGGCTGTTTATGAATCAGCCCAAAGCTGCAGGATGTTTCTTTGCCTCTGTGAGCGCAAAGACCTCATGCCACTTTTGACTGATTCCTCCTTCCCATTGCAGTCCTTCATGTTCCGCCCCACACCATTCAGGAGGGCCCCCCAGCCCTCTAAAGAGACTTTTCAGGCAATGCTGGGGGAAGCCGGGACACAGAAAGGGAGTGCCAAGAGTGATGGCCTGCTTTCCCACCATGCAGCTTGCCTTCGCTATCACATCTGATGCAACCATGGGGGAATGTGTGACCTTGGAGCTCCTGGGCCCTTCTGCTGAAGGCCAGGCTCTGTCCTTTGCTAATTGGGAAGGAGATAACAGCTGAATTTGGTGGGGAGCTCCTGCCTCCTCCGGGGTGAGCTAGTGATTGGCTATGGGAAATCTGCCCTGGGTTGCCAGGGCTGGGCTTTAAAAAGGGGGCTGAGGTAGAGGCGTGTTGTCTCCTTTCGTTCTGGTGGCTTTTGGACCTGCTGATGGCTGGCTCTATCAGTATGTACAAGGATAGGCTAGCCAGTTATTATTTTGCTTGAGAGTGCAGTTAAAAGGCTCTCTATGTAACCAGGTTTCTTTCTTCTTTAAGTATTTCAGCTTTGTACCCTTCTGTATAAACTACTACCTCTACTCTTCCCTTCCCCTTCATCCCTTTTCCCCCTAATAAACATTTATTTAGGTTGGTGCGGTTCCTTATGAGTAACTTCAGTGCTAATTTCAGTGCCTCTTGACTGTGGAGGGTGTCTACTGGGTGTCTTTGGGGAATCAGAGGTCAGGTTTAGCCAGTCCTATCTTGCAGGGGCATTGGAACTAGTTCAGTGCTCCTTCACAGGGACAGAAAATCCCCTTTCATTAACTTTGATCCTAGGATCCAGTCTTGTCCCAGTAAGATCACAACTTCCTGTTGAGGCACAATTGCGCAACTCAATGGACAGGTTATTCAGAGTAGCGTCAGAGCTGTCTCTGTAATTTCAGTAGGCCCTCAGGAAAAGTTCCCCCATAACTGAGAGCGCTTTCTAAAGGGCAGGATTTTGGATGGCAGATGCAATGGCACATTCCACTGTTCTACATTGACTAAGGCTTTCTTCACACAGAGTTTTTATCCTGTGATTGAGATTGCTCCTTCAGGGAAGTTTGCGGGCTCTTTACATGACGCCGTGATCATTCCAGGCATCTCCTGCACTAAATGCCCTTTGTTCCGTTTTTAAATAGATCACAGATAATGAGCTATCAAATCACCCCGTTGTGTTCTGTTTCAGTTTCCTTTGTGAAAAGAGCAAAAACGGCAAGAAGAGGAGCGAGATCAATGAAAGATAACGGAAGACTCAGCTGTGGGGAGAAGGAGGGGGGAAGGGGTGGGGGGAAAAGAAGCGCATGAAAAAGGGAATTGTCGTGATCCTGCATTTAAAACAGAAGCAGAAAGCCCCATTTTAAATGTAGTGTCTTAGGCTGGTGTAGAGATGCCCTAAGAATCAGCCATTTTATTCCAGAAAAATAAACCATTCACTTTGGAAAACATTGGGCAGGATCCAATGCTGCCCATCTGATAGTGGAACTGGCCACCAATTCTGGTCCACATGTGACCAGCCCTGCCACTTCTGGTCTGCAAATGGAGCTCCACCAACCTGCCCCCTTCCAGAAAGGAGCGTTTCTGCTTGTTTGGGGGCTTGCCTGCCTCTGGAACCACTAAGTCACCGTTCCACATGTGGTAGGGGCTCGTTTGTGGACTGGAAGTGGTGGAGCTGACTATGCGTGGACCAGAATTGGTGGCCAGTTCCACTAGTGGATGGGCAGCATTGAATCCTGACCATTATGCTGTAAAACATGGCAAAATGCCACCACAATTTTGAAATTTGAAAGGTAATATTCAGATTGGATCAAATGTGCGATAAGCTAATGAAAATATGTAGCAACGTTATTTTGTGAAGAAAACAGAAAACAACGATCACAATTTAGATGATTTGTAAAAAGAACCTCATTTTTAATCAGCTACTGCCATTATTAGTATAAAAATGCCAAGGATTAATAGGCATCAAGATTCTTACAACATATATTTCTACTGAAATGAGTATCAATGTGCTACCTCCTAACTGAACAGTTCTTTTATGTTTCAATGCTCTATTAAATTCAACTGTTACTTAATATTTTTATTTCATGGAGTAAATGTTTTTCCCTTCAATGATAATATACCTATATTAACAGATTCAAAAATAATGTTCATTCAAAGTTTATTCAGCGTACCATAAGCAAAATCTTATAACAGGTGCATGAACAAAACTACAGCATGAATGCCATGCATACCCTACACACTATGTAGGCCCCCATATAACACTTTATTGCCACTGGCTGCCAGTCCATTTCTGGGCCTGATTTAAAGTGCTGGTATTAACATTCAAAGCCCTAAATGGCTTGGGGCCAGGTTATCTGAAGGATCGCCTCCTCCTATATGTGCCTGCCTGGACCCTAAGATCATCCTCAGGGGTCCTTCTCCGGGAGCCCCTGCCAAAGGAAGTGAGGCGGGTGGCTACCAGGTGGAGGGCTTTTTCTGCTGTGGCCCCCTGGCTGTGGAATGAGCTCCCTAGAGAGATTTGCCTGGTGCCTATGTTGTCCTCCTTCTGGTGCCAGGTGAACACCTTTTTATTCTCCCAGTATTTTAGCATTTTAGCTTCTTAATCTTTTAGCTCTGGTGTTTTAAATCTGTATTTTAAATCTCTGCATCGCTGCTAAGTTTTATTCTGGCTGTATTATTATATTGTGGTTTAAGCTTTTATATTTTATATTGTTTTATGCTGTACTCTGTGGTTTTAATTACTGTGAACCATCCAGAGAGCTTTGGCTATTGGGTGGTATAGAAATGAAATAAATAAACAGTGGTTCATACACAGTGCAGGAATGTAGGTTGTCTGTGCAATGGGATGTGGGAGTGAACTTTGGCTTGTCCCCCCCCCCCCCCGTACCATCTATATAACCCACAGTGAGAACTGGGGAGTAGTAGGGAATGTATACCTCATGTCAACCTCTGAAGCCCCGCTCATTTCAAAATGGCGGATGGCTTATTGCCCATTATCCCCACCCATTGCAGAAGTCCCACCCCATCTTGGAAGTCCCACCTCCAGAAGGACGGATCACTTTATGGGAGTCATGTGATTCCTCTATGAACTCGCCATGCTGCTGTGGATGAATAGGGAGAGGTTGTAGACCCCTGCCATACATGTGGGTGGAAATGACCCTGTTTTCTGTTGAAACATGCATAGGATTGCACCCTATAATATATGAAAGACAAATGCAACTGAAATAGTTCAAATTATTTTAAGTGGAAGGCACAGTTGCAATCTCTATGCAGGGAACAGCAGCCATTTAGGGAAGACTAATAATGCATGCAAAAAACCATGATTTTTATCTTCACATTGTAACAGGGCATTCAGGGTCTCCTATCATGAAACATTAAAAATAGGATGGGCGAACATGACAAACGTGAAATCACTATTGTCTGAGCACGACCAACTGATCTTCATGTGTTTTTTCCCATAAAAATCTCGTTTGCAGAAACAGATCTGCTTTTCTCGAGCGGCTGCTTGTGCTTTTCAAATTTGTGCAAATTTTGCCTAGAATTATGCAAATTTAGGCAAAATTTGCACAAATTTAAGGTGAGATAAATTTAGATTCACAGTCCTCTTTGTTTTGCTCTGCTTTACTGCATTAGTTTCCTATCGATATCATTAATTTCCTAGCACATTTGGTTATATTTCTCTCAAAGTTAAACTGGAAGCCTGGCATTCTGGGAATGGTGTTTCCCCTGCATCAATTTCACTTTACATGAATATCTTTATTATATTCTTTTATTATTTTCTTTAACACCCTTTCCCCCATCCCCCCCCCCACAGTAGAATCATGGATGCCAGCCCCAGGCGGCCACTCAGTTTGTTCAGCTAGAACCAGTTACATAATCCAACAGTTAATTGCTAGTTCTGCAGCACTGTCTTGTTAATCTAAAGTTAACTATTAGCATGCCAAAAGATTAGAGTACTACTGTGGTGTGAGGTTGAGCTTCAAGGCACAAATTAGACTCTCTCCCTTTAAGAGTTTCATGCCTGTGGGATTTGGGCAAGTACACCCTTCGGACTATCTGCTGCCCTCACTAACACACAGCTGACGTGTGGGTCAGGTATGTGCTGAATAGCTCATTGCCCATTGCCAGCTAGGGGGATTTGAAGCCCTTGACTGGGAGACCGGGGAGGAGTGGGTCTGTTGGCAGTTGGATGCTGCACCACTCCAGACCAGACTCTGATTCCAAGGAGGAGTGGAAGGTGCAAGGGATCCTCCCTGAGCTTTAGTCTGTAATGTAAGTTCCAAAGGTACAGGGTAGCCAAGAGGACAGCTTGTAGGTTTATTGTGTTGCTTAATGTATCCTCCATTTGCTCTCTTACCTTATGTTTTGTTAACCTGCAATTAAACCTACCTATTCAACTGGTTTTGTGGCATGCATTTTGAGGTTTCTGACCAGGACCTAAGAGAGGGAATTTCTCCCCATGTGGTCTAAAACCATTTGGAAATGCTACCCAGGGTTCAGATCTGGACCTGAAAGAGGGGACTGGGGGGGTGGATAAAGTCCCAGCTGGGACAGAACAACATTACAAGTAGGGATGTATGGGAATTCCATTTTTGCTCGCAAAACATGCGAGCATGCCCCACTTGAAGCCCTGAATGTAAGGGTGACCATGTGTCTGTCGAACGTTTTCGCAAACTGTAGTTCCAGTTCCAAGTTCATTTTGTGTAACTTCCTTAATTTGCACAAATTTCCTCAGTAGACTACATCAGCCCTGCTTTAGTCTGTGGAGGAGGTTTGCTCAGACCTCCTGTTCAATCGCTGCTCAATTCGCAGAAATCTCCCATTCGTGCAAAGCCAGCTGTGAACGGGAATCTGGCACGAATCGAGTGGTGCGACAATGTTCAGAGAATCCTAGCAATCTCAAACGTCGCTCATTTGCCATCCACAAACCACACTAGCTAGCTAGCTTAGTAGCCTGTGGCTGCTTGCATGAGTGGAGGGAGGGAGAATCTCTGGGCCAGGGCATAGGTCTGGCTGGGGACTCCCACCAGATTAGTTATAAGGACTGGAGGACCAGCCATCCTTCCCCGCACTACACACCGACTAGTAATGCACTGCTGGCTCGTAATACTACCAAATATCCTGTTGGCATTGTGCAACCTGATTTCTCTCCAGCAAGCCCAACTATATCGACTTGTGGAGTTTCCTCCCTCGTCACTCCTTTGTTGGTGTCAGACTACATTTTCTCTGAGGCTGGTTCTTTTCTATTAGTTTTGGATAGACTTATTGTATTACCATCCCACTGCTGATCATGTGCATTTTCTAGGAGGTCATCGTAAGTTCTACTTATTTATAAGGCTGGTTTTCTTTCATTTGCTCTTAATTTTACGAGAGGGGATGAATATTGAAGTTAACGGTCAGAAAACCTGGCTGCCGCCAGCAGCAATTATCCTAGGAGTATGGTACTGTGGTAGTCCAGAAGGGTGTGTGTGTGCATGGGCTAATCCATTTTACCTCATCAGTGTTTTTGTGTGTGTGCAGAATTCCTTCCTCTTCCATTATCCATTAGTTTCTACCTGATTAACGGGCAATGGATATTTTACGCATCTGATGAATGCACAACTGTACTGAGATTTATTTGACTGCAGGCTAGTAGATAATTTGGGACGGGGGGTTATTCAGGAATGTTTATGCATATGGCCACAAATAGTTTAAATCCACGTTTACCCTCTCATGTGGAGACAGAGAAATAGATTATTGTGCTAGAGCCATCATTCCAGAAGAAGGCCCGTTCTTTGAGGAATATGGTCACCATAGAGTAATGCAGGTCTCATTGCATGGAAGTCTGTTTTTAGATATTTTAATTTTTTTAATGTGATAAAATCCATACAGACAATTCGACTTTCAGTTTTATCTGCTTTGTTTCAGGTTTTTGTAATATGGGTATTTACGTTGCCTCTTAATTAGTATTTATGTTGGATTTATAGCTCCTGAAGGATTATCTCTGAAACGTGTTGAGCTCATTTAAGAAGAGTTTATTAAATAATCATTTTTATAAACACCAGAGCTTGTCTCTCTTTTTGTGCCTTCACTGTGGTGCTGTTGCCCTCTTGTTTTCTATTCCAGGAGAGCTGGCCAGAGGGTCATACCAAGTACCTCCCCAGTGGATGACTTTGGTAAAGCCTTCTTGCTCTGCTACAGTATAATAAGCACCTCAAGGCACTGCATACTGACAAGAAATATGCTGCAGCAACTGTTCTAAGGCTGCATTTTGGGAACAGCATACGCGACCTGGTGTCCTATCAGATATGGACATTGAGTATTGGTGGTTAAAGGGGTGCATTTTTCAAAATGCTGCAAATGTACACAGGATGTACACTTGGTGGCAGCCCTGGCAGCCTCATGGGCGGTCCCAGTGGCAGCCGGGCGGCCTTGGCAGCGGCCCCGACCTCTGTGGAGGAGGCCTTGGTGGACGGGCAGCCTCAGCGCCATCCTAGGCGGCTCGGTGGCGTAGCCAGCCTCCGCTCGGTGGTGGGTTCGGCCCGGTGGTGGCCTGGACTTTTTCCCCGCTGGGCCTAGGCCTGCTCAGCGAGAAGCAGGGGGGAGGCTGCAGTGCTTGGCTAGCTGGGGATACACCGCACACTCCAGCAAGGGGCGGCAGCTGTTGGCCTTCTTGCTGGGCCACCCCCCTCCTGCTCTCCAATACAAATGTGCCTTCCTGCCCAGCATCTGTGCTTCAACGGCAAGTGTGCCCAACGATCTTCAGGACCTTTAGGCCTGAGGTTTGGAGATTGGGCTCTGGGAGGGAGGGGTGGAAACGGTTCTTTCTTCAGGCCCAGTGCCCCTTCAGCAGCCCAATCCCCCCCTTCAGCATTCTGCACAGGTTGCGGCTTGCCCAAAGGGCACCCTGAGACCTTAGGCCCAGAGTGGAACAGTTTGGACTTAGAGAAAGGGGAGGCCAAACTTAAGCCTGTGGCCTCCTTTTGGTCAGCGGCCTCCGCGCCTAGTACCTTGCAGTAGGGGAGGCCTAGGCTGTACACCGGAGGGTGGGCATTCCCATCACCCTTCTACATGAGGGCATCCACGCCGAACACTTTTGTCACAACAGCGGTTGTATTCCCAGAGTCAACCAGGGCTTAGCTCAGTGGGATTTTTCACTCAGTAAAGACACAAGTTTCTCAGGCTCAGCATCATGCCTCCCAAAAAAGGGCAGGGCAGCAAGAAGGGAAAGGGCAGGGCCCCTAAGCCCCCCACAAAGAGGACCCGGGGGAGGCAAGATTCTTCTTGGGAGGATGAGGTGGGCCCTGACTTGGCTGTGATCTTGGCTCGCTTGGAGGCAGTAGAGTGGGGCAAAGGGATTGTGCCTCCTCCCCCCCGCTGCACCAAATAAGCCCAGCACCGTGCAGCATAAGAGAACAAGGCTTCAGACACAGCGCTCTCTTTTGCATTCTATTTCAGCTCGTTTGGACACCATAGTGGCGTCCTCCACTAGGGATGGCGGAGAATTTCTCCACGAAACTCTGGGAGGCCGAATGCCAACGCATTCGGCCCCCCGAAATTGGTGGTGAAATTCTCCGCCGGCCGCCCGCCCCCCCCCCCCCCCGGGATGGGACTTACCTTGTGAGAAAGTCCCTCTCGGCGGCGGGTCCCGGCGGCGGTTCAGCGGGGGCGGCGGCCAGTCTTCTGACCGGCTGCCGCCGCCGCCACTACAAAATAAAAAAGGAAAGTAAAAAACAAACAAACACACACCCGTGATAGGCTACGTAACAATTTACGTAGCCTATCACGGCTAGATTTCCAAAGTCAGCCGTGATAGGCTACGTAAATCGTCACATAGCCTATCACGGGTGACTTTGGGGGAAAAAAAAGTGCGTACGCAAATGGCGGCGCCCATGGGGCACCGCCATTTGCATTCCTTAGTTTGGCACGTCTAGTCTACGTAAAGATTTACGTAGACTATGGCGAAAATAAGGGCAACGCAAATAGCGTTCCCTTATTTTCGCCGTAGTCTACGTAAATCTTTACGTAGACTAGACGTGCCAAACTAAGGAACGCAAATGGCGGCGCCCCATGAGCGCCGCCATTTGCGTACGCGCTTTTTTTTTTTCAAAGTCACCCGTGATAGGCTACATGACGATTTACATAGCCTATCACGGGTGACTTTGGAAATCTAGCCATGATAGGCTATGTAAATCGTTACGTAGCCTATCACGGGTGTGTGGGTTTTTTTACTTTACTTTTTTTTTCGCGGCCGGGTATATGGGGTGCTCCTCTCCGGCCTGAATTTCGGCGGTGAGGGATGGGGCGCCTCCCCCCCGGCCTGAATTTCGGCCGGGCGAGGCGGGGCGCCTCCCCCCCTCGCCTGAACTTCGGGGGGAGAACCAAAGCACCTCCCCCCCACCGCAAAGCAAGCAGCAGGACCAGGTAAGTCCCTTTCGTCCATCCCTATCCTCCACACCCTCGTTAGCCCGTTCAGGTCTGGAACATCAGCACGAGGACTTATGTTCCTCTGCAACGGCTCAGGCAGACACAGCAGGTGAACCAACAACTACCAGTGCTCCCGGCGTCTCAGGCCTTGCTGCCCAGGATGCAGGTGAGGAAAACGTTGCACCTCTACAAACCAGGTCAGGCTCAGGGCCACTAGGTCCTTGGGGATGGTTCCCTTGGTTTAATCCCCAGGGCTGACCTTTCTCACCACCCCAGGGTGCCAGGCGTAACGCAAGCATGTGTGGCCCAGTGATTGTGTCGGAGACTCTTACTCTCTCACTGCATGATGGGGCGGTGTCCTTGGCTCCAGCCGCAGTAAACCCTCCGACTACAAGTCCTACTGCGGCTGAGGGGGTGGGGGCGCCCCCCACCTCACCTCAGGCTGAACAGGGGCAGGCCTTTTCCCCCTTTTCTGGCCTGGTGCCCCCCCCCCAGTCTCAGCCTCACAGGGTGCGATGTCTCCTTCATCTTTGACAGCCATGGCGGCATGCGCTTGCATGTGGCGGGGACCCACAGGACAGATGCAGGGGCTGTTTCCCTCACTTCCACCTGTGCAGATGGACCCCCAGGTTGCGCACCCGCCTCGGCCTACTCCCATGGACTCGCAGACAGTACAGCCAGACCCTTTTGCTAACCTGGCAAGGGGGGCAATGCCTACTGGCACCACTTCCGCTCCAATAGGTTTCCACTTGACCCTAGCCACTAGGGACAAGATCCTGCGGGGGGAATTCATTGAAATTTTTGCTTGCTATTCCAAGAACCGGAATATGTTGAGAATGACAAATCTAAGGAAAGAGAGCTCCACAGGAGCAAGGGAAAAAACGTGGCCTGCACCTGGTCAAATTGGCTACCAGGTTTTCTGATTTATCGTACAGCAAAGATTCCCGGACCGTGTGTGGGTGCTCACAAAATATATGGACATTATTTACAGGGCGTACACAGAGTACGAGGCCAGGGCTTGGCTGGTGTATGATGAGGCCTTTCACCGGAGGGCCGCAATCGACCCATCCATGCGATGGGACCTTAAGGATCAGGACCTCTGGCTGCAATACATGACCCCAGCCCGACCAGGTTTTGGCAATAGATTGGACAGCAGTCACATCTTGGCCAAGCATGCACCCGCATCATCCTCAAGGCCACTTGCGGGACAGTGGGTTCAACACCGGGGGCTGTGCTGGGAATACAGTTCCAAGGCTCTTGCTCTCGGAACCCATGTAAGTTTCACCATGAATGTTCCATTTGTGGTGGACAGCATGCCTGCACCTCTTGCCATTGCACCAGGGGCTGGCGGGGACCAATACAGGATGTACAGGGAGGCAGAAAAGCTGGAGCTGGGCAACAGCCCCCTTCAAAAGGGGCCCAGACTAGTCCAGTTAAGATTGGGCCTCTCCTGCGACTATTAGACGCTACCCGTGCAAGGCGGACGCCGTTTATCTTGAGTAGGGATGGCAGAGAATTCCGCCACAGATCTCAATGAGGCCAAATGACAGTGCATTCGGCCCCCCGAAATCCGTGGTGGAATGAAGCCCCCCCCGCCCCACCACCCTGTGCGAAATGGAGCACCTACCTGGTGCTGTTCGTGCTGCTTTGCAAATGGCAGCCGCCATTCGCTTCACGATTTTTCCCATGATAGGCTACATAAATACTTACGTAGCCTATCACGGCGAAAAAAATGGAATGCAAATGGCGGCAGCTACGGCGGCCACCATTTGCGTCCCTGCGCAGCCCAGCAGCGGCCGGATGTCGCTGCAGGCGGCTCCGGCCGGTGGCTCCACGGAGTCGCTGAGGAGCCAGCTGGCGAGGATTTCAGGGGGAGGGATGGAGCACCTCCCCCCCACCGCGGATGTCACGAGACGAAACAGGTAAGTTGTTTCGTACATCCCTAATCTTGAGCAGGGCTTTAGGCACAGTTTCAGGATTCCTTTTCAGGGACCACGAAGGGTGCAATCCACTACAAATCAGAAATCTGTCATGGCTATGCAGCAGTTGGTACAGTACAAGATTGACAAGGAAGTGCTCTCAGGCCGGGTTATCAGCCCATTTGCTTCGCCCTCAATTCCTAATCTACGTGTGTCACCCCTGGGATAGTACTGAAAAAATCCTCTGGGGAGTTCAGGTTAATTCATAACCGCTCCTTCCCCAAAAGTGGGTTGGTTAATGATGGAATTCCTGACCATCTATGCTCAGTTCACTATACTTCCTTCAACACGGCTGTTTCCATGGTCCGGGCTTTCGGTTACGGGGCTCTGATGGAAAAAATGTGATATAAAGTCCGCCTTTCACATTTTACCCATCAACCCTTTGGACTTTGACCTGTTAAGGTTCTGTTTCCAAGATAAGTTCTACATGGACCCGGCCTTCCCAATGGGGTGCGCTATAGTCTGTGCCATGTTTGAGAGGTTCAGCACATTTTTGGAATGGGCTGTTAAAGACAAGTCAGGCGTGCAGAGCATTGTCCATTACTTGGACGACTTCCTGTTTGCTGGGCCTGGAGAGTCAATGCACCAACTTGATGCAGGCCTTCGGCGCTCTGGCCGATGAGCTTGGGGTTCCATTGGCACACAAAAAAACTGAGGGTCCGGCTCCAGTCTTAACATTCTTGGGGGTTGAACTGGATACCCTTGATCAGTGCTGCCAGCTTCCAAAAGATAAACTTGTGGTTTGCGGTTCTGCTTGAGAAGCTCCTGGCAATTTTGCATTCTCACAAGGTCTCTTTGCGGGCTTTGCAAAAATTAGTAGGGCATCTAAATTTTGCATGTAAGGTGGTTGCGCCTGGCCGGGCCTTCATGCAAAGGCTGTGCTGGGCAATGCCGGGTCTACGGGAGCCTCATCACCAAACAAGGGTCACAGCCACTGTGAGCTTGGATATGGGGGTCTGGCTTCAGTTTCTGAAGGAATTTAACGGTATCTCATTTTGGAGGCGTGAGTTGCTCCTCAACGCCGACCTTCGGATTCATTCCGATGCTGCCAGGGCATTGGGCTTTGGCGTCATAAGGCTAGACTGCTGGGGTTTCGGGCAGTGGCCTGAGAGCTGGATAGCAGCTGAAATTTGCAAGGATCTTACATTCCTGGAGTTTTTTCCCATTTATGTGGCGGTCCACCTCTGGGCTGACTGATTAGCCAATGCTGTGGTTCTATTCTGGTGTGACAACCTAGCCACCATTACCGTCATTAACACCCTGACCTCTGGAAACCACAGGGTTATGTCATTGGTAAGAACATTTACGCTCCACTGCCTGCAACTAATATCTTGTTCTGCGCCTGCCATGTGCCTGGCTTGGACAACTCAATAGCCGATGCTTTGTCACGTAACCAGATCAACAGGTCTCGAGAGTTAGCACCGTGGGCTTGTCCACTCCCAGACCCCATGCCTGCTGCTCTATGGGAGATTGGCGGACTGAAGTTGAGCATGCCATGATGAACTCCATAGCTCCCAGCACTAGGGCTGCCTACACCAAAGCAGGTAGGGAGTTCCAGGCCTTCTGGAGCAACTTTCAATTACATCACACGTGGCCCATCCCAGTGGATCACCTTCTGCAATTTTGTGTGTATTCCAGGAACCGGGGGCTGGCGGCTAGGACCATAAGCAGAAAGCTGGCCATGTTGATCTTCTGGTCTAAAGTCAGGGGTGTAAGTGACTCCACAGCTGATTTCAGGGTGCGACGCACTATACAGGGCTGGGCTAGATTGTCACACACACCGGTGGACCCTAGGCATCCCCTTTCTCTGGATACCCTGTTGGGTCTTCACAGACTTTGGCCAGCCATTTGTGCTTCATACTATGAGGCTACATTGCTCCATGCTGCGGCCGTAACGGCCTTCTTTGGGGCTCTTTGGGTTTCTGAATTAGTTTGGGCTTCCAAAAGTGACAGGTCAGGAAGGGCCTTGAGATATTCAGACGTCCAGGTCAGTCCGGATATCATTCATCTTTGGATTCGGAGATCCAAGACTGACCAGCAGAGAAAGGGCATGGTGGTGTCCCTCCATACAGCCCAAGTTGAGGAATTATGCCCAGTCAGTGCCGTAAGGAATTTTTTGGGTCTGCGGGGGTCAGCAGACGACCCATTATTCTGTCACTCTGATGGTTCCCCGTTGACAAAATTCCAATTCTTGACTATCACCAAATCGGCACTGGGGACCCTTGGCCTGGGTGATTTCTGATTCAGAACACATTCTTTCTGGATTGGGGTGGCTTCCACAGCCAACTTATTGGGTTTCTCGCAAGGTCAGGTGAAGGCGGTAGGTAGACGGCGCTCTCAGGCCTTCCAGGCATATACGCGTGGAGTGGCTGTCTGATTAGAAGCTTTGTTTTCTTGTGCTTATTGTTATCGTTTTCCTCAGATTGTTGGAGTGGAGGAGTGCCAGTGCGGGTGCTCATATGCGGGCACAGCATGGTGTTTTGGGCCACCTGGAGGGCTTCTGCATCGAGCTGCAGATCACAGCTTGGATTCTCCAAGTGCATCATTGTGCAATGACTTGCCAGACATGGCATGCGATCTCCTGCCCATGCTATTCCATCAAGGTTGGGTTTAGCTTCCCCCGCAGATCTTCATGCTGCATTTTGGGGGGAATGATTTGGAATGTGTTAAAGGCAAAAACCTGATTGTGAAGGCCTTGGTCGATATCCAGGAGATATGCCTAAGATGGCCTGGGGTAATCATTCTATGGTCTTGTTTGCTTCCAAGGATCACATGGAAGGCAGTCAATATGGGCGCCATCGAGAAGGCTCGGTGGAAGGTCAACAGAGAGGTTGCCTTGGGGTTACACGAACACAGTGATGGAGTCATCACTTATCAGGAAATTCAATGGACTCAGAGGGAGCTCTACAGACAGGATGGGGTGCATCTGTCTGATGCAGGAAATGACATCTTTCTGTCAGATCTGCAAAGGGGCCTGCGTTAAGTTCTTCTGTGCAGGTGTGGGGGGGAGTCTGACAAGCAATAGGCTTGTCAGTCCCTGTAGCGGTTAGGACAGGCCAAGGAGAATGAGCTTAGGGATGGAGAGCATTCAGAAGCACCTTACGGTGACAGGCGACACCCGAGGCCTCCCACGTGGGTTTTGCGGCTCAGCAGGGGGATAAGGGTTGCCTGGGAGACCGACTCACCTCACTCACCCAGGAGCTGTGCGGCCCCGGGAGGGTGTGACATGGGAAGGTCTACCTCCCCCATGAAGGGCAGACCAGAGGGGCAGTGATGCAGGCATGCCACCCCTCAGGCTGGGAATGTTGTTGCCTGAAAGGTGCCAGCTAGCCGCTGGCACAGGAAGGGCCCGTCCCATGTCTCCCCTTTGCAGTTATTTCAATAAATGTGGCCCAATTTCGATCCAAGATTTTGTTGTCAGTCTCTTCATTACACCATCTCCGCTCACAATTGCATGACAGTTTCATTGCTGTTGTTGCAGCTCTGCCAAACTTCTCTCTGAAGCCTTTCTCATCTGTAGAATGTAAAACAGAAAAAAAGAAAAGAAAAATAAATATGGTGACAAAGAAGAAGTGATTGGGGTCAAGCCATGAAAACACCGTACATGCTCCAAAGGGCCAACATTAAAACAATAATGGCTCCTGTAACCACATGGATAACACATGCACACACAGTCACAGCCACTGACTACTTTTTACTGGCTGGTGGTGATGATCATGATTATATATCATCATCATGGTGGTACTATTTAACAGTGATGCTATTATAACAAGACTATGCAAGTATTTCAGGTTATCGTTCTTTTCATTTGCTACAGAAAGTGTTCACTGGCCAAAAACCAACCCACAGGACTGGAACAGGCAGCCAGGAAAATACATAAACTTTATAGCATGATACTTTGCCAGATAAGCATGGCTACTTGTGTCACTAGCTGCTTTAGTGTTACAGCTGGGGACTCATTGAGCACGCACTGGTTTGGTGCTGCTGGTGGGTGTCATATTCCCAGCATCATCTGCCTGCTCTGTTCCCAGAGAGCTTCTCTCATCCTGCATCTCCTCCTCCTGACCTTGGGCCTGAAGGTTTTCTTCCTCCTCCACTCCCTCTTCATGTGCTGCAGGTTCCACTGTTTCCTCCTCATCTGCAATGACTTCTCTTTGTCTAACTTCTATTGCTTCCTCTTCCGGCGGTCAGTGCACTACATTGGGTCTTTTCCTCTCCCCCCTTCTCTATCATTTCCCAGTATTGCTCTGTGAAAGTTATTGGAGATAAGTGCTATGTACTGTTTATGGCGCAAGGAACCCAAGGCGGCTTACACAGTTCCCCCCACTCCATTTTACCCTAAGCACAACCATGTGAGGTAGGTTAGGCTGAGAGTCAGTGAGGGACTGGCCCAAATCACCCAGTGAGCTTCTTGGCCGAGTAGAACCTGGATAGACACAGGCGAGGCCCCACAGTTAAGCTCCAGGATGGTGAGGTGGCCTTGCTGCCCGACAGCTCACCAGAACTTGGAGCCACCATTGGTGAGACAACCTCAGGCATGCACCCTGCTGCTTTTTTGCACTAGTCTACAACTCACCTAGTCCCTGACCATCATTGGCCATGCTTGCTGTGACTGACAGGGGGTACAGTCTATGCAATGATGACCCCAGTTCCAGAGTAGGAGGCTGCCTGCTTCTGAATTTGTGCCAGTGTCATCACTGGTTTACCTCTCCAATGTGACAAAAAGCATTGTACAGTCAGTACGGAAGACGACTGGGAGAACACATGGGTGGTGGAGGTGGGGTATGTGCAGTGCGCCAGCTGGCTGGCCCTCCTCCCTCCTCTGCCTTACCTGAGAAAAATGCAGAGTAAGTTCACACCATGATTGGGCGGGGGGGAGTGGGCATACATGTAACACAGGCTAGGTTTGTGTAGGGGATTATTGTATGCATCAAGTACATGGCCATTTATCGAGTATTATGCTGCGAGAGAGAGCGCTGTACAATTGTTTTAGATACCCTGTTAATTAAATTACTTTTAATACATCACTTTTATAGCAACCAATTCTAAAATATTCACTAGGCATCCACCTGGCATCTGGTGGTCATGGAACGGTGGGTGTTCTGCAATCAGCCACACACTCCTGACATGATTGTACAAGGGGGGGGGGCGTTCATGGGGATCTCCCTTCCATGGACAGCACCCAGTCCCTCTGCAAAGAAATAGACCTTCAGGCATTTCCAGTGGGGCTGCAATTGCCCTGTGGTCCAGCAATAGCCTGCCTGAGCCATGAGCCATGGTATGATCTGCCAGTACCTCTGGCTGAGACACGAGCTGCTCCCCATCAATAAAGCTGCAGAAGGGCTGTTCATAGTGCATATAATAAGGAACTTGATCTCCTCTTCCTCCCACCATCTCCACACAGGCATAACTTCCTGATGATCTACCATCTTTAGGACTGCAGGCCTAGCGGAACTTGGTGTTTCTTTTTTCCCTACTTCCCAGCCCATGAGGAACAACAGAACTCAGAGTGCTGCTGGACAAGGGCATATTTTTGTTTTCTTCTGATAATTTTTTAAAGCTACATTAATAATAGTCTTCAGAAACATGTAGGAAGAAAGCCAGACTATGAAGTACATGGCCTTCGATGTCTATATACTAGTGGAAGTATGTAGTAGAGTATGGGAAACAAACAGAATGAACTTGAACTCTTAATACAGGAGGGAAATTATGTCTTGATAGGTATAACTGAGACTGGGTGGGATGACTCCCATGAGTGGAATACAGCAATTGAAGGATATAACTTGTTCAAAAAGAACAGGAGGAACAGAAAGGGAGGTGGAGTTGCACTATATGTTAAAAATACGTATCTCTGCTCAGAAATACAGGAGGATGAGCTTGATAGCCCCATCGAGAGCATCTGGGTTAAAATAAATGCAGCAAAGAATAAAAGGAACCTGGTGGTCAGAGTCTACCACCAACCACCCAATTAAGGAGAAGATGAGGATGAAACTCTTGAAAAGCAAACTCATCAGGTGGTGTTGGGGGATGCCTGTTCGACTCCACGGCCGTTAGCTTGTGGGGTCCCTCGGGGTTCTGTTCTATCCCCCATGCTATTTAATATCTACATGAAACTGCTGGGAGAGGTTGTTTGGAGTTTTGGAGTTCAGTGCTACCGATATGCTGATGACACCCAGCTCTGCTACTCCTTCCCACCAGATTCTAACTTCTATTGCTTCCTCTTCCGGCGGTCAGTGCTATTGCTATTGTCTAACTTCTATTGCTTCCTCTTCCGGCGGTCAGTGCACTACATTGGGTCTTTTCCTCTCCCCCCTTCTCTATCATTTCCCAGTATTGCTCTGTGAAAGTTATTGGAGATAAGTGCTATGTACTGTTTATGGCGCAAGGAACCCAAGGCGGCTTACACAGTTCCCCCCACTCCATTTTACCCTAAGCACAACCATGTGAGGTAGGTTAGGCTGAGAGTCAGTGAGGGACTGGCCCAAATCACCCAGTGAGCTTCTTGGCCGAGTAGAACCTGGATAGACACAGGCGAGGCCCCACAGTTAAGCTCCAGGATGGTGAGGTGGCCTTGCTGCCCGACAGCTCACCAGAACTTGGAGCCACCATTGGTGAGACAACCTCAGGCATGCACCCTGCTGCTTTTTTGCACTAGTCTACAACTCACCTAGTCCCTGACCATCATTGGCCATGCTTGCTGTGACTGACAGGGGGTACAGTCTATGCAATGATGACCCCAGTTCCAGAGTAGGAGGCTGCCTGCTTCTGAATTTGTGCCAGTGTCATCACTGGTTTACCTCTCCAATGTGACAAAAAGCATTGTACAGTCAGTACGGAAGACGACTGGGAGAACACATGGGTGGTGGAGGTGGGGTATGTGCAGTGCGCCAGCTGGCTGGCCCTCCTCCCTCCTCTGCCTTACCTGAGAAAAATGCAGAGTAAGTTCACACCATGATTGGGCGGGGGGGAGTGGGCATACATGTAACACAGGCTAGGTTTGTGTAGGGGATTATTGTATGCATCAAGTACATGGCCATTTATCGAGTATTATGCTGCGAGAGAGAGCGCTGTACAATTGTTTTAGATACCCTGTTAATTAAATTACTTTTAATACATCACTTTTATAGCAACCAATTCTAAAATATTCACTAGGCATCCACCTGGCATCTGGTGGTCATGGAACGGTGGGTGTTCTGCAATCAGCCACACACTCCTGACATGATTGTACAAGGGGGGGGGGGCGTTCATGGGGATCTCCCTTCCATGGACAGCACCCAGTCCCTCTGCAAAGAAATAGACCTTCAGGCATTTCCAGTGGGGCTGCAATTGCCCTGTGGTCCAGCAATAGCCTGCCTGAGCCATGAGCCATGGTATGATCTGCCAGTACCTCTGGCTGAGACACGAGCTGCTCCCCATCAATAAAGCTGCAGAAGGGCTGTTCATAGTGCATATAATAAGGAACTTGATCTCCTCTTCCTCCCACCATCTCCACACAGGCATAACTTCCTGATGATCTACCATCTTTAGGACTGCAGGCCTAGCGGAACTTGGTGTTTCTTTTTTCCCTACTTCCCAGCCCATGAGGAACAACAGAACTCAGAGTGCTGCTGGACAAGGGCATATTTTTGTTTTCTTCTGATAATTTTTTAAAGCTACATTAATAATAGTCTTCAGAAACATGTAGGAAGAAAGCCAGACTATGAAGTACATGGCCTTCGATGTCTATATACTAGTGGAAGTATGTAGTAGAGTATGGGAAACAAACAGAATGAACTTGAACTCTTAATACAGGAGGGAAATTATGTCTTGATAGGTATAACTGAGACTGGGTGGGATGACTCCCATGAGTGGAATACAGCAATTGAAGGATATAACTTGTTCAAAAAGAACAGGAGGAACAGAAAGGGAGGTGGAGTTGCACTATATGTTAAAAATACGTATCTCTGCTCAGAAATACAGGAGGATGAGCTTGATAGCCCCATCGAGAGCATCTGGGTTAAAATAAATGCAGCAAAGAATAAAAGGAACCTGGTGGTCAGAGTCTACCACCAACCACCCAATTAAGGAGAAGATGAGGATGAAACTCTTGAAAAGCAAACTCATCAGGTGGTGTTGGGGGATGCCTGTTCGACTCCACGGCCGTTAGCTTGTGGGGTCCCTCGGGGTTCTGTTCTATCCCCCATGCTATTTAATATCTACATGAAACTGCTGGGAGAGGTTGTTTGGAGTTTTGGAGTTCAGTGCTACCGATATGCTGATGACACCCAGCTCTGCTACTCCTTCCCACCAGATTCCAAGGAAACAGTTTCTGTCCTTAACCAGTGTTTGGCATCAGTACTGGACTGGATGAGGGAGAACAAACTGAAACTTAATCCAGACAAGACAGAGGTGCTCCTGGTCAGCTGAAAGGCAGATCAAGGAATAGAGATTCAGCCTGTGTTAAATGGGGTTGCACTCCCCCTGAAGACTCAGGTTCGCAGTTTCGGGGTGCTCCTGGATTCAGCCCTAAGCCTAGATGCTCAGGTTTCAGAGGTGGCCAGGAGTGCTTTTGCACAGTTAAAACTAGTGCGCCAAGTGCGCCTGTTCCTGGAGATATCTGATCTGGCCACAGTGACACATCTCTCACTTACATCCTGTTTGGATTACTGCAATGCGCTCTATGTGGGGCTGCCTATGAAGAGAGCTTGGAAACTGCAGCTGGTCCAAAGAGCTGCTGCCAGACTGTTGACTGGGGTTGGCTACAGGGAGCATACAACTCCCTTGTTAAAACAGCTTCACTGGCTTCCAGTCAGTTTCCGGCCACAATTCCAAGTGCTGGCTATGACTAGAGATGTACGGATTCCACACCATCCATTCCAGTGGGGAATCCATGGCAGGGTGGTGGTGATCCATTCCTCCCCCCTGGAATCCACGCGGAGTGGTTCCACTCTGTGAGGATTCCGCAGAGCCTAGGGCACCCCGTTCTGCCATCTGCATGCCCTGGATTACCCCGTTTTTTTTCCAACTCCCTGAACTTACATAAATAATTCCCAAAGTACCACCGAAAAATCCTTTCTGCACGCACGCCGTTGGTCTCCGCAAGCCTCGGGTCATAGGGAAAATGCATATTTATTTTCATAAAAAGGGTAAAGCCCTTCGCAAGGATTCCCCATGTAAATTCCGGTCACCTGACCTGACCTGACCTCACCTCCACAGATAATAAACGGAAAAGATGGAGGATTTCCGTGGACTTCAAGACTCAGACCCAGCGAAAGAAAGCCTCGGATCACAGGGAAAATGCCTCGTAAAAAGGGTAAAGCCGTTTGCGTTCTTCTTCCTCCATTTCTGATTTATGGATTTCTTTTCGTAATTATTTTCATAAAATCCGCTGTTCAGTGGACAAAAAAAAAAAGGGTCTGCATGAGTTCTGGTCCAGGTTGACTGGGCTGCTCCGTTCCAAGGAGAATTCCGAGAACCAGATTTGTCAGAATTCGATCCTATTTAAAATTCGTGCAGAATTCTATGACATCCCTAGCTATGACCTATAAAGCCCTATACAGCTCCAATCCAGGTTATCTGGAAGACCTATTCTCCCTTATGAACCTGCCCGTGCC
Source organism: Heloderma suspectum (assembly GCF_057233095.1). Taxonomy (NCBI): domain Eukaryota; kingdom Metazoa; phylum Chordata; class Lepidosauria; order Squamata; family Helodermatidae; genus Heloderma; species Heloderma suspectum. The sequence goes on from NC_139462.1 coordinate 99,526,785, forward strand.
CTGAGATCTTCTGGGGAGGCCCTTCTCTCAGTCCCACCACTATCACAGGCACGTTTGGTGGGAAGCCAGGAGAGGGCTTCCTCAGGGGCTGCCCCATGGCTGTGGAACACATGGCTCCCTCCTTGATGTGTTTCCAGAGGCAGGCTAAAACATTCTTGTTCTAGCAGGCCTTTGGGACATAGTTGGAACCTAGAGGTAAGCGGCTAAAATGCTGTTTTAAAATGCTGTTTTAATGATTTAAAATAATTTTAATTTTATTGTTGTTTAATTATATTTTAACTTTTGTACATTTTCATATGTTTTAATTGTATATGTTTTAACGTTTGTAAGCTACCTTGTGTCCCAGTACTGGGGAAAAGGCGGGGTATAAATATAATAATAATAATAATAAATCTCGACTTCAGCAAAGCTTTCGACAAAGTGCCGCATGATATCCTGATGAGCAAACTAGCTCAAAGTGGGCTAGATGAAACAACGATCCTGTAGATCCACAGTTGGCTACAGAATCGGACTCAAAGAGTGCTTATCAATGGGACCTTCTCAAACTGGGGAGAGGTAACAAGTGGGGTACCACAGGGCTCAGTCCTGGGCCCAGTGCTCTTCAGCATTTTTATTAATGACTTGGATGAGGAGGTGCAGGGAATGCTGATCAGATTTGCAGATGACGGGCTGGATAGCTAATACTTTGGAAGACAAACAGAATTCAAATTGATCTTGGTAGACTGGAGCGTTGGGCAGAAAACAGAATGAAATTTAATACGGATAAATGCCAAGTTCTGCACCTAGGAAAAAGAAACCAAATTTACAGTTACAAGATGGGTGATACTTGGCTCAAGAATACTATAAGTGAAAAGGATCTTGGAATTGTGGTAGATCACAAGCTGAATATGAGCCAACAATGTGGTGTGGCTGCAAAAAAGACAAATGCTATTTTGGGCTGCATTACTAGAAGCATAGCTTCCAAATTCCGGGAAGTACTAGTTCCCGTCTACTCAGCACTGGTTAGGCCTCATCTTGAATAATGTGTCCAGTTCTGGGCACCACACTTTAAGAAGGATGTAGACAAACTGGAGAGGGATCAGAGGAGGTCGACGAAGATGATCAGGGGACTGGAAAGAAAGCCCTATGAGGAAAGACTGAAAGAACTGGGCATGTTTAGCCTTGAGACGAGAAGACTAAGGGGAGATAGTATAGCGTTCTTCAAGCACTTGAGAGGTTGTCACAGAGAGGAAGGCCAGGATCTCTTCTCAATCATCCCAGGGTGCAGGACACGAAATAATGGGCTCAAGTTACAGGAAGCCAGATTCTGGCTGAACATCAGGAAAAGTTTCCTGACTGTTAGAGCAATACGACAATGGAACCGATTACCTAGGGAGGTGGTGGGCTCTCCCACACTAGAGGCATTCAAGATGAGGTTGGACATCCATCTGTTGCTCTGACTTGGATTCCTGCATTGAGCAGGGGGTTGGGCTCTATGGTCTTATAGGCCCCTTCCAACCCTACTATTCTATGATTATGGGGCAATGGGGAGAAATCATAGAATCAAAGGGTTGGTAGGAGCCTATGAGACCATCAAGTCCAACCCCCTACTCAATGCAGGAAGTTTCCCAGGTGCCCCCCCCCCCATCCAAGTTCTAACCAGGGCTGACCCTGCTTAGCTTCCGAGATCAGACGAGATCAGGCACATGGTTTGGTTTTGTTGAATGTAAGAGCAACATTTTGTTGGTGATGCTGAAACTAGTACATATGGATGCACTGTTGTTTACAGAAGACTCCACTGAATGCACGCCTAGTCTTGAAAAAGTTTCCAGGGCACCACCTATGCTGGCATCTGGGGGAGCAGGTAAAGAAGCATTTTATCATAAGTGGCAAGCAGCCTGAAAGGGGTTGTGTGTGTTTGTAGGAAGCAGGTCCAATTTTCAGGTGACTGAAGTGCCAGGAGGATCTGAGATCTGTGACAAATTTACCCAAGAAAGCTGGAAGGGAAAGTAAGCATATAGGTCCACAAACTGATGTGACCGTTGTTACTTGCTCAGAGTAGCACCACCCTCCCTTGGGAAAAAAACTAGGGATGTCAGAGAATTCAGTGACGGATCTTGGTGAGGCCGAATGCCAGTGCGGAAGGAAGCCCCCGCCCCCCCCACGAAAGGCACGCGGGACCAAGTCCCCGCCGCCCCCACCCCACGAAAGGCACACAAAACGGAGCACTTACCTGCTCCCGTCAGCGCTGCTTTGCAAATGGTGGCCGTCCTGGCCGCCATTCGCTTCCTCCTCTTCCTAGCCGTGATAGGCTACGTAAATACTTACGTAGCCTATCACGGCTAATGCACGACAGCCACCATTTGTGTCCCTGGTTGGTAGGTTGGTAGTCCCTGCAGGGCTGCCCAGTGGCCGGATGTCCGGCTGCAGGCGGGCGGAGCTAGCCGGCGGCTCTGTGGCTTAGCCACGGAGCGGAGCCGGCCGGTCAAGGATTCCAGGGGGAGGGACGGAGCGCCTCCCCCCGGTTGAGGATTCCGGGGGGAGGGACGGAGCGCCTCCCCCCCACCGCGGATGCCCCTGCGCAGAGCCAGGTAAGGGATTCGTACATCCCTAAAAAAAACACCTTACGTCACAAGGAAACCAGACAAGAGCTCTGGTAATGACACCAGTTAAAAGTAAGAATAAGACAGAGGGGGGTGGAGGGATGGGGAACAGCTGCAAATAACTGACAAGGGTGTTTTTTTTCCTCTTTGCTTTTCAACAACAAATCTGTGGCAAAAAAAACTGTTGAAAAGCATGCCTGTGCAGAAGCACAAGTTGGAGCAGGCCCTAAACCTAAGGCAAAGACATGATCACCAGAGTCTGATCTCGGAACCTGAACACAACAGTCTTGAACAACTTACTTCTGAAGCATCCAGGGCTGTTGCAGGGGTGGCCCAAGGTGGGAGCGGGAGCTGGGTAGGTTCAAATCATGGCTCTTCACATTAGTGAAGAATTTGGGTTTGTTAATTTAAAGCATAAAACCTAAGTCATCCAGGCTGTAGCTGCATTACACAATGCCACACAGCAAGTTGTCAATAATATTAATAGAAGAATTTCACCATAAGACTTTATCCAATTATGGTTAGAAGATGGCGGTTTAAACTTTCTACTGTTTTCTGTTAAAAGATGTAGGGACATTTTGCATGTAGCGGACTTTCTATGACAGTAACTCCTGCAAAGTAATGCAGAGCTCTGTGGGAATGTCACATTGTGCTTGGTTGTTACATAGAATCATAGGACAGTAGGGTTGGAAGGGGCCAACAAGACCATCGAGTCCAGTCCCCTGCACAATGCAGGAATCCAAGTCAGAGCATCCCCTGACAATTGTGAGGGCTCCACAGAGTGGTGGCAGATGAAGGAAAATACTCTCCCTAATAAACTCATAGCTAGAAAAAGAAGACACTTGGTAGATTTTAATTGCATAGGCAGCAATCTTTGCTCTGCTGGGAGACTCTTAGCTGTTATAACTGAGAGAATCCCTACAGATGAAGAATTGTTTACAGCTACCAGGCAATTGCGTTAAGGATGGTGGAGAATTCCGCCACGGACTACAGTGAGGCCGGATTCTTTAGAATCTGGCCCCCTGGTGTCCATGGCGGGGCGGAACGGAACAATCCCCCCCGCCGCCCGCGAAACCTCCCCGGGACGGAACCTACCTTTTGTTGGCCGTCCGCAGGTGTGAATGCCAGCCCTGGTCTGCGTCCGCCATTTCCCTCGCTCCGTTAGCTGTGATAGACTACATAAATACTTACATAGCCTATCACGGCAAAGAGCAAGGACACAAATGGCATCCACTACGCCATTTGCGTCCCTGCTCTTTTCGTAATAGGGTACGTATATATTTACGTAGCCTATCACGGCAAAGCAGGGATGCAAATGGCAGCTGCTACGGCAGCCACCATTTGCGGCCGTGGCCTAGCAGCAGACGGAGGTCCGGCTGCAGGCGGCCCCGGCCAGCGGCTCCGCAGACTTGCCGCGGAGCGGAGCCGGCCAGGGAGGATTCCGGGGGGAGGGACAGATCACCTCCCCCCCACTGCAGATCCCCAGAACAGAGCCAGGTAAGAGATCCGCCCACCCCTAAATTGTGTAAGGATCTCAGTTGGTCTGAGCAGAAAAGGGTAGCACTCTGCAATGTTTCATTGACTGGAAATCATTTAAAGGTCCCTGGTCAACATTCAAGTGGCAACCTTCACAAAAAAAAAATGGTTGGGGGCTATTCAAAGTGCACAGGCCTAGGTGCCCCAAAACGTATACCATGCTGTTCCATGACAAGCATTATTATGGAGTATTGTGTGTAAAAACTATTTTTGGAATTAGAAACAGGAGTTGAGAGTTTTGTAGTACTCTGTAGTCTTACAGCCAAAATTGTCTGTACTGCTGCGGGCTTTGTTTGAGTACAGATAGTGGCATTAATGTAGATTGGATGTGGAATTGTAGAAACTGCAAGAAGAACTATAGATTCTGGGCCTGCTTAAACAGGCATACAAAACTGGTCTCAGAGGATAAACTAACATATGAATATATAATAAATTGTAAAAATTGTAGGATCTGAAATTGATGAGGAACAATATAAAGCAAGACAGTGCACTCTTTGCTGGAAATTTATCACAGAGGGTAATCATCATCTGTGCTATATGGCCCTTTTAAGACGCCTGGTGTGTACATAAAATACATGTTTTATGACTTTGAAGGCCATCAATGTCAAGCTTCCATTTCCTAAATTTTGTTTTCCAAAGGTGTTTACATATCAAACTGGAGATGGTTTTAAGGATGACCCTGAGAAGGGTAAAAAGAATGGAGGTAAGAAAAAGAGCAGTGAGAAAGTGCATGTGGATGCAAGCTATTGGCCCCGTTAGGCAAAATGTGGGAGTTTTAAGGGCGAATCATGCCTGTGTGAGTTTATCCAGACCTTCATGGACAATATATAGTTCAGTGGGTGCATGTTTATAGCTGATAGCGCAAAGGATTATGATGTTACTTCATTCTTAGCTAGCTGATAAAGGAACTGTCTGTAGATCATATTGTTCCAGGGGCAAATGTGCTGTGTATCACAGTGGAAGTGCTAGGCATAAAATTCATCAGTTTTGCTTACCCATGGCTTTCCCAAAGCTTCCGAAGGCTTTGGGTTTTGATGGCTGTAAGGGTTATTTCCCCCATTATTTTAATATGCCTGAAAATGGGGCCACTGCCAAAAGCAGAGGATGATGTAAAATATATGATGCCTGAAGAAAGGGAGACTTTTACTTTTATAGCATGGGATGGGGAAAACAACTCAAAAACCTTTAACATGCAGAAAGAGTTGGCATTTTATTGCAGGCAAGAAGTTAACACTTTGGAGTACAGTACTCCAAAGTACAAAAGTACAGACATGAAATCATAGAATTGACACAGGAAGTGACAGGAAAAGAAGGGGAAGCAGTATGTTAATGTTAGGTTAGCTACAGACCCATTCCAATAGCTGACTTTGGCTTGTACATGTTTTGCAATGTATCCGTTTAAGTTTTTGAAGGAGGTTACCATTGCCATCCCCCCACCAGATCACTATCACAAGCACTGTAAGCGATTCTCCACCCCTTCAATCCAATGGCAGAGATACATAGAACATAAACAAAATATTCAGATTCAGTACACCTTAAAGGGTGGGGAATTCAAAGCTGCTGCTTATTTTCTTGACAGCTATGCTGCCATAGAGTAAAAAACAACAACAGCCGCCTTTGAATTCGATGGTTGCTTTTGGCATGGTTATGTACTATGTTATTCTCCAGAGGATTAGAACCCTTTGAAGGGTAAAACATATGACTTTCTACACAAGTCCACACAGAAAAGGACTGCTGAACTGAAAAACAAAGCTTGAAGTCAGGGCTATTCGGGAACAGTAGTAGAGACACATGATAAAAACAGATAAGGACCTCAGGACTTTTCTTTCCAGAACCTCTAGAACCTAGAGACGGTCTCTTTGATACATGTACTAATGCTTTTTTGTCTGCACTATAAACTTGAAGCTAGGGAACAGATTCACCACAGTCTTGTATCCTTACGTGAACAAGTCTAAGGCCCTCCCGGCCATCCCAAAATAATTTATAACTTTAAATCACTCTCAGACGACTTTGGGATTGCGCTGAGACCCAGGGATCTCTTCTTCCCTGTACTCCCTGCCAAGGTGAGTGGAAAGCTCATGTGTGTCTTTTCCTGTGCAGCTTGTGCAGAAGCTTATCAACAGGGAACATGTAACCATGCTGTTGAGGAATGGGCACTGGTAGGGACATGGTGTGCTGTTGGCTGAATGCAGCTACACAAACGGGCTACAGGGTACTGAAAACGTATGAAGTCTGGCATCTTGAAATGAAGTTAACTACATTGTTTTCATATTATATGGAAACACACCTTCGCCAGAAACAGGAGGCTTCAGGGTATCCACACTGGTCTGTCAGTGCAGAAGATAAAAAATACATTAACAGTTTTCACAAAAAGGATGGGGTGCTTTTGAGCCAAGATCAGATCTCCGTGAACTTTACAAAGGGGCAAATCACCAAGTTGCTTTTACATTTTCTGCGGGGAAAATTTGGTATGAGATCATATCTGGCTAGCACACAACTTAGTGAGAGATCCTGATGAGTTTTCAGCTTCTGTTTTCCAGTGCTTAGGACATTTCAATGTGTAAGTTTATCATCAATGAGGAGGTGGTGTGCATGCCATGGAAATACTCTGAAGACTATGTGACTGCTTCAGGTAGGAAGAATGTGTTCATAGCAGTCTTTACAACAGTGTACGCTCAGCTGGAGCTCTACAGTTTGTTAGACAAACTGCAAGAGCATTGCCCGTACCATGGCACAGATTACATAGGAGATCTTATTATCAAAATCCCTACAGATCAATGTAGCACAGGGGTTGTGTCAGCTGGTCTTAAAATGTATGGTTACAAATTCTCAGAAGGAAAAGCATGTCTGAAGGTCAAAGGGGTTTTTCATGAATAACTGGAAAAAAAGAATTGATAGTCTCAAAGAACTGGGTTTTCCCCATGTCTCAGACAGGGAACAGTATCTGCCTTGCGATTGTGGTACAGCAGCCAAGCATTGTTAGGAACAAAAGCTGGTGGACTCTTGAAACAAAGATTCTGAAAAAAATTAAAATGTGTTATATTAAAGAGTGATTACTGAGGGGTTTCTTGCGCGTGCACACACACACACACACACACACACCTTTTATGGTTTTTGAAAACCATGTTGACAACACCAATTCTCAGCTATTCAGAAGGGCCTAGCAACTGTGGGGAAAGTTTTTTTAAAAATCAAAAATAGTCTGGACAATGCCTAAGATGTGCCTTCAATTGTGCTTGAAAATATTGTATGGTACTGTAGTTGCTGGCAACTTTTCTACAGAGATCTCCTATGTAAATACCCCTTTATTCAGTTTGTGGAAGGGTTGCCTGACAAATTTGATAATGATTGGCTACCCCTCAAAAACATTTTCGGGTTTTTTTTGGTTATAATGATTCGATGTCAGCATCTGATAGTAGTGAAGATGAAAAGGTGCTTAGTATGCACATTACTCAATATGCACACCATGGGAATCTGATTATTGTTTTTTCATTGCATGGAACATTCTCTGCAGGAGAAAAAGGAACCACCCCTAAATGGAAACATGGTGTGGTGAGAAGCTGGGTTTTTCACCTAAAAAATAGCAGTTCTCCCTTTAAGAGCTCCTGGCTTGTGGGACTTTGGCCAAATACTCCCTTCATCACTATCACTAGGCCTTGGTAACAAGGCACAGATGAGTGGGTGGGTATGTGCAGAATAGTGTGTTGCCTTTGTCAGCTACCCCTTAAAGGGGGGTTTGAAGCCCATGTCAGGAGACCAGGGAAGGAGGGATCTGTCAAAGCAGAAGCCATGTCACTCTAGACCAGAAGCTGACCCTGGGAAGGAGCTGAAAGGTTCAGGGGATCCTCCCTGGGAACATTTAGTCTGTACATAAGTGACAGTGGCACAAGCTAGTTAAGTGCACAGCTTGCAGGTTTTGTTTGTCATCTTAGTGTATCCTTTGTCTGCTCCCATACCCTGCTTATCTTGTTGATTTGTTAAGAAATGTGTTTAGCGAACAATTGGGTTTGGGTTGTGTAATTTTGATGTGTCTGACCAGGACCTAAGGGGGGGGGGATTTCCCCCTACATGATCTAACCACTGAGAAACACTACCCAGCGCAAGATCTGAACTTGGAAAAGGGTGATGAAGCTGTATAAAGTCGCAGTGGGGGACAAAAACACCATTACATATGGCGCTGTACAAAACCTTCAGGCATAAATTATGGATTGTGACTTTAGCTTGACAAATGCACTCATGAAATGGCCAGTTCCTCATAGAGGCATTTGTGGATTCTATAGGCAAACCATATGGTTATCTGCTGGTGGATTTAAATACGAGCTGTAAACAAATGCCCTCTAAAAATTCTTCACTTTATTTGTGGGCAGAGACAGTCTGTGAACAATTTCACCAAATTTCTCCAGGGGAGGAGAAATTCTCCAACAGTTTCTCACAGGACAGGTAGGGCTCGCTATTGGCAGGAGGTGTACCACAACTTTTCTTTTTTCCCTGAAGGGTGTTTTCATTTTTTGCTTTTGCACTGCCACTGCAAGTGGCAACAAGCATCCACTTCTGTTGGCAGCCTGGACTCAACTTTGCATGCCTCATACCTAACATTGTTCCAGGGGTGTGTGTGTGTGCACGCGCGTGTAAGTAAGAGAAGATGCGGCCATCATCCCAAAAATGGTGGAGAACAATTGTAGAAAATTCTAGGGAGTAAGAACAGAAATCTCAACTTTTCTGAAAAAAAAGGTCTCCTGAATTTTTTTGGTTCAGCTCTAGTTGCCATTCTTCAGGGATCATTAACTGCCTCAGAACCTTACCAAAGTTAAATGTCTGAGAAGTGATTATGGACACATCTTGTCTCCAATGCAGATGTTTATAACACTGCTACTTGCCTCAAAGCCTTGTAACAGGTGTGAGGGGGGCACCTGCTGTGCCAAAATCTGCTCTCCAATTTCTGGAAAGTTTTCTTCCCCTATGAAAGAGGCCTCCAATTTTCTGCCTCATTCTCGGGGCATTTATTTTGAATTTCTTTTGGTGGTGTTTTTGAGCTTACTAAATCACTGCAAGGTGGCTGAAGGGGGTTTTCTATTGCATGTCTCTGCATTGCTTGGCAGCCTCCCAGGCTGCCTGCACTATCTGATCTGAAAAACCCCTATCAGAGAAATTACCTGATGATGGGCATTAATTCAAACGTGGTAAGCCAAGGAGGCTATAAATTGCTGGGGATATGATTGTCCCATATTTCATTGTACAATCACACACCACTTCATTGGCCACGTCATAAGTAAACACAAGAATTCCAACCGATGAGAATGTCTCTGAAATTTTCCTCTTTGTATTTTTCGAAAGCAATTTATTTTCTATCAAATTGAATGAGAATAGTCAAATAAAATGTGCCAAGGATTTCTCCTACTGCACTAATTTAAATGCTACTACCCCAGAAACTTACAGGCTTAGAATAGGGCTTTTCTTCTAGACTGGGCTGTAGCATACACCATGAAAAATGTTCCATCTGATTACAAAAGGCTTTGGCTTGAACGCTCTGCCATCTATTGCCCCCAAGCTTCTTTGCAAAACAATAGATCTAGCCATGTACAGAGAAATCTGGCTCTTAAAACTTAAGGCCCCTCCATGCCAGAGAAAAGTCACTTTATGTGCAGGTTCAGATGACCTGATTGCTTCCATCTCAGAAACTGTGCTCAATACTTTAAAAGGCAACATTCCTCTATCTTCACATCACAGTCTCTGTCTCTAGGGGCAGTACTTTTAGATCACAACCACAATCACACTCTGTATGAGACCACTACTCAGTGCAAGCCATATTCCAATTTGCCAGGAACAGGATTTCAGGACCAGAAACTTGTCCTGACGTAAATACAAGTAAGCTCACTCTTCCAGCGGAATTCTTTTTTCTTACTTTCTCAGGAGCTGTGACAGTCTCTGCCTTCCCCAATCTAATTTCTGCACCTACTGGGGAAAACAAAGAGCTTCTAGGTGTCATCTGGTCTCTTTCCTTTCTTCCGAGTTGAATGTTTAAGGGTGCCAGGGGAGAGGGAAAAACACACAGATCTCTGAGGTATTCTCTTCACTTACATTTTCTCTACTCAGAACATGTCTAGACAAGAAAAATGGCTGCCCCTATCTAATCTGGCTGCCCCTCTTCTGATTGGCTAGTGGTTTCTGGGCATAAAACTCTTCCCCTTGTTCTATAGGTTGGGGCATGACTGTATAGGGTTACATATCCCCAATGGGCAATCTGGGAGGGGCTAGAAATGGCTTCTGTGGAAGTCATTTCCACCCACACATATGGTGGGGGTCTAAAACATCTTCCTATTGGTCCACAGTGGCATGATGAGTTAGAGTCACATGGCTCCCATCAGGTGATCCCTCCATGTGCAGGTGGGACTTCTGGGATGGGGTGGGACTTCCTGAGAGTGTAGAGTTAAAGGGCCATAAATCACCACCATCTTGAAATGGGCAGGGCTTAGACAAACAGAAGGTATACATTCCGTACTACTCTGGGACTTACAAGATCCAGTTCTCATTACAGGTTATGCACACAGTGCATAACCTAAGGTTTACACCTGTAGGTGTAATCCTAGTGGTGGGTAATCTATGTGCCCACCCAGCCATGTATATGAACCAGCCCACTATAGGTCCTCAGATGTGGAAGTTAACAATGCTGACAAAGTTTGCAAATAATGGGCTCATAATACAAATATTCACTACTTGTAATACTCATTTTTATTACAAGTCAGGCACTCTTATCTGAAATGATTAATCTGTTCATAATAATGTGACATATTTCAAGCTGATACCCCAGTTTAGGCCCTACATGATAGACATCAGACAAAGTAAGTAACCCCTGTTGGCACTTGCTTAGAATTTAATTACTTTTAACCCAGGGGTGTTGAATTGCTTTCAGCCTGAGGGCCAAATTCCATTTTGGAGAAGCTCTGAGGGGCCACACCCCAGTGGCAGGCAAGGCCGAAGACAGAAGGGGCATGGCCAAATTTAAAGCTCTTCATGCCAGTAACTAAGTCTCAGAAGAGGCATTTCTACTTCTTAGAATGGGGACAAAATTGAACAAAAGCTGGGAAACCACCAAATGGATGGGAGAAAGGGGGTAAAGCCAGGGGGAAGGGGCGTGGCCATCTGAGGAACCCCAGGAGGGCCACATTTGGCCCCTGTTGCTGAAGTTCTGTTTTAACCTCTTGATCTCAATGAGAAACTGTCCTTCCTTGCTGGAAGCTGCATTTGAGTCAAGTCTTAATATCTCACAGCCTCAGTCCCAATTTTTTTGTACGCTTGTCTTCATATTTGGAAAAGTAATTCAAAAAATCTTTTGAAAAACCTAATCCTTTACTCTTCTTGGCATGGAAAACAAAAAAATAGAAGGGAAGTGCTTCTCCTTTCCTCAGAAAGTGTATCGAAATTCTTCCCTATAAGAATTGAGACAGGCCTCAAAAAAGCTCCTATTGAAAGGGAGAGTCAGTGTGGTACAGTGTAATAGAATATTGAAGTAGAACGGAGTTGAGAGCCCTGGAAGCTCTTGGGCTGGTCATGATCTTTCAGCCTAACCCTCCTCATAAGGCCATTTGAGGATATAAGTGGCAAAATTCAGGTATGTTGACCCAAGTTCCATGAGGAGAGGGAGGGAAACATGTATAACAAAGCATTTTCAGAAAATACCCACACGCAAGAGAACACCGATGAAGACTGCATATCTCAAACCTTGCTCCTTCAGTGCTGTGGTATGGTGTGAAGACTGCATGACTATTGAGTCTGAAGACATTTTATCATTTGTTTCGGCCAAGTTTCATATATCTCACATGAGTAATTAAAAGTCACTGATGTTTGATAGTGACTGTTTGGCGTATATATTAAAGGCTTTAAAAATCAGCATAGTCAAGCAGTATACTGTGTACAGTATCATGATCAACATTAGGTTTTTGTATTTCTCCCTCTTTCCCTCACGTGCACACACACACAAATTACTCTCTGTCTGTACTAGTCACCTCTGAAATGAACTGCATGTTTCCCGTTGCCAAGGAAACTGATCTTTGCAAAGATGTAATGCCACTTTGCTATCATTGTAAACCACTAAAGTGGAAATCTTTAACATTTCTCAACCTCTTAAGAGCAATCCGCTTCCCTCCCTCCCCTGCCAATAATCAAAAAGTAAATGAACATGAAATTATTCTGAGCATGTACAAATGCAGCATTCTAGAAATAAGCATACTTGCTGGTGGAGTGGTCATGATTTGTTCTCTCCATAGTACTTGCCCCAAATCTTGCTTAATACAAAACAGGGTGTCTCCCCACCCCACTCCGAGAGCTAGTATTTGTCATAAATCATTTTAAAACAGAAATTGGAATATGTACTGAGTGATCTGGAAGGCTGTGTATTTTTAGTTCAACTAACCACTCTTCTATGTTCAAAAAAGAAATTAGGTAAGATCACAAAATTTTTAAAAAAGAACCAGAAAAAAGAAATAATTTGCAAACCAGGAAGGATTCACCATGTGTGAGAGATACTTTGGTGTAAAGAAACAGAAGAAATACAAGCAACTGACAACCAGTGGACATCCTATGTGGGGGCCCCAGTTACATCCCCTGATCCCAAAGGGACCCCAGCTCATTATTTTGCACTTTGTTTTGCCATTCCTTGAAAGACACAGGCAAACAGGCCCATTTATCCCCTTTCCCCTAGAATAGCAAGAGACTCATTTATTCACTTTCAGGGGTGGGCAACATGTGGCCCTCCAGATGTTTTGGCCTACAACTCCCATCAGCCCTAGCCCGCACAGCCAAACGTCATGGATTTCTTTTAAGCAATTTTCATTTATTTTAAACACATATATCTCAATGTGGCTTATGAAAAAATAGTGAAATAAAAATTGTACTGGCAAAGCAAGTTAAGAACTATTAATATAATTATATTAAAGTATATTGTAGAACAAAACCTCAAAACAGCAGAAGGTGTCTAGTCATGAAAAAGCTGGGCAAATAAAAAGATCTTGACATAGCACCTAAAGTTCATCAGAACAGATGCCAAGCAAACAGGCCAGCTGAGCGCATTCTCAGGTCAGGGAACCAGCAGAGAGAAGATCTTTTCTGAATTGCTGACACCCTAAGACCTGATCATGGTGTTGTTATCTAGGAAAGGGCCTCTGATGATTGTCAATAAGAAAATCAACTCATTGAATGATTATAGGAAATAAAAGGTGATCCTAACCCAACATTACCTTGGGATCACCTTCTATTGCCTATATACATCTTGTTCTAGGGGCCTGTCATCTGGTTCTCAGCACAGCTCCTGATCTCAAATACACCTCAATTATAACACACCTCAGCCGCTTTATAGAAACATTTATTTTAATTTTTATCACTGAGAAGATTACAAAACATTACAACAATTTATCAAAGAAATAAAAGATATTTGGGATTCAAAACCTTGGCTTCCCAATTATAGCCTAGATATCCTGAATAGAACTAACTTTTTATGTTCATGATTACAAATGAACCCAACTGAAATTCAAGAGTTATTTAATTTATTCTTCATTAACAGTTAACTTGCGTTACTTCCAGCAAACAAGGCGCAATCCTGTCCTGTACTTTATTATTCCAGTAACTAAGTAATTAAAGACTCCATTTCTCAGTACAGTGGTTGCCCTTCCATCTTCCTTCTCTGACTCAATGAGAACTTTTTTCTAAACCTAGTGAGGCAGCGGAGAGGAGAATAATTTCCAGTTTGATCACAGTTGGGAAGTGTCGGCATAAACCTTCCCTCCCCGCATGCTGAACTCCCGGTAAGAATTACACACATACGTACACACAAGTAATTAGAGAAAAAACAAGCACTCAGCATAACATGTAAGTCAGCCCTTGTTCTTAGTCCTTAAAAGTGGGTTCAAGGCCATCTCAAATTAAACCTTGAGTAACAGCCTTCTTCTCAAAGCTTATAGACCTCAACTTAAAAATAGACTGAAAAATAAAACAAAATGAAATTATTCCTCCTCTCTTTCATGCATCAAGATAAAGGAGATTTCTTGCAAACATTGATGAAGCCCTCCTTTCCCACCCCAAAAGACACAGACTTAGAGAGAACAAGGGTACCCTCCCCTTCTCCCTCAAAGCCAGCAACCAGAACAGCTCTCTTCAACCAGCTTTTATATACAACGTTAAGCCCCACCTACTATCAAGTGCTCAGGAGGCTGACTAGGGTTCCCTGGGTCCTAGCTTCCTCCATCTCCAGTGGGATTGAATCTGGCTCCCAGCCAGACCAGCCAGTTCCTGCTAACACAGAGAGCTGTTGCTTTGTTCTCCAAGCTGAAGAACTTACTTCATTGATGGTAGATATAATCTCTAATGTATGTTATGTATAAAATCGTTGTGCCTGCTTCTAAGTAACACATGTCTTGCTCAGTATATAAAAATATAATCCATGTAAAGGAAGGCAATGGGCAAGTCAGCATTTTGTAATCAGGTATCAAATATCTTAAAAACACACACACACACACAAGGGGAAAATTATTCTGGAAGCCACTCCTAAAAGATTAGGAGGGAAAAGTCAGTAATGTGTCAGATCTTATTGAAAGAGACAATACTATTACATTAAAGTATGGAAGTCTACGATTGTGATTTTAATGCCAGAAACAATATTAGGTTTGTGAACCCAAATAACACATGACAAATAAAAAGAAAGAAGGAGGGACAACATGGCCATGATTATAGAGAAAGGATATTCTGAAATCAAAACTAGAAAGAAACTTGCAGTGCAATCCTATACGCTTACCTGGGAGTAAGTCCCATTGAATTCAATCTGGTTTACATCTCAGTAGATAGGATTGCATTGTCACTCAGTTCTTATTGGACGCTTATCCAGATAGGTGCTTGCATCAGTGCCACTGGCTATGTGCCCTCTCGTTCCTTGCCCTTCCTGGCTAATAAGAGCCAGGTGAGTGGGTGAGTCCAGGGAGTGGTAAATGCATCTCTACATGAAGGGGTGGTTCCTGATGCCCTTAAAGAGGAAGCAGTGTAACCATTCCTGAAGAAATCCTCTCTGGACCCAATGGTATTTGACAGATACCACCAAGCTGCAAATAACCCTTTGGGGGAAAGGCAATTGGAGGGTTGTGGCAGGGCAACTGCAAGCACTCCTGGAGGATACTGATTATCTAGACCCATTTCAATCTGGGTTTCAGCTTTCTTACAGGACTGAATCAACCTTGGTTACCCTGATGGATGACTTTTACCGAGAGCGGGACAGGGGGAGTGCAACCCTATTAATTCCACTTGATCTCTCATCTGCTTTTGATACCATCGACAATGGTATCCTCCTGGATCGGCTCCATGGCCTGGGCATTAGAGGCACTGTGTTACACTGGTTCCGGTCCTACCTGCAGGTCAATTCCAGAAAGTAACACTGAGTGACAATGCTCAGCTTCTTGGCCATTGAGCTATAGGGTTCTTCAGGAAACCATTTTGTCCCCAATGTTGTTTAATATCTATATGAAGCTGCTGGAAGCAGTCATAAGGGGATTTGGAGCAAAGTGCCACCAGTATGCTGATGACATACAGCTAGAGTTGCTGGAGAAATTCCACATGGACTAAATGAGCTCGGATTTCTAAGAATCCGACCTGCGGAATCCGTTGCGGAGTGACCCCCTCAGGTGGCGCAGAGTCCGTGGAATTTTGGATTTTTTTTTTTTAACTTTCCCAAAATTTACACATATAAATTCGTAGGTATGTAAGTTTCTGCTGAGGAAACATTGAATGGAATGAGGGACAATACACTAAATGTTACGTACTAAGGTAAATTATGTAAATACTTACGTAAATACTTATGTAATTATTTGTATATTTTTCCGCATGATGAAAACAAAATATCCGCATCTGTCTGTGGACGGACAATGAAACAAAAGGCAACTGACAATCTGTGAAACAGAGATGGAGTGGATTTTACGCACTCCATACATCCCTACACATAGCTCTATCTCCCTGGGACATCTGAATCAGGTGAGGCTGTGCAATTTGGGATGGACAGACTCACCTCCCCGCGGTTTTGTGGGGCGCTCACCGAGCTGGTGCCTGCACCACTGGAGCTCCCCACGAGCACCCGCAAGCCCTGTGGGGCTGCCCATCCATTGTGGGGCTGCTCTTCATGATTTTTATGCATCCTTTTTGTGTAAAAATTGAGGCTCGGGGTTCTCCGGATATGTAATGTTATGTAAATGGCAGCTGTAAAGGGGCCATTTATGCAACATTACAGATGTAAATGGACTATTCCATATCCGGGAAACCCTCAGCCACCATTTTTACACAAAATGGCGGCTCATTAAGGGGACAGGTGGCTGCCGCGTGCTCATGGACTATGCGGGCACTCAGCGAGTGGGTCTGGTAAGTGGCAGCAGCTTGGCAAATGGGTTCCAGGAAGCCAAGTGTGAGTGTGTGTGTGGGGGGGAAGTCCATCGAACTCCACCCCCTACTCAGACTCCTGCAACATTCCTATGTACAATTCCTGGATCAGTACCTAGACTCAGTGATGGGGTGGATGAGGGCCAATAAACTGAGGCTGAATCCTGGCAAGATGGAGGCCCCATAGGTAAGTGGTTCCCAAGTCCAGGAGATAGCCTTATTATGTGTTCTCGATGGGCTTTCACTCTCTCTGAAACATCAGGTTCATGGTCTGGAGGTACTCCTGGATCCATCTTTGCTGCTGGAGGCCCAAGTGGCCACAGCAGCTTACAGTAACTTCCACCAGCTTTGACTTATATGCCAGCTATGGTCTCTCCTGGATAGGGATAGCTTGGCCACAGTGGTACAGGTGCAAGTAACCTCAAGATTGGACTACTGGCAATGTGGTCAATGTGGGGCCACCCTTAAGGTTGGTCCAGAAACTGTAGCTACTGCAGAATGCAGCAGATCAACTATTGTTGGGAGCTGCCCCTTTTCAGCATGTAACACCTCTACTGGGGAACTACAGTGGCTGCGTTTGATACTGGGCCAGGTTTAAGATTTTGTTGTTGCTGTATAAAGCCATAAACAACTTTGGACCAGGATATTTGAAAGAGCATCTTCTCCCTTACCAGCATGCCCAGTCACTGAGGTCATCAGATGAGGCACTCTTGATGGTTCTGCATGGACTTGCAATCCATTTGGAGTCTACTCAGTCTTTAGTGAATTGGCTCCTTCTCTGTGGAACTCACTGCCTGTTGATGTCAGGCAGGCACCAGCATTGTTCTAGTTTTGCTGCCTGCTTTTTTATCTAAACAACCCTTGTCTGACAAACCAGCCACGGCTTTATTGGTACAATCTGATTTTAAAGGTTTCAACTCTGCATTCAATTATTGTTATTATTATCTTCTCCCCTTTCAATTGTTCATTGCTCAAATATTTTATTGGATGTGGAGATAAATCTTTGTAAATAAGTTTTGAAAAATAGGAACAGCCAGATATCATCTCGAAATACTTCTACTGGCAATTACAAATGAAGAGAAAGTGTGTATGTGTTGGGGTATGTGTGGTATTAATAGCTTTATTGCGGAGTTCTGTTTTGTTTTTAATTTTATATAAAATACAGAACACAAAATAAATTCAAATTAGGACAGGAAATCAGAGAGAGTGAGGGAGATTGAGAGAGAGAAAGAGAGAGAGAGAGAGAGAGAGAGCGCTTTTCTGAGAGAAGAGGGTGGTGGACGCTTGGAGGGAAGGGGGAGCCCAGAGACCTTCTACTAATGTGACTATTGATATAGCAATGTCTGTGTTCGGTATGCATTTTTATTTTAGATTGTCCATATTAGAGGGTGGATAGTGTCAGGAATGCCCCTGTTGTTTTCTGAACTCTCCAATAGCCATAATCCACAGTCAGACAAAAGGGCTGCTTTCCAAGGCTTTATTTCCATTCAGCCTAATGAGGCTTACAGATGCCAATTGCCTGAGACTCAGAGGAAATACAAAGGAACAGCCTACCAGGGGTTTCTAAGAGTTAGGACGTCAGTTGGTCTCCGTTTGGAGAAAGTGTGGCAACTGTCTGAACTTAAGGAGTAGGAGGGGAACTTCTCCCACTTTCCCCTGGGGCCTCAGGCACAGCTGCTGACATCGAGCCAACCGGGTTGAGCACCTCAGCTCAGCTCCCTCAACCTCTCGCTTGTGCCTGTGCCTGCACCTCGCATCTAAAAGCTCAAGTTGTCCCTCCCTTTCCATGCCAGGGTCACTGTTGCTCCCAGGAATGTGAGCTGGGGAGGGGGCTCCCCCTCCAGCTGTGTCTCTGAAACCTGAGAGAGTTCCTCTCCCACGGATTGTATCTCCTCCTCAGAATCAGAGCTGCTTTGGGACTCTATGGGCTCAGATCCAACCCTGACGGATAGTTTTTAAATTAAGAATGTATGGGACACTCCTGAAACATTTCACTAGTCAAACTGAATTTGATTCCTTGCTTTAAAAAACCAGCAACACCTTAAGTGATTCATTATAGCAGGAAAACCCAAATTTGTCTCAGAAATTATCTTTAGGTAAACATCCACAGCAATTCTAGCTTTAGTAAATGTGGTGTATAGGTAGGGTTGTGTGAACTCACCTGAGTCCACCCCACCACCTGCTTGCTGGATCCTTCCCCACTGCCAGACCTGGCTCACGCTGGGATGTGAGCCGGCTGGTGGCTCTCAGGGGCCCAGTGAGCGCTGTTGCTGCCGCCGCCACTGCAAGCAACTGCATCCCTCTCTGCCCAGCACTGGCAGAGAGAGGCGCAGTTGCTCTTGGTGGCAGGATGGGAAGTGAGAGAGAAGCACTGCTTCCCTCTCACTTCCCATCCTGCTGTCTCCACTGCCACCCAGAGCAACTGCACACACCCCTCTGCTGAGCACCAGCAGAGAGGGGTGCAGTTGCTCTGGGTGACGGCAGCATGGCAACGGGAGAGGGAAGTGTTGCATCCCTCTCCCATCACCCAGAGCAACTGCACCCCTCTCTGCTGAGCACTGGCAGAGAGGGGCGCAGTTGCTCTCGGTGGCAGGATGGGAAGGCTCCCCATCTTGCCCTCACTGCTTGGACAAGGGGCGGGGCCTGCCGCATTTGCCCAACTCAGCATGCGCCGAGTCGGGCAAGAGCAGGAAGTCACAGAATGGCATCCAGGGGGCCGAACTGGTGGGAACCCGCCGACCTCAAGCCCCCAAATGGATGCTCACAACATGCCTATGTGTAGGCAACAACTTGCTGCTATGATGCCTTCTGCACTCTGTTCATACTGTACTGCTATGTGGACACATGAGTTATCGAAGCATCTATGTGCAGAGAAGTCTCCGTTGGTGGCAACAACCTACTGCTACACACAGGGATGTGCGAACTCCTATCTGAGATTGGTGGGTGCCCAGTGAAGTGCTGCCCCGCTTGAGGCCCCGTGAGCTCATTGAGCCACTCACAGATGGGTCCCATCTGCGAGCACCCGCCATTTTGCCAAGGTGTTTTTTTTTTAATGAAAAAAGGGAGCAAATTAAAAATGTGCATATTTCAATATGTGCACATTTGGGCTGGGAAAGCTTGATATATGCAATATTAGAGGCATAATGTCTCTAATGTCATTTAAATATGCACATTTTTAATTAGCTCCCTTTTTTGTAAAAAAAAAGATCTTGGCAAAATGGCGGGCTCTCACAGACAGGTCTGGGTGAGTGCGGGGAGCATCAGGGAGGACATGAGTGGGGGCCAGCAAGGCCAGGGGCTTGAGGGTGCGGGTGGGGGGGAGCCCAACGGACTCCTGGACCTGATCAGGCATCTGCAACGTCCCTACTTACACATGAACAGGCAAATCAAGAGGAAAGGATGGAGCATATGAACATGAAAGATGAACATCTTTGGTCCATCTAAACACAATACTATCTATTCCATCTAAACACAATACTATCTATTCCAATTGACAGGAGCAATCCAGATTCTCAGGCAGGCATCCTTCCATGCCCTTTAATCTGAGATCCTTGAAGTGGAAATGCACAGGATTGAACCTCAGACTTTTGGCATGCAAATAATGTGCTCTGTGACTAGATGTGTCATACCTCTGGGCTGTCCAGTCCAGCAATGCTATGTGAGTTTTTAACCTATCTTAGAAAGCAATACTGTGGTCCCTGGGCGAGTGTCCCAGGGACCATAGGATTGTTCAGATTTCCTTTTCCAAGGTCAAGGATAGCACTCTGACCTTGGAAGGGGGAGTCTGAGATCCAACCCTCCTCCCCCTGCCCCCTTGCAGCCGGCATGCCCTCTGAAGTCATTAAAGTGACCTTGGAGGAAGAGGAAAGCAGGGATTCCAGTGGGTGGGGAGGGGAGGAGACCACAAGAGGCCAAGATATGAGTTATCCTGAGCCTTTTCCAGCCTCCTTCCCTCCCCCTCTGAAGCGTTCCTGCTACATGGGCTGAATAGCCTGTCTAGTGAAATCTGCAGGATGGGAGGATGGGAGGTGAAGATCACCTCTGCTGCTACAAAATCCTGAGGACTGAATTTCCAGGTAATTTCCAGCCATACAGTTTTCTGATTCCATGAACGCGTTGAGTTATAAATTGCTAAAAGAAATAACATGCTATAAATGACTGCACAAGCATACAGTGGAAGCTTGCAGTGGAAGCATTAATTGATTAATTGGTGTAATTAATTGACACATTTATTAATCAAAAGTTTAGAATGTGATTTTAATGGCATTTTAATGGGACCTGTCTTATAAAACAAAAACAAAAGGATGTTGAGAATGAATGGGATTGTTGTTTTATCTTTCTTGACTTAGCATAATGGAATTACAATAATTTTGCAAACAACACATTGCTTTTGTCTATGCTTTTTGTCAAGCGAAACAGCATCTTTAAGAGTTTTCATTGTATCACCAATGTTGCTATATGTGGCCTAGAGAGGCCAGGCTGATTGCTTGCAGGAGGCCAGTGGGGCTTAGTTGGAACAGGGGTCATCTAATCCTGGACAACAGATATCATGCAACTGATACTAGATTCCAGGAAGCCAGATACAGCTAGCAGGGAATAGTCAGACTCAGCAGAACCTTGGAAACCTCCCACAGATTGCTCCCATTGAAGATGAACATTGTTTCAAAAGTGTTTTAAGTTCATCTGAGTGCCTAAATAACAAAGCAAGCCTGCTAAGTCCTTGATGCCTTTAGCCCACCCTTCTCCACCCTAGTGCCCTCCAGATGTTTTGGACCTCAACTCCCATCAGCCCCAGCCACCAGGGTTAATGGTCAGGAACCTTGGGAACTGTAGTCCAAAACATCTAGAAGGCACCAGGTTGGGAAGGCTGCTTTAGCTGAACACCAAGAGGAATCTAAAGTGGTAGAGCCCTTATTTATATTTGCACTCTGGTATTACTAGGGATGTGAGAACCTGCCCCAGCTCGGGTTCTAGTGCCCATGGAAGCATGGCCCCCACTTGCCCCCCCCAGACCCGTGCTTGGGCTGCCCACGAGCTCGGTGAGTTGCTTGGACTTGCCACGATCCCGTCCGGTGAGTGCCCGCCTTTTCCCCACCTTTGTTGTCTGCACAAAAAGGAAGTTTACAAAAATATGCATATTTAAATATGTGCAGTTTGGGGCCTGGTCCCAAACTGCACATATTTAAATATGCACATTTTTGTAAACATCCTTTTTGCGCAGACAACAAAGGCAGGAAAAAGGCGGGTGCTCACCAGATCAATTGCGGTGAGTCCAGGAGGGTGCGAGCGGGGGCAGGCAAGGACAGTGTCTCGGCAGGCGCAGTCTGGGGGTTGCAGGTGGGGGGGGGCTGATGGACTCCCAGACCCAGTTGGGTGCTTGCAACATCCCTAGATATTACTGGATAGCTTTCAGGTACATCCTCTATCTTCCTTGCTGGAAGTTTCCAAGTGAATGAGGTGCCTTAGGAAGCTGTGGATTCTTGTTCCTCAGTTCAGAAATCTGAATTCCCAGCCTCAGGGCTGGATTCAATCCTCTTCTTTTAGATCAGGGGAATAGGCTGGTTCCTTCCAGATGTTTTGGATTACAGTTGATATAATCCCTGACCATTGGCCATGCTGGCTGGGATTTATGCAAGTTGTAGTCCAAAACATCTGGGGAACACCAGATTGCCTCCTCCTCCTCTAGTTGGTCTGTAGGGTGCTCTTCCATAAACTGAACCACAAAGTGAGTGACGCAGCTTGGAAGATGCAGAATCTCTGAAGCAGATCTTTGCTTATTCATATCAATAAAGGCCCCATCTGGTTCAGAATCACTCTGGAGAATAGACTATGATACAAGCTGCAAATTCTTTAAATCAACTGATTTGATTATCATTATTATAATCCTATGTTTTATTCTGTCTTTCACCAATTATTTTTATTGTGTTTTCTGTAAAGCACTACAGATTCTATCATGAATGGGAATGTAATGTCCTCCCAATTGTCACACAAGTTGTCTAGGACTTCTATGAATGCTGGCATTCAAATTCAATCACTGTCAGTGAAGATAACATCTGTCTTTTCAATACACATTTTATATTTTAAAGAATTCTTGAAGCATGAAGAACATAAAGTTCTAATGAACTAGCATCCCCTCATTCAACTAACATTGTGAAAAAAGCAGATGTTTCTCAAATTGTTAGAAGCTATTGGGCTTCATTAGCTTTGAAGGAGGAACTGAAAACTGCAGGGCACCCTCCTCAAAGCCATCTTTGGTCTGCAGAAATAATGTCATTCTTTGGTTCCTTGCCATTGAATTCACCTTTTTGGCTTTTTCCACATCTTTAGTTCATTCTGATTTTTTAAAAAACTCTTTTGAAAAGGTTGGATGCAACCTTTTCAAAAGAGTTTAAAAAAAAAAAAAAAAACTCTGATCCCTTGATCTCTTGCAAACCTTTGAGAAACTGATATTCAGTACAATCTCATCAATACGGATGGGCAGATTCTCTACCTGTTCTTCCGCTTGGGAATCCGCCCACGGGCGGAGGTGATCCGTCCCTCCCCCCAGAATCCTCCTTGGCCAGCTCCGCTCCATGGCGATTCCGCGGGGCTGCCGTCCAGCTCCGAAGTGCCAGCGATACGGCCACTATGCCGTATTGCTTGCTGAGGGGGATTGACTGCGGACGCAAATGGCATCCAGTACACCATTAGCAGCCGTGAAGGTCTTAGTTTAAGGTAAATGCAGCCGTAAATGGTTGCATTCACCTTAAACTAAGACCTTTATTACCGCAAATGGCGTACTGGACGCCATTTGCATCCGCAGTCAATCCCCCTCAGCCAGCGATACGGCATGGTGGCTGTATGGCTGGCACTCTGGAACCGGAGGATCCGGCCAAAGAGGATTCTGTAGGGAGGCGGAGGTAAGTGGTCCATTCTGCCATGGACTCCGGGGAGCCAGATTCTTTAGAATCCGGCCTCATTGGGGTCCGTGGCGGAATTCTCCACCATTCCTACTCATCAAATAGACAGTGAGGAGGGCATGCAAAATCTTAAATGGCATCTTCAAAGCCTAATGGATTTTAACCATTCAAGCAGCATCTGTTTTTGCTTTTTGTTTTCACAGCATCAGTTGAATAAGGAGATGCTCATGGCAGCAGTGGAAAGGATAAGGGCAAAGGTCAGGGCAACACTGATAAGTGAGGATGCCTTTGTGGCACACTTGTACAGCATTTCATTTATTTATTTATTTATTTATTGCATTTCTATACCACCCATAGCCAAAGCTGTCTGGGCAGTTTACAGAAGTTAAAACATTAAATACAATATAAAAAGTTTAAAAGCCATTTATAGAAAAGCACATTAAAGCACACAGACAATATACAGAAACAACTAAAAATAGCTATTTTTTTGAACTATCAGTCAAAACTGAGGTTTTGAGATAGAACTATCAGTCATAACTAAAGACACATCCAGGACCGATTAAAACTCATAATGTGCTGCCAAATGCCTGGGGATAGGGTTGGCGGAGAATTTCTCCCCGAAACTTCGGGGGGCCGAGCGCCAACGTGTTCGGCCCCCCGAACAACTTTCGGGGAGAAATCCTCCGAACCCCCCCCGCCCCCCGCACCCCCCCCCCCGGGACGGGACTTACCTTCGCCGAATGTCCCTCCCGGCGGCGGGTCCGGCCGGCGGTTCAGCGGGTGTTCGAGCGGGGCTGGAGCGGCAGCCGGTTTTTCGACCGGCTGCCGCCGCCGCCATTGCAATCAAAGAAAAAAAAACAGAACACGCCCCCTGATAGGCTACGTGATGATTAACGTAGCCTATCACGGCTAGATTTGCAAAGTCAGCCGTGATAGGCTACGTCAATCGTCACGTAGCCTATCACGGGTGACTTAAAAAAAAAAAAAGTGTGTACGGATAATGGCGGCCCCCATAGGGAGCCGGCATTCCCGTTCCTTATTTGGTCGCTGTAGTCTACGCAAAGATTTACGTAGATTACGGTGAAAATAAGGGCAACGCTATTTGCGTTGCCCTTATTTTCGCCGTAGTCTACGTAAACATTTACGTAGACTACAGCGACTAAATAAGGAACGCGAATGGCGGCTCCCTATGGGGGCCGCCATTAGCGTATGCGCTTTTTTTTTTTTTTTTAAGTCACCCGTACTGCAATGCACTCTACGTGGGGCTGCCTCTGAAGAGTGTTCGGAAACTTCAGCTGGTTCAAAGAGCTGCTGTCCGGCTGTTGACTGAGGCTGGCTACAGGGAGCATACAACTCCCCTGCTAAACAGCTTCACTGGCTTCCAGTCTGTTTCCGGGCACAATTCAAAGTACTGGTCATGACCTATAAATCCCTATATGGCTCGTGTCTGGGTTATCTGAAAGACCGCATTCTCCCCTATGAGCCTGCTCATGCTCTGAGATATTCAGTGGAGGCCCTTCTTGTGGTCTCGCCACTATCATGGGCTTGCCTAGTGGGAACTTGGGAGAGGGCCTTCTCAGTGGCTGCCCCAAGGCTCTAGAATTCCTTTCCCAGGGCGGCAACAGTGGCACCCTCCTTTGTATGCTTCCGCAGGCAGGCAAAAACTTCTTTGTTCTGGCAGGTCTTTGGGGATAGATAGTCCAGATCTGCGAGAAAATGATGGATTGGTACTATGGTTTATATTGTTGTTGTTTTTAAATTCTGGTATTTTATACAATTTAAATATTATTGATGATTTAATTATATTTTTACCCTTTATTTCTATGTATATGTTTTAACTGTATAAGTTTTAGGGAGCAATCCTATGGCTGCTAGTCAGCAGCTAGATGGCCATAGGATACATTGGTTTCCCTGAGAACCGACCTTCCCCCCCTTCTGCGCTGCCTTGTAGGCAGTGCGGAACAGCCCTGTGTGCTGCCTGCACTCAGAAGAGGAGTGGCAAAAACGGGGCATTCCTGGGGGTGTTCCAGGGCTGGGGAGGCAGAAATGCTGGTACAACACATCCTATGTGTTGTCCAGTAGCCGCTTCCCCCTCTCCGCCTTCCCGGGGCTAAACAGCTGAAATCAGCTGTGTAGCTGCAAATGCAGTGCAGCTGAAGCACGGAGGGGACGATCCCCTCCACACTTCTCCTGCCCTGCATTGGATAGGTGGTCGCCTCCGAGTTTGGAGGTGGCTGCCTACCCTGGTAGGGTTGCACTCTTAATGTTGTAAAGCCGCCCTGAGTCCCAGTATTGGGAAAATGATGGGATGATGATGGTGATGATGTGTCTATCTCCGTGAACCTGTCTTAAGCTAGTAGCCATCTCCACATCTTATGATAGTGAATTCTATAAGTTAAATGGACATTGTGTGAGGAAATCATTCCTTTGGTCAGTCCTGCATCTACTGCCGGTCAGTTCCATTGTATGACACCACATTCTAATACTGGTAGGGGGGAGAATTAGGGGTGGGCGAACGAGCAGCATTCAAACTTGGCAAGATTCTCTGAACATCCTTTTGCAGCTCGTCTCTCCTCGATTTGTGCTCACATTTATGATTGTTGCTCATTTTGCACAAACGGAAAAACTGCGCAAAATGAACAGCTATCAAACATAGCTTGATATGATTGTTTGATCGTTCTGCAAAAAAAAAATCAAAATTTGCATACATTTCCAAAATTGGGCTAATTTCCCCCATGGAATAAAGTGAGGGGGTTTTAAAAGTGATACTTTTTGAGAAAGTTGCACATTTTGCAAATACACGTTTAGCAGATACGAACACAAGTTTGGGAATTTCTGAATGTTTTCAGAGAATTACACTCCCATTCACATTTGGGATTGTGAAAGGAGCATTTTCGAGTGATTTGTGAACTGAAACAAAATTATCCTACATCTCTAGGGGGAGTCTTTTCATTGTTTTGACCCTTCTCATAATTGTAAAAAGTTCTATCATGCCCCCCCGCCATCACCTCAGTCTTTGCTAAGAATTGCATGACAGGAAACCAGACTTGCATAAGAATTACTTCACTTGCAATTTTTTAATGATACTCAGCCAGTCACTCTCTCTGACATTAGGGTACCTTAGTGTGATAATAAAAGGGATAACACTATGTATACAGCTCCTTGGAGGAAGGGTAGTATACCAATGAGATAGATCTTTTAAAAGAATATGTGATGTTAATGAGGTCTTTGACACTGATTGGCCAAGCTTCTGTGATGGAAGGGGAGGTCATCCCTTTGGCTGGGATTACACAATGGCAGGATGAGGCCCCAGGATATAAGGAAGCTAACGGACAGGGAATCCAGAGACAAGGAGGACAGGCTCCTTAAATAGGAATATAAAGGAAGAATGGGAAAGAGCGGGGGACTTCAATTGGAGCAAGAACAAGCTAATCAAAATTGAACACTGAATTTTTTTCCACAGTGCTTATGGTCAGGAGGAAAATATCCTACGGAGTGTGATTGGGAGGATGGTCAAGAGGCAGGATGACTAAAGGAAATGGTGGTTAGGCCTAGAATCTAGATCAAGGATGGACAACCTGCTGTAATCTAGACGTTATTGGACTCCAGCTCCCATCAGCCCCAGCCAAAGGGCCAATGGCCAGAAATAATGTAGTCCAAGAACTCCTCGAACACCACAGCTTGCCTGCCTCTGGTCTAGACAGTGAATAGGGTATTCTGGCAACTGTGCCTTTTACTTCCAATGCAACATTGTGACCTGCAAACCCACAGGGGGACAATGAAGACTACGAAGCAGTGCCCCCCTCCTGTAATATGAATGTTACATACTGATTTGAATTAGCCAGTCAATCCTTTGGCTGTAGTGCTCTAATAATATGACGTCACATCATTATGGAATATGACAGAGCAGGTTGCATGCTTTCTTGGGTGGCTTGATTTTTACTCCAGTGTTGTTTCTTGGAGGTTCCCCAGAGAATCTAGTTGACTAGACATTATCCTAATGTTCAAGGGCACATGAAATAGGAGTATCAACCTTGTCATTTCAATTATTCATGCATTGTCTATTGTCTCCTGGATTAGCAAGTGAAGTCTCATTTCCCTTGCCATAGGCTAAAAGTTTTTGAAAGAGTGCACTGGCAAAATTGTCAGATGAAATCACAATATGTCATGAAGAACATTGACCTTAAATACTCCTAGAGGCCTAACTTTTAAGGTGCAATGAGACTTCCTGATTCTTTTTTAGTCACTCAGAGAGCATTTCATTTGTTAAATTTGTATCCTGCCTTCCCACCAAATGGTGCTCAAGGTGGCAAGCAGCGATAATGCGAATAGACTAAAAATAATACAATACAGTAAAACAGCAATGACATACAAAGTAAAAGAAACAAACAAAACACATAAAAACAAGGCAGATAAAACATCAATACAATCAATACACTAGCCAGTTAGTTGTTAGTTAACCAACAATTTCATATTTACAAATCAGCTTTAATGGCCATTTCAACTATAAAAGCACCTGAAAACTGATTTAGAAATAAATTACTCAATATCCCAGCCTCCCCATCCTGGTGCCCTCCAGAGGGCTTGGACTACAACTCCCAGCACACCTGACCATTGGCCATGCTAGCTGGGGCTGATGGGAGTTGAAGTCCAAAACTTCTGGAGGGCACCAGGATGGGGAAGGCTGTAATATCTGATTCAACAGCAGTGTGTGCAGAGACAATGGGTGTGTCATCTGGCAACTGCCTCTAGGTGCCTACCAAATGGAGGCTCACATAAGTTGAGCTGAGAAGTGCAGTCAACATTGCTGAGAAGTGCAATAAACAGTCTGTTGTTGGGATGTACAAAAGTCACTTACCTTTTCGAAGGGTGACATTCGCAGTGGGGGGGAGGCGCTCTGTACCTCCCCCCCAAATCCTACCCTGGCCAGCTGCGCTCCGCGGCGACTCTGCAGAGCCGCCAGCTAGGTGCATCCGCACGACAGGTCTGCGGACTAGGGATGGCGGAGAATTTCTCCCTGAATCTTTGGGAGGCCGAGCGCCGAGGCATTCAGCCCCCTGAAAGTGTTGGGGAAATTCTCCGCCGGCCCCCCGCCCCCCCCCGGATGGGACTTACCTTCAGCGAATGTCCCTCTCGGCGGCGGGTCCCGGCGGCGGTTCGTTGGGGGCGGGGGCGGCGGCCGGTCTCCCGACCGGCTGCTGCCACCGCCATTACAAAATAAAAAAGTAAGTAAAAAACAACAACACACACCCGTGATAGGCTACGTGACGATTTACGTAGCCTATCACGGCTAGATTTCCAAAGTCAGCCGTGATAGGCTACGTAAATCGTCACGTAGCCTATCACAGGTGACTTTGGAAAAAAAAAACACGTACGCAAATGGCGGCCCCCTTAGGGAGCCGCCATTCACGTTCCTTATTTGGTCACTGTAGTCTACGTAAAGATTACGTAGACTACGGCGAAAATAAGGGCAACGCTATTTGCGTTGCCCTTATTTTCGCCGTAGTCTATGTAAAGATTTACGTAGACCACAGCGACCAAATAAGGAACGCGAATGGTGGCTCCCTATGGGGGCCACCATTTGCGTACGCACTTTTTTTTTTTAAAGTCACCCGTGATAGGCTATGTGATGATTTACGTAGCCTATCACGGCTGACTTTGCAGATCTAGCCGTGATAGGCTATGTTAATCGTCACGTAGCCTATCACGGGGGTGTTTTTTTAAAAAAACTTTTAATTTCGCGGCCGGGCGAGGCGAGGCGCCTCCTCCCCGGCCTGAATTTCGGCCGGGCGAGGCAGGAAGCCTCCCCTCCCCAGCCTGAACTTTGCGGGGAGAGCAGCGAAGCGCCTCCCCCCCACCGCGAAAAGCTGCGAGACCAGGTAAGTGACTTTCGTGCACCCCTAATATCTTGCCCAAAAATGGAATATTGGAGACTGGCTGATGATTATCCAATATGGTGGGGTTCAGGGAGGGCTTTTTTTAACAAAGGTCTCACCACTGCCTCCTTCATGCAAGCTAGAATTCTGCCTTGACCAAGGGAGGCATTAAACACTCCACTTACCCACTTGGCCAGTCCACCTCTGGCTGCTTCTATGAGCCAGGAAGGGCAAGGATCTAGAATATATGTGGTGGCCCTCACCTCTCCCAAGATCCTGTTCACATTCTTAGGCTGTACAAATTGAAAAGTATCCAAAAACACTGGACAAGCAGGGGCCAAAGTTACATCCACTGGGTGTGTATCAACTATAGCATCCAAGTCAGAGCATATGCATTAGCCATTGTAGCATCATAGAGCATCCATATTAGGGATGGCACGGGTGCCTGATTCAGTCCAGGAATCCAGCAGACCTGCTCCTGCTGGCACCCCCAAGCTCCACTCACTGGGACCCTGCCCCTGCTCACCCCCACCTGTGCTCAGCGAATGGCCTGCACACACCACGAGCAGCCTTGTCAAGCTTCGCGGTCGCCATTTTCTGAGAAATAAAATGGCGATCGCAAAAATGTACACATTTGCACACACGTGAAAATATGCATTTTTGTGAATGCGCATATTCACTTATGCAAAAATGCACATTTTGCAAATGCGCATATTTGTGTATGCATGAAAATCATGTGCATTTTACAAAAAATACACATTTTTGTGCACACACTAATGTGTACCTTTGCAAAAATGCATTTCACACATGAGAATATGCACATTTGCATAAATGCGCATTTTTGCGCATAAAAAACAGGCACATTTTTGCAATCACCATTTAATTTTTTTTAGAAATGGCGATGGTGGAGCTTGATGAGGCCGCTGGGGTGAGTGTGGGCTGCTCACCGAGAGTGGGAAGGGCTCAAGTGCAGTCCAGGGACTGGCAAGTGGGGGCAGGAGCTGGGCAGGAGTCTGGAGAACCTGGACGGGGGTCAGTTCACACACATCCCTGAAAAGACAGTATATGTTTGGGCCAAAGCTGACATTATGTTAAAGATGTAGCAAATAGCTGAATCTTTTGTACTTTTTTACTCTAGTGTAAGTTCAGGGGCTTTGTGTGTGTGCACAGTAGGGAAGGGGTTTAACACCCCTCTGTTGCAGTATTGGCTGTATTGGTCTGTATTGGCTGCCCTGTGCCTGAAATTTATGATGCCAAACAGTGATCCGTTAAAGCAAATGGATCACTGTTTGGCACTATAAATTGCAGACAATGGGGCTCCAATCTGGGTTGGGACCACAGCAGAAGGGAGAAGAGTTAAAGCTCCTCTAACCCCATCCTAGATCCAGATTGGGCTCCCTGTATATTACAGTAAAAAAAGAACAAAAGATGTAGCTCCTTGCTATGTCTTTAATGTAATGTCTGTTTTGGCCCTTCAGATGTCAATGCTGGGGGGAAAACAAGGAAGGCCTTCACTTCCATGCCCTTCCAGTGACTACCCAAAGACTCCTGGGTGGTAGGGATGGGGAGAAAATAATTCAGTTTGCATTCTAATGCAAGCTTCCTTTTGCACTTTCAAACCACTATGCAATCCGAAACTCAGTTATCCTTCAAAATTTCCATTTCTCCGAATTTTCAACAGAGCTGCCCAATTCCCTCCCGAAAATAAAGTGTAAAAAATGCATATATTAGGTTAAAAAAATGGTCAAAATGCATTATATTAGCAAAATTGACTGCAAAAAATGTATATTAGGAAAAATGCATGTACTCAGAGAAAAAAAAATGCTTATGAATTTTCATGCAAACTTTTTAAACAAAAATTTCAAAGTTTGGCACAGACTGTATTGAAGATGGGGGAAATGAGCAACTGAGAGAAACCAAAATCGACAGCTTCCTATTGGCTGACCATTGCTTGAACCAGAATCCTGAACCAGATAGACTTTTGGTCTGATCCAGCAAGGTAGTTCTTACAGTGCCATCTTTCAAAGGTTGTTCTCACAGAGGGATACAGTTTGGACTGCAGCTGGATTAAGATTTTTATTAGGTGACTGCAACAAACAAAACACTACAGTTAATAGCCTGCCTGGTGAACATGCTCTCTGAAGGAGCCAAGCTGCTGTTTTTCCTCTAAACTTCTGTGCCTATCACTTTTTGTAAAAACTGTGCAATTGATGTTGCTACTATCTCGTCTTTGATTTTGTCAAATTCACCTCAGAGATTGTTGTTGTTGTTCAGTCGTTCAGTCGTGTCCGACTCTTCGTGACCCCATGGACCATAGCACGCCAGGCCTTCCTGTCCTGCGCTCTCTCCCGGAGTGTGCTCAAGTTCATATTCATTGCATCTGTGATGCTATCTAGCCATCTCATCCTCTGCCGTCCCCTTCTCCTTTTGCCTTCAGTCTTTCCCAGCATCAGGGTCTTTTCCAGGGAGTTTTCTCTTCGCATTAGGTGGCCAAAATATTGGAGCTTCAGCTTCATTATCTGTCCTTCCAATGAGCACTCAGAGTTGATTTCCTTTAGGATGGGCTGATTTGACCTCCTTGCAGTCCAGGGGACTCGTAAGAGTCTTCGCCAGCACCACAGTTCGAAAGCATCAATTCTTCGGCGCTCAGCCTTCCTTATAGTCCAGCTCTCACAGCCATACATTACTACTGGGAAAACCATAGCTTTGATTAGACGGACCTTTGTCGGCAAGGTGATGTCTCTGCTTCTTACTATGCTGTCTAGGTTGGCCATAGCTTTCCTCCCAAGGAGCAAGCGTCTTTTAATTTCATGGCTACAGTCACCGTCTGTGGTGATCTTGGAGCCCAAGAAAGTAAAATCTGTCACTGCTTCCATTTCTTCCCCCTCTATATGCCAGGAAGTGATAGGGCCAGATGCCATGATCTTAGTTTTTTTAATGTTGAGTTTCAAACCAGCTTTTGCACTCTCCTCTTTCATCCTCAACAAGAGGCTCTTGAGATCCTCTTCGCTTTCTGCCATTAGGGTGGTATCGTCTGCATATCAGAGGTTGTTGATAATTCTCCCGGCAATCTTAATTCCGATCTCTGATTCATCCAACCCGGCATTCCTCATGATGTACTCTGCATATAAGTTAAATAAGCAGGGTGACAATATGCAGCCTTGTCGTACTCCTTTCCCAATTTTGAACCAATCGGTTGTTCCATGTCTGGTTCTTACTGTTGCTTCTTGACCCTCGTACAGGTTTCTCAGGAGACAGGTAAGGTGGTCTGGTACTCCCATCACTTTCAGAATTTGCCACAGTTTGTTGTGATCCACACAATCAAAGGCTTTAGCGTAGTCAATGAAGCAGAAATAGACGTTTTTCTGGAATTCTCTTGCTTTCTCCATGATGCAGCGAATGTTGGCGATTTGATCTCTAGTTCCTCTGCCTCTTCGAAACCCAGCTTGTACTTCCGGTAGTTCTCGGTTCGCATACTGCTGAAGCCTAGCTTGTAGGATTTTGAGCATCACCTTCCTGGCATGTGAAATGAGCGCAATTGTGCGGTAGTTTGAACACTCTTTGGCGTTGCCCTTCTTTGGAATTGGAATGTAAACTGACCTTTTCCAGTCTTGTGGCCACTGTTGGGTGTTCCAGATTTGTTGGCATATTGAATGCAGCACTTTAACAG
The DNA here is from genome assembly GCF_057233095.1 of Heloderma suspectum. Classification (NCBI taxonomy): domain Eukaryota; kingdom Metazoa; phylum Chordata; class Lepidosauria; order Squamata; family Helodermatidae; genus Heloderma; species Heloderma suspectum. Next base: position 99,559,753 of record NC_139462.1, read on the forward strand.
CATCATCTTTTAGGATTTTAAATAGCTCGGCTGGAATACTGTCATCTCCGCTAGCTTTGTTGTTACTAATGCTTCCTAAGGCCCACTTGACTTCACTCTCTAGGATGTCCGGCTCAAGTTCAGTGACCGCACTATCATGGCTATCAGGGACATTCAAATCTTTCCTGTATAGTTCTTCTGTGTATTCTTGCCACCTCTTCTTAATCTCATCTGCTTCTGTTAGGTCCCTGCCTTCTTTGTCCTTTATCATGCCCGTCTTTGCACAAAACGTTCCCTTGAGATCTCCAATTTTCTTGAAGAGATCTCTAGTCTTTCCCATTCTGTTGTTTTCCTCCATTTCTTTGCATTGTTCATTTAAGAAGGCCTTCTTGTCTCTCCTTGCTATTCTCTGGAACTCTGCATTCAGTTGGGTATATCTTCCCCTTTCTCCCTTGCTTTTCGCTTCCCTTCTTTCCTCAGCTACTTGTAAAGCCTCATCAGACAGCCACTTGGCTTTCTTGCATTTCTTTTTCTTTGGGACGGATTTCGTTGCTGCCTCCTGAACAATATTACGGACCTCCGTCCATAGTTCCTCAGGCACTCTGTCTATCAGGTCTAATCCCTGAAATCTATTCCTCACCTCCACTGTATATTCATCAGGGATATGATTTAGGTCATACCTGAACGGTTTAGTGGTTTTCCCGACGTTCTTCAATTTAAGCCGAAATTTTGCAAGAAGCAGCTCATGATCTGAGCCACAGTCAGCTCCAGGTCTTGTTTTTACTGACTGTATGGAGCTTCTCCATCTTTGGCTGCAAAGGACATAATCAATCTGACTTCGATATTGACCATCTGGTGACGTCCATGTGTAGAGTTGCCTCTTGTGCTGTTGGAAAAGAGTGTTTGCTATGATCAGCGCATTCTCTTGGCAAAACTCTATTAGCTTTTGTCCTGCTTCATTTTGTACACCAAGGCCATGCCTGCCTGTTATCCCGGTGATTTCTTGACTTCCTACTTTAGCATTCCAATCCCCTATGATGAAGATGACATCTTTTTTTGGTGTTAGTTCTAGAAGGTGTTGTAGGTCTTCATAGAACCGATCAACCTCAGCTTCTTCAGCCTCAGTGGTTGGGGCATAGACTTGAATTACTGTGATGTTGAATGGTTTGCCTTGGATTCGTACTGAGATCATTCTATCATTTTTAAGATTGTACCCCAGTACTGCTTTTCCCACCCTTTTGTTGACTATGAGTGCTACTCCATTTCTTCTAAGGGATTCTTGCCCACAATAGTAGATATGATGGTCACCTGAATTAAATTCGCCCATGCCTGTCCATTTTAGTTCACTGATTCCCAAGATGTCGATGTTCAATCTTGCCATCTCATGTTTGACCACCTCCAGCTTACCTTGATTCATTGATCTGACATTCCAGGTTCCTAAACAATATTGTTCTTTACAGCATCGGATTTTCTTTTCACTGCCAGACACATCCACAGCTGAGTGTCCTTTCGGGTTTGGCCCAGCCGCTTCACTCTTTCTGGCGCTACTTGGAAATACCCTCTGCTCTTCCCCAGTAGCATATTGGACACCTTCCGACCTGAGGGGCTCATCTTCCGGCGTCATATCTTTTAGCCTTGTGATACGTTCCATGGGGTTTTCTTGGCAAGAATACTGGAGTGGGTTGCCATTTCCTTCTCCAGTGGACCACATTTTGTCAGAACTCTCTGCCATGACCTGTCCGTCTTGGGTGACCCTGCACAGCATAGCTTATGGCTTCACTGAGTTACGCAAGCCCCTTCGTCACAACAAGGCAGTGATCCATGAAGGGGACCTCAGAGATAACACAGCACTAAAGAAGATTTATTTTGCTACTTATGGGGACACGTGCTGCATCGTTACAAATATTTGGTTCTGCTAATGATCCTCACTTTCAACAAAACAAAACATCATTCTGCACAGAGAAGACAAAAACACACAGATCCTGAAGTTTCCAAAACCAGATCAACAGTTTGCCAAAGGTGTGTATGAAAATTTGACATGGGCTACTATAAAATGGCATGCACAAGTTAAAATTAATAGATGAACAATACAGATTGGTTTAAAATTGAATGGGGCTTGGAAAATAGTTACTGCCTGTATTGGCTGGTAAGATTGACCATCTGCTTCTTTGAGCCTGACCACTTTTTACTTTTGGAGAAATACAAAGTACCTGTCTTGCATGTAAGAGAAATCTGCTGGATAAAGCATTTGTATTCCCCAAGTGGTGTAGATTCTGGAAAGGTTCCCACTGATTTTAATGAGGCTTGGATCCAGTCCAAAGTTTTCTACTTGCACAAGGTAGAAACATCTATAAAACATGCCGTAATTTTTACAGACCATGCTGTAGTAGATGTATACGGTCCTTCAGTTAAGGAATTCATTTTACATTGGGAGTGTAGGAAAATAAAATTGAGGTTGAAGTTTCATTTTCTCAGTCTGGGTTCATGTGGGGAGTGGATGCCTTTTCCCTGCCTTTTCAGCTGAAAGAAACCTTCTATCCCAGTCTTCCCAAGACATTCATCTAGAACGGTAAGGTCTAATACAGGGGTGTGAAAACTCACCCCCCTGGGGCAAATCCAGAACTTTGAGATTCCCCAGATGCCCATGCTACCTTCCCTGGCGCACACCATTTCACCCAACAACCTATTGTGTGGTGGTTTCCTGGCTTTTGGTTTTTTCCCATTTTAAAAGGTCGAAATGTGTCTCTTGAGGCTTAGTTACTGGCGGGAAGAGCTTCAGGCTACAATATGCTGGTATTTTTCACCCCTTTTGCTTTTGGCCCTGCCTCTTTTGCCTTCAGCTCCACCAACTATGGGAATGTGGCTCCTGAGAACATCTCCAAAATTGAATTTGGCTCTCAGGCTGAAAGAGCTTCCCCACCCTGGGCTAATACATGAAGATGGTAGGGCCATTTTGTCCATCACCTATGCACTGACATGCCTTCCCCTGAAACCACAGTGACTCAGAGGAAGAATCTGTTTCAGAGTGAGAGAAGACTGTGATTTAGGGCCTAGTCAGGTTTTGAAAAGTCAGGATGCCGTAATGATAAGAAAGACATGATGAGTGGCTGAATCACCCCTGCTTGAGAAACATTCTTTTATAAGAGACCAGGCTCGGCTGATGAGGAAGGGGCGTGCACAGTGTTGTCCCCCAGGCAATGCCACTGGCTGAAGGGCTGAGAGGAAAAGCAACCAGTCAGGAGGATTTTTTGGCTCCAGGCTAAGTTTTCTCACAGGGCTGGATTAACAAGCGAGGAACTCTAGTCACCCAGCCCCAACAAAAAAGCTGGCACAAAGGCAAACGAGGTTTGTGGGTACAACATTGCTGATCCCAGACACTCTTTTGCTTGGATTACTCTTGAAACCTGAACTATTGCATGGCTTGAATACCACGCCTTGGGACCCTGTCTTGGATTAAACCCCTGGACTTTAAGACCCTGTTTCTGGCTCCTGCTTTGATTATCTAAGTTCATTTGAACTTGGGCTCATGAAGGACTCTGACCCATGGATTCTGGTGAAGTGCCTGTGTTACAGGATGCAGCCCAGAACTAGGGAAGGGAGAGAAATTCATTCAGTTTGCATTTTACCTAATTTTGTACTTTCGAACCACTACGCAAACCAAACTCAGTTAGTCTTTGAAATTCACGCTTCTCTGAATTTTGCCATGGAGTTGTCCTGTCAAATAATGCATAGAAAATTGTGTACATTAGGGAAAATAACAACCAAAAGCACATTACATTAGGAAATTGCCTGCAAAAATGTGCAGAGTAGGAAAAATGCATACAAAATGCAAGTATTAGGAGAAATGAGCACAAAAATACATTTATACATTTTCATGCAAACTTAAAAAAAAATCTTGAAGTTTAGGATGAACTGAACTTAAGACTGGAGAAATTCTCAAGACAAACTGAATTTAAGACTGGAAAAAGGAGAAATTCAGAGAAATTGAAATGGACAGATTCGTCCATCCCTAGAAAACATGGAGTATTTCTGAGTATACACAAGTCTATTGAAATAAGAACAATGAAAATGTATGACTTAAATCACCAGACTCGTAAGAAATACTGGACCCTGTATGATTCTTAGATGTGGAAAATATATTCATTTACCAGTGAATATTGAATATATGTTCATATGTACACGTTATCCTCTCCAATTATTTACTTATTCTTTACTATTTATTTACAATGTTTTCAAACTGGTCTACATCTGAAAACAATTCCTGGGTGGTGAACAGTAATAATAAAAAAGGCAAAATACAAAAGAATAAAAACATTTAAAATCAAATTATACCAATAAAACTGTGGCTGATCAGGAAAAGCTTGTTTAAATACAAATTTCCTTAGCAGATGCTGAAAACAGAGCATTATTGGTTCCTGCCTGACATCAACTGGCAGGGAATTCCACAGAGAGGGAGCCAGTATACTAAAAGCTCTATTCCAAATGGACTCCACATGGACCTTAGGATGATGCAGAACCACCAGAGTCACCCCATCCAATGACCTCAGTGATGGGGCAGGTTGAAAAGGAAGAAGGTGAGCTCTCAAGCAGATTACAGGGTCAACACAGACAGGTCTTTTCTCCTGAGGCGCTTATGATCTTAAACAGCCAGTGGAGAAAAGGAAGGAAGGTGGGAGGGAGGGAGAGTCAAGGAAAGTGAGGGTAGAATGAGGGCAAATGCAGGAATATCTACTTAAAGTTCAGTTACATCTAGGTAGGCGGATTGGTAGGATAAGCCAAAGGTCATACAGAAGAGGTGGTTTTGAGATCCCACTGGGCCAAAAGCTAGGGATAGAAAATTTAAGTTGCAATCCTAGATGCTCATCCTGGAAGAACATTCCATTGAACTCAATGGGGCTAACTTCTGAGGACTGTACATTTACAAAGTCCAATAAATACATGTTGTTCAGTCGTTCAGTCGTGTCCGACTCTTCGTGACCCCATGGACCATAGCATGCCAGGCCTTCCTGTCCTGTGCTCTCTCCTGGAGTGTGCTCAAGTTAATAAATACATACGTAGACTTTATTTCATCAGGCAAACAAATTCACCGCTATACCTACCTACAACAATGCCATTTCATGATGTAAACTTCCATGTTGTACAAATTGCCCTCATTGTGTTTTTGATATTATAAAAATAAGGCACATTAAAACCGCCCCACAAAATTAGCTGCACTGATCTATCAGAAAAAGAAGAAACCACAAAATCCACAGTTGTGCAATATGTATTCGGACCACCCAAATTGCCACAAGAGATTCTGCAAGCTTCCAAGTTCTCCAGGGCTCTTCCTCAGACTAGGCAATACAGAAAGCAGAGGAGGGGGGCGGGGGAAAGAAACAGAAAAGTACAAAAATTAGGCCAGATATTGTGGCCATGTGGTCGGTAGTTTAGACTCAGTCTCAAAATGGAGATTGCAGAATGATTGAATTAGCCTCTGGAAGGTGTTGCAGGTATAAGATATCACCTAAGGGAATTCTGGGACAAAGAAGCAATGGCTGACCCAAATTTCTCTAAAAAAATAAAGGCCAGCTGCAGATCTCTCTTGTCCTTATGGAAGCACTCAGGCTCCTGGGTGGGCAGAGAGCAGAAATAAAGAAAAACTTGACAGCCATTCTATCAGCAAAGCTGGAGATCACTTTTAGGTGGTGCATGTAAAATGTAAATTGAAGCTAAATTGTGCAGTATTACCTAGTGGTTGGACAGAACACAGAATGGGACCCTCAGAATGAAAGTCCCTTTTCAGGAGGTAGAAAATCATCTTCCTCTAGCGGCAGCAGATTCCAAGCAAAAGTCATCCAGAGACCACTGGAAAGCTTTCTATGTGTGTCCTGTACCCATACTGCTGTCTTCTCAATCCTGCCTGACCAGGTTTATTACCCTACAGCATTATGACTTTTTTGCAGCTACTCGACATTTTGGTTGCATCAGAGAGGTGGCATGGCAATGGTAGCTGTCTTGTGAAGCACCCATTCATGTCAAAGGGGTAAACATAGAACTTCCTAGTGGATTATATTCAATCCACTATCCAGAAAAATATTTAAGAAAAATGCTATTTAATACAGCCTTCCCCAACCTGATGTGTTGGGCTACAATTCCCATTGTTGTGCTGGATGAGGATGATGGGTATTGTAGTCTAACACATCCAGAGGGCACTAGGTTGAGGAAGGCTGATTTAATACATATGAGATACATTTTTGTGTTTTGTTTTAAACCATATAATAGCTTAAAATGGAAACAGGCTATTCACATTTGCAGCTAAAGCTGCAGGCCTCCGAGGCTATGGAGTAAATCTGTTTGAACTCAGTGGGACTTCCATCTGAGTAAACACGCTTAGGACGATGCTATGAAGGGGACCATATGCCAGAATTCAGAAGCCAATGCCCCTGCTTATCTTGATAAACCAGCATTCCGTATATTTTGGCTATATGCCTTTCAAAGAGTCCAGAAGCAATCACCCATGCTTATCTTGACTGACCAAGCAGACTGTCCCAATTGCACTCTAAATATAGCCACACATCTTTAAGAGTTCTTGATAGCACAGCATTCAAAATATGTCCATATGCCTTTGGTTCAGCTGCATCAAATGCCTGCTTTATAGCAACAATTATTTATACTCCTTTGGTAGATTTCTTCAGCGAGCTGAAAGGGCTTGGGGGAGAAGACATATAAATGATTGATTATTTTCAGGGCTAGATATATGGGCCTGTTTGCCTAATTCCTGTGAGGATGCTGCTGTGAGACTGAGTGCTTTCTGATGTTCATGTTACTCGGAACTCGAGGGCAACACCAGTCACTGTCATTTGTGAGATGGATGGCTGTTATTACTACTATGTGTCTACTGCTTACAGTTTCAAGAGCTGCTAATATACATGCTGCATGGCCTATTGCTTCATTGAAAAATGAACCCCCTCAAGCAGCATCACTCAAGGAGTTCTCTGTTCCCTGGAATGCTATGGAACAGCATGTGTGTACGTCTAATGGGAATTATGGATTCCATTCAGAATTCATGCACTATACTTATCACAGCTTCCATATTACAATAGGATCACATTCATTATGCTCAGAAATATTCTATCTACGAGAAGAAATATCGGCCTTGTTCATTCTGCAGTGACTTGTGGCATGGGAAAACAATTTAGGATTAAGAAAGCAAACATATGCATTTTCCTCAAATAAGGGCTTTTTTGGATTGTACTAGAGCTGAGCCAAAGATTTCTCAGGAGACATTTTTTTTCTGAGAAAAATCTGGATTCCCCACGCTTTTTTTCTCTCCCTCTTGGTCATTTTGTAGAATTTTCTCCAAATATTCTGTACCATTTTTAGTGTGTGTGTGTGTGTGTGTGTGGTGGCCTCCATTCTCCATCTCCACACAATGTCCCGGAACAACACAAGCTCAGGGTCATTGTGTAGGATGCAAAATGGTGGCCAGGCTGACTCTACAGTTCCTGCTGCTGCCACTTCCAGTGCCATCTATAAAACAAAAGAAACCCTTAGAAGTGCTGCTACTGCCACACCTGAAAAATGGTTGGAGAATTTATCCTGCTCATGGAGAACTTAAGTGCAATTGTCCTTCCCCCTCCCATTTCTCTTCCCACAAAGAGGGCAGAGAATTTTGAGGGGTCATTAATGTAATATTTAATTCATTCCATTAGAGATTTGTTTCTGTGATGCTGCCTGAAGATGGCACAAATGAAGCTTTGGTGCATGTCACATGCTCACCGTGCAGATCTTTGCTTTTTTGCTAAATTTGGAGGCCATGGGGATTTCAGATTCTGAAAAACTCCCTTACTGATAAGACTCCTCATGGCCAATTTAGCATCTCTGCAATCTTTGAGAACGCTAAATAGTTCCCAGTTTCAACCATGGCCTAGTGAGGGCTAACCAACCATAGAGGTCAAAGCTTTCACTATGCCCCACTCAGTAAATCTGCCTCCTAGCCCTGCAACCTCCCCAGTTCCCAGGAAACAAGTCTTCCTTGGTCCTCGTCACAACATGGACTTCCAGCTCTCGCTCCTCCCTGCCTATCACTGAGTGGTTTGGACTCATTGCTTGTCCCTGATGTCCTGCCCCACCCAATTCTGGAATGGTGTAATAGTCATCAGGGGGGAATAACATCAGGAGCAAGCTCAGTGGCGTCTTCACCTTTGCACAAACTCACAGGGCCAAAACAGCCATTACTTTAAGTCCATACCTAGCAGCTATATCATTTTTCATTTTTACTCTAGACTATGCACAGAGGGGGTCCAATCTGAATCTTAACTCCCTCCCCACACACACACACACACACGTACGCTAAGGTCCTGAGCCAATGTAGTGTAGCGGTTAGAGTATTGCAGTAGGAGTCAAGAGACTCAAGTTCTAGTCCTCACTCAGCCATGACTCAGCCTAACCTACCTCACAAGGTTGTTGTGAGGATAAAACAGAGAGGAGGAAGTTCATGTACACCACCTTGAGCTCCTTGGAGGAAAGGTGAGATATAAATGAAATAATAAAATAATAAATCAGGCCCCAGGCACCTACTCTAGAGTAGGTATGTACGGACTGTGTAAAATCTGCTCCGTCTGTGTTTCACAGATTGTCAGGTGCCTTTTGTTCCATCATCTGCCCACAGATGGATGTGAATAATTTTTTTCATTATGCAGAAAAATACGCAAATAATTACGTAAGTATTTACATAACTTACCTTAGTACGTAACATTTAGCGTATTGTCCTCCATTCCACTCAAATGTTTCCTCAGGAAACCTACGTATTTTCCTACGAATTTATATGCGTAAATTTCAGGAAATTAAAAAATCATCCGAAAGTCCATGGACACCAGGCAGCCTGAGGGGGTTGCTCTGCAGCAGATTCCTCAGCTCGGATTCTTAGAGAACTGAGCTCATTTTAGTCCATCTCGAATTTCTCCGGCATCCCTACTCTAGAGTAAAATTAAAGATGTAGCTGCTAGATATGAATTTAAAATAATGCCCTGTTTGGGGCATCTGATGGAGACAAAGGGTGTCTGAAAAGCTCCAAGAAGGCAGCCTTTGCAGAGACATGTAGGCCTCATGAATCTGTGGAGATGGTGAGGATGGCAGGGAGTGCCTGATCCATGTCAGGATGCAAAAGAAGTGGAGGCTCAAAAGGCCTTGATTGCAGTAGAGCTTAGAAACTTCCAAGCCAATGGTCTGATCTGCAATTTATTTGGGAGATTCAGATTATGAATAGGACGGGGGAGTTTCCCTATCCTTCGTTCCTACTCCAAGTCAAGAAATCACAAGCTTTCCTCAATATAATTCACTGCAGTAGCTAATGCCATTAAATGAATTTCATAAAAGCGATAAACTAAAATAATAATTGTAAAGAAGAAAATTGACAAATTGATATAATTTTTGGTCTTCCCTTTAAACATAGATGATGATTAGCTACCCGTTTACAATTCTCATGGCAAAGTCTTTTTTAATATAATGAAGATGGAGAATTTTGCCTGGTTTTTTCTAGTTATCTGTTTGTCTTGTCACTTATGAATCTGAATCCTAGAGAAGACATGAAATGGAGAGAAAGTGCTTGCTCAATTGATTGAGCAGCATTCTTAATTATTCCTAATTCTATCAAGATTCTTTTCTTCCTGAGACACTAGCACTAGAAAAGAAGAAAGAGGCAGCAAATATTTCAGGCATTAGTATACCCTCTTTCCTGGCCAGACACCCTTTTAATGGGCAGCACTGGCAGTAGACAGATTGACAATACTAGGGGTGTATGGATTCCCCACCATCTGTTCCGGTGGGGAATCCACGGGAGGGGGGGAGGCGATCCGTTCCTCCCCCCCCTGGAATCCTTGTGGAGTGGCTCCGTGAGGATGCTGCAGAGCCGAGGGCCACCCCGTTCTGCCATCCACCTGCCCCGGATTACCCCCCCCCGTTTTTTCCGGCTCCAGAACTTACGTAAATACTTTCATAATTCCTGCCAAAAAATCCTTTCCACGCGCCCTCGGTCTCCGTAAGAGTAAAGCCCTTCGCAGGGATTCCCTGTGTAACTTTCGGTCACCTGACCTCACCTGACCTGCCCTCACCAGAGCTGTCCTGACCTCACCTCATCTCACCTGACAATAAATAGAAAAGATGGAGGATTTCTGTGGATGACTCAGCCCCAGCGAAAGAAAGCCTCCGGAAAATTCCTCATAAAAAGGCTAAAACCGCTTGTGGTCTTTCTTCCTCCATTTCTGATTTATGTTTTTATTTTCGTAATTATTTTCAAAAAATCCGCCCTTTGGCGGAGAAAAAAAAAAAAGGTCCAGGTGAGCTCCAGTCTGGGTCGACCTGGCCAGCCCGTTCCGAGGAAGATTCCGCGGACCGGATTTGTCAGAATTCGAGCCCATTTAAAATCCGGGCAGAATTCTCTGACATCCCTAGATAATACTAAATCTAACTGCGAGCAGAGGAGGTTAAAGGCACTCCTGGTCCATATCTGCTCAGCATAAGGATGCAGGAGTCACTGCTCCTGCTCTAGGCTGCTCTTCCTGTTTGGGATAATATATGAGAAAACAATAAAATGTACTTTTTCATTATATTTTCTTAAAGAAAACAGTTACAAATCATAGTCAGGCAACACCATGGCTAGAACTGGGAAGCCTCAGCTCCCTGTGTTGGTGCCCCATGTTGTGAACCACCAAAACTGCAGTGTGGAGCATCTACCTGGCAGTCAAATGCTCTTAGACTCTGGACTGATTTAGCCCATCCAGGCTGGCCATTGGGCCCTGCTCCTGGGCAAGAAGACTTTTTAAGACTTTATAGAAGAGTTATACTTTATTCCTTTAGAATTTTCTGTATGCTGCCCAGAGAACATATTTTTTTCAGCCATATACAGTCAGGGCCAGAAATATTGGAACAAGGATAACTGTTTTGGCAGTTGGCCTCTGTACACCACCACATTGAAGTTGAAAGGAAACACACCCAGATGGGAGCGAAGTCGGGACTTGCAGCTGTAATTGAACGGGCTAGACAAAAGAGGGGCTCTAACCATTCAGGAAGGACAGCCAGTGGCATACACACACACACACACACTTTTGGTGGCTCATAAGTAATGGAACAAACCAACATCATTTCAACCTTAAGGATTGCCTTTAATACCTGGATGAAAATCATTTACAGTCAATGACTGCCTGAAGTCTGGAACCCATGGACATGACCAAATGCTGAGTTTCCTCCCTCGAGATGCTTTGCCAGGCTTTTACTGCAGCTGCCTTCAGCTGCTGCTTGTTTGTGGGTCTTTCTGCTTTCAGTCTTGTCATCAGTAAGTGAGAAGCATGCTCTATTGGGTGGAGATCAGGTGACTGACTTGGCCTTTGAAGAACATCCCACTTCTTTGCCTGGAGAAACTCTTGGGTAGCTTTTGCTGTATGTTTTGAGTCATTATCCATCTGCAATATGAAGTGGTTTCCTATCAGTTTGGGAACATTCAGCTGAATCTGAGCAGAAAGTATAGCCCTCTACACTTCAGAATTCATCCTGCTGCTTTTATCAGCAGTCAGGTCATCAATAAACACCAGTGACCCAGTTCCATTGGCAGCCATACATGCCCATGCCATAACACTGCCTCCACCATGTCTGACAGATGATGTGGTATGCTTTGGATCATGAGCTGTTCCTTTCCTTCTCCATACTTTTCTCTTCCCATCATTCTGGTACAAGTTAATCTTGGTCTCATCAGTCCAAGGAATCTTATTCCAGAACTGGGCAGGCTTTCTTAGGTGTTTGCTGTAGGGATGGCGGAGAATTCCGCCACGGATCTCAGTGAGGCCGAATGCCAGTGCATTCAGCCCCCTGAAATCTGTGGCAGAACGGAGCCCCCCTGCCCCCCCCATGAAAGGCGTGCGAAATGGCGCACCTACCTGGTGCTATTCACACTGCTTTGCGAATGGCAGCCGCATCTGCGGCCGCCATTCAGTTCACAATTTTTCCCGTGATAGGGAAATAGCCATTGGGATAGCTAAAATAGCCATTGGGACAGGGATAGCCATTGGCGTCCCTGCAGAGGCCATGATAGGCTACGTAAATGTTTATGTAGTCTATCACGGCAAAAAAGGGGACGCAAATGGCGGCAGCTATGGCGGCCGCCATTTGCGTTCCTGCGCAGCCCAGTAGCAGCCGGATGTCACTGCGGGCGGCCCTGGCTGGCAGCTCCATGGAGTCGCTGTGGAGCGGAGCCGGCCGGCAAGGATTTCGGGGGGAACAGAGCGCCTCCCCCCCACCGCGGATGTCACAAAACAAAACAGGTAAGTCGTTTTGTACATCCCTAGTTTGCTGGCAAAGGCTAATCTGGCCTGTCTGTTCTTGAGCGTTACCAGTGGTTTGCACCTTGTTGTGAAGCCTCTGTATTTATATTCATAAAGCCGTCTCTTGACTGTAGATGTTGACAATGACATGCGTACCTCCTCAAGAGCGTTCTTGACCTGGCTAGATGTTGTGAAAGGGTTTCTCTTCACCATGAGCAGAATTCTGCGGTCATCCCCTTTAATTGTCTTCTGTGGTCTTCCAGGCCTTTTGCTGTTGCTGAGCTTGCCAGTTAAGTCCTTCTTTTTCAGGATGTTCCCAACTGTTGTGTTGGCCACTCCCACTGTTTTTGCTATCTCTCTGATGGGTTTATGTTGTTTCCTCAGCCTAATGATGGCCTCCTTCACTCGCATGGACACCTCTTTGGACCTCATGTGGGGAGTTCCAATGAACAGCTACCAAATGCAAGTGCACTCAGAACCACCTCCAGGCCTTTCATCTGTTTGATTGGTCATGGGGTCCCCAGGAAACAGGCCACACCCACCTGGCCATGCAGCTTCTTGTCAGCCATTCATTCCATTACTTACGAGCTACCAACGATGGGTGTGTGTGTATGCCACTGGCTGTCCTTCCTGAATGGTTAGTGCCCCACTTTTGTCACACCCCTTGAATTACAGCTGAAAGTCCTGACTTCGCTCCCATTTGGGTGTGTTTCCTTTCAACTTCAATGTGGTGGTGTACAGAGGCCAACTGCCAAAACAGTTATCCTTGTTCCAATATTTCTGGCCCTGACTCTGTGTGTGTGTGTGTGTGTATGTATGTGTATGTGTATATATATATATGCATATATTAACTAGTGCTGTGTTGAAATGTCTTCATCATTTTTTTGACCATTCTCATTCAATTTGACAGAAAATAAATAGGTTTTGAAAAGAAATCCAAAGGAGAAGAAATGTCAGAGAAATTCTCACGGGCTGGGTTTGGGGCTCTTGTGCTTCCCTTACTTGTAAGGTGGCTGAGGAGTGTGTGTGAGCATCCGGTCTTTCATTGTATAGTCACCTCTCTAACAGCCTGCAGCCTCTTCAGCTTCCTGCACTTCAGTTGACGCCCGGGAGGAGACATCATGAGGTAAATCCTCCCACAGGGCTTTGTTTCAGATCAGAAAGCACAGGAGCCTGGGAGACTGCAGAGCAATGGGGAGATGCCTAACAGAAAGAAAACACAGAGAGGGATTTGGGCACAGCACAGGCTCCACCTCCTCCCTGGAGCTGGACACAACACTGCCCCCCTCACACCTGCTGCAGGGCTTTCAGGGAAGGAGCAGCAGTATCAGCCCTTGCATCAGAGACAAGCTGTGTCCACAGTCCCCCTCCGAAATTCAGCATTTGGAAGATTCTGAGGAAGGTGCAGAATCCTGAAAAATGACAACTAGAGCTGAGCCAAATTTTCTCAGAAGACATTTTTCGCAGAAAAGTCCCGAGATTTCTCTTTTTCTTCCTCCCCCAGAAATAAAATGCCACTTTGCAGAATTCTCTCCAAAATGTCTTCACCATTATTTTTCAGGGGGTCACAGAATGATGGGGTATTGTAGATGATGCAAAGTGGGGGCCAGACTGTCAGCACAGTTGATGCTGCTGCCACTTGCGGTGGTAGCGCAAAACACTCACACACACCCCTTAGGAAACAGAAGCTGTGCTACAATTAGGGGTGTAAGAACTCACCCTAGTTCGGTTTCTCCGGGCACTCGCCGAAGCAGCGCCCCTGCTCTCATCCCCCCGAACCTGTGCTTGGGCCACCCACATGTTCGGTGAGTTCCCCAGTACTCACCGCGATCGCGTTCAGTGAGAGCCACCATTTTCGCTCCTTTGATGTCTGCGTAAAACAGGAAGTTAAAAAATGTGCATTTTGGAGCTGGGAAAGCTAAATAAGCGCAATATTAGAGGTATAATCCCTCTAATATTGCGCTTATATAGCTTTCCCAGCACCAAAATGCACATATTTGAATATGCGCATTTTTTAACTTCCTGTTTTACGCAGACATCAAACGTGCGAAAACAGCGGCGCTCACTGAACGGGATCGCAGTGAGTACTGGGGAACGCGAGCAGGCACAAGTGGGGGCGAACACGGACAGCGTCTCGGTGGGCGCAGTTCGGGTGTCATGGGCGGGGGTTGCTTGATGAATTCCCAAACCAAGTCGGGCGCCCACAACATCCCTAGCTACAGACCTTGCCAACAGCGAACTCTACCTGTGAGAAATTGTTTGAGAATTTCTCCTTCCCCCGGAGAAATTTGGTGAAATTGTTTCCCCAGTTTCTCTGCCCACAAATAAGGTGGAGAATTTTGAGAGGCCATTGGCCCACAGCTCTAATATTAACAAAATACTTCCTAGTTAGGGTGGGGCTTTGCGCCTTTGCCTGGTCTACAGCAGAAGTTTTTCAGTTGTGGTCCATGAACCACTGGTGGCATTCGGGCCTGTGTTTGATTTCTTCTTTTTAATGATAATATAGACTGAGGGTGTTTTGACCAGGGCCAGATTATTGAACAGGCTAAAAAGGGCCTGGTCTAGCGCCCATGATTTTCATAATATAGCACTGATGCAGTCTACTAATTGTTCCCTAAAAACGTACCAATTAAAGAGGCCCTTCTCAGTGGTTTCACCTAATGGCTGTGGACTGTCATAATACAGCGCAAATGTTTGACGATGATGCTAGTACTGAAGAAAAAAAAAGTTATTAAAATTTAAGATATTATATGCACATTGATTGATAGCACCAAGAAAACGTTTATTAAATGGTTCACCAAGACCTTCAGCAATTTTCAAATGGACCATGAAAAAATAAGTTTGAGAACCACTTCTTACAACGCACGTTCCAATTTGCTCTTCAGCTCTGACTTACCTGGCAGAGTTCCTAGTTCCACTCTTGCAGCTGCCTATGGCTCAGTGCTGACAACATAAACTTTGAAAGATAAACATATACACTCATATTTAAATTAAACAAGTGCTGTAAACAGAATATCCTGCTGTTAGCTCGTCCTGTCAGCAGTGCAAATGCCCTATAAGACTTAATAGCCACCCTCTAATGTTTCTCATTAAAAGAGACATGCTACTGTCCCCTTCGTTAAGGCCCTTCAGGGGCAAAAAAAAAGCAGCATTCCACCATGTAAAACCTTAATAAAATTGAAATAGTTTCATCAATCTTTTTGAAATTAACAGGTGCCAGAAAATAGTGTTGGATTTACATACCTTGACAATTTCAGGAAGATTGGTAAATACTGAGGGAGAAATAACAGTTTAAAGAGAAAAAGCAAAAAAACGAACAAGCCCACCTCTCTCTTGGTCAAGAGTGACGTTGACAATTGATAGCGGTGACTTTTTTTCACTGAAGATTTGTGAAAAAGCCAAAGGGTTTTTCAGTCTAAAACATTGAGTTCTGATTCCTCATGTATTGGGGTGGATGGCATAGTATTTTTTTTTATTTACAGTTTTTTAATAAGCTTTTTAACAAGTAATAAGAGTCAGTGGGACTCATAACTCCATGCAGATGAAGAAGCCTTCCTAGCACCTATTAGCTCCTGATTTAGAATGTTGAGGGGAAGGGGGGGAAACCTGCAGCCTTTGTAGACCTTGTTTTCGTTGCAGTGACCATTTTGTTTTCCCCATCATGCCATGACTTCTGGTGTTTGGGGGGAAAACAAAATGGCCATCACCATAAAAAAATATGGCTGCCAGGGATATTTGCTAGTAAAATAGTGTGTATGTACTGAGAAAGCAAAGGACCACAAAGTTAGACCGGAATATTTTAAAGTAAGTAAATGTTTTAAAGAAATGCTGGTATAGATAGTTTATTGTGTGTTTGTGTCTGCTTCTTCGTGCCTGTATAGTTCTATGTATTGCAAGTGATTTTACTTCTGGATTAAGTTTTGTTTCATTCTTTCCTTTCCACAAATTCTATTGAAATGAATTCTCTTTTAGCTTTGCATAGATGTGTTACTGAATATCAGGCACAGAGGTTTAAAAGTCTAATGCTGTAATTTGGGGAGAGGGAATCATAGATTATTAACAGTGCACTACTATGCAGGTCTCAGAATTTCTATTTCACTCCCATTTAAGTGAATATAGGATTGCAGCCTTAATCCCCAGCTGAGAAACATGTTGGTTTAGGAAAAAACATGGGAAGGAGAGGACAACATTTATTTTTCTCTTGAAAAGGTCCAATGCCCCTCTTTGTTCAGAGCCAGTATACCTGAGCCTTTGGACACAAGGCATTTATTCTGCACTCACAATTCTCCACTCAGGGTAGTTTGCCAGTGCTTTACAGAACATCCTCCTCCTCCAGGGATTCTCCTGTGCTTTTCAACCATTATAGCATTTTTTTTTTCCTAACAAGGAAAGTCTGGTATTTCTGTGAATGGTGGCATGAAACCCCAGGGTATTTGTGCAATTCTGCTATGCCACAGCGCCACCTAGTGTTTGTGTAATGGAACATATAGAAAGGCAGAGAAGAAACCCCCTGGAAAAAAAACATGTGTAAAGGATCTTAATCCCACAAAGAATCCGGAAGCAGAAGTCTCGGTACAGTGGCAGGTTAAAAGCCGCATGTAGAAAAACCCTCTGACTGCAAGAGTGAGGAAGGAAAAGATGGGGAGTGGGGGGTGTACAGAAAAAAAGGGAGAGGAATATTTTCTTTCTGACAATTTCTCACAAAGATCCAAAGGTGTGCTGTTTAAAAGTAGCAACAGAGGTTTAAAAGGTATCTCATGTCTTTCTTTTGTGGGGTGGGAGAGAGGGGGAGGGTGGAGCCATAGATTCAGGTTGCAATCCATATATACACACTTACCTGAGAATATGCTCTGTCTAAAACAGTGGGACTTATTTCTGAATAGATAAGTATGGGATTGCACTATTTAATCCCCAGCCATGAAATGTGTTGGTTTAAAGTTGTGTGTGCGTGTGTGTGTGTGTGTGTGTGGTGGGGGAGTATTGAGAAATATACTGCGGGTGGAACTGAAACTACTTTTTCTTTCAACACCCCCCCACTAAAAGAGAGAGAGACGCACATGATAGGTCAATCTATGGGGGTGGGTGGTGGTGGCGGCACTTAATGCCAAAATTTGATATTTATTCAGGGGCTGGGGAAAAGCTAAGAGAAATATCTAAATTTAAGGTGGTGGACTGGATATGAACTACCTCTCCATTTTTTTTAATGGGAGAAGGAGGAGAGGGAGAAAAAAAATATTTATATGGGAGGGCAGTGACATTCAATTTGCTCCATGTTCAGAGGCAATGTACTCCTAATTGTAAAAGAGAATGGGATAGAGGAAGTGTGTGTGTGTATGTGTGTGTGTGTGTGTGAGAGAGAGAGAGAGAGAGATTTAAAAAGTGAGAATTAGCAATGACCCAAACATTTGTTACTGAAATACAGCCTGGTGACGGTGGTGGTGATTTCATTTTACAAGGCACCTTGAAAAACCTGATCACTCCTTCTTCTAGGAGGGGCAGAGAGAAATAGCAGTCATTTGGGATGCTACTTACTTCCCAGACTCCACAAAGGTTTCTACCCATGCAAAGCATTTAATTTTTACATAAGTTTTATATCTTTGTTTTTCTATTGAATACAAATATTCAGTGGGGGTTGGACGTGATGGTCTTATAGGCCCCTTCCAACCCCACTATTCTATGATTATATATATGTGCCAGATTAACAGAGCCATCCCCTGTGCATGTTTTCACCTGTGTAATGCCCCAACTTCTTTCCCATAGGGCACCCATGTGACTTTATGTCCCCATCTATTTTATACTTATGTGGATAGAGTTTGAGGATGCCGCCACAGGACTAGGTGTGTCCATGTGTGGAGCAAAGGCAGCACAGACACCTGAGTTGAAAAAGTGAGCAGCTCATCATGCACTAAAGTGATCCAATCCTCTCTCATGAAGTGTGGTAGAATTTAAATGTCTGGTGCAAGTCTGGATTGCTTGGCCATAACAGCTAAATGGAACCTCCTTATTCGGAGGCAATATATCTAAAATACCAGATTATGTGAGACAGCAGTGGCTAATTTATGATGTGTTAAGCACTAGGTACCTTGGGGAGAAATTTCCTTTTCAAAAACCAGGGAAATTAAAGGATACCACCGCCACCGCCACCAATTAAAGACCACAGTTAAGGCTATCTCCTGTTGGCTCAAACTCCAAAACGCCAGGAAATTGGAGGCTAAGGGTGATGCCTTAACTGATGTGCTCTGTGATCAGTGATGATGTTGCACAATGTCGCAAATTATACTTGCTTACAACTTACCCTCCATGCGCCCACACTTTTTGAAATATTACTATGATTCCAAAGCCTGTCAGAAAGAATGGAAAACCAAAGTATATAATTAGTCTGTTCTCCAAGATTTTAAAAGGACACATATATACAAAAGACACATCTCTTGAATTATGTAGCCAGCACCTGAAATAAGAATATCATCAATAGTCCATACCAACTTGGGTGTAGTTTTTCCATCCATGTTAGTTTACCAGAATTTGGGGAGGGAGGGGTTCATCCAGGTCTACAATATTGTTCCCATTCCCACAGCCTATGAAGGCCTATTATGTAAGGAAGCCTCAAGAGGGGCACTGCTGGGTGTGGTGTGCTCCCTTTAGCACTGGTATGAGCTCCTACAAATCAAGAAAGTGTGATTTCAAGGCCTACAACACCACAGCTGTAAACAGCCTACTATTAAATACTGTTTACCTACAATGTATTAATTCCCCAACAGTTTGATAGCTTGTGAATTTATGACAGTTTACCATGAAATTAGTCATGGATATCATCACAAATTTTCTCCCTCATGAACAACGTATGAACAATTTATCATCGCTGTATGAATTCACACTTAAGAGGTTCATTACATAGATTATGTGTCATTGTTTTTTGCTCACAATTAATGAGCACAGTATGACTGTTAATTACTAGAGCTACTTATACAAATGGAATGTCTTTTTTCAGGGGATATGGAAGAACCCATTTTAAAATGTGTTATTTGTAAATTTAGAGAAGGAAAAACTCGGTTGGTCTCAGAAATTTTGTGAATAGGTTTCAATAAAAAGAGAATTTGCTCTTGAAATTTGCTCTTGAAAGTAAAATGTAAAAATGTGCAAATATTAGATAGGACTTAAAAAAGGACACATGGGAGAAGATTTTTTAAAGGAGTTCTTCCTGAAAGCAATTCCTGAAAGCAAGAACATTGCTTGGTATTTAAAAGACCCAAGGTACAGACACAGATTTTCATATATTACTGGAATGCATTTAAGAAGGCCAGCCAAGCAAATTAATTTCCCTTCAAAATCACTCCAAATAAATCAAATCCTTCCATTCATTTGCATCCCACCCTCAAATCACACAAAATCAATTGAGTTCCAATTCAATTAATTTGTTCCTAATTAAGTTGCACATAGGTGGATCTGGTTCAAAATAAATGTTTCCTATCAATTAATAATGATTAAAAACCATCATTTTCCCCTTCCAAATCAACTTCAAAATAAACAAGGTACATGATTCCATTCAGGGTGGGCTGGAGTTTCATACTACAGGAGGGGGTATCCAGGCCAGTGGGTGGTGGTCTTGCTTGATTTTTCTTTCTCCTCCTCTTCCTCATAATTGGCTCAACGAGATAGCAACTGGCTCCGCTGCCACACTACACAACCTGAAACTTTGCATTTGTGGTTCCTTCTGTGCTCAGTGCTGTTTGAAGAATATTTGCCACAACCAGCTAACTTCTGGTGCATGGAGGTAAAGATGGGGAGGGAATGGGTTTCTCCCATCTCTGCATGCTCAGTTAAGTTATTCAGCTATAAAAGTAGACCCCACCCCCTTTCTTACCCAAATGGCTAGTTTGGCCCTTAGCTTTCTTGGACAGGCAAGGGCAGGGGGTGGACTGATGCACCACTTATGAATCACAAAAAAGGAAGAAATGCATTACAAAAAAGAAGACAAAAGCGGGCACACATTTGCATAACAATTGCACATGCTAATGTATATGTACAGATAAAAAATTAGAAATAATAATAATTATTATTTAAATAGAAGTACAGTACTTCTCACCATAGTATGGAAACACGTGACATGGTGACCTGTGTACCTGCCTTTTCAGTCTGTTGTCCAGGTGCTATGATTCTTTATCTTTAAATTGCAAGTGGGCAGAATAGCCCTTCAGACAGAGAACGCCTTCAAACAGAGGTCTGTCCTCTATAAAAGAGGACACATGGCCACCCTGGATCATGGACAGCATCACAAAGACCCAGGGCACAATCCAGAAGACCTGGGGCATGGGATCCTAGGCTGACACATAACAGTGCCCATGCATAAAATCCCCTACAATGGCTTTTGGAGAGTGCTGCAAACTTCACAAGAATAAACTGCAATTAAATGATCACACCAGAGCAGGCCTGCACAACTTGCAACCCATCTAGCCAAACAAAGCCCATGAGTTTGTGAGTTGCTTGAACCCCTGATTTTTTCAATCCCTAGAGGCAGCAAAAGCAGGATTATCCAATCCCTGGTGGGCTGCATTCAACTTGGTGAGTCACTCACTGGTTGGACTGACCTGCTCCAGACACATGGGTGCAACTGATGCAAGAAGGGTGTTGTATGAGCAGACCACCTAGTGCAGCCTTCTCCAGGCCCTTCTAATGTTTTAGACTACAATTCTCAGGATTCCTGACTATTGGCCATGCTGGCTGGGGCTCATAGGAGTTGAAGTCCAAAACATCTGGAGGGCTCCAGGTTGGGGAAGGCTGGCCTAGCCAATTGACACCTTCAGCATACATAACTAGTATATGAACCAGTGTAATTCTCTATCTTTATAGGTCCTTGGGGAGTAGAACCAGTGAGTTCACTAGAGATTTAAGAAGAACCACATGTTCAAAAAACGAGGAGGAGGAGCTCACCCTACATGCTGCCCCTGGATCATTCTTATTTCCACCTTTTCCTTTCCTCATTACTCCACCCCCACCACCCAGCTGGGCTAGTGTTTAAAACAAGGATTATTTCGACAAGCACCCTATACTACTCATTGAGGGTTTTGGAATAATTAATAGACTATTGTTTATGCACACCATGAAGCTTGGGATGAAAAAGTAATCAAGCTTCATTTTTTATCTCTTCCTCTACATATTCCACTGATACCCTCCACTGGTATCAATGCCATGCGCTCTGGTGCAGTCAGCAGAACTGATTAACAGCACCAGCTGAAGGTCTGATCTCTTGCACGTGAAAAGATAGCAAACGAAAATGCATATTCATTCTGCGAATGACGTGTCACACAGACTGTTTCACATCCGTACAGACTGCTCCTTTAGGAGACAGTGTTCCATTTCCTGAAGGTGCCGCGAAAGGTAATTGTGCTTCTGGAGAGCTGGTATTCATTGGATCATCAAAGAGTAGGTGGTGGCATGCTTGAGACTCTTGTTGAGTCTGGCAGTCTAGGGATATTGCAGGAGCCAGTTTGGGCATGTCATGTAAAGTAATGGCCTGATTTGATCATATCCTGGTTTAATAAGCCAAGAGATGGATAAGCCTTTTGCCCCCACACAGCCCCTTCTCTCCTTCCTTTGTGGTGCACCTGAATACAGTGCAGAGATCTACAATTAACCTTAATTTTCCATTTCATCCTAACTGGGAAACTATGGTTACCAGCTTTGGAAAAAGCCAGGAACGTAAACCTTGATTTGATGTTGGTTTATAATCCTGGCTTGTTCCAAAGCTGGTAACCAAAATTTCCCAGTGAAATTGGGTCACATACTATATGGATTAAATTGGAAACTATGGTTAACTGGAGACCTCAGCATTGCATTCAGGTGTGCCAAGAGGGGCTGAAGGAAGGGGCTGTGTGTGGGCATAAGACTTTTTTTTTTTTACCCTGCCGTGATAGGCTACGTAAATACTTATGTAGCCTATCACGGCCTCCGCAGGGACACAAAAGGCGTCCCTGCGTTAGCCGTGATAGGCTATGTATGTATTTACGTAGCCTATCACGGCATGAAAGAGGAAGCGGTGCAGGTCAGTGCAGATGGGAGTAGGTAAGTGCTCCCTTTCACGCTATTTTCGTGGGGTGGGGGCTTCGTGCTGCCCGACTTTCGTGGGTTGGGGGAGGCGGGGGCTTCGTTCCGCGATGGATTTCGGGGGGCCGAATGCACTTGCATTCGGCCTCACTGAGATCCATCGCGGAATTCTCTGACATCCCTATGAGATTTCACCCTCTGAAAGGAACTGTCATACATCCCTAGGGGCTGAGTAGTTCCTAAACCTATGCATAAGAATAGCTAGATCAGACCAAGGGTCCATCTACGCCAGCATTCTGATAGTGGCCAATTAGAACTGTTTGGAGAATGCATAACCAGAGCATTCCTCTGATGCATGCCATAGGCATCTGGTAATCAAGGGTGACAGTACGTGACCCAAATCCCAAGAAAACTCTTCTTTTTCTTTTTTACTAAAAGGTGGTGATGAGTCACTTCATATATGTTACAACCAAATGAAGCCATATAAATTAATTTAAACAATATTTTAAAAAAGCTTTAAGTTACAGGAAATTGTATAACACGTATTTCATATTCAGTCATCAGAAAATAGGGATGAGTGAACTCACCCCCGTCCGGCTTTTCCAGACTACTGCCCAGCCCTTGCCCCCACTCGCTGGTCCCCGGACTGCGCTTGAGCCCCTCTCACTCTTGGCGAGCAGCCCGCACTCACCCCAGCAGCTTCGCCACGCTCCATGGTTGCCATCTCTAAAAAAAGAAAGAAAATGGCAATAGCAAAAATGTGCATTTTTGCAAATGTGCATATTCTCATATGTGAAATGTTCATTTTTGCAAAGGCACACATTGGTGTGCGTGCAAAAATGTGCATTCTTTGTAAAATGCACATTTTTGCACATACGTGAAAATGCACATTCGCAAAATGTGCATATTCACACTTGCGCAAGTTGGCGCATTGTTGCGATTGCCATTTCATTTCTCAGAAAATGGCGACCGCAAAGCTCAACAAGGCTGTCGGAGTGAGTGCAGGCCATTCGCCAAGCACGGGCAGGGGCGAGCAGGGACAGGGGCTCGGCTAGTGGAGCTTGAGGGTAAGAATGTACGAAAGTCACTTACCTTTCTGCGGATTATGTTGATGGTGGGGGGGGAGGCATTCCGTCCCTCCCCCTGGAATCCTCGATGGGGGGGAGGCGATCCGTTCCTCCCCTCCGGAATCCTCCACGGCCGGCTGTGCTCCGCGGCAGCTCCGCGGAGCAGCCAGCCAGGCCTAGCCCAGGCCAGAACCATCCGCAGCCGGATTTCCGGCCGCGGAGGGCTCTGGGAAAGAAAAAACAAAACCCGCGTACGTAAATGGCGGCGGCTCCAGCCGCTGCCATTTGCGTTCCTTATTTTTGGCCGTCTTAATCTATGTAAATATTTATGTAGACTATGACGGCGAAAATAAAGGGGAACACAAATAGCGTAGCGGGCGCTATTTGCGTCCCTTTTTGATTCACTGTTTTAGCCTACGTGAATATTTAAGGTTTATTTATTATAATATAATAAATATATTATATTTTATAATATAATAATAACCTTATTAAGGTTTATTTATTTATTAGATTTATTAGCTGCCCATCTGGCTGGCTATCTGGCCACTCTAACTGGCCATGGTTAGAACACCCCCCCCCACACACACACACACCGATTCCCATTTAACAGGACAGAACCCTTATTTTACTTTTGTCTTGTCTAAGAGGAGCCACAATTGTAGCTCCTATAATATTGTCTAGCTTGGCTATTAACCCAGCAGCAGCCCAGTCCTATGCATTAACACTAGAGGCTCTGTTCTCTGTTTTCAGAAGTACAAAAAATGGGCACCTGGCCAATCGGCAGCCATTCCCTGTTCCAGGATGGGCTGGATTCCCCCCCACACACACACACACACTGCACACATGCACACATGCACACATGCACTCAACACTCTTCCATGATCTGTGCTATCCAGTAACCCAGGCACCTGTGTGTTGCTGAATTATCATTCAAAGCTATAGGGACAGGCCCAGAGTGAACTTGCTGTGTGCCCTTGCGTTAGAGTACTGGTGATGGTGGTCACAGAGCCAGAAACTTCCCTGTTTGTTTGTTTGTATTATTTAATTTGTTTTAGAGAACAATCCTATGCTCTCAGATGGGGCATTCAAGTATGGGAGGATCTGATCTACCGTAAGCCCTGCTGAGGTCTTGGAGACAGAGTGGAAGGGAGCAGGGAAGACAACCCCCTCCCTTTGCAAGCAATGGGAGGGAATTCATTTAGAGTAGCACCAGAGCTGGTCTAAATGTTCCCCCATGGTCGGGATGTGGTTGGATCTGGAAGGATCCAGAGCCACTGCCTCTCTTCCTACTGGCACATCCCCAACAACCTCTTCCCCCTGCCCCCTTCCTCAAGGTTGCAGTTCTGGCCTCAGGAGAAAGCCGCTGTGGAGGTGGCTGTGGTGGCTGTGAGACAGGATAGGAATCCATGGTTGGATTTCCCTTTCTGAGCATGGAACACTTGCCCTTGGAGGAAAAAAATCTGCCATATTCTATGGTCCAAAGGATGTCTTTCCCAGCACCATAGGATTGCTCTTTCAATTTAACTTAATGCACAATTTTTGCCTTTACATTGGTGGTCTAATGAATGGGAAGTTGGGGGTGAGGATGGGGAGGCTGCCCCTAAGATTGTGGTTTAGCACAGTGTGCACTGTGAAATAAGCCTGCAGTGTCCCAATCGTCTCGTTCCATGTGCCAGGGTGGTGTTTTCTCTTTTGTTTTTTTTAAATTAAACTGGGGTTCAAATGATTCTCCAACCCATAGCATGAAGCGGTACAGGCCAAGAAATTATCTATTACTTGCTTTTACAGTATGTACAAACCGGCCCCGAGAGAAGAGCTAATGTCTTCCTTAGGGATGTATGGATTTTGTAAAACCTCTTCTGTCTGCAATTCGTGGATTGTCAGATATTTTTCATTCCATTGTCCGCTCATTGACAGAAACAGATTTTTCCCAATTCCCTGAATTTGTGCAAATTCACATTTGCGCAAATTTACACTTGCAAAAATTCATAAATCCCCCCAAAATGTGAAAATCCCCCAAATGTACATTTTTGTGCTTTAGCCTATGGGGGAAATGCACATTTTTGGCCAGTGTTCTTTTTATTTTACATATTTTTCAATGACTAAATTTGTGTAAAATTCTGGAAAGTAAAAAAAAAAAACAGTTTGCATGTCCACGAAATCTCTGACAATTTCACTGTGGATTTCTCAACATTCCTAGTCTTTCTTAGCAACTTTCTGTGGCCCACACTTTGAGATCCACTGAAATATGCAAATCATCTCTCTCTCTCTCTCTCTCTCTCTCTCTCTCTCTCTCTCTCTCAAAATGAATACTAGAGGGTCAGCAATAGATCTGTTTCTTAAGAAATAATCTCAGAACCATTTACTGCACAGTCCCCTGTGGTTCACTACTGCAGGCTCCCACTCACTGCTGCCGCTGTCATGCTTTGATTTCATGACAAATGGCGAAATGCATGATTTAGGTAACAAGCTTAGGAAACTAGAATGTCTGGCTGGCATCGGCTCTTTGCCTTCACAGCATGCATGAAAAAAGAATGCAAATGTAAATAGCTGTAAATCCATAGAATGAAATCACCCCACAGATTTATTAGATCAGATTAAAGCTGCTGTTCTGGTTCAGAACACATGGCACTGTGTGAAATTACTCATCTGAAAATATGAAGAACTTTACTTTCATTGTGCCAGCTTCAAGGACTTCATTTGCATTTGCTGTCTAACTAATGCAGTCCACAACACCAGCAATACAATAAAATTTACTTCCACTTCAAACCAGACCATTAGGTATTCAAATCCGTTCCCTGTACCTTTTCTTCTAGATGTTTTATGACAGTTAGGAAAACACTAAAAGTTTCCTTGAGAATTACCAGAAAACAAGTTCCTGCTATGCAGTGTGCTAACATTACCAAGCCTGTACATCAGGGATAGGCAGTACAAAGCCTGGCAGGGAGCGGTGTACCCCTCAGCAGGTTCCAGGGGAAAATGGGTCCCTGGGCTCCCAGAAGTTGCCCATCTCTGCTGTACATAAAGAACAACTTCATATGCATAAAAAAGAAGAGGCAGAAGCAAAGGGTTGGATCCAGGTTTAGTCATCGTTAGGAGTAGAACCACTGAAAGCAGTGGGACTTAACATAGTCATAACTAAGTACTATTGAGTCAGCAGGTCTACTCTAAGTATGACTAAGTCTGGATCCAACCCAAAGATTCTAGTAACCCACTGGAATTTCACACCTTTCAGAAATCTGATTTTGACATAACGTCTCTCATTTTTCTTTCCTGCTACAGCCAAACCATCTCACTTATTTGGATCCACATTGTTGCTGCTGTTAGAGCACCATCAATATAAATGATGCTTTACAAAACAAAACACAGGTATCTGCCCCAAATGTTTACAATATCATGTGGGCATCAAGGGAAATAAAGGAGATGGGGGGGAGAGAATCCATGGGGGAGAGGAGGGTGTGGGGTACTTTCATTTCGAAATTAGGCAAATCTGATTTAGCCTGAGATCCATTTACGGATGTTGTGGGCTTCTGACTGGGTTCAGGAGTCTGTCGGCCCACCCCCCCACAATCCCCAGTCCACGCCCACTGAGCCCCTGCCCTCACTCGCGCCTGCTCGCGCTCTTCCGGACTCACCGCAACCCATCCAGTGAGCGCCTGCCATTTTGCCGCCTTTTTTTTTTTTAACAGGAAAAAGGGAATTTTATAAAATGTGCATATTTAAATATGTGCAGTTTGGGGCTGGGAAAGCTTAATATGCACAATATTAGAGATGTAACGCCTCTAATATTGCACATATTAAGCTTTCCCAGCCCCAAACAGCGCATATTTAAATATGCACCTTTTTTAAAAACTCCCTTTCCCCATTTTTTTAAAAAAAGCAGCAAATTGTGGGTGCTTGCCAGACGGGCCCGGGGTGAGTGGGGGCAACTTGCAGGGCTTGTAGGGCTCGAGCGTGGGTCCAGAGGGGGTGAGTGGGGGTGGCGCTTCAGCAGGTGCCCAGAGAACCCGAGCTAGGTGTGTTCGCACATCCCTAGATCCATTCACCATCTTTGTAACCATGTAAATGATTTGCTGACAAGCATGAATTAGTACATGTGGACTTTGAAATAATTACAGTCAGTTATTTGTCATTAGCATGAAAGGAATAGAGTTTAGTGTACATGGAATCAAAACAATGAATTCCTGATAGATGAAGAAGAGGAGTGTGCAAGAAACTTGTAAATCAAAATAGTTGTAAGATGGCCATGCATCATTCTTTGCAGATGACAGACAGTCCTCTATTTCAAGGACTGCCTGGGGCTAGTCTTCTATTTTTGGGGTGGGCAACTTGTGGCCCTCCAGATGCTTTGGCTTGCAACTCCCAATAGCTAGGAATTGTGGGAGTTGTAGGCCAAAACCTCTGGAGGGCACCAAGTTCCCCAGCTTTGTTCTACTTGAAGACAACCTCTCTTTGAAAGGCTGTCTATTCTGTGTCCCATTTAAAGATGAGCACTATAAGAAAAGAGATCAGAGGCTTTGAAGTTGTCCATCAGCACTTAGCAACTGGACAGCAGACTGAGCAGGCATACGGGTCTCCTGGTCACAGTCTTTCCCACTTATGGTGAAATGTATTGTATTTCTATTTAAATTGTAGTAATTATTCCTAAATGTGCATTTGCACACATTAATCAGCATATGAAAATTTTCTGTCCCCCACCTCTTTTTTTGGTGATGCATTTCCTCTTCTTTGTTGATGCCTAAGTGGTCACCCAAGATGGGTGAACTTTCCAACGTTCTCCTCAGATTAACTCAGACAAAACGTTGTACAAATAAAAGGAAAGTACCAAAGATGCTCCTTGCCTAGGTATTAATTGGCCTTGTTGTTGTTGTTGTTCAGTCGTTCAGTTGTGTTGGTGACCCCATGGATGATAGCATGCCAGGCCTTCCTGTCCTCCGCTCTCTCCCGGAGTGTGCTCAAGTCCATATTAATTGCATCGGTGATGCTATCTAGCCATCTCATCCTCTGCCATCCCCTTCTCCTTTTGCCTTCAATCTTTCCCAGCATCAGGGTCTTTTCCAGGGAGTTTTCTCTTCGCATTAGGTGGCCAAAATATTTCAGCTTCAGGATCTGTCCTTCCAATGAGCACTCAGGGTTGATTTCCTTTAGGAATGACTGATTTGACCTCCTTGCAGTCCAGGGGACTCGTAAGAGTCTTCTCCAGCACCACAGTTCAAAAGCATCGATTCTTCGGCGCTCAGCCTTCCTTATAGTCCAGCTCTCACAGCCATACGTTGCTACTGGGATTAATTGGCCTAGGGCTGGCTAATGCATGGAAGGAAGGTGTTCCGTGTGTAAGAAGTTCCATGTGTAAGAAGCAAGAAGGAAGCACAGGGCTGGTGGGCTGCATTCAGCTCGGTGGGTCATCAGTTGTGGTTTTGATCAACAGGAATCACAGTATCAAATTATGAGTAGGAATGTATAAGAAATTTGGTTCAGTTTGGTTCTGAGCAGAATTTACCTAGTTCGTACCTCCCAGATCCAAATGCAGACCTGAACGCAATCTGTAGTTGACGTAAATATCCAAGGTTGTGATCCAATTCATAGAACAAGAACAATGCATTTGAAAATTGTGTACATTTGAGAAATGCCCATAAAAGGATATGCAAACACCATGGGAGAAAAAAATGCCTGCATTGTAAAAATAATGTGCAGAAGTGATGTGTAAATTTAGAGAAATGCACATGAAAATACAACCAGTTCCTTGTTTGAAAAGAAAAAAATAAATCGGATATAGACATGAGTCAGAAGGAGCTTCAAGGTGGAATTTGGAGACCTCGATGAACTTGAGTTTTGCTGATTCGCACATCTTTAGTTATGAGCCAGTAGGATGAGTGTTAGTGCTAAGTTTTAAGGGCATAGTCATCTTGTTTCCCCACTACTCTTTCCTGACATTCTAAAGTGTTTTGGGTTCCCATTCTCCCAGGCTTTTCTTTTGAACCATGTCCCTATGAGCCTCACAAAACAACTGAATCTCATATCTAATTGCCTTAGTTCAAGAATTATTTTCTTGATTTCTGGAGACCCTTTGACCAAGCCAGGGATTTGGGTTAATGTCATGACTGTTCCAATTGTACCTTAAAAAACACACATTTCCTCCACTTTAAAACGCATTTACTCCCAACGGCAGGGATAAATGCGGTATGACCAATAAAACCCATCTTTGAAAAGTTGAACTCTCAGCTGCTGTCTCACTGTCTTACAAGGTAAGCACTTCTGAGGTCAGGTTTGTTCTCAGTGTGGTCAGTCTGCAAGATTTAACAATCGCATTCATCAGGAGAGATCACCCGGCCAAAATAAATATGGGTATTGTGCTCCAAGTGTTCATATAAATCAATTTGACACAAAAAAATATCCATTTCTGTTAGGACAGGCAGAGAGATGGCTAAAAGGAAAGTAATGATCTTCAGGCTATTTATCTATATCTATCCAATATGATATTGGCAATTCCACTGAGGTCAGTGTTACCTCTGCAAAGAAGACATTGACCTATGCTTAACATTTAGCAAGTGCCAAAAGTCTCATTATTTCTGCCAGAATAGCCAGGGCAGTCTATGAATCAGGTTACAACAATTTCCCGGCCAAAAATAGATGGGCACCACTTAGTGTTTCAGTACAACTTGACCTTTCTTGACTTAGGACTCTGCACATCATTACAGAATCATGAAAGCTTGTTCTCTGTGTCAGATTTAAAGGGAACACCTCCACCCTGCCCCTTCCTGGTTACTGTAAATCAGGCCTGCACAGGCAGCAACCATATAAGCAAGCCTTCCCCATCCTGGTGCCTTCCATATGTTTTCACCTACAACTCCCAGCATTCTTGACCACTGGCCATGTTGACTGGGGTTGATGGATGTTAAGTCCAAAGCATCTGGAGGGCACCAGGTTGGGGAAGGCTGCTCTAAGCTGAACCCAGCCTACCAGTCATCTTGTTTTTGCTGCTGACCACTTAGGACTGCAAAAACTAGGAGCGTGGTGGGTTGTGTGAAGCATCCAGTGGACCACAAACTGTGGCTGTTGGGCTTCAATTGGTGGATCATAAGCTGTGTAGGTTAGCTGCATATACAGAATATGGGCAATTATGCCTATGTCCTGCTCCTAAAGACAGCACAAAGTGGTCTAGCAATGGAAGAGTTGGACTTGAACCTGAACGAACAGCCAGAATAATACCAGAATGAAACCTAGCAGCAATACAGAGATTTAAAATACAGATTTAAAACAGCAAAGCTAAAAGACTAGAAAGCTAAAATGCTAAAATGCCTGGGAAAATAAAAAGGTCTTCACCTGGCGCCAGAAAGAATACAATGTAGCAATGTAGTGAGGTGGCAAACCTCACTAGAGAGCTCATTCCATAGCCGGGGTGCCATAGCAGAAAAGGCCCTTCTCCTAATAGCCTAGTACTGGACCCCACCGCAGGGTTGCTGTGATGTACATTATTCCGGTGATCTGGCATGCACCTATTGACTAGTTTGTGCATCTGGCTGCTGATTATTTCTTCCCCAACAGGAAGGTTCAGGATAATTGTCTGCCCCAGTGGAACGGTATTTGTATCACCAGGCAAACCTAGCAGATTACCATGGCATCCCTAGTAGATATGCAAATAGTTAGAGAAAAAGTTGAAGAAGTGCCATCAAAGATTATGAAGTTCAAGCAAGTTTATTTAACAGGCAATAGATTCAAAAATTGTCTGGATGATGTGAAAGATCACAGTTTCATACAAGTACAACAGCCCAATCTACTGCATGTATTTTGGAGGGACGTCAGTCCCCCTGAGTTCAATGAGACTTCATTCCAAGTAAGCATCGAAAGGATCGCAGCACAACTCACTCTAATTCAGCAGGCAGAGCCAGTCCCAGCATAAGGCAGAGTGAGCCTGTTGCCTTAGGCAGGAGAGTTGGGGCACCCTTCAAGGGCGTCACCACTCAAGGGCAGCAAACAATTAAATAATCATGATAGCTTTGCATTTGGTGGGAAATTGTGTTTTCTGCATAGAGGTTTTATGGAGGGTTTTCTTTTCAAGCACCAACATGTCTTGTACTGGCCTTGCCAGACGTTTTGTTGCTAGTCAAGCATCCATTAGTGGACCATCTACTTCATGTCTGTTTCCCGCCTCCCAGCTGAGCAGAGCAGAGCAGAGCAAGCTGCTCCAGCTGGTCCAGGGACTACAGAAGCAGGCAAGCTCCCAGAGAGCGAGCGAACAGAGCGAGCGAACAGGGGGAGCAAACAGGAGTTGGCCAGGGGAGTTGCAGTGGTTGAAGAGACAAAGGAGACAAAGGAGACAGAGGCTAAGAGGTAAGTGGGTTGCAGGAAGCCCAGGGCGCTGCCCTTTATCCTTCTGACTGGCTGTGAGCTCACCAGGAGCTTCTGAGAGCTCCAACTGAATTGGAGGGGTGTGGCCTGAGTACTGCCAGCAGCTGACTGGGCGGGAAGCTTCAGTCTGTTTCCCGCCTCCCAGCTGAGCAGAGCAGAGCAGAGCAAGCTGCTCCAGCTGGTCCAGGGACTACAGAAGCAGGCAAGCTCCCAGAGAGCGAGCGAACAGAGCGAGCGAACAGGGGGAGCAAACAGGAGTTGGCCAGGGGAGTTGCAGTGGTTGAAGAGACAAAGGAGACAAAGGAGACAGAGGCTAAGAGGTAAGTGGGTTGCAGGAAGCCCAGGGCGCTGCCCTTTATCCTTCTGACTGGCTGTGAGCTCACCAGGAGCTTCTGAGAGCTCCAACTGAATTGGAGGGGTGTGGCCTGAGTACTGCCAGCAGCTGACTGGGCGGGAAGCTTCAGTCTGTTTCCCGCCTCCCAGCTGAGCAGAGCAGAGCAGAGCAAGCTGCTCCAGCTGGTCCAGGGACTACAGAAGCAGGCAAGCTCCCAGAGAGCGAGCGAACAGAGCGAGCGAACAGGGGGAGCAAACAGGAGTTGGCCAGGGGAGTTGCAGTGGTTGAAGAGACAAAGGAGACAAAGGAGACAGAGGCTAAGAGGTAAGTGGGTTGCAGGAAGCCCAGGGCGCTGCCCTTTATCCTTCTGACTGGCTGTGAGCTCACCAGGAGCTTCTGAGAGCTCCAACTGAATTGGAGGGGTGTGGCCTGAGTACTGCCAGCAGCTGACTGGGCGGGAAGCTTCAGTCTGTTTCCCGCCTCCCAGCTGAGCAGAGCAGAGCAGAGCAAGCTGCTCCAGCTGGTCCAGGGACTACAGAAGCAGGCAAGCTCCCAGAGAGCGAGCGAACAGAGCGAGCGAACAGGGGGAGCAAACAGGAGTTGGCCAGGGGAGTTGCAGTGGTTGAAGAGACAAAGGAGACAAAGGAGACAGAGGCTAAGAGGTAAGTGGGTTGCAGGAAGCCCAGGGCGCTGCCCTTTATCCTTCTGACTGGCTGTGAGCTCACCAGGAGCTTCTGAGAGCTCCAACTGAATTGGAGGGGTGTGGCCTGAGGACTGCCAGCAGCTGACTGGGCGGGAAGCTTCAGTCTGTTTCCCGCCTCCCAGCTGAGCAGAGCAGAGCAGAGCAAGCTGCTCCAGCTGGTCCAGGGACTACAGAAGCAGGCAAGCTCCCAGAGAGCGAGCGAACAGAGCGAGCGAGCAGGGGGAGCAAACAGGAGTTGGCCAGGGGAGTTGCAGTGGTTGAAGAGACAAAGGAGACAAAGGAGACAGAGGCTAAGAGGTAAGTGGGTTGCAGGAAGCCCAGGGCGCTGCCCTTTATCCTTCTGACTGGCTGTGAGCTCACCAGGAGCTTCTGAGAGCTCCAACTGAATTGGAGGGGTGTGGCCTGAGTACTGCCAGCAGCTGACTGGGCGGGAAGCTTCAGTCTGTTTCCCGCCTCCCAGCTGAGCAGAGCAGAGCAGAGCAAGCTGCTCCAGCTGGTCCAGGGACTACAGAAGCAGGCAAGCTCCCAGAGAGCGAGCGAACAGAGCGAGCGAACAGGGGGAGCAAACAGGAGTTGGCCAGGGGAGTTGCAGTGGTTGAAGAGACAAAGGAGACAAAGGAGACAGAGGCTAAGAGGTAAGTGGGTTGCAGGAAGCCCAGGGCGCTGCCCTTTATCCTTCTGACTGGCTGTGAGCTCACCAGGAGCTTCTGAGAGCTCCAACTGAATTGGAGGGGTGTGGCCTGAGTACTGCCAGCAGCTGACTGGGCGGGAAGCTTCAGTCTTTTTCCCGCCTCCCAGCTGAGCAGAGCAGAGCAGAGCAAGCTGCTCCAGCTGGTCCAGGGACTACAGAAGCAGGCAAGCTCCCAGAGAGCGAGCGAACAGAGCGAGCGAGCAGGGGGAGCAAACAGGAGTTGGCCAGGGGAGTTCGGCAGGGGAGGTCAAGGGGGAGGCCCCTAACATTTTTTTTTATTTTTTTTTACTAACTTTTTTTCATTTATTTGTCTTGTAACACACACTTCCACACCAGTGGGACTCTGCTTTTAACCTCTACTGAGTAGAGGAGCAGGCACAGGCTAGTCTAGAACAATCACAAAGCTAGACACAAAAAGGGAGAAGAGGCTATGGAAGGACAAGACTCTCCAGTGGTGGTGACCTGCAAGGTGTGTGCAATGTTTGTTTTCTTGCCTGAGAACAACATGGCCTACACCTGCAACAAGTGCAAGTTGATCACGCTGCTGGAGGAAAAAGTAAGTGGACTGGAGCGGCGACTGTCAACCCTCCGGGGAATAAGAGAACACGAAGAGTTCTTGGACAGAATGGGGGAACTACAGCAGCAAAGGGCAGACCAGAAGCTTGAAGAGCAACAGCAAGATGAGGCAGTGGGAAATGCTGAGGTGAAGAAAAATGGAGTAGAGGATACTCCTTGGAAAACGGTGACAGTTAGGAGAAGAAGAACTAGACGCCACTCTGCACCAGTGGAAGCGGTGGAGCTGTGGAACCGATTCCAGGTACTTGCAGATGAGACTGGAGGACAGCCTGCAGAGGAAGAATCACAGGGGAACCTGCATGAGAGTGAGCAAGAGGCTGAAGGTCAGTCAAACAGAGGCGATGAAACCCAGGCCTACAAGAAGAAGAAGAGAAGAGTGGTAGTAGTGGGAGACTCCTTGCTGCGTGGGATCGAGACCCAAGTATGTCGCGAAGACCCGTGGACTCGCCAGGTATGTTGTCTCCCGGGAGGACAGATTAGAGACGTGACTGAAAGGTTGCCTGCACTCATAAAGCCCACTGACAGGTATCCCTTTCTTCTCATCCATGTGGGAACAAATGATACCGCCAAGCGGAGCTACGAAGAGATCACGTCAGACTTTGAAGCTTTGGGAAGGAAACTCAAGAACTTTGGGGCCCAGATAGTTTTCTCATCCATCCTTCCAGTAGTTAGAAGAGGGATAGAAAGGGAACGAAAAATACTCCGGGTGAATGACTGGCTACGAAGGTGGTGCCGACGAGAGAGATTTGGATTCTGGGACCACGGGCTATACTTCCTGGAAGATGGGCTGTTGGCTAGGGATGGGTTGCACCTCACAAAGGCTGGGAAGAATGTGTTTGGCCACAGCATGAAGAACTTCATCAGGAGGGCTTTAAACTGAATCCTACGGGGAAGGGAGATGTAATGTTGGGGGTAACAATGGACGTAGGCGCATGCACTGCAATGGAGAGAACAGCGCTGATAGCGCCCAATAATAGTCTTCAGACACATGTAGGAAGAAAGCCAGACTATGAAGCACATGGTCTTCGATGTCTATATACTAATGCCCAGAGTATGGGAAACAAACAGAACGAACTTGAACTCTTAATACAGGAGGGAAATTATGACTTGATAGGTATAACTGAGACTTGGTGGGATGACTCTCATGACTGGAATACAGCAGTTGAAGGATATAACTTGTTCAAAAAGAACAGGAGGAACAGAAAGGGAGGCGGGGTTGCACTGTATGTGAAAAATACATATCTCTGCACAGAAATACAGGAGGAGGAGCTTGGTAGCCCCATCGAGAGCATCTGGGTTGAAATAAATGGAGCAAAGAATAAAAGGAACCTGGTGGTCGGAGTCTACTACCGGCCACCCAATCAAGGAGAAGCCAAGGATGAAACTTTTGAAAAGCAAATAGCCAATGTTTTAAGGAAGCATGATGTAGTAGTAATGGGGGACTTCAATTTCCCCGATATTTGTTGGGAGACAAATTCTGCAAAACATGGCCCCTCCAGGAAATTCCTGACTTGTGTGGCGGATAACTTCCTCCTACAGAAAGTAGAGGAAGGAACTAGAGGATCGGCTATCCTTGACTTGATCCTAACCAACAGAGATGACTTAGTGGATAAAGTAGCAGTTACAGGAACTCTGGGGGAAAGCGACCATGTTGTACTTGAGTTCTTGGTTCTAAGGGAAGCAAAAGCCGAGTGTACTCAAACGCGTACCCTGGATTTTAGGAAAGCTGATTTTAATAAACTCAGAACAATGATCAGTAAGGTCCCATGGCAAGCAATGCTAGCGAGAAAAGGAGTCCAAGATGGGTGGGAACTTTTAAAAAAGGAAATTCTCAAGGCACAATCACAAACAATTCCAACAAGAAGAAAAGGTGGAAGACAACAGAAGAAGCCAATGTGGCTTCACAAAAAGCTTAGGGATGACCTGAAAACAAAAAAGGACACATATAGGAAGTGGAAAGAAGGCCAAGTAACAAAGGAAGAGTACAGGCAGGTAGCACAGAATTGCAGGGATGGCGTCAGGAAGGCTAAAGCGGAGAACGAGGTGAGGTTAGCGAGGGATGCTAAAAACAACAAAAAGGCTTTCTTCAGCTACGTGCATAGTAAAAGGCAGAGGAAAGAAATGGTTGTTCAGCTATTAAATAAGGATGGCAAAATGATAACAGATGACAAAGAAAAGGCAGAGGTGCTCAATTCCTACTTTGGCTCAGTCTTCTCCCAAAAGAGGGTCTATGACCCCCCTGGCAAAGGCGAAGTACAGGCTGAAGGGGCAGGATTGCAGCTTGAGATCGACAGGCATATGGTCAAGGAACACCTCATTACTTTGAATGAGTTCAAATCTCCAGGGCCAGATGAACTGCATCCTAGAGTCATAAAGGAACTGGCAGAAGAGCTCTCAGAACCGCTGTCTATTCTCTTTGAGAAATCATGGAGGACCGGGGAAGTGCCAGATGACTGGAGGAGGGCTAACGTTGTCCCTATCTTCAAAAAGGGTAAAAAGGAGGAACCTGGGAACTACAGACCAGTCAGTCTGACATCAATCCCTGGGAAAATTCTGGAGCAGATCATAAAGCAATCCATCTGGAAGCACCTTGACAACAATGCAGTGATTACTCGAAGCCAACATGGATTTGTCAAAAACAAGTCCTGCCAGACAAATCTGATCTCATTTTTTGATCAAGTCACCTCCCTTGTAGACCGTGGGAATGCTGTAGACATCATATACCTCGACTTCAGCAAAGCTTTCGACAAAGTGCCCCATGATATCCTGATGAGCAAACTAGCTCGAAGTGGGCTAGATGAAACAACGATCATGTGGATCCACAGTTGGCTACAGAATCGGACTCAAAGAGTGCTTATCAATGGGACCTTCTCAAGCTGGGGAGAGGTAACGAGTGGGGTACCGCAGGGCTCAGTCCTGGGCCCAGTGCTCTTCAATATTTTTATTAATGACTTGGAGGAGGAGGTGCAGGGAATGCTGATCAAATTTGCAGATGACACAAAATTGGGAGGGATAGCTAATACTTTGGAAGACAGAAACAAAATTCAAAGTGATCTGGATAGACTGGAGTGCTGGGCAGAAAACAACAGAATGGCATTTAATAGGGACAAATGCCAAGTTCTGCACCTAGGAAAAAGAAACCAAATGCACAGTTACAAGATGGGGGATACGTGGCTCAACCACACTACGAGCGAGAAGGATCTTGGAATTGTCGTCGATCACAAGCTGAATATGAGCCAACAATGTGATGTGGCTGCAAAAAAGGCAAATGCTATTTTGGGCTGCATTCATAGAAGCATCGCTTCCAAATCCCAGGAAGTACTAGTTCCCCTCTACTCAGCACTGGTTAGGCCTCATCTGGAGTACTGTGTCCAGTTCTGGGCACCACACTTTAAGAAGGATGCAGACAAGCTGGAGAGGGTTCAAAGGAGGGCAACAAAGATGATCAGGGGACTGGAAACAAAGCCCTATGAAGAGAGACTGAAAGAACTGGGCATGTTTAGCCTTGAGAAGAGAAGACTGAGGGGAGATATGATAGCACTCTTCAAGTACTTGAAAGGTTGTCACAGAGAAGAAGGCCAGGATCTCTTCTTGATCATCCCAGAGTGCAGGACACGGAATAATGGGCTCAAGTTACAGGAAGCCAGATTCCGACTGAACATCAGGAAAAAAGTCCTGACTGTTAGAGCAATACGACAATGGGAGCAATTACCTGGGGAGGTGGTGGGCTCTCCCACACTGGAGGCCTTCAAGACGAGGCTGGACAGCCATTTGTCAGGGATGCTCTGACTTGGATTCCTGCATTGAGCAGGGGGTTGGACTCGATGGCCTTGTAGGCCCCTTCCAACCCTACTATTCTATGATTCTATGATTCTATGATTCTATGTCAGGATTGGGTCACATCAGCAGTAGATAAACCCAGAGATCAATATACTTGCATGCCCCCAAATTAGGATGACTTAGTGTTAGCAGCACAGACAATGGCAGCTGGTGACTCCAGTTCTGGAGGGGCTGTGATTCCATTCAGGCTTTTCCTTACCACCAGCTAAAACTCTAACAGTGCTATCCAAGGTGCTTAACCCTATCCCCAAAATAGGTTCAGCACCTTGGATAGCACTGTTAGTGTTTTGACTGATGGCAACTAAAACCCTGAAGGGAATCACATTCCCTCTGGAATGGAGATGCCAGCCACCACTGATCACAGAACGTTGTCTGAGGCAGCATCCCTGCTATCTTCACCATCTGTTATAGAAACAAGACCCAAAGCAATTCAGGCAGAACTTAAAAAACTGGTCTTTGTGAACATCCAGTCCCACTTAAGAAGCCCATGAAGACATTCCTCAGTGTTTCACTTCAAAAAAAACAGGCACTGGTCCCAAACTGTGCAACCAAAACTATTCTACGTTGTATTGTGGTTGTAGCAATGAAGGTTCACAATGGAGCCTCCCATACATCAGGAAGCATATAGGAGGAATAAAACAGAGACAGTAAAGAAGGAGATGGAGAGAGTAAACCCTGGTTCATTACATTGCCACTTCACTCCTCTGCATTCTCCACCAAGAGCCAGGTCTCCAGCACAAGCATGCTGGCTTGGATTAAGGCCTTGTTCATGTGACTTTTCTCCCTTAGGGATGGGGTGGAAAGGGTTTGACATTGATAGGACAGGTGCCTAACTCACAAATTCTTAGAGGTGGATGGGGGAAGGTAGGTGAGATTCTTCCACTATGGCAATATATGAACTGGGGAAAAGATCTGCAGGGAGGTGAGGTGGTGGTGGTGGGAGAGATAGATGAAAAGAGATGGTTTGAGCATAAGTGTGTGTGTGTGTGTGTGTGGTTGGGGGGAGAGTCTCATATGTTCTTTTGATGGGTGTGTGTATGTGTGTTGGAATTTACCAGCCAAAATATTTTATTATTTATTTATTATTAAATTTATTAATCGCCCATCTGGCTGGTCACCAGCCACTCTGGGCGATGTACAGCGTACAATAAAACAGTTTAAACCAATAAAATTCTGCAGTAAAAACATTTTCTAAAATACCCTAACCCACCCCAAATGCCTGCCTGAACAACCACGTTTTTAATGCACGACGGAAGCAAAATATTGGCTGCAGGCCTCTAGTAGTAGTTCATTGCAATAACTGACAGCAGAGTAATATTATGAAGGAGAATATTGATTGATTGATTGATTGATTGATTGTGGGACCCCTAGGTCTGTTGTAGCATGGCAAAGTTCTAGCGTTTGGAGGTCGTTTCCTGTCTGTGCTGCTGGACCATTGACGAGCTAAAGAACTGATTTCTTACCTATTGATTAAATCATGTTTCCTCATGTTTCCTCCATCACTGATTCACTCCTTAATTTATTTCATGCATGATTAAATTGATATATAAGAGGTCAGCAGTAGATCTGATTTGTTAATGATGTGCTAGAATAAATCCTATGATCATTTGCACAGAAACTTTAAAAAAACAGAACTGTTTCATCACTGTCTAGGGATGGGTGAGAAATTAACTCCATTGAGGGTTGTTGTTTTTTTTACACATGTAGCCAGTTTGCACCTCACATGCCTTTCAGAGAGCTGAGACAAAATTGGTGTTCCAAAAGCCACATGTTTTTGCAAGCTTTCCGGCACAGCTTATCTCAGGAAAAATGCACACTTCAGAGAAAAGTGTCACAAAAAAAATATGCTTGAAAAAAGTGCATGCCAAACAGCATTTCAGCAATGTAAAGTACTTGGAGGAAATGTGTACATTTAAAAATACACACAAAAATGCATACATTAATGCAAATGTTACAAAAATGTGTACCAAAAGTACATATTTCTGTATAGATTTATTTTTTAAAAAATTACTGGCAGGGAGAGTGGGAGAGAAGACACCTGGGATGCTGGAAACATTTTCTCTATTACTGTAAATAAAGAATTCATTACACGAAATGGTGCAGTTAAGGAATCAAGGCTGAGTCACTGTACAGCTAAAAAACAGAACCTTTTCCCAAACAGTTTTTCAGTATTATTGCATGTTTGCACAGCTCTAATAAAGATGTGGGGGGGGGGGTAGGGTGGAGGGGGAAAAAGCAGCCTGACTTTTTCAACATTAGAAAATATTTCTATGATATAGCCTATTATGGGATCAAATACTTGATTCCTAAATGGTTACTCCATTGAATCTTATAATGATTATCTTGTAATGATTGATTACATATCCATCAATATGATATAGATTATGGGGGATTGCCATTATTATGGCTGAAACTAGATATAATGCTAAGCACATGATTGGTCTTTGTGTGCTTAGTTTCTGTTTACTCAGGCGGCAATGCCATGGACAGTTGAGTAGGTCCAATTCAACTCAATGGGAAATGAGTAGACATTCATGATTTCACTGTAAATAGCAGCCGTGGGAGGGCTCCAAACCAGATTGTGTCCATGGTGCAGGTAGAGAACGGATGTAACTTTTTGCCCCAACCACAGTCCCAGTCCAGATCACCCCGTCGGACTGCCATCAGGGCCAACTGTAGCTTGACACAGCGTGATTTTATTTATCCTATTTTTTCATGTTGTCTTCCCTATATTCCCTTATATCCACATCTGTATTTCCCTTAGTTACGTTTATATCTTACTTTTAATATCTTATCACTTTTATTTATTCTCTCTCATTTCTTAAATCCACCTTTACTTGATTTTTTTTTCTTCTCTCCCTGCTCCTAGTAGATAACCTTGTAGACTTCAGACGCCACCACGAACTCTTGATCTCATGTTGAAATGTAACAACTGCGGTGAGAAACTAAATGGATGTATGCAAAGCTTGACCCTGAATGCAACTTGAATTGTAAATATCCTGAATGTACCCTATTACCCAAAACTTTTAAGTGTCAATGGAGATCATCATAAAATGTGAAAAGGTTAACGTGTCAACAATTCTGTGTTATATCTGTATGAAACACCCTAACCTGGGTCAGGAAGGGGGAGTGTGAATGGAGGATCATAGAACAGTAGTAGGGTTGGAAGGGGCCTACAAGGCCATCAAATGGTTTTATTGCAGGAAGACCAAATGGGAGTGCTCTGATATGTGCTGAAGATTGCCAAAGTATTGGTCACAGAGGATGGAGATGGTCCAATGAAGAGGGGTTATCTGCGGATGTTTTGATAACAAAGGACAGTACTTATGACCATGGAAACAAACTTGAGAGGTGTTGGGGAGTTGGAAGGATGTGCCAATCTGTCAGTAACGAACATCAATCCTGGAATTTGAGACATGATGTATTATCAACAAAGAAGACACCGAACCCTTCTTTGATGCCATAAGCCCCAATGAAAGAAAAAGAGTATAAACCCCCCGAACCTACCAGTGTTCAGGAGGGGTGTGGTTGCATATAGATCGTTGTATGTGCACATACCAACAGTACCCTCGATCCACGGAACATGTATTAAGTGCCCTGGGCAAGTGCTTGATAGCGTGTGGTGAGTGTTGGGTAGAATTCAGGGAATAGGATTTTACCATCCAGGACATAGATAAGGCGCAGTTATCTTTGTACTGTCATACTCTCTGTTTTGGAGGTTTTCATACAGGCAGCAGGTTCTGGCTTGAACCTGGCTAGAAGCTGTGTGACTATTATACAGTCAGCAGGCTTGAGCTTAGCTGAAGGGAGCTGTGGGACACACAGAGACTAACTGTATATTTTTGTCATTTAATGCACCACATTTGGGTAACTAAGCTTGTAACCAGGGAACCTGCAACTCCTTGAGATTCTTGTGGCATAAGTTTGTAACCAGGGAGTGTGCAACTCCTTGAGTATATTGTGATTTCTTTGTTCAGTTTGGGATTTGTGTTTGTTTACTTGGTGTCTGTCCTTCAATAAATCCTTAACTTCTTCCTAAGCACTGTGTGTGTATATCTTAACTCTACACTCTATAAGGTTCCATGTGATTCTCACAGCCTGATCAACTGGGAAAATCACAGAATTAATGGAGTGCATGTCAAGCTCCCCTCTCAACACAAATGCTAGCCGTGAGGGGTGGGGGCAGTGAGGTTCTGGATCGGGACCACAGTGGGAGCAAAGAATTAAAATCCCTTCTCCCGGTCTCCCCACTTACTGCAGTCCTAATCCAGATCAGACAGCTTCATGGCTGCTATTTACTAAACAAAAATGAAGCACACAGGGGCCAATTAGGGATGGCCATCAAAGGGAAATCTGGCCCCTTTTAAGCTTGCCACATTTCCCCAGAACTCCTGGCTCAGCTTGCATTTATGAGCCGAGCCATGGGCTTTTTTCCCAGAATCCAGGAACTTTCCTCTTTTTTTTTCTTTTCCTTAATGCAACACTTATGAAAATCCTGACTGCAATTTGCATAACTTGCACAAATTTCAGCTGTAATTTGCTCAAATTGCAGCCATAATATGCTCAGTTTGCACAAATTTCACCCACAATTTGCGCAAAATTGCTGGCACAACTTGCCCAAATTAAGCAAATTACAGCTGAAATTTGTGCAAGTTACTCAAATTGCCGCTGCAATTTTCATAAACATTGCTTTAAGGAAAATCCATGAGCTGGCCCAACTCGACCTTCATCAAGTTGGGACAGCTCACAGGTAGGTGAGTCAAAGTCTGGGGGGCTGAGCTGCTAAAATCTTGGTGAACTTTACTTTACTGGATGGATGCCTCTGACATCGCTAGGGCCAATCACATACTTAATGGTAGGGGTGTACGAACCCCACTTACCAGTCCGCTCTGGGGTCCTCTGGGGGGGAAGGCGATCTGTCCCTCTCCCCGGAATCCTCCCTGGCCGGTTCTGCTCCGGAGCGAGTCCGCAGAGCCACCGTCTGGGCCCATCCGCAGCTGGACTTCCGTCTGCTGCCGGGCTGCGGATGTAAATGGCATCTAGCGTAGCCAACGCCATTTGTGTCCCTGCTTTTTGCCGTGATAGGCTACGAAAATATTTATGTGAATATTTACGTAAATCTTTACTATCACCGAAAAGAGCAGGGACACAAATGGCGTTGGCGATGCTGGATGCCATTTGCATCCGCAATCCGGGGCAGTGGACGGATGGCAGCGGACAGAACCGGACGGGCTGGCAGCAGATAGGGTCCGTCCCAACTTTAGTTTGCGGGGCGGAGGGGGAGAGCAGTCTGTTCTACCACGGACTCTTGGGGGGTGGATTCTAAAGAATCCAGCCCCACTGGGGTCTGTGGTGGATTTCTCTGCCATCCCTACTTAATGGAATGGAAACATCCAGTCTGGCCCTTAATTGCCATTCCTGGGTCCATTGATCTTTTAGTAGGGGGCAAAGTTCTGAACTGGGATGTAAACTTCACTATTTGCAATGCAAAAGACTGAGATTGGAAATATTGGAGAAGGGGAGGTGATTCCTTAATTTGATTGAAAGTGACAAAAGCCATGCCACTGGATAGATATTTATATGCAAATATCCCATTTGATTTCCGCAGAGAAATCACCACAATTATTTTTTCAGATTAAACAATTTATCGCTAATTGCAGATGCCAGTGGTGATAAAGTTGGACTTAATTTACTTCTATATTTATCCAGAAAGTGCATATCTCCAGGGGTATGTGTTTCCTCAATAGAACTACTCTTTGGCAACAACCCTATCCTATGGTCCCAGGGACCATAGGATATAGTGGAACTCCATCTCCTCCTGCAGAGAAGGAGGTCTGTCCTAAAAAGCTCCTTCATGCAGCAGCAGAGAGATCTGCTGACATTGTTCCTCCATGGTTGGAACCTCAACAGCATAGAGAGCAAAAAGGTGTTCTGGGAGGGAATCCCATTTCCCTGACTCATGCCTGGAATGTGCAGGTGAGGGGACTATACCAGCCCAGGATGTGGTATAGTTTGCTTCCAGTGGGAGGGAAATAATGTGTACTCTTTCAGGCCATGGAGTATGTTGATGCCCTGCATTGTTGCCTGAGCTGCAGATGTTCTTCTATAGTTTGATCTTGAACAGAGGTCTGAGGATGGTAATGTGACCTTCTCTGGATGTAGGGCAGCTGGCCCTTGGGGTCTTCCTGGAGAACTGGGTCCTGGGGAGTTGGAAGCCTTGTGAAACCTTTCAGTAGCCAAGTTCTCTCCCTGTACCATTAACTCTGGAGCCTCTCCTTCTGAGGACAAGGTGTTGGAGTTCTCTGAGGACAAGGGTTCAGGGTCTGGCCCATCACACAATGAAAGGGAAAATACTCTCCCCCCAAAGGCCAAA
The DNA here is from genome assembly GCF_057233095.1 of Heloderma suspectum. NCBI lineage: Eukaryota > Metazoa > Chordata > Lepidosauria > Squamata > Helodermatidae > Heloderma > Heloderma suspectum. Next base: position 99,603,999 of record NC_139462.1, read on the forward strand.
AAAGAACAGAAGACAACACACATACCCATTCCACCCTGCTGACATGAACCCAGAATGACAGAGGAAGTGGTGGTTCATTCATCACAGTTTTTCATTTCCCTACCCCTCCTGGATCACTCTGTGCATTAAAAATGGGGGTCAGGTACTGGCATAAGATTTTTTAAAATTCCAACTTCGTTAAAAAGTTGTTTCTCTAGACCTTTTTTCTAGAACTTTTTTGTGACCCAGCTCATGGGAGCTAATAACACAAAGCTTAAAGCATCTCTCAGAAAAGGCTTTTCCAAAGCAGTTCACCTGCCAGTATTCAGTATTCACCTGAAGGGAGCAGGAGGCAGGACACAGGAAGCAGAGAAACAAAGAGGAAAACTGAGGAGTCCAGGAAGCTAGCAAACGAGACTAGCCAGTTACCTAGGCAAAAATCCAGTCATGACCTATGAAGAATTTATCGCCTGGTCAGAGTGAGAGCCCCTTCATGGATCACTGCCTTGTTGTGGCGAAGGGGCTTACGTAACTCAGGGAAGCCATAAGCTATGCCGTGCAGGGCCACCCAAGACGGACAGGTCATGGCAGAGAGTTCTGACAAAATGTGGTCCACTGGAGAAGGAAATGGCAACCCACTCCAGTATTCTTGCCAAGAAAACCCCATGGAACGTATCACAAGGCTAAAAGAGATGACGCCGGAAGATGAGACCCTCAGGTCAGAGGGTGTCCAATATACTACTGGGGAAGAACAGAGGGAATTTCCAAGTAGCACCAGAAAGAGTGAAGCGGCTGGGCCAAAGCCAAAAGGACACTCAGCTGTGGATGTGTCTGGTGGTGAAAAGAAAGTCCAATGCTGTAAAGAACAATTTTGTCTAGGAACCCGGAATGTCAGATCAATGAATCAAGGTAAGCTGGAGGTGGTCAAACATGAGATGGCAAGACTGAACATCGACATCTTGGGAATCAGCGAACTAAAATGGACAGGCATGGGCGAATTTAACTCAGGTGACCATCATATCTACTACTGTGGGCAAGAATCCCTTAGAAGAAATGGAGTAGCCCTCATAGTCAATAAAAGGGTGGGAAAAGCAGTACTGGGGTACAATCTCAAAAACGTCTGTTTCTGCTTCATTGACTATGCTAAAACCTTTGATTGTGTGGATCACAACAAACTGTGGCAAATTCTTAAAGTGATGGGAGTACCAGACCACCTTACCTGTCTCCTGAGAAACCTGTACGAGGGTCAAGAAGCAACAGTAAGAACCAGAGATGGAACAACCGATTGGTTCAAAATTGGGAAAGGAGTACGACAAGGCTGCATATTGTCACCCTGCTTATTTAACTTATATGCAGAGTACATCATGAGAAACGCCAGGTTGGATGAATCACAGGTTGGAATTAAGATTGCTGGGAGAATTATCAACAACCTCCGATATGCAGACGATACCACCCTAATGGCAGAAAGCAAAGAGGATCTCAAGAGCCTCTTGTTGAGGGTGAAAGAGGAGAGTGCAAAAGCTGGTTTGAAACTCAACATTAAAAAAACGAAGATCATGGCATCTGACCCCATCACTTCCTGGCATATAGAAGGGGAAGAAATGGAAGCTGTGACAGATTTTACTTTCTTGGGCTCCAAGATCACCGCAGACGGAGACAATGGACTGATGAAAGGCGATGAGAGCTGCTGAATCCCATAAGATAACTGATCACACATTATGTGAGGAATGACTTTGCTTTGCCTATTCTTCATCTATTGCTGATCAAAAAACAGCAGAGCTCAGAAGCTCAGCACTTGAATGTTTTCAGAACCTTTGGAAAGCCTTGGGAAACACTTGATGCAATCTAATTAAAATGTAAGAGTAATTCATTAACCCTTGAAGCCTATATAAAGCCCAATAATCTTTAGAATTTCATTAACCAAGCCAAAAAAGAATCCAATTACATATTATCCTTATCTTTATGGCTCAAAATTACCATTGCTTGTTTGTTATATATCCTCACACATTTTGCTGTTTTCTTTAAGCCCCTCCGAATTATGTTACAGAATCCTTGCATGTAAAGCTGAGCTTTACAGCACAATCCTATACATGTCTACTTTGAAATAAATCCCAGTGAGTTCATTGGGTTTACTCCCAAGTAAATGGGTAGAGGATTACGGCCTCAGTCTGTGATGCTTAAAGTGCTATAGGATCCTAGATGCAAGTGAGCATATATCCATGCATTTGGTTCGTGTCACTCATCAATTTCAGTCTGTAATTTGCAAACTGGCCAGGTTTCTAAACGATTTCCATATATGCCACCACTGAGCCATTATATTTGCATCTAATGCATTTTATTCATTGGCAAGTGGACTTGTCCATTAAGGGTTTAGAAAACCACAATTCAAATGCTGAATTGTTTCTAGGCTAGGCTGGGTCCCTAGGAGTTGGTGCATAAGGATCACCATGCACCAGGGGGGTGTCTCCACAAGTGACTTACTCTGAGCTGGCTTGATTAGACGTCGTTAGGGATACATGACATTGGGCCACTCCAGAGTTTCACGCCAAAAAAATGGTTCTTCTGAGACTACTTTTAGTCAGTTTGTTTTTGTTAATTCGACTTGTCTGCACTTCTGTTGTGGTGTGCACCTCCCTCTGCATTTACTCTGGCATGATATCCCTGCCCAGGGGTGTATCTTTTCCTTCACTGACCCCAGTCAAGGGGTGTTTCCCCACTGTTTTCCCTGCCTGTGTTTCCCCACTGTTTCCGCCATTTCAGGGCTGACTGTCAGAGTTCAGCGCTACCTCATGGCGTTTACTTACCACTAAACTCTAGTGGCCATCGCTGCAAAATATAGGTGTGCTCTGGGCAGCAGCTAACTTTTTTTAAAAAAAATTACAGTGTTAAACCAAAATTGCGCTTTTGTTGGCAGTACCAACACCTCCTCCCTATCTTGCTATAGTATGTCACTATCTCGCATTTGTCCAGCAATACCTATATCCCCTATCTCACTACCTCGCTATGCCACTATTTGGGGCCTAGCTATTGCTGGACAAATGCATGATAATGACCTAGTGACATTGAAAACCCTTTTGTAGGTGTGATTTTTTTTTTACTTCTTCCTTTCTGGGTGGGTGATTTCTTTCATGTGTCTATGTCTCTATCATGCATTTGCTCTATGATGCAATTGTGCTATCATGCAATTGCACAGTTGCACAAAAGAGCAATAGAGCACTGGCATGATAGAGCAAATGCATGATAGAGGCATTGAGGCTTGAAAGAAATCACCCATCCTGAAAGGAAGGTTAAAAAAATCACACCTACAAAGGGTTTTTTTTTTAATGTCACTAGGTCACTATCAGACATTTGTCTCGCAACAGCTATGCCCCCTATCTCTCATTATGTCGCTATCGCGCATTAGTGCTAGATGGACTTTGTCCTGATCCAGCATGGCTCTTATGTTCTCAGGAGCACTTTCTCCTTAGGCTATTATTTGCCATACAGCTAACTGTTAAATAAAAATGAATTAAGGCTGCAATACTATACACACGCAATAGATCTTAATTCTGAGTAGACATGTATAGGATTGCACTTTAAAATCGGTGGTGGAGAATCCATCTCTGCTTCTCTTGGGAGAAAGAAATTCTGCACATACTCAAAAGCATTCAGGTGGAGGTGCCAGAATTTCTGAAAACCAAAGGTAGCAACGCTACATGTGGCTTTGGATGGTAGATAACTTTTGCTGTGCAATCCTATGTATATCAACTCAAAAGTAAGCCCCATTAAGTTCAGCGGAGGGGCGGGGCACATTCCCAGGTACATGAGTATAGGATGGCAGCCTTAATTCTGCCTCCCATTTCCTCTCCCATTGGCAAAAGGTGGCATTCCAGTTCACTCTTGGTGTTAAATAAACATTAAATTAGGGTTGTACGAAAGTCACTTACCTTTTTGAAGGGTGACATTCACTGTGGGGGGGAGGCGCTCCGTGCCTCCCCCCGAAATTCTCTCCAGCCAGCTCCGCTCCGTGGAGATTCTGCGGAGCTGCCGGCCAGGGCCGCCCACAGCCAGACATTCGGCCACTGGGCAGCCTGCAGGGATGCAAATGGTGGTTGCCATAGCTGCTGCTGTTTGTGTCCCTGTATTTTGCTGTGATAGGCTACGTAAATATTTACATAGCCTATCACAGCAAAAACACACAAACAAACAGCGAACGCAAATGGTGGCGGCTACGGCGAACGCCATTTGCGTTCCCTTTTTTTTTTTTTGCTGTGATAGGTTACGTAAATATTTACGTAGCCTATTACGGCAAAAAAAAAGGGAATGCAAATGGTTTCCCTGCGTTAGCCATGATAGGCTACGTAAGTATTTATGTAGCCTATCACAGCTATATGGATGAAGCAAATGGTGGCCGCAGACGCCATTCGCAAGTCAACACGGATGGCAGCAGGTAGGTGCTCCGTTCCAGGCCCATTTTGCGGGGCGGGGGGGCGGGGGTGCTTTGTTCCACCACAGATTTTGGGGGGCCGAATGCACTGGCATTCAGCCTCACCGAGATCCATGGCGGAATTCTCTGACAGCCCTACATTAAATACTGGGAGTAGTGCAGACCTGGTCAAAGCAAGAAGGGACATCGTTTCTGCCACTGAGATAATATGAACACCATATGCCATTGAGATCTTGCCATTTCGATTGCTCAGGGTTTTTTTTAATACATATATAAGTGTGGACAGAAGATGCTAGTTTGAGTGTTGTCAGATACGGTCAGTATCTTTCCCTCTGTTTTCTGAACCATGCCTTCTCCCTCTTTTTCAATTTCCTCTTCCTGTTGTGGATAAAGAAGATTTGTCACACACTACGAAAGATGATCAAGAGGAAGTAAAGACCAAGATTACACAACTTTGACCTGCTTGGGCTGTTGTTGTCTCCCCCTGGCAATTTTAAAAGTCAAACCTACATCTTTGGAAGGTTTTGTCTATGGCAAGCTACAAATTAAGCAGGAAAGACCCAAAGAAAACAAGTCATAATCTATCTTGACAGCCCTACAAAGCTGAGTATTGCCTAGACGTGAAGCACATTTCTCCATCATGTCAACCAGATGAGCAGCGTTCAATGGGCTGACATCTTATAGGGCCTGTATAATGGAGCCACACTTCAATGACAGTTATTAATGAACAACGCTTTCAAGTTTAAGATAATGGGTGACAGATAAGGCCACTTGAAGAGAAATAATGCAATGATGTTCCCTTTGAGTGTCATGACTATATGCAATGCCTGCTGACCAAGTTAGAAAGATGAACAGTTTGCATTCTTAGCTGTTAACTGAACTAAATAAGAGCCATTCAACTCTTGATGTGATTTTACTTCAAAGAAGTGACAGCCCCCCAAATTTGATTTGTCCTTCCCTTTTAAAACACACACACACCCTTTTTAGAGCTCTCCTGGCTTCAATGCTTCATACCTCCTACTGTGCATTCACATGGAAAGCTGTAGCTGAAACAATTCTAGTTGATACCTTTCCCAATTTTTTAAAATTCCTAACCAACCAGGAAATATAAACTTTGGAGACATTAAGGGTACAATCCTATGCATGTTTAGACGGAGAAAAGGCCTACAACTCCCAGCATTCCCCAGCAAGGCTGGCGGGGGAATGCTGGAAGTTATAGGCCTTTTCTCTGTCTAAACATGCATAGGATTATGCCCTAAACCTATAATGTTGCAGAGAACATCTGTTATTGGGCAGATTAAAAATATAATACATAAAATAAACAAATCTTTCAGGGACACAAGGATCAAATTCATGGCCACTTGAATTGTCCTAGGATATCTTGATGCTGTGAGACTCCATTTACACTGACCAGGAGCCATCTGGGGGCACCTTCCCATGGAGACACTCCATGCCAATGAGGTAAGTGTCTGAATAGCAGAATTACATGGTCCTTCCCTCTTGATCACCCCACTTGCTCCATGCCAAACTAGACCCGTGTAGCATTTATAATGTGTGTTGTAACTCTAGTCTATGGAAGGGATGTACAAGAATTTTGTTTCAGTACGTTAAGTGGCGGGATATGCCCCATTCACAACCCTGCATGCAAACACTGGGCTGGCCCAAGACAATTTGCTGTCTGAGCCGAAGAAAAAGATAGCGCCCGCTCCCATTCCATGCACAAAGGCCAACTTGACTAACAGATGAATCTTATTTCAATACTGGGGATAGAATATCTTCCTCCACTGGAACTGAAGGCAGTTGGCTAGCTTAGAGGGCACAGGGCAAACCATGTGGCCCACACTTCTCACCTCCGACACTTTTCTGCCACCTCCGTGCATCTGCTGCCTGAAGCACCCGCCGCACTCTGCCTAATGGTGGGGCCGGCCCTGCACAAACAGGAGTGTATGTCTCAGCCACAGCTTGCATATTCCTGAGCTGATCGTGTTAGAACTACGCATCTGATAGAAAAAAAAATCATGCTTTAGTCAATGGGGAAAAGTATGCATTTAGGTGTGCGCTTAAAAAAAATACACACCCCAAAAAGCTCGGGAACAGGAATGAGGTAGACCAAACTTTGAGATGCAAATCAGAGAACCCTGATGAAGTTGATCCTCTGCCATCCCTAGTCTAAGGTAATATCTGGGAGGTGCTCTCCACACCTAGGAGAAGGATGATGATGATAATACTGGCTGAATGTCAACCAGTTAACGTAACAATTCCATGGAGGCAGGGGAGGGAGAATCCACAGCAGAGGAAAAACTGCTTCAAAAGCCCTGCTGGGCTTGCACTGGGCAGGGCAAAAGGGGTGTGTGTGTCATGGGCATCTGGAGGGGAAATAAGTATGAGTATAAGCTCCAGGGCTGGCAAGTTTCCCCTCCCTTGTCAGGAGTGTGTTTAGGGGATGAGAGGACTTTGGATCCAGTCTCAGGGAGACTCTCTCAAGGACCATAGGACTGCACCCTAAAAATAGGATTGCACCCTTTCAAGATCATCGTCTTCCCAAGGTGACATACAGCATAAAAACCATACAAACATATTAATAGAATTATATTAAATATAAAGAATGTATTTCATTGAAGCTGTTTATTTTACTACAGACAAGTTCTTAAAACCTCTTAAAAGCAGCCACCAATGGGGACAGCTATATCTCTCTCAGGAGGAAATTCCATAGGGTAGCTGCCACCACTAAGAAGGCCCTGCTTCTAATGCCCGCAACCTGACCGATCTTGGTGGTGGGCAAGTGAGCAAGGCCTTTGAAAGTAATGTTAAAACATTGGCAGGTACATACGGGTATAGGTAGCCCTTCAAATAACCTGGACCCAAAACATTTCAGGTTTTAAACATCAAAACCAGCAGTTTGAATTGGGCCTGGAAACATACTGACAACCGGTGCAGCTGGTACAGGATTGCTGTAAAGTGATCTGATCATCTAGCGCCAGTCAAGGCGCTGCATTCTGCACCAGCTTAAGTTTCCATAACCTCTTCAAAGGGAGCTGCACACATATCATACTAGTCTGGACGTACCTAGGGCACGCTGCCATTCAATATCAGTACAAATCAATAGGATCACAGCAGTACCTCATTAGAAAAAGCAACCTGAAATACGCAAGTCTTTAATTCTCATGGGAAGGCCTGTAATGAAGGGCCTATATACACCCCACCTGGGCAAGAATTCCATAATTGTGGGGCCACAGTCAAAAAGACTCTCTCATACCCTTCAACCTGATTTCACAGACAGAAGGGCCTCTGAGACTCATCTGAAATTACAACACTATTCCTTTTTTATTTATTTTTTTAAATGGGGAGAAAGTGTTCAACGAACAGCACTCGAATCATTCGGAAGTGGTATGAAATCGGCACAGTTTTGTGCAGTTTTTTTCAGTACTTGTGTATGTGAGCGTGCTACTACCAGTGACTTCCTTAAATAAGATCACATCAGCCAACACACCCAGTCATATGCACAGTCATCCAGATGGTGGCACATGTAGTGTGAACTCTCTAGGGAGCAACTTGAATGCTTCCTGGTGTCCTGATTTAACTAGGTTCAGCTCTTTGTTATGCAAACCAAAAGTTGATTGCAACAGAGAAGTCAAAGCAAGCCAAAGGGCAAGCACAATTTACCAGACAAACATGGATTTAGGGATGTGTGAACTCACCCCCGTCCGGGTTCTCCGGACTCCTTCCCAGCCCTTGCCCCTGCTTGCTGGCCCCCAGACTTTGCTCGAGCCCCTCCCACTCTCGGTGAGCAGCCTGCAGTCACCCCAGCAGCCTCGTCAAGCTCCACAGTTGCTATTTCTAAAAAAAAATAAAATGGCGATCACAACAATGCACATGTTTTTGTATGCGTGAAAATACACATTTTTGACAGTGCGCATATTCTCATGTGTGAAATGTGCATTTTTGCAAAGGCACACAGTGTGGGTATGAAAATGTGAATTTTTTTTGGTAAAATACGCATGTTCGCATATGCGGATATGTGCATTTGCAAAAATGCGCATTTTTGCATGTGCACAACTTTGTGCATTTTTGTGATTGCCATTTTATTTCTCAGAAAATGGCAACCACGAAACTCAACAAGGCTGCCGGGGTGAGTGCAGGCCATTCATCAAGCATGGCCAGGGGCCAAACAGGAGCTCAGTGAGCAGGGCTCGGAGGTGTGGGCAGGAGCAGGTCCGCCGGATTCCCAGACTGAATCGGGTGTCTGTGTCATCCCTACATGGATTTTCCAGAGAGAAGTCAGAGATGTAGCCAAGGTCAGACACACGGGATATCAGTCAAATATAATCAGAGTTCCAAAAGGCAGCATCAGGCAGAATTCCGAAGATCAGTAACACAGAGGTCTAAACACGAGTCAGAGTACAAAATACAGGAGCACTAGCATTGTTTCCAGCAAAGACTAAGGTGAATTTGCAGGCTTGGGTTACATGTTACTAGAGCTTCCTGACCCCCCAGCAAAGGCTCAGCTGCAGTACATTACAAGCCTTGCTCCTGAGGAATTCTCTCCTCTTGAGGAGTCCTCCATTGGAGTCAAGTGATTCTTCTTACAGGAGTCCTACTAATTTAATTTGTCTCTTAAGGGGACAACACTCCCTGGGACTCAGTGACTGTTCAGCTTCTGACTCTGAAGCAGAACTCCCCTCTTCCTGCAGGGATGGACCCATGGTTCTTTCTCCTGAGGGCCCAGGTTCCCCCAGGTCTTCTGATATGGGTGGTTCCATGGTGATATCCATCTCTCTGGGAAGAGGAGGACTCCTCCAGCAGGGACAAGACATACGGGATTTCCATACACCATGGCACTCCCACTGCAGCCACTGATAGGAGCATTTTTACTTAAAGAGGCACAAAACATCTCAGGCGGCAGCAGAAACAACAACAACAACAACATGCATACAGACAGGATGCATGAGTGAGTATTTTAGTTGCTGCCCAGAGCTGGAGGCCTTCCTCCCTGAGCCGGCTGTTAAGGAAGCCCTTGACAACTGGTTCGGGCAGGAAGGGCCTCCGGCGGCACACCAGCACCCGAGAGCACTGGTTGCTGGCCGCGCTGAAGACTCAGCAGTCAAGCCCTTGTACGCATGAAGCACAAGGGCTTGACTGCCGGAGTCCTTGGCATGGGGAGGAGGGGCAGCTTGTTTAGCTCGGTGGGTGGGGCAAGCAGGGAGGCTCGCTGAGCGGGTCCCAGCTGCGTAAGCTGGGGGGAGCAGCTCATCAGCTCCCTCTGCCCTGGGCGGAGATGGGTTTGTCTATCCATAAACATTAATGCTCCTAAGGGACGACAGCGCCATGCAAAGCATGGCTGAAATATTCAAAATGTTAGGAAAAGGAGACATTTTTCAATCTAAGGGAAATTGTTTGTTTTTTTTTTTTTAAGTGATTGCTTTAGGCTCAGCCCTACTTTGGATAAAACTCGGATGACATTTTGGGGGGCCCTGTTTTCTGCTTGCATTAGTTTATTTAGTGCAGCTCTTTCTTCAATGACATAGTTTTCTTGCTGATTCAGTCCACCATGAGTGAGAAGAGAACCAGCTCAAATACAGTAAAACATCATGTATCTTGAGCAACACTGAAAAATAATCAGGCTTGAATTTCCAAAAGCCAAATAGAATTAGATGAAATTGCATGAGAGTTGACTGCCTGGCATCCTCGGAGAATTCCATACTTAATTATCAAGAAATAACACTGCCAGTTGTTAATATGGAACAACCACGCCTAATAATACAAGAAGAGGCAAATCAAATAGTACATGGATTAATAAAATGAAGGCTTGAAGAACACTATCTGACTTTTAAAAGCCATGCTTGCTCTTTGTCTCTGAGCTCCGTGCTGTCAAAGACTCTTCTAAGATGGGAGTGGGCCACATGCAATGTCTGAGGCTATCCTGTTTAGCAGCGGTTCAGAACCTCAGGCCTTAGGGCCAAATCTGACCCACCGGGGGTCCCAATCTGACCTTCTGGGGTACCCCTTCCCCTGACCCCACCCCCTTTTCCACCAGGTGGTTTTCTGGCTTTTAAGCAGTTTTTTCCTCCATTCTAAAAGGTTGAAATGCCCCTCTTAAGGTTTTGTTACCGGCAGGAAGAGCTTCAAGCTAAAATATGTGGGTGCGTGCACGTTATATTTTGGTTCTCCTCCTTTCCCCTTTGGCCCCATCCACCACCCGAATGCCTCTTCCAAGGGAATTTGGCCCTCGGGCATAAAGCGCTTCAGCACACACAATGTATATGGTAGCCACATACATGTTGCCAAAACAGAGGATCAACAGGACACAGATTTGCATAAAATTTGTGTCTGCTAATTTATATGTATAGATGCAGATTTAGAAATAATTACTATCAGTCTGCTGTTCAGGTGCTAACTCTACACGGGCACCTGCTCTCCCTTTTTATGGCTGTTTATCTTTAAACTGGACTTTAAGAGGCAATCCTATGGCCGCTAGACAGCAGCTAGATGGCGATAGGAATGTTTGGTTTTCAGGAACTGACCTCGGAGCCTGTGCCCCGAGGGCGATTCCCAGAAAACCACTTCCCCTTCCCCTCCCCTGCCACCTCATAGGTGGGATGGATTGTCCCTCAGCTCTGGGCTCGGAAGAGCAGCACAGAGTGGGGCAAAAGGGGGCGTTCCTGGGGGCAGGGAGTGCAGAAGTATGGAAGTGCCAGTACGACACTTCCTATTTGTCATCCAGCCTCCCCCCCCCCGCTCCAAAGTCCTGCAGCTAGAGAACCAAAATCAGATGTCTAGCTGTGAATGCAGGGTGGCCAGAGCGCAGAGGAGAAGATCCCCTCCGTGCTCTGCCTGCCCTGCACATTGGATAGGCAGTCGTCCTTGAGTTTGGAGGCAGCTGCCTATCCCGATAGGGTTGCTCCCTAAGCCCTTCAAACAGAGGGTGCTATACAAGCTGTACAGAGAATACAGCTGGTGGCAAATGCAGTAACCTCTGTGTAATGTAAAAACCGGGTCTGATTTATAATTGTCATTCCTGTGTTAGACCTATTATTGTAAATACAAACTATGAGCAGTCATTTCAGAGGCAGTATTATTATTTTGGAAGTGGGAGGACGAGATGAGGAAAGGAGGGGGGAAAACTACACAAGTAAATGCTTGGAAAAGTTAAGGCATTGCTTACCAAGAGATAAATTGATATGAGCTTGTAGGGCAAGTTCCAGAGGCCAGCGGGCCACATTGCCTCCTGGAACCAACACCCCTTCCCTGCTGCCATCACAATGGCCAAGGCTGAATCTGCCACCAAATTTTTCTGTGGAAGCAGCAAAAAGGTCTTCTTTTACAAGAAACCAAGGCAAACAGCAGCCTTGGTTACAAGCAGAATTGTGCTCTTGGGAGTGCAGTTCTGCTTCCACACAAGGTGCTCTCTTTTCTGGCAAAGTGGCTGCTTTTTTGCCACCACCACAGCAAATGCAACAGGAGGGCAAAGAGCACAAAACAGGCCAGGGAAGGTCCCATGTGGCCCATGCAATGCCCAGCCTCTGCTGTAAGGGGATAGAAAGGAACTGCAGATAATCAACTGATCCTGATAACCAAGATGAAATGGGTGTTCTGCCATGGAAAAAATGTGTTTTGCATCAGACTGTTAGGAAGGTACATAGAGATGTGGAACATTGGGTTTAATTTTGCTTTTCTTCATTTACCGTAGAAGGAAGTTTCCTCACAGATGAGATGTCTCGATTTTCATCATGCCTTCATGTTGCATTATTGTAAGCCAAGCCACCACCACCCGTAACACAGACCACTGATTTTTGGTCTTGATCCCAACTAAAAGTAAAGTATACAAGCCAGAGACTGAAAGCTTTATTGGTGATGGTAGGGAATTAAGTCTGAGCCCAAAGTTGTCCCTGGAAAATTTTCAGCTTGAATTTGGGGGACAGACAAACTTTGAAAGGGCAGTTTCATGGTGGAGTAATAACATTTGCCGGGAGATTTCAGAAGGACTCACCATTAGGAACCCCTGTGTCATTTCCCCCCCAGAATGCCTCAGATGTAGCATCATTCCAGAGCATTCTGGGAAAATAAAGGTGGCCCCTAGTTGGTCACCACTTTTTATGGCAACCATTTTCCCCAATTTCCCCCAAGAATGCCCTGGAATAATACTATGTCCAGAGCATTCTGGGCAGAAGGAACGATGGCTGGCATGAAGAGGCTGCAGAGAGAAGCTCTGCTGACACTGCTGCTGCCTGCGAAGGCAGTAATGACAACAAAAAGTTGTTAAAAAGATAAAGGAACCACTGCTGCTTCTAATGGCAACCCCTGCCCCCCAACCCTGTCGGCAACTTTTGCCACCATACCCTGAAAAATTGTTGAAATGACTCCCCGAATTTACCTTCTGCAATGAGAGCAGCAAGTTCGGAGGTAGAGAGGGGGTTCACTCAGTCCTAAAAAGAACAACCCATTTTCCCCCAACACGTGGCAAGAAATTAGAGACGTGAGGCATAGCTTGCATTGAAGCAATTAACATGCAATTAAGAGAAGCCTTTTGGCAGAAGAGAGAGAGATGAAAAATGGAATTTAAAAAGAGATTAATTACAGGTTGCGTACTAAAATGTTGATTTTTCACTAAACTTTGTTTGCTAGAATCATTTTGTGGTAGTGCAATCTTATGAACCAATAGCACACCCTACCCTCCCTGGTAACTGCATGAGGGGGCTTTAAGACACAATCTTATGCATGCTTAGATGCAAAAAAGTCCTACGACTTCCAGCATCCCTCCAGCCAGCCATGCTGCGTGGGGTATGCTGGGAACTGTATGAAGTTCTTCTTCCATCTAAACAGGCATAGTATTGCACCTTTAGTGAATTGAACATTGAATTAGATATTTTTCCTAATCCAACAACCACATCAAAATCATTAGTCTCAGATAGGTTGATAGTTCTGCTTTCCCCAAAACGTCCTGCTTTTAATTTCCTTCCCAATCTGCTACAGTTGCCTCCTATGATTTGCCCTTAGTCACATCATGTTAGGGGCCAGGTAGCAGAACATAACGTGACTGATTCAACTGGAAAACTTCAAAAAGACTATTTTCGTGAACAGCACAGTTAAAGCATCTGTGCTTGCCTAGAAAACCGTTTCAGTCACACCGGTTTCATGCTTTCTTTTGTTTGCTCAATCCACATGGTGCCTCTGTTGTATTTTAGGATGATAATCATTCTACATTTTTAGAAGATCTTTCCCTCATGATTTGACTGATGGAGGGGAGGAAAAGGAATCTGAAGAATTGTATTTGGGAACTCGTAAGACCCGCATCCTACTTGCGTCATTATCTTTCTGCACGGCTTATTCTCAGATGCAAATTATTCCATATACAAAGAGAAAGAATGAAGCATCCATAAATTTTTGTTATTAAGACAAGCTCATTAAATGCCAGGATGAAATTAATGAAGATATATTTAGTACTAGTAAATTTGATTTCCCCAGCTGAAACTATTGGCCTAGCATGAAAATATATTACATTCAGAGGAAAGATTCCCATTGGTTTTAAGATTCAATCATTTCATGATAAGGATTAGGATGGAGGAAAGCTTTGGTCCCCCTTAATAACGGTAGATTCATAATCAGTGCTGTCTCCAGGTTTTGAGAGCCCTTGGGCAAGGCCCACTCAGCGGGCCCTCCCCCTCAGCAATTCTATTGCCTCACCATCATTGTCACCAGCTGCTGTTGCGACTCATCCTCTTTCTCAGCATTGCTACCACTTGCTTGCTTGAGAGGCAGCGAGGCAGTGAGCAAGGAGGCATGGCATCTACTGCTCCTTCTTGTCACCTCCAATGCTGTTTGGGCCAGAGCGTGAGGCAGGGGAACAAGCAGGTTGCAGTGGGGAAGAGGAGGCACAAGTCCAGGGGGCTCTCTGTGTGGATCCTGCTGGGGTGTGGCCCCTCAGCAGGTACCTGACCATGCCTACCCTGTTGATCAGTTAAAACTATTTGCTCTTATTTTTGTATGTACATTAAAAGGCCATGATTGGTCCAGTTAATTCTAATTTTATGTGAATATATAAATCTGCAGTTATCCGTAACTAAAAGGGTGTATTGTGGCCAGGATCCAAGTAGTTCCTATGAGGGATGTTCAGATTGTTCTTCTGGCTGTGTTTCACAGGTTGTCAGGCACTTTTCTTTCCATCATTCTTCCATCAATGGAATTGGATTTTTTTAGTTTCCAAATTCATGCAAATTCGCACACCCCCAAATGTGCAGATTCCCAGAAAATGTGCAAATCCCCACAAGATGAATATTTTCACACTTTAGCCTTGGGGTAAATGCACACTTTCAGCTGTTTTTTTTATTCTTGCGTATTTTTCTACGATGAAATTTGTGTGAAATTCCCAATGGTTAGAAAAACAGTCTGGAAGTCTGTGGAATCTGCCCAACAGGGGAAAAGCCAGTCTGCTGTGGAATCCATGGGTCAGATTAATAAAAGTCCAAACTCATTTTGCTCCACTGCAGATTTCTCCGACATCCCTAGCTACTATAGATGTGCAACCAAGGATGTGAACATGCCCAGTGCAAGTTTTCCTTTGAGTGGAAGAACATTTTCCCTATGCCAGATCAGAAACTACTTGTTAAATGGATGTGAGAGGTACCTGGCTATGACATCTGTAACCCCATTGAATGCCAGGGTTGATTCAGCTGATCTGGCTATGTGTGTGTCCTGTTCCCCCCTCATCCACTCCATTTGCATCCTTTCCAAAGCTGCATGGTGGAAGAGGATGGCCATCCAAGAGAGAAGGAGAAGACCATTCGTCGGTCAAGGGCATACATAGGATGCAACTAGTTGTATGGTTCTTTACATCCAGACTAAATCACCATCACCATCACTATGATCAAATACTGTGTAATGTCAGGAATATATGGTTGATATTGTTACAATAAACAAACCTACATCCAAGGTGTGACAGGTAAACAGCACAGTGGAAACAGAGACTGTGCTTTAAACTAAGGTTAACTAATGTCTGGGGGTCATTCTCTTCTCCTGACAAGAGTCTAGAGGCCAGCAGCGTGTGCTGTAAAGAATGGACCAGCTAGTTCCAGGTGCCCAAGGAGGTTTTGTGTTTGTGTTTCTTGAACAGCAACTCTCATGCGCAAAAGCCTTTGCTGTATGCATTTAGATGACAGATTAGGGTCTTCCTCTTCCAGCGAGCATATGGTTTCTAATCTGGTGCCCTGATTATTAAGATGGCTCTTTAATATTTCTAACAGATTACATGTTTTAATATTTTGATATTTTAATCATTTTATTTACTGCTTTGGTTATTATTTAATTGTTGTCTTGTTTTCTGTTTTGATTTTTAGGATTGTAAACTGCACCGAGGGCCTCTGCCTGTTGGGTAGTATATAAATTCAATCAATCAATCAACCAATCAATCAATGCAACTTTTGACATCACTTGTAGTAAGCCATGGGGCTTTGCCATTCAAAATATATATCATTGGCCTTGGGCATATAGTGGTACCATCAGGGCAGAATATGGGACAGACATCCAGGGCTCTGCTCAGCAGGACGACCAGGAGGCTTCCTAATAGCTTAGGTAAATAAATACGTAGGCTAAAACGGCGGGGAAAAAAGGAACGCAAATGGCGCCCACTATGCTATTTGCGTTCCCCTTTTTTTCGCCGTAATAGCCTACATAAACATTTACATAGGCTAAAACAGCAAAAAATAGGGAACACAAATGGTGGCCGCCATAGCTGCCGCCATTTGCGTACGCCACTTTTTTTTGCTTGGCTTGCCGTGATAGGCTACGTAAATACTTACGTAGCCTATCATGGCAAAGACCAGGTTGCAAATGGCAGCCGCGGCAGCCGGTCGAAAGACCAGCCGCCGCCGCAACCGGAGCTGCCGCCGGAGCCGCCGCCGTCCGGAACATCCGCCCGAGGTAAGCTTCGTCCTGGGGGGAATCCCGGGGGGGTGAGGGGTGGCAGGCCATTCCACCACGGATTTCGGGGGGGCGAATGCCAGTGCATTCGGCCTCACTGAAATCTGTGGAGGAATTCTACACCATCCCTACTTGTAAAGCCTCATCACAGACAGCCACTTTGCTTTCTTGCATTTCTTTTTCTTTGGGATGGATTTAGTTGCTGCCTCCTGATGTTACATTGTCCATAACAATGTTATGGACCTCCATCCATAGTTCCTCATGCACTCTGTCTATCAGGTCTAATCCCTTAAATCTATTCGTCACCTCCAGTGTATATTCATAAGGGGTATGATTTAGGTCATACCTGCATGGTTTAGTGGTTTTCCTTACGTTCTTCAATTTAAGCCGAAATTTTGCAATAAGAAGCTCATGATCTGAGCCACAGTCAGCTCCAGGTCTTGTTTTTACTGACTGTATAGAGCTTCTCCATCTTTGGCTGCAAAGTGCATAATCAATCTGGTTTTGATATTGACCATCTGGTGACATCCATGTGTAGAGTCGCCTCTTGTGCTGTTGGAAAAGAGTGTTTGCTATGATCAGCGTGTTCTCTTGGCAAAGCTCCTTTGTCCTGCTTCATTTTGTACACCAAGGCCATGCTTGCCTGTTATCCCGGTGATTTCTTGACTTCCTACTTTAGCATTCCAATCCCCAATGATGAAAAGGACATCTTTTTTCGGTGTTAGTTCTAGAAGGTGTTGTAGGTCTTCATAGAACCGATCAACCTCAGCTTCTTCGGCCTCAGTGGTTGGGGCATAGACTTGAATTACTGTGATGTTGAATGGTTTGCCTTGGATTCGTACTGAGATCATTCTGTCGTTTTTGAGATTGTATCCCAGTACTACTTTTCCCACCCTTCTGTTGACTATGAGTGCTACTCCATTTCTTCTGAGGGATTCTTGCCCACAGTAGTAGATATAATGGTCACCTGAATTAAATTTGCCCATGCCTGTCCATTTTAGTTCGCTGATTCCCAAGATGTCGATGTTCAGTCTTGCCATCTCATGTTTGACCACCTCCAGCTTACCTTGATTCATTGATCTGACATTCCAGGTTCCTAAACAATATTGTTCTTTACAGCATCGGATTTTCTTTTCACCACCAGACACATCCACAGCTGAGTGTTCTTTCGGCTTTGGCCCAACCGCTTCACTCTTTCTGGCACTACTTGGAAATTCCCTCTGCTCTTCCCCAGTAGTTTATTGGACACCTTCCGACCTGAGGGGCTCATCTTCCGGCGTCATCTCTTTTAGCCTTGTGATACGTTCCATGGGGTTTTCTTGGCAAGAATACTGGAGTGGGTTGCCATTTCCTTCTCCAGTGGACCACATTTTGTCAGAACTCTCTCCACCATGACCTGTCCATCTTGGGTGGCCCTGCACAGCATAGCTTATGGCTTCACTGAGTTACGCAAGCCCCTTAGCCACAACAAGGCAGTGATCCATGTAGTGATCACCATTTTATGATAGTTTGACCAAAGAGAAGACCTCAAGAATTCTGTAGATAGGAGAGGTTTTGTTCTTAATGGCTGGGATTCTCAGAGACAGAGAAGAAGTTTACACACATACACACCCCACTCACACACAGATACACTGGTGTCCCCGAGTGTACCCCTTTCTTTCTCCCAAATGAGTAAATTGTTGCCATTCATTCCTAAGGAGGAAACAAAAGAGTTGCACTTGGGGACACGTCTTATAGTGGTGGCACAACTTGCCTTCATGTCCTAATACCAGCTTTCGATGATGAAAGAGGTACTGCAGAAGTGGGCAAAGTGTTTTTTATGTGTGGGGAAAATGCATGGAATGGAAGCACTCGCACACCTTTTCCTGCTATTATAATTATTAGGAGATCATACACGCAATTCTTTCATGTTCTGTTTAAAAACGCTTCAACTAGCTATCTGAACTCTTTCCATGTGTAAAATATTCCTTTTGAGTGTTCAGTTTCTTCTGAAACAGAAATCGACAGGTGGCCAGAAGAGAATTGAAAACAACGTGCTCGTTCAGCTGTCTTCAATAAAACCACTTTAAAGAATACAGAAGGAATATTTGTCTGGGAGAGAGCGGAGGACCGGGAGGCCTGGCGTGCTGTGGTCCATGGGGTCACGAAGAGTCGGACACGACTGAACGACTGAACAACAAATTGGTCTAGTTACTGCTTTTGTATTTATTTATACCTTGATAAACTTCCTGTGTTGTTTGAAAATGAAGAAAAGCTGGCACTCCTATTGAGCAGTATGAAGATCCATTATATTTTATATGAATACTTCATGTTCCCACATTTTTTATTATTATTGCAGTTATATTCCACCTTTTTTCCTCCTGCAAGGTACTCAAGGCAGCTTACGTGGTCCTCCTCCTCTCCATTTTATCCTCACAACAACCCTGTGAGGTAGGTTAGGCTGAGAGTCAGCGACTGGCCCAAAGTGACCCAGTGAGCTTCATGGCTGAGTGGGGACTAGAACCTGGATTACCCCAGTCCCACACTCTAACCACTACACCACACTGGATGACATGTCCATTCTTAGGAATAGGACTGGTGACAGGGATCAGTCAGCATCATTGGGCACTTGCCAAGGCCCACACCCAAGCAAGGACCGCACTGCTGCTGAGCCCCAGCTAGCCCTAGTCCTCTTCTTCCCCCTGGCTGTTGCTTCCTGTTGCCCCACCCTCTCCAAATGTGAGAGCAGTGACATGAGTACTTACCTTGGCCTTTTCTTCTGGGCCATGGTATGGATTGGGCGAAGAGGGAGAGGACACAGGGAGAGGGCAGCTCCCACTTGTGTGTTCCCCACAGAAGGCTGGTTGGGCACTGGCTGCATGAATGGAATGCTGGACTAGATGAACCCGTGGCCTGATCCAGCAGCATGGCTCTTCTTATGCTCTTACAAGAAGAAAATCAGCAATAGTGGCAGTGGCAAGGAGGTGAGCCTACTCTGGGAAGACGCCGTTCATATATCTTCCACTCTCAGTTTGGACCTGACACTGCTTGGGCTTTTGGGGAGCCATAATCATGTAAAGAACATGAATTCTTGAATTGGGACATCCACAGAGCTGGAGCCAGAAGGCAAGCCAGTTGGACCTGAAAGGGCCCAGATAGAATGGCAGGAAATGGTACTGTTTTCTCTGGGCCAGAGGGGCTCTGAGTTTAAATACACCTCTATAGCACGGCTTTCATGCAGAGCAGAGGCAGCTGGAAGAAACAGTGTTTTAAATTCCCATTAGGGTGGCCACTTCTGAACTGCCAAAAAAAGATGACACATATTTGCATAAAATTTGCAGGTGACCTGAATGCCTGGCTCAGACTGCTGTCCAGGTGCTGTTGATGGACAACTTCAAGGCCCAGCTCCACCTTCTGATCCCCTTCAAATGGCTGTCTCCCATCCCAATCATCTTGTGAAAAACAGTTCTAAGCTTAAAGAGGGATATGGAGGGTGGGGTTGTACGGGTTGGGGTTCATCCCCCCCCCCCGCCCCCGGTTCTTCACTCAGGTTCAAGGAGAAAGGCAAAGACAGCAAGACAAGGGCAGAGAAATGGTTTGCCAAGGGTCTGTGTCCAGTCCCAGACATTTGCTTGTTCCCTTCTAGGGACCCTCTTAACCTTTCTACCAAACCCCACCCCACCCCTGCAACATCCGCATCATTTCTTATAACCACAAGAGAGACACATTCTTTGTGTTTGCTGTGCCCTCCTAAGTTCCTGCTTTGTAACTTTCCAAGTCCCACTGCATGTGTATTGAACTAAGCTATGTTATCTCATAGTAGACTGTGAGCCTTTTTGTAGCCCGTATCAGTGTTGACCTATGGCCTATGCCTAAGCGGTTTACAAAAGTAGGGCCAGAGTTTGAATTAAAAACAATTAAATGGAACAGTAGCTGATCTATCTTTTATACAAAAGGTTCAAATTATTTCGATACTATATTTTCATAGAATAGGCTTCAAAATTCTATTTTTAAACATCTAATTCTTTTCTGCCCTGCCATGTGAAAGCAGCAACACCAAACCCTACTTTATATAACCTGCAATCACAGCGAGATCCAGAAATGATTCTGTGAAATGGAAAGGTAAAAAAGGATTTGAAGAAAAGGCTTTAAAGACAAAAAGAGCTTTTCTGAGATAGATAATAGCAAATTAGGAGTGGTGATTTTCACAGATACCTAAATTGGGGCCTTAGGAAACTTCATAACCCTGTGGGCCCGTGCTGTCATGCTGTGTTGTAGAAATGGAGGTCATTTCTGGAATAAACAAGTGCTAATCTGTGGTTCAAAGAGCAAGTTTAAACTCTCGTCTGTACTTTACTATGCAACACTGCCACTATTGAAGAGAAAGGGAAGAAACAAGAAACCCCCAAAATCTATGGTGCCTTCACACTTTATCCCAACCGAGGGAAGTGCAGGGGAGTGTTGGCTCATGAATGGTTTCTGTCAAATAAGCTGAAGGTTGAAAATATGAAGCTTTGCTACAGTCTAGTCTTCATAAAATTAATGAATGGCCGAATACCAAAAAACCAGAGGTGCTAATGAAAGGTTGTCTAAACATAATAAAGCCAATTTAGAGGTGTGTGTTTGTATCTATATCTGTCATCTACATCTATATCTATATCTAACCTGCCTTGAGATCAAGTTATCAGGGCAGCTTGCAATACAATATTTTAAAACACAATAAAATAACAAATATTTAAAACAAATACATAATTGTTGCGATGTCTTTAGACTGAGGGCCAAACTAAGCATTTGGTCAGCTATGCATGATTGACTCCCCTACTCCCCTGCAAGCATCCATGGCCCTGGTTCAAATTGGGACCATGGTGCTTCAGGAGAAGAGGGTTTACGCTTCCTCCCCCCCACACACACACACACACATGTTTGTCCCCAAATTCCACCCTAACCCCTATGGTGTGTTAAAACAAGAAACAAGTATCCATTGATTCCAAAGAAGACTTTTTCTTTTTTAACATGTCCCATTTGTGTGTGTGTGTGTGTGTGTGGAGTTCGGGATGAAAATGGGGGTGGGGGGAGAAGAAGTTTAAACCCTCCTCTCCCAAAGTGCCACAGCCCCAATCTGAATTGAGGGTGTGTGCACTTACAGGAGAGTAGGGGAAACAATCATACATAGCTCAGCTATGCGTGATTAAAGGAACTTTTATTTTGGTCCCGAGAGCTGAGATTAACACTGAGTTGAAACAAATGAGGTGCATTTCATGAACATTTTCTCCCCCTACACTATTGCCCTCCTCCCATTTTGGCAATCTTTTGGGAGCAGTCTTTTTCTCTGATTTCTTTCCACAAGGGGTGTGACTGCCCAGAGAAGGCATACATACAGTTCAGGTGATTCCTTTCCCCATACTTGTCATTCAGGTGGTAGCAGCAGTTCTCCACTGATGCCCCATCCCCACGTCCGGCTCGCCTGGTCGTGGGGGGGGTGTCATTGCAGGCGGGAGGGGTGAAGAGGACTGGTGCGGATGTCCATTGGGCAGTCCTTCCCACTGTGGACGAGGAGGAGGAGGTGCCGGAGGGGCCTTTGTCTCCATCCCGCGCCCCTCTCCTCGCAGGCTTTTCTGGCGCTGCTCGTGGCCGCGGAGCTTCCAGCGTCCCGCAGCGCACACCAGCAGCGGCCTCAGCGGCGATCCCAGCAGCTCGCCTGTGGCCTCGCCAGCGGAGTATGCTACTGGTGGCTGTGGCCCGGCGGGGGGTCTTGGCCGCGTCTCCGGCGCCCCAGCGGCGGCGGCCTGGGTGTGGCTGCCCAGCAAGGGAGGGGGCTTCAGCGGTGTCTCCAGAGGCCCAGTGGCATCTCCAGCAGCATGGCGGCGGCGGCTCATGGCAGCCCCTGCAGCTCAGCAGCCACATGTGAGGCCTCAGCAGAGGCCCAGTGGCTTACCGGAGGCCTCGCGGCCTCGGCAGTGGCCCTACATCAGCCCTGACTTGGGGGGGGGGGCTTTGTGGCTGCTGGCCCAACTGGCCTTCTTCCGTCGAGGGTACTGCCCGGTGGCAGCTCTGCAGGTGCATTTTTCGCCCTGCGGGGCCTCAGCCTGCCTGGCGTGAGGCAGGGGGAGGCCGCAATGCCCATTGGCTGCAGGCCCTCTGCCCAGGATCTCCCCCCCCCCGCTCTTCTTCTTTCACAAGCTTGATCTTCTGGGCCTGCGGGCCGAGGTTTGGAGTTGGGTTCCTGGGTGGGGGGTGAAGGGAGGGCAAAAATGTGTCCTTTAGGCAGGCTTAGGGCCCACTCAGCTCCCCAAGCGTTTCCCATAGGTTGCGGCCCGTCCAATTAAAGGTGTCCTGGGACCTTAGGTTGGGTGCAGGGCAGCTTGATTGGGAGGAAGGGGAGGTTGAACTTAGCCTGAGGCTTCCTTTGTAGCCAGCAGCCCCCGTGCCTAGTCCTTGATGGAGGGGGGAGGGGTTGGCTATACATTGGTGGGGGGGTTCAATTCACCCTCTTACACGGGGGCATCCACGCCTAAACGTGTCATCACATCACCAGTTATAGCCCAAAGTCAGTCAGGGCTTATCTCAGTGTGCTCAGCACTATGCCTCCAAAAAAAGGGCAGGGCAGCAAGAAGGGAAAGTGCATGGCCCCTAAGCTTCTCACAAAGAAGGCACGGGGGGGCCAAGACTCTTCCTCTGAAGATGAGGTGGGCCCTGATTTGTCTGCCATCCTGGTGCTCTTGGAGCAGGGCACCGGGATTGTCCCTCCTCCCCAAGCTAGACCAAATAAGTCCAGCATGGAGCAGCCCAGAAGAACGAGGCTTCAGACACAGCGCTCTCTTTTGCTCTCCATTGCAGCTCGTTTGGATGCCATAGAGGCGTCCTCCTCACATTCCATAGCCCATGCAGGGAGTGAACATCAACGGGAGGGTGCGAGTACTTCTACAATGGCTCGAGCTGAGACAACAGGCGAACCAACAACCATCAGTGCTCCCAGGGTCTCCAGCATTTCTGCCTAGGATTCCGGTGAGGAGAATGTTGCATCTATACACACTGGTTCAGGCTCAGGGCCACTAGGTCCTTAGGGATGGATCCCTTGGCTCAATCTTCCCTTGGCTCAATTTTAAAAAAGGAAATTCTCAAGGCATAATTACAAACAACAATTCCAACAAGAAGAAAAGGTGGAAGACAACAGAAGAAGCCAATGTGGCTACACAAAAAGCTTAGGGATGACTAGGGATGTACGAATCCCTTACCTGGCTCCGCGCAAGGGCATCCACAGTGGGGGGAAGGTGCTCCGTCCCACCCCCTGGAATCCTCAATGGGGGGGTAGGTGCTCTGTCCCTCCCCCCAGAATCCTGCCTGGCCGGCACCGCTCCGTGACCAAGCTGCGGAGCCGCCGGCCGGCTCCGGCCACCCGCAGCCGGACATACGACCGCTGGGCAGCCCAGCAGGGATGCAAATGGCAGCTGTCATAGCTGCCGCCATTCGCATCCCTGTATTGAGCCATGATAGGCTACGTAAATATTTACGTAGCCTATCACAGCAGGGGGAAAATCCCCAGCATACGCAAATGGCGGTAGGCTACGTAAATACTTACGTAGTATGTATTTACTACGTGATAGGCTACGTAAATGCTTATGTAGGGAAAAACCCCAGCGTACGCAAATGGCAGTAGGCTACGTAAATGCTTACGTAGCCCATCACGACAGAGGGGAAAAAAAACCAGTGTACCCAAATGGCGGTAGCCACCGCCATTTGCGTACGCTGGGGTTTCCCCCACCACCACCATGATAGGCTATGTAAATGCTTACGTAGCCTATCACGGCCTCCGCAGGGACGCAAACGGCTAGGAGGAGGAGGAAGCGAATGGCGGCCAGGACAGCCGCCATTCACAAAGCAGCGCAGATGGAAGCAGGTAAGTGCTCCGTTTCGTGCGCCTTTCGTGGGTTGGGGGGGTAGGGACTTCGTTCCGTGACAGATGTCGTGGGGCCGAATGCACTGGCATTCGGCCTCATCAAGATTGATCGCAGAATTCTCTGACATCCCTAGGGATGACCTGAAAACAAAAAAGGACACATATAGGAAGTGGCAAGAAGGCCAAGTAACAAAGGAAGAGTACAGGCAGGTAGCACAGAATTGCAGGGATGGTGTCAGGAAGGCTAAAGCTGAGAATGAGCTGAGGTTAGCGAGGGATTCTAAAAACAACAAAAAGGCTTTCTTCAGCTACGTGCATAGTAAAAGGCAGAGGAAATAAATGGTTGTTCAGCTATTAAATAAGGATGGCAAAACGATAACATGACAAAGAAAAGGCAGAGGTGCTCAATTCCTACTTTGGCTCAGTCTTCTCCCAAAAGAGGGTCTATGACCCCCCCGGCAAAGGTGAAGTACAGGCTGAAGGGGCAGGACTGCAGCTTGAGATCGATAGTCATATGGTCAAGAACACCTAATTACTTTGAATAAGATCAGATCTCCAGGGCCAGATGAACTGCATCCTAGAGTAATAAAGGAACTGGCAGAAGAGCTCTCAGAACCACTGTCTATTCTCTTTGAGAAATCATGGAGGACAGGGGAAATGCCAGATGACTGGAGGAGGGCTAACGTTGTCCCTATCTTCAAAAAGGGTAAAAAGGAGGAACCTGGGAACTACAGCCCAGTCAGTCTGACATCAATCCCTGGGAAAATTCTGGAGCAGATTATGAAGCAATCCATCTGCAAGCACCTTGAAAACAATGCAGTGATTACTCCAAGCCAACATGGATTGTCAAAAACAAGTCCTGCCAGACAAATCTGATCTCATTTTTTCATCAAGTCACCTCCTTTGTAGACCGTAGGAATGCTGTAGACATCATATACCTCGACTTCAGCAAAGCTTTCGACAAAGTGCCCCATGATATCCTGATGAGCAAACTAGCTCAAAGTGGGCTAGATGAAACAACGATCCGGTGGATCCACAGTTGGCTACAGAATCGGACTCAAAGAGTGCTTATCAATGGGACCTTCTCAAACTGGGGAGAAGTAACGAGTGGGGTACCGCAGGGCTCAGTCCTGGGCCCAGTGCTCTTCAACATTTTTATTAATGGCTTGGAGGAGGAGGTGCAGGGAATGCTGATCAGATTTGCAGATGACACAAAATTGGGCGGGATAGCTAATACTTTGGAAGACAGAAACAAAATTCAAAGTGATCTGGATAGACTGGAGCGCTGGGCAGAAAACAACAGAATGACATTTAATAGGGATAAATGCCAAATTCTGCACCTAGGAAAAAGAAACCAAATGCACAGTTAGGGATGGCGGAGAATACCGCCACGGATCACGGTGAGGCCGAATGCCAGTGCATTCAGCCCCCGAACTCACCTGGGGCGGATCTTCTGGGCGGCGGCGGCTCCGGCGGCAGCGGCGGCAGCCGGTCTTCTGCTGCCATTTCCACTCTGGTAAAAAAAAAAAAAAGAAAAAAAGAAAAAGAAAGACGTGATAGGCTATGTAAAGATTTACGTAGGGATGTACGAAAGTCACTTACCTTTTAATGAAATTGATTCGAGGTGGGGGGGAGGCACTCCGTCCCTCCCCCGAAATTCTGGCCGGGGTGGAGGCGCTCCATCCCTCCCCCCTGAAATTCTGGCCAGGGGGGAGGCGCTCCGTCCCTCCCACCCCCAAATCCTGGCCGGCCGGGTCCGCAAATGGTGGCGGCCATAGCCGCCGCCGTTTGCGTCCGTGCAGTCAGCCGTGAAAGGCTACGTAAATGTTTACGTAGCCTATCACGACTGAGTAAAAAAGAAAAAAGCGCGTACACAAATGCGTTCCTTATTTTGGCACGTCTTAGTCTACGTAAACATTTACGTAGACTACGGCGAAAATAAGGGGAACGCAAATAGCTCAGCGTCTACGTGGGCACCGCCATTTGCGTACACTCCTTTTTGGGTTTTTTTTACTCAGCCATGATAGGCTACGTAAACATTTACGTAGCCTATCACGGTGTTTTTTAAAATTTAGCCGTGATAGGCTATGTAAATCTTTACGTAGCCTATCACGTTTTTTTAAAAAACTTGGAAATGGCGGCAGCAGCAGCCGGTCGGAAGACTGGCCGCCGCAGCCGCCACCGCCATCGCCGCCGCCGGAGCCGTCGCCGCCGCCGCCAGGAAAATTCGCCGAAGGTAAGTCCCATCCCGGGGGGGGCAGACCGTTTCGCTACTGATTTCGGGGGGCTGAATGCACTGGCATTCGGCCTCCCCGAGATTCATGGCGAAATTCTCTGACATCCCTAGATTTACATAGCCTATCATGACTAGGTTTAAAAAAAAAAAAAGACGTGATAGGCTGCGTAAATCTTTACGTAGCCTATCATGGCTGGGTGGGTAAAAAACAAAACAAAAACCATGTACGCAAATGGTGGCGGCTACGGCCGCCGCCATTTGCGTTCCTTATTTTTGCCTTCTTAATCTACGTAAATATTTATGTAGACTATGACGGCGAAAATAAGGGGAACGCAAATAGCGTAGCGGACACTACGCTATTTGCGTTCCCCTTATTTTCGCCGTCTTAGTCTACGTAAATCTTGACGTAGACTTAGACGTGCTAAAATAAGGAACGCAAATGGCGGCGGCCATGGTCGCCGCCATTTCCGTATGTGCGTTTTGTTTGTTTTTTAATCAGCCCTGATAGGCTATGTAAACATTTACATAGCCTATCATGGCTGACTGCAGGGACGCAAATGACGGTGGCTACGGCCGCCACCATTTGCATCCCTGCTAGCCAGCCGGCGGCTCCACAGAATCACTGCGGAGCACAGCCAGCCGGCCAGGATTCCGTAGGGGGAGGAACGGAGCGCTCCCCCCCCCCGGCCAGCATCAACATAATCTGCGGAAAGGTAAGTCACTTTCGTACATCCCTAAGGGGAACGCAAATAGCGTAGCGGGTTCTATTTGCGTCCCTTTTTGATTCCCCATTTTAGCCTACATAAATATTTACGTAGGCTAAAATGGGGAATCAAAAAGGGACGCAAATAGTGCCCGCTACGCTATTTGCGTTCCCCTTGATTTTCTCCCTCATAGTCCCTCATAGTCTATGTAAATATTTACGTAGATTAAGAGGGCAAAAAGAAGGAACGCAAATGGCGGTGACCGTAGCCGCCACCATTTGCGTACACGGTTTTTGTTTTGTTTTTTACCCACCCACCGCCATTTGCATATGCGCGTTGTTGTTTTTTTAAGTCAGCCGTGATAGGCTACGTAAAGATTTACATAGCCTATCTCGTTGTTGTTGTTGTTTTTTAACCTAGCCATGATAGGCTACGTAAATCTTTATGTAGCCTATCACGTCTTTTTTTTTTACACTGGAAATGGCGGCGGCGGCTGGTCGAAAGAAGGGCTGCCACCGAACCGCCGCCACAGCCACCACCGGAGCTGCCGCTGCCTGGAAGATCCGCCCCAGGTAAGTCTCATCCCGGGGGGATCCGCGGGGGGGGGGGCGGGGGGGCAGGCTGTTCTGCCACAGATTTCAGGGGGCCGAATGCACTGGCATTCAGCCTCCCCAAGATCTGTGGCGGAATTCTGTGCCATCCCTACATAGTACCGAAAAAATCCTCTGGGGAGTTCAGGTTTATTCATAACCTCTCCTTCCCCAAAGGTGGTTCGGTTAATGACGAAATCCCTGACAATCTATACTTGGTTCGCTATACCTCTTTCAACACGGCTGTGGGCATGGTCCGAGCTTTCGGTTACGGGGCGCTGATGGGAAAATGCGATATAAAATCCTCCTTTCGCATTTTGCCTATCAACCCTTTGAAACAAACCCTTTGTTTCTGAGATAAGTTCTATGTGGATCGAGCCCTCTCAATGGGGTGCACAATATCCTGTGCCATGTTCGAGAGGTTTAGCACCTTTTTGGAATGGGCCGTGAAGGACAGGTCTGGCATGCAGAGCGTGGTCCATTACTTGGACGACTTTGTGTTTGCAGGGCCTGGAGATTCCGGGCAATGCACCAATCTGTTGCAGGCCTTTGGCACGCTAGCGGATGAGCTTGGGGTTCCTTTGGCACACGAGAAAACCGAGGGTCTGGCCCCAGTCCTTGTGGATCGAACTGGACACCCTCAATCAATGCTGCCGGCTCCCAAAGGATGAACTCGCGATTCTGCGCGAGAAGCTCATGGCAATTTCACAATCTCGCAAGGTTTCCTTGTGGGCCTTGCAAGAGTTAGTGGGGCGTCTAAATGTTACTTGTAAGGTGGTTGCGCCTGGCCGGGCCTTCGTACAAAGGCTATGCTGGGTAGGGATGGCGGAGAATTTCTCCACGAATCTTCGGGAGGCCAAGCGCCGAGGCATTCGGCCCCCCGAAAGTGTTGGGGAAATTCTCCACCAGAATGGGACTTATCGTGGCTGAATGTCCCTCTCGGTGGCGGGTCCCGGCAGCAGTTCGGCCGCGTTTCGTCAGGGGCGGGGGCGGTGGCCATTCTCCTGACAGGCTGCCACTGCCGCCATTACAAAATAAAAAAGTAAAAACAAACACACACACCCGTGATAGGCTACGTGATGATTTACGTAGCCTATCACGGCTAGATTTCCAAAGTCAGCCGTGATAGGCTACGTAAATTGTCACATAGCCTATCACGGGTGACTTTGGGGGGGGAAAAAAAACGCGTACGCAAATGGCGGCGGCCCATGGGCGCTGCCATTTGCGTTCCTTATTTTGGCATGTCTAGTCTACGTAAAGATTTACGTAGACTACAGCGAAAATAAGGGCAACGCAAATAGCGTTCCCTTATTTTCGCCGTAGTCTACGTAAATCTTTACGTAGACTAGACGTGCCAAAATAAGGAACGCAAATGGCAGCACCCATGGGCCGCCGCCAGTTGTGTACGCGCTTTTTTTTTTTCCCAAAGTCACCTGTGATAGGCTACGTGACAATTTACGTAGCCTATCACGGCTGACTTTGCAAATCTAGCCGTGATAGGCTACGATAATCGTCACGTAGCCTATCACGGGGGCGTTTTTTTTCCTTTTCTTTTCTTGGAATGGCGGTGGCGGCAGCCGGTCGAAAGACCGGCTGCCGCTCCCGGCCCGGATGAAGACCCGCCGAACCGCCAGCCGGACCCGCCGCCGGGAGGGACATTCGCCAAAGGTAAGTCCCATCCCGGGGGAGGTGCGGGGGGCGGGGGGGCGGAGAATTTCTCCCCGAAACGTGTTCGGGAGGCCGAACACGTTGGCGCTCGGCCCCCCAAAGTTTCGGGGAGAAATTCTCCACCAACCCTAGTCTAAAGTAAAAGGTGTAAGTGACTCCACAGCTGATTTTAGCGTGCGACGCACCGTACGGGGTTGGGCTAGATTGTCACCCGCAACGGGGGACACTAGGCATCCCCTTTTACCAGATATCCTGTTGGGGCTTCGGAACCTTTGGCCTTTCATCTGAGTTTCATGCTATGAGGCTACATTGTTCCACGCCGCAGCCTTAACAGCCTTCTTCAGGGCCTGCTGATTTCTGAATTAGTTTGGGCATCCAAAAATGACAGGGCTGGAAGGGCTTTGAGATGGTCAGTACGGATATTGTTCATCTTAAGATTCAGAGATCCAAGACTGACCAGTAAGGAAAGGGAGTGATGTTATCCCTCCATGCAGCCCAGGTGGAGGAATTATGCCCGGTTAGTGCCTTAAGTAATTTTTTGGGTTTCCAAGGGTCATTGGGCGGCCCGTTTTTCTGCCACTCTGGTGGTTCCCCGCTGACAAAATTCCAATTTTGGACTGTCACCAAGTCGGCTCTGTAGTGGAGACCCTCAGGCTGGGTGATTTTAGATTTGGAATGCATTCTTTCTGGATAGGGACAGCTTCCACAGCCGCCTGTTTGGGTTTCTCGCAGGATCAGGTGAAGGCGGTGGGTAGATGGCGCTCTCATGACTTCAAGTCGTATGTGCGCAGATTGGCTGTCTGATTTGAAGCTTGGTTTTCTGGTGCTTATTTGTTATCATCACTGTGCAATGGCTAGCCAGATGTGGCATGTGGTGGGAACGTCTTCTGCCCATGCTGTTTCACCAAGGTCAGGTTGAGTTGCCCCCGCAGGTCTTGGTGCTGCATTTGGGGGGCAATGACTTGGGGTGTGTGAAAGGCAAGGACCTGAAGGCCTTGAGCGATTGCCAGGAGATTCGCCTGAGATGGCCCGGCATAACAATTTTATGGTCTTGTTTGCGACCAAGGGTCAAGTGGAACGCAGTCAATGCGGGTGCCATTGAGAAGGCCCAGCGGGAGGCCTAGCAGAAGGTCAACAGAGAGGCTGCCTTGGGGTTACATGATCACGGTGATGGAGTCATCACTCATCAGGAAATTCAATGGACTCGGAGGGAGCTCTACAGAATGGATGGGGTGCATCTGTCTGATGCAGGAAACAACATCTTTCTGTCAGTTCTGCAAAGGGGCCTGCGGGAAGTTCTTCTGTGCAGGTGGGGGGGAGTCTGACAAGCAATAGGCTTGTCACTCCCTGTGGCGGTTAGGATGGGCCAAGGAGAACACGCTTAGGGATGGTGAGCATTCAGAGGCACCTTATGGTGACAGGTGACACCCGAGGCTTCCTGCACGAGTTATGCGGCTCGGCGTGGGGGATAAGGGTTGCCTGGGAGACCGACTCACCTCACTCACCCAGGAGCTGTGCGGCCCCGGGAGGGGGTGACATGGGAATGTCTACCTCCCCCATGAGGGGCAGACCAGAGGGGCAGCGATGCAGGCATGCCACCCCTCAGGCTGGGAATGTTATCACCCAAAAGGTGCCAGCTAGCCACTGACACAGGCAGGTAGGGATGTCTGAGAATTCCACCACGGATCTTGGTGAGGCTGAATGCCAGTGCATTCGGCCCCCCGAAATCCGTGGTGGAATGAAGCCCCCCCGCCCCCCACTCCACGAAAAGCGCACGAAACGGAACACCTACCTGCTGCCGTTCGTGCTGACTTGCGAATGGTGGCCATGTCCGCAGCCGCCATTCGCTTCATCAGTATAGCCATGATAGGCTACATAAATACTTACGTAGACTATCACGGCTAACACAGGGACGCCATCTGCATCCCTGCGGAAGCTGTGATAGGCTGCGTAAGTATTTACGTAGCCTATCACAGCAAAAAAAAAGGGAACACAAATGGCAGCAGCTACGGCGGCCGCCATTTGCGTTCCCTTTTTTTTTGGCCGTGATAGCCTACGTAAATATTTATGTAGGCTATTACAGCAAAAGAGAGGGGCACAAATGGCGTAGTGGCCACCATTTGCATTCCTTTTTTTTTTTTTTTTGCCGTAATAGGCTACGTAAATATTTACGTAACCTATCATGGCAAAAAAAAAAAAAAAGAACGCAAATGGTGGCTGCCATAGCTACCACCATTTGCGTTTGCTGGGGTTTTTTTGCCGTGATAGGCTACGTAAATATTTATGTGGGCTATCACGACCAAAAAAAAAGGGAACGCAAATGGCGACGGCTGTGGCTGCCGCCATTTGCATCCCTGCAGGCTGCCCAGTGGCCGGATGTCCGGCTGTGGGCGGCCCTGGCTGGCGGCTCTGTGGAATCTCTGTGGAGCAGAGCCGGCTGGAGAGAATTTGGGGGGGAGGGACGGAGTGCCTCCCCCCCACCGCGAATGTCACCCTTCGAAAAGGTAAGTGACTTTCGTACATCCCTACAGGCAGGGCCTGTCCTATGTCTCCCCTTTGCAGTTATTTCAATAAATGTGGCCCAATTTTGATCCAAGCTTTGTTGTCCAACTCTTCTTTGCACCGTCTCCGCTTGCAATGAGTCTTTTGCTTCAATCAGCTCCAGCTTTAGACCATAAAAAAGCCTTTCTGCTTCCTAGTAACAGCGATGGTGTCACATAACTGATCAGGGTAAATAAGGCTACTTCAGAGTGAGGGCAGTGTTTCTTCAACAGAAACAACAGAAACTGGGTGGAATACAACCCA
Source organism: Heloderma suspectum (assembly GCF_057233095.1). Lineage (NCBI taxonomy): Eukaryota > Metazoa > Chordata > Lepidosauria > Squamata > Helodermatidae > Heloderma > Heloderma suspectum. The sequence goes on from NC_139462.1 coordinate 99,636,196, forward strand.
TCACATGCATGTATCTACATCAAGCCAAGACTGAGAGTCAATAAAAGGAAATAACAGAGATATCCATGAAAGTATATGTTCATTTGTTTGATAGTTAAAGAAGAAAGTTCATCTGAGATACAACTATAACATATATCAAGATAATGCATTGTTCCAGTTTTAAAACTCCAGAGCGTTTAACAGTGCATCAGACCAAAAGAGAGCCTGTAAGTGTAATTCGATTGTAGGGCTTGAATTGCCCCCTTTTAGGCTCTTAGGAAACACAGAATCGGAAGCTTATAAACAAGAAAAAAGTATTGTCCAATTTCCATATTGTAGCAGCCTCTCTTACCTTTCCAAGCCATCATCTCCACTAATAGAGGGTAATTTGAATATTTGATGGAGGCAATCCATGAGCAATCTTCATGGCAAAGTGTTGGTACAGGTAGGGATATAAAGATATATATCCCTAGTACAGGTTCCTGTTTTAACAGTTATTACAAACTCTTCTAGTCAGTGCAGTTCTGAAGATAGCAACATTTGTTGCCATTTTTATCCAGAGTATTTCAAATACATAATTGGTGCTTTCCTTTCAAAATATTTGTTATTGTTCAGTCGTTCAGTCGTGTCCGACTCTTCGTGACCCCATGGACCATAGCACGCCAGGCCTTCCTGTCCTGCACTCTCTCCCGGAGCATGCTCAAGTTCATATTCATTGCATCGGTGATGCTATCTAGCCATCTCATCCTCTGCCGTCCCCTTCTCCTTTTGCCTTCAGTCTTTCCCAGCATCAGGGTCTTTTCCAGAGATTTCAAAATATAGCCGTACTTAAAAAAAAAAAGTTCCCTGGTTCCCCAAACAAAAACAATGTTCATTCCTGAACAACAGAATTCAAGCAAAGGAGCCATTTCTAATTTATAAACTCAGTCCACGGCTCTTGCAAATTTTTAAAATTATTTCTTCATTGCTTTGATGTTTGAGAAATTATTATTTCAAATGGACAATTACTACTTTATTGTCAGGGGATTATGGATATAATCCCAGGGTATTATGGTTACTGCATATTTTTATCTACTGCCTGAAGAATATTTGGTACAAATCCTACTCCACATGCACTTTTCATGGCTGAATTTACACAGACATGCAGTAGACCTATAACATAGGCCTTTTAGGACATTGTCACCTGCACAATAATAAACAGTGTCATTTAATTTCAGCCACTTACCATTTATCATTTTCTTTCTGTAAACATAAAGTCTCCTGGGACATAAGATATCCCAAGAAATTTGAATGATATTTGCTATTGGGGTGTTTCTTGTTTGGGTAAACATATAACATGTTTGGGTAATTTTTTTCCGGCAAAAACGTTAAGTGCCCATATAGAGATTTCTTGAAAACTAAAAACAGACAAGTACATAAAATATGCCAAGGAAACTATTGATTTTTGCCATGGGTATTCAGATGAAAAGAATGTTCCACAGGATTTTTTTTAAAAAAACTGATCCATTGAAGCAGACTTCCGGTTCAATCCTATACATGTCTACTCAGAAATAAGCCCCCTCAAATTCAACAGGGCTTATTCTCACGTAACTGTCTATATAGGATGATAGCCTTAAGTGCCCTTCTTCTGACACCACATACATGGATTTCTTTGGGGATATTTTACTACCCTGAATACATTGGAATTTGGCTTGGGGTAGTACAATGCTCCAAACATTGCTTGTCGAAGTTTTTATATATATATATTTATATATATATATATATATATATATATATATATAATGCATATCAAAATGCCTATCAAATGAGTTCCGTACCATTCATTCTATAACACTGCATTTATTGCATTTTACAATAACATGAAAGCTTTTACAAGCCCATTGACAACAATCGGGTAGGCTCATACTTCTCCGGTGCAGTAAAATGAATTTAAGTGATCCTGTGAAGGTCAAGATAGATTTTTATTTTATTTTTTCATTTAATTCACCATGATCTGTGTACCAATCTTGTATACTTTAGTTAACAAATCTACAGCATTTCATAAAGCTTTAAAGCCATGCCAAATGACTAATAAATGTACTTTATTACATTTATTTACGATGTAAATTACTCCTAGCACACCAGTAATATCATTGTCCCTGTTCACAAGAAGGGAGACCACTGTAACTGCTGATTGATGGGACTGCCTAAATGCACACCTGTCCTCTGTTAAGCGATTTGGAGCTTTGCTTTGTCTTAAATAACTTTCTGACAGAAAAACAGTGTTCGGGGGGGCTGATCTGTAGTCAATATTTGTTTTATTCTATCCTGTGGCGATCTACAACTGTGCCACTAACAAGAAAAGATGTTTATATGCTGCCTTTGTCAATCTCTCTTCATCCTCTGACCTTATCAACATGAAGACCAGCTTTGGTACAAGCCATTTCAAACTAATATTAATAGATGTCTGCAGCTATTGATCCAGGACCTTTATTTTGATAACGTTCTTAAAGATGGGCTAATGCATGCAACTTGGAGGAGTTCAGGGGGATGCCAGCTTGCCCTCTTCGTGTTCGGTTTTTCTGTTATGCGGGTTATTATGGTAGCTATATTTTAGTGAAAATACCCTTAGGTTCCACTGATCAATAAAAAATGAATTTATGTTAATTTGTAAAGAATTCTTAGTCTCTCACAGTGTATCATCAGTGGCTTCTAAAATCACAGCAGACTAGGAGACATAATGTAATTTCATAATGAGAATCCAGTCTGTATGGTGTACAGAAATACTGAAAATTCTGCCCATATTTGATGGTGGTGTTGCAACAAGGGGTGGGCAGGTGAATGAAAGAAGCAGCACATTTCAATTTCAATGGCGGTGGTGGAGGAACAATACTCACTGGAGCTCCTTTAATGTCCCTGCTGCTGCTGGCCACCATTTTTGTCTTGCCCAAATGCCCTGGCATAACCTAGCATCATTCCAAGCAGCATTGTGGGAAAGCAAATGGCAGCCTGCACTGGTGGCTGCCATTTTGGAGGGGCTGTCGGTAGCAGCTAAATGTTTTCTTTTGCTACAAATTTTGGCTGCCTAAAAAAACGGTTTCATAAATTGAAAAGTTACAAAGCAGTGAGCACCACTGCATTCAATATGATTCACTTATAAGACAATATGAATTCAGCTCTTGGAGTGTCCAACCAGTTTTATTTTAATATAACAACAAAATGTAACCTTACACCTACCTGCCAAGACATAACATAGAGAATTTTATATTGCATATAGAATATATGACACTGCTGGTGAATTGCCCCATGACTGCAGAAGTAAAGAGGAAAGGACATTCTGGCCCCACCCACTGGGCTAAAGAACAAAGAGCTTCATTCAATCAAGGCAAGCTCAGCCTTGCTCGAAGTGCATTTAAACAGTGGGGGCTGGTGGTTCCAATTTCAGTGGGGCTGTAAATCCATTCTGGGTTTCAGTCAGGACCAGCCAGAGCTATCCAAGGTGATGAACCTATTTCGGGGATAGGGTTCAGCACATTGGATAGGTCCTTTAGAGCTCTGGCTGGTTCTGACTGAAACCCAGAATGGATTCATGGCCCCACTGTTTAAATGCCACCAGCCTGCACTGCATTTAAATGCCCACTTATAGCTTACCACCTTGTTTTTGCCTTGAAGAACATGTCTTCTTCCTGTTCATTTTCCCTCCACTCCCCTTCCCTTGCATGCCTTGTTATTTTAGTATGTTAAGCTTGTTAGCCTGATGGCAGGGCCTGTCTCTCTTTTTCTTTTCTTTTTTATTGAGCTTCTTTGGGAGGAAAGAATTATCTGAAAAGTGGGTTAAAATGCAGTAAATAAAAATAAATAATTTTATGTTTTAATCTATTAATCTTAATAATCTATTAAGGCTGCAATCATATACCCTATTAGCTGGGCATAAGCTCTATTAGACTCAATGGGACTTGCTTCTTAGTAGACATGTATATTATTGTTCTCTTAGTCATCAAAGTAAAATATTGAAATATCATAGGCTATCAAAAGCCAAGCACTGTCAGATATCACATATGAAATTAAATATCAAATATCATATCCTGTCACCTGTCAAAACTCAAAGCCAAATTTTAAATACCATTAGCTCAGGTGTCATATATCAAACAGTGTCATATATATAAAATATCAGAAGTCAAATATCAAATGCCTTCAGCTATGAAATATCATGTATGACCAGATGGCAAAGAGATATCATATACTGTAGCCTGTCCACTGTCAATTATCAAATACTGGATGATGAGGACCGAGTATGTCAAATGCTGTCACTGAATATTTGACAGAGATTTGAGCGCAAAATCTGCAGTGGCAGATTTCTTCTTTGGTGCTGAAAAGAGCCCTATAGGGAATATGCACATCAATTCTCAGTGTCATTTTAAAAACATTTACTAGCATTCCTTCTAATTCTGAGGTCCAGGCTGTGAATGCTTCTGCGGTCAAAACTGTACCACCCATGCACAAGGGAGAGGCTTGCACAAAATGCAAACCAATTAGGGGTGAGGGAGCAGAAAATGGGTGGGAGGGGGAATGGAATGGTGTTGCCAGAATTCTGAACATCAACACTCCACACTGCAACCTTGCAGTGCAGGTACCACTTGTATTTATCTATAGGAGAAGTTTATTTCATTTTTTACTTTATTTACTTACTTACTTACTTACTTATTTACTTACTTACAGCATTTGTATACCACTCCATATCTAAAGAGCGGTGAACAGCAGACAGGGTAAAGAATAAAAACACCATGTTAATTTTGTAAAAACAGATTTCTGATAAAACCAAATTTAATAAACTGTGGCTGGTCACGTGAGGACAGCTTCACGTAATAACAATGTTTTTAGGGCTTTGAACACCAATGCTAATACCCTAACCTGGCCTGGTAGCGAATAGGCAGGCAGGACAGTTCCCTCAGCAAAGGAGTTGCATGCTGAAAAGTTCTGAATGTTTCATGTGAGCCAGTAGAATGGTGTGTGAAGCTTGGACAGTAGGGACCTGGCTTCAAATCTCTATTCACCTAGGCATCTCAGTGGTTGATCTTGGGCCATGATCCTAGTCTTTCTGTAAGGATGAAATGGGAGAACCCCATGTGAACCATCCTGAGCAATATGAAAGAAGGCCAAGACATAAACATAATAATAATTATTTTTATTTTTATTTTTTAATCTGCAGGCTTGAATATTAAATGTGCCACATCATATTTGTTTTTGATAATCTTGAGCTTCTAATCTGCTTTGCATTTGAATCTCGTAACACAACATGGGAAATACCTGTGGAGAAGGGCATGGTGCATCAAAATGACAGGACAGTTTTCTTTCCAAGTAGTCAAAACTGAGTGAAGAATCATCTCCTTATGAATGCAAGTCATCCCCATGAATCCCAAAGATACTCTTCAAGGTACTTCCTGCTTACAGAAGATGAAATAGATGCACATGAAGCAGCTGTTATTTCTAAAGTAATCATTATTGCAAAGTGGCCTAAAGCTTTCTGCGGAAGACTAACGTTCAAGTAATCCTTTCAGGACGTCACAATTGCTTTGACAAGCTAGGAGATTGAAGCAGGATGCTGTGTTGTTGAGGCATCACATTGCTGCACCTCTCCTTGGCAATCTGCTTGCCAGGAACTCACAACAGCCTCTAGAAGAAAAGGAAATTCATCTCACGAGATTTGAATGTCTTGAGTTTAGGATCCCACCTGTGCAACTTCATTAAAATCTCCTCTGATTCTCTCTTCCTTCTTCTAGCAATCACTCATTTGCTTTCATCTGTGCATTGCTAGTCTTTTAATATGGGTGTTAAATGAATAATGCCTAGCTGTCTTCAGCTTGTTATGAGAATATGGGGTAGTAGAACCCTTTTAAATAAATAAATACAGGAAAACAAAAATACTATGATAGGATGGGATGGAGCTGGGAAGCTTGGCTGCTGACAAGATAAAACATGGAACTAGATCATTGGTTTCAAGCCTTGGGTCCAGAGATGTTGTTGGATTACCATGCTCATCATCAATAGCCATTGCTGGCTGGGGATGATAGGAGTTATAGTCCAACAACATCTGAGAATCTATGGTTGGGAGTGACTGAACTAGACACTAGAATCACCTCATCACGCATTGGAAGGCTCACTGCTAGACTTAGGGTGCAATCCTATGCAGGTTTAGACAGAAAAAAAGCCCTACAACTTCCAGCATTCCCCAGCCAGCAATATAGCTGTCTAAACCTGCATAGGATTGCGCCCTTAAGGAAGCATTTTCTGATTATATTTTTCTTCCTGGACCTCTAGCTCAGCTTTCTTAGAGCAGACAGAGGTGTGTAATCTGTAGACATCCAAATGTTTTGGCCTACAGCTCCCATGATCCCTCACCATTGCCAGTGCTGGCTAGGGCTGATGGAAGTTGAAGGCCAAAGTATCTGCAGGGTCATAAGTTTCCTACCCCTGCCTTAGAATGAACTATAGCATGCAGTTAGCCAGGAGGGGTTAGATCCTGACATAATCATACTTAGAGTAGACCATTGAAACCAATGGGTCTTAAATTAGTCATGACTGACCTAAGTCCTATTGATCTCAATGGGACTGCTCTTAGTATGACTGAGTCTGTATCCAACCCAAAGAAAAGGGGAGAAGGTCTCCAACAGTCAGAAAATGATTGACCAAAGAAGAAAGAGAGAAACGTCTCCCGACAGCTTCTCTCCCTCAGATACATTCTACAAGGCCTGGGCTAGACATGTAACAGAACTGGTGGTAGAGTTCTGAGGGAGTAGAATGGACTCTATCACTACAGATGGAAGATACCATTCTTGAATTAGCTCCCCACTAAAATCACCCCCCCCAAAAAAAAACCCCACTACATCAACCAAATAAACTAATATATTTGGGAGCAAGATATTAGCCCAACCCTACATCTTCTCTGATACTTTTCTACTTGTTGGGCATTTAAAAAAAAACAAAAACATCACAGGATATCATTCAAAAAGGTGGTCCCCGCTTTCAGTCTGAAGTGGTATATAGTCCATTCTACTACCTTGTCTGGGGGTCTGGGGCTGCTGCATCCATGACACCCCGCCTTGCCACAAAGCCACCTCCCAACCAGAAAAGCAAGAAGTGGTTGGGGTTGGCACCGCTGTGGGATTGTTGAGGCAACCCAGGCCTAAAGGGCTGATAGGCTGGAGAGGGAAGGCGTGGCCTGCCTGGCACACACCCCTTGCTAAAACGACTGGTGACACCAAGGTTGAAGAGGCCCTAATGTTTCATGGAACTTCCCCATGAGCCTGGGATCATGAGCGGCCTGTTTAAGGCCAGTACAGCAGAGGGTTGTGGGAGGAGCAGCCCAGGGATCTAGGTCCTTCAGGAAGAGGGCAACTAGAGCCCTGTGTAGCAAGTAGCATCCAGCCCCACTCCTGGCCAGGCAAGGGTCACTGATCTCTCTGTTCCCACAGAGGTAAACATTGATGGGTTTTGGTATTGATGCCTCTTGATAGAAAGGTGGTTAGCAGAGAAAAACAAAACAGATACAGCACAATGAACAGTCCCACATGCACAAAAAAGACTAAAAGGCGAGACCACACTTTTCTTCAGTGAAGAAAGAAAAACGGTTTACTAACAAATATTCTTGCATGAAAATGCAGGTACAGTATGGGGTTTCAAGAGAGTTTGTTCAGTCCATTTTTTTGTTCTGTAACCCCAGCAGGACAGGAGAGAGAAAGCAAGCCATGCGCTCCCAGCAATGGAGGAAGGTCGGAGAGAGGAGGGAGAGAGGGAGGAGGAAGGGGAGGAGCAGGAAGCCACACTGTAGGCTATAGAGGTCCTAAGGCTAGCTCTGCCCATGCATTAACTAACTGCAGCACTGCCCCCTTCCTGTAACTTGTGGGTGAGGTTGCAATATTTCTAATGAACATGAGTGCAGTATTCTGCTGCACCTTTTCTACATACCTTTAGTTTCTTACCACCTTATCACCTCATTCTGCTGTTATGAGCAGCTCCACCCAAACCTATGCAGAAAAATGTGGATTGAGGTAGTAGAAATCTGGACTATATCGCCTCACCTGGATTGCATTTATGAATACTCCTCCACATAAAAAGCTCCCTGCATGTAGACAACTAGCACATCAGGAAAAAAATATAGCCCTTTCCCTGTTGTGCTTGCTTACTCCATAAAGGGAGTTCTTTATGTGGGGGAGCTTTTAAAAGACTAACACCCACTTGCGCCTTAAAGTAGAACAATCCAGAATTCTAAAACCTCATTCAGCAAGATTTGTTGAACTTTCAGCAGCAAAAGCCATTGGGGTCTCTGCCCCTCTATCTGAAGAAACAGCCAGTTCATATAATACATTTTTAGAGCCAGTGTGACTGTCTTTAGATCCACACACAAACGAAGAAATGAAATCTGTCAACCAGAATATCACACAGTTCATCAGTAATCTCTGTGATCTCAGCAGCATCAGATGGCAATTGCTATTGGTTGCGCGTGACTCCAAATGACCATTCAGCAAATGGTAGCTTGCCCATAATATGCATGTAATCACTTGGTAAGCATGTAATAAGCATGTAATGATGCATGTAATCACTTCATAAGCTTGCCCATAATATGCATGTAATCATGTAGTAAGCATGTAATAAGCATGTAATAATGCATGCAATCACTTCATAAGCTTGCCCATAATATGCATGTAATCACTTAGTAAGCTTGTTGTCTTACCCTGGGGTAGCTTTGTTATCTATATCGGCCTGCCTTGTAAGGAGGAGGGTTTTCTCACGCATCTGGTACAGATTTAGCATAGATAGCTCTCACCCAGATGCCCTAGTGACTGGTACACATGCATAGTAGAATATTTGGTAAAATTGTCATTTCTATGGGCTAATATGATAATCCCACCAACTGTTGAAGAGAATTTAAGAACTTCCCCATTCCCCAGATTTCTGATCAGGTGCAGAAATATGATAAATTCTTCTCAACACTTGGAGGGCAATAGAAATGACTGCATCATGAAGTGGTTACAAATACATCATTGTCAGTTACCACAAAAATAGCTTGTGTTTACCCTGTGACTGTGATCCATATGTTGATTCACTCCCTGTGTGAGTATGCGTCTAAAGAGGGTTGGGATTGTTTGAATGGAGAAAAAAAAAGTATTGTATGGCCAAGCCCGAAATGACCATTTAAAAATTGGAGTAAAGGTAACTAGTTCTTTAAAATGTGGGTCAAGCACAGAATTGCCCCAGAAAAAAAAGTTGTGGGGAAACCACAGTGAAAAAAGCAGTAGGAAGCTGCAAATCGCCTACAAAACTAGGATCTGAAATGGCATAGGCATAAGAAGGGATATATTCCCCATCCTTACCCCTCCTGGGATGCAAGAGAAGAAAAGGACTTCACCATCTCTTCCTGTTTACCTTGATTTTTGTGTGTTTGCTTTTCTAAACTATATTTTATACATTTTTAAATAAAATTTTATTGTGGTGTGAAAGGAACATGAAAGGGCAGAGGGGAGACTGAATGAATGAACAAAATAAACAAATAAAGTCTTTTAGCATGTAATCCAAGCTCTTCAGAAACACTCATGGCTTATGCAGTGAGTAACCTCTCCTTGTACGGCAAAAATGCCACCTCTTTAAGGTCTTTGACGACAGACACAGACAAATATTGTCCTTGACATAATGTGGACAAAGATAATGAATAGAAGAAAGGGAAGAGTACAGACTTACTGTCTGTTATTGTTCCTGTTTGATGACTCCACCTTGGCTGATATGCAAGATGTCACCCGAGTTCATAATTACCTCAGAATTGTTCAGAATACAAATTTGTCCAGATCATTATAAACGGAATGTCATTTTCCCTAGAGGTTTTCCTCAGCTCAGCATATGAAATGGGATTCTGTCCCTGTCAGGTCAGTGTTCAGGCTGACCAGGCTCCTTTGTGGGCACATGCACCAAAGTTCACATGCACCAAAGACCCTCCCTCTCGATGAAACTGTCATTCAAATTCTCATCAATCTCTGTGAAAATATGGAAACTGTACCACCAGCTGTTTTGGAGTTGCATGTGCAGAAGTGCTTAATAATTCACCCGCACACTGCATAGTTAAGCTATGGCATTAGCTTCCAGAAGATGTGGTGATGTCCACCAACTTGGATGGCTTTAGGCAAATTCATGGAAGATACCGCTATCAATGGCTAATAGTCATGTCGGGTATATATTTTCTCCAGTATCAGAGGCAGTATGCTATCTTTTATATGCTGGTTGCTGTGGAACATGAGCAGGAGAGTGCTATCACATTCATGTCCTGCTTATGGACTTTCCATGGGCATATGGTTGGTAGGGATGTGCGTGGAGCCCCCCTTCGCTTCAGATGCCGCGTCAGACACTCAGAATCAGCCCCACTTCAACTCAGACTGAATCAGACCACCTCCGCTTCAACTTGGTTCCAGATCCAAAGTGCAATTCGGATATCCGGATCAGTCAGTTTGGGCGTTTTCCCATTGGCTTGCATGGGAAAACACAAATGGCCATTTTTTATTTCTTTTTTCAGTTTTCATGATAAATACATGAAACTCGGGGCCTTCTCTGCCGACATGGGGGGGATCCCACCTGCCACATTCTCAACAGCTTGGCCCGGTATTTTTTGTGCTAAGTGCAGCTGAAATTTGATTCCCCCCCCCCTCCACAAAAACTCTCAGAGCAAAGAGCTACACCGCTCAGCCCCACACCGCTTCCTCCTCCTGCCTGATCAGCTGTCAAGGACTGCTAGCCGTCTCCTGCTCCTGAGGAGACAGCTAGCGAGCAGCAGAGGCATGCAACGCATCTCCTCCTCCTCCCACCTGGGTGATTCACAGCTCTTTTTGAGTATAAATCTAGGTGCGCACATAGACTTATATGCAAAACGTGCTGTGAATTGCTCATATACTCAAGATGCACAGTGCTTTTTACATATAAGTCTATGTGCACATAGACTTCCAATTGCCATGATTTTAAAAAAAATATGGTGATTGCAGCAGAGGCAGAGGGACCGGCGAGCAGAGCAGGAGTGGGGGGGGGCGTCTGGAGAACCCAGATGAGGGTGGGTTCTCCCATCCCTAAGTTAACACCATCAAAAGGATCTCTGTCACTGAAATGCAGCCATTTTTCTCCAGTTATTCAGTCTTCCCCCCTCATCCACCACTGTTATTGATTGGAGATTGCTGGGTTATGGTCAGCCCTGATTTGGCAACTAGAGTTTCCATTCACCAAAGCTCCCCCCCTCCTCCTCCTCCTCACTTCCCCCCTCGCTCCTCCTCAACCCCTTGCTGAACTTTCTCAGGTTGATACTGTTGGTGCACGACTGTCTAGGTTGCTCAGAATGAATCACCGAGTTGGAAGAGGCTGTTCATATACAAGCCACTTCTCTTCGGGGTGCCTCGTTGCTATTCTGCTCTGCCTTATATCACGTGGAGGCAACTTTGAAGCAGCCTGCTTCAACTTGTTATTCGGGCTTTAGACCGAAGCTGTGCACACTCCTACTAGCTGGCCACTGTGGGAACAGAATACTGGACTAGATAAGCCTTTGGTCTGATACAGCAGGGCTCTTCTTATCCAGGAAAGAGAAAGAGGAAAGGGAAAGATAATATTTGAGGTAGGGATGTCAGATAATTCCGCCACGGATCTCGGGGAGGCTGAATGCCAGTGCATTCGGCCCCCAAAAATTGGTGGCAGAACAGCCTGCCTCCCCCCTGCCCCCCCGGGACGAGACTTACCTGGGGCGGATCTTCTGGGCAGCGGCGGCTCCAGTGGCGGCTCCAGCAGCGGTTCAGCAGCGGCTGCCGCCACCGACCGGCTGCCGCCACTGCCATTTCCAGTTTTTTTTTTTAAAAAAAAAGATGTGATAGGCTATGTAAAGATTTACGTAGCCTATCACGGCTAGGTTTTTTTTAAAAAAAAAAAACGTGATAGGCTACGTAAATGTTTATGTAGCCTATCATGTCTGACTTTAAAAAAAAAAAAAACCTGCGTGTACACAAATGGCGGCGGCTACAGCCGCCGCCATTTGCATTCCTTATTTTGGCACATCTTAGTCTACATCAAGATTTACGTAGACTAAGACGGTGAAAATAAGGGGAACGCAAATAGTGTAGCGGACGCTATTTGCGTTCCCCTTATTTTCGCCGTCTTCATCTACGTAATCATTTAGACTAAGACGACCCAAAATAAGGAATGCAAATGACGGCGGCCGTGGCCACCGCCATTTGCGTACGCACATTGTTATTGGTTTTTTTAAGTCAGACGTGATAGGCTACGTAAACATTTACGTAGCCTATCACGGCTGACTGCAGGGATGCAAACAGCAGCGGCTACGGCTGCCACCATTTGTGTCCCTGCTAGCCAGCGGCCAGATGTCCGGCTGCTGGCAGAGCCGGCCAGCAGCTCCGCAGAATCCCTGCGGACCAGAGTCGGCCGGCCAGGATTCCGGGGGGAGGGATGGAACGCCTCCCCCCCACCATCAACATAATCCGTGAACAGGTAAGTGACTTTCGTACATCCCTAATTTGAGGCCAACTCCTGCTGGACCTGGGTAGGTTGGGGGGGGGGGGTTGTAAGTGTATAGCATCAGGTTGTATCCAGTATTAGTCGACCCCAAGTCCAATTCATTTCAGTGGGTCTACTCTAAGTAGGACTAACACTGTATACAACCCTTTGAATGTATTCATTGCATGTGAGCCATCTGATGACCTCATGTCAAAAAGTGGGATACAAATCTATTAAATAAATAAATGGGTGATCGTAAACATAGTCATACCTGGTACTATAGCTAAGCACATTAAATGCTACCATGGCAAGGAAAATAGCACTGAGAAGAACCCAAAGAGAACAGCAAAGGAACAAAAGGGCACTGGCCAGTATGCCATATATATATATATATATATATATATACGCACGCGCAAATGTTCAGTAAAATGGTTATTGGGGTGGGGGGATTATTTGTTCAACTGCATTGAATGTGGTACTCTCAAAGTGAATATCAGAATTAGATAATATTCAGCACAGTCCAAAAGTAATCTGCTGTTGGTATGGCTGATATTTTAGAATTTTATTATAACATATTAACCACTTCTGTTAAGTATTAATTGACATATTTGGGAATTCCTCTGACTGCATTCTACTCTGAGCTTCTAACTTTGAAGGGGGGGGAGAATATAAATATAATTAATATATAAAAGACTATTAAACACTTTAAAAGAGAACTTTTTCTTTTATAGAAAAAAGAAACCCTTCTTTTAAAGTCATTTTAGCACAAGTCCTCCTCCACATCCCTCATGTTCTCAGATGCCACAGACATTATGAGACAAATAATGCTGTAATATCAGAGGCTCTGAAACCCACTCTTTTCAGCCAGCATCTGCTACAATCTATAAAAGTGCATAATTATTGCCACTGTTTTGCCACCTATCTTTCTTTGAGAATGGGTTGCAAGATGTTGGAAACATGGGGGGTGGGGGAAGAAAGATGTTTTTTTGTAAAGTATTGACATGGGTTTTGTTCTTGTTGTTGTTTTAAAAAACTTACCTTTTTTTTCAGTCGTCCAACATCCGTTTCCATGGAAACAGAAATGAGAATTTTTAAAAGCCAAAAAACCAGCAGCAGAAATTGACTCATCTTCTAGTGGGCTGCTTCCATTACCAGTTCCGCTTCCATGGAAACAGATGTCCAACCAGTGCATGCAAGGTAACATTTTTAAAATGCTGCCTTAAAAACAAGGCAAAGCTCACATTAACTTCTGACTGGGCTCCTAAAATCCGCTAGCTTATGGAAAGAGAGAGAGAGAGAGAGAGAGAGAGAGAGAGAGAAATATGTTTGTTGGGAAAACAAAATGGACTTCTGATTGAAAAGAGAGGGGGATTATGTAATAGCAAGCAATCTTGTTATCATTGTCTGACCTGCATGATTACATTGGTGAAACCTCCCTAGTAGGAAAACCCTGCTAGATTCAATATACAGAGGCCATATAACTTCTGAACATCAGATGCTGATGTCAAACAAGAGGGGATAAGCATCAGCCTTCTGTCCTGCAGTGGCATCTTGCTGGTCACTCATTGCTGGAGACAATATGCTGGACTTGGTAGTATTTGAGTCTGATCCCATAAAGAAGCCCTTGTGTTCCTTATGTTTCTTCAGCATAGCCTTGTTCGGTCACTGAAAGCTAGTACTGTGCACAACTGGCCTGTTGGAATTCTCCACCCCATTCATGGACAGAGAAATTGGAGGCACCACTTCATGGAATTGCTCCAAGGAGGGGAAAAGTTTTCCAACAGTTTCCCGGGGATGGGGACCACCATTAGCAATGGGGGAGATTTGTACAAAGCCTAGAGAACTTGTTTTTATAGACATCTTTTCAATAAATAAATAAGACAGCCACCACCAAAAGAAAATTAAAAACGGGGGGAAATATTTGGAAAAAAGCCTTCTGTGCAATGTTCTTTTTGGGGTGGGGGATGAGAAAAATAAAAACCTCAGAAATATTATCAAAAAATATCTTCTGAGTAATTTATTTCAGGCTCTAGTTAAAAGCCTCACATTTTAGAATCCTGTGGGGGAGGGTGGGGACACGCTTGCTGGCCCTGCTTCCTCCTTAATGCCCCCATCAACTGCTTCCACCCACCTTCATATGGTGGAGGAGAAGCTCTGCAGTGGGGAGCCTAGGGGGTGTCTCCATGAGTGATTTATGGCAAGGTTGCTACGTTTGGAGGTTGTTCGTGGCATATGACATCGTGGCCATCCTGCAGCCACCCTGGAGTTTCATGCCAAAAAACTAGTTCTTCTGAGACTACTTTTAGTCCAATTGTTTTCCTTAATTAGGTTTGTCTGTGCTTCTCTTGTGGTGTGCACTACCCTCCACATTTACTCTGGTGTGATTTCCCTGCCCAGGGGTGTGTCTTTCCCCTGGCCTGACCTCACTGACCCAGCCAAGGAGTGTTCCCCCAATATTTCTGCCATTTCACGGCTGGCTGTCAGAGTTCTGAGTTACCTCATGGCAGTTGCTTCAACTTGCCTAGCACTAAGCTCTGGTGGCCATCCCTGCAAAGTGTAGGTGTGCCCCAGGCAGCCTCTAACTTTTTTTTTTTTAAGTAAAACATTAAAGTGAAATAGTGGTTTTGTTGGCAGTATCTCACTATCTTGAATTTGCCAGAAATTCCTATACTCCCCATCTCACTCTCATGCAATTGCATGAGAGTTTTCCACTGGGCCAGCATCCAGGGTTGGCATACTTGTGCACCTGCGGAGGGCCCACACCTCATGAGGGCAGCCACCGACAAGAGCTCCCTCAGCTTGCTCTTGCACTTCAGCACTGCAACCTGTTGTTGACCCACCTCTCACTCTGACCCAGAGGGAGGCAGCTAGCAAGCATCCGAACAGAAGTGGTGGGAAGGAGTAGCAGTAGATGCCTCTGCTTGCTTGCTCACTGGCTCTCTGTTTGGCAGGGAAGGGAAGCAGAAATGATGAGGAAGAAAAGCTGCTGCCACTGGTGACGGGGCAGTGAGGGAGGAGGCTGACTGAGTGAAGGGGACCCACGGAGGGCGTCTTGCCCAAGATCCTCTCCAAACCTGGAGCCGGCACTGATATTTCACCATCTAGCGAAAGATATTTCTTAGTTCATTCACATTGTCTCCCTTGGCTGTCACGGTGTGATCCCTGCAATCCATCCCGCCTATTGACCAGCTAAATGGGGAGCAAGATCAAAGGCTATCCGGAAAATGTCAGTGGGAGAATGTTTGGATATACACATGATGTGCTGGGTATACATGTCCAGGGGAAAAACAAAACATACGTAGTGAAAGTTCTCCTCTTCTACATTCAATATGCTTCTCTTATTAGAGATAATTATTATTTTTATTCTTATTATTTTTTTGCACAACTTGCAAAAAGCTGGCATTTTTGTTTGGAAGTGCGCAAG
Source organism: Heloderma suspectum (assembly GCF_057233095.1). Taxonomy (NCBI): domain Eukaryota; kingdom Metazoa; phylum Chordata; class Lepidosauria; order Squamata; family Helodermatidae; genus Heloderma; species Heloderma suspectum. The sequence continues at coordinate 99,652,106 of NC_139462.1, forward strand.
GCCATGGGTCATTTATTTTGTGGCTTATAGCTTTGCTCTCCTGTGTGGAGACTTAGATGGAGAGCAGAGTTCCTGGAAGATCAGTTTAGAAAATGCTTTCTATCTCATAAAGCAATGAATGCCCATACTTTCCAAGCTGTGTTCTGGGGAACCCTAGTGTACTGTGAGAGAACAGCTGATGTACTGTGAGAAATGAATAAATTCGAATATTACAGGCACCTGTAAGCCCAAAGATCCATAACAGGGGAGCCTGCCCAGTGAGTCTTTGCATGATTCACTGTTTGTAGGGAAAGGCCATAGCTCAGTAGCAGAGCACCTGCTTTGCATGCAGAAGGCTGCCAGGGCGGCGGATTGGGGAAGGCTGTTCTACATGCTCAGTTCTTCTGCATGTGTTGACTGCCCCAGATTTCATATCATCTGCGAAGGGCTTAGATTTATCTCTTAGACTAGAGCAGCCTTCCCCAAACTGGTGTCCTCCGGACGTTCTGAAATTCATCTCCCATCCACCCCAGTTGGCATGGCTAATCGTCAGGAAAGCAGGTAGTTGTAGTCCTAAACATCTGGAGGGCAACAGCTTGGGGAAGGCTGGCCTAGAGTTTGTATCGGTATAAAGGCGCAGATGTCATGTTTGATATACCGTTCAGTTTAGGTTGCAAATTTGACAGCCAGTATACCCATTTTTTTACTAAACAGTAGTCGCATGTTTGCCTTTGACATCTTCATTTCTGCCCTTAGATTCTGAATGTTGCTGTGTGTTTTTTCTTTCCCAAAGCAGAAATAACATCAGATGGATATCTTCTGTTGTTATTTAATCACACTGAAATAAACAGATATTTCAGGAATGACAATAACAATCAGACTAGAGTGCTATTGAGGAAGTTCCCCTGCACTATTTATCCTGTTTTGTTCCTTCTGAAAATATCGGATGTAGCAATGAGATAATTAGGAATCATAAAGAATAAAACAGAATTAAATTAATTCCAACTAAAAGGAAATATTCAGCATCATGGTGAGATCATGTTTTTTTTTTGGGGGGGCTACAAACCACCTGCAGATTAGAAGCCCGAGAGTAAGTTTTTTATTTAACTGAAGCATTTTTAGCTATGTTTCAAATTGCTCTTAATCTGCAATCTATACACAGTGGCTCCAATCCAGATAGTTGAATGCAATGGCGTTGTTCAGTCACAGGCATCACATTAGAAGGGGTCCAGATGAGAATCACTATAGGGATACTCATCCTCCATGATAGTACATGAGGTTCACTTCCATCCACACTTCTTCCTACTGGAGAGGTACCTCTCTAGCAGAAATTAGGAATGCCTACATCACATAGTGCCACTTAAATGAAACACACAGTTGCATTCTTAAGTCACACTGGTGTCAACGTTTAACTTTGCCTTGCATCTGGCAGCTGTTAGTTACACGCCTAGGGATATACTGGAGAAATTCAAGATGGACTAAAATGAGCTTGGATGTCTAAGAATCCAACCTGTGGAATCCGCTGTGGAGCGACCCCCTCAGGCTGCGCAGACAGAGTCCGTGGACTTTCAGATGATTTTGTTACTTTCCCCAAATTTACGCATATTAATTTGTAGGAAAATTCGTAAGTTTCTGCTGAGGAAACATTGAATGGAATGGGGGACAGCATGCTAAATGTTACGTACTAAGGTAAATTATGTAAATACGTATTTTTTCCACAAGATGGAAAAAAAAATCGCATCTGTCTGTGGGCAGACGACAGAACAAAAGGCACCTGAAAATCCGTGAAACACAGAGCAGATTTTGCCCAGTCCATACATCCCTTTACACACCCACTTCCTCTAAATTGTTCACTATTTGGGGCTCTTGTATACTCCCTATACATATCACTGATCTAATATAGACTCTAATGGGATAAAGTATAATATGCATATAAAAAGGTAAAGGTGTCCCCAACCAGTCATGTCCTACTCTAGGGTGCGGTGCTCATCCCCGTTTCTAAGCCGAAGAGCCAGCGCTGTCCGAAGACGCTTCCATGGTCATGTGGCCAGCATGACTGAACACCGAGGTGCACGGAATGCTGTTACCTTTCCCACCAAGGCGGTACCTATTTATCTACTTGCAATTTCTTGCTTTCGAACTGCTAGGTTGGCAGAAGCTGGGACTGAAGACGGGAGCTCACTCCATCATGCAGCACTCGGGTCTCGAACTGCTGACCTGCCAACCTTCCAGTCTGCAGTTCAGTGTCTTAACCACTAAGCTCAGCCTGTAAGCCTTATTTGGTAGATGAATCAGGTAGAGCAGGGGTGGGCAACTTCCAGAGGTCCGGGGGGGGGGCATTTTTGCAATCTTCAGTACACAGGGCATCACCCCCGCCCACCAAGAGCTGAAATCGCTGGTTTGCCATTTACCTTCAGTGGCAAACTGCTCCATAACACTACAGAGTGATACAATGGATAAATTTAGCTTGTTTCTAAGCTAAATGTAACCCTTTGGGCACTCTGTAGTGGATCCATAGAGGCAAACAAGCTAAATTGGGCTATTTGGTTGCCCTGTAGGTGCTAGAGAGCCATTATTTTCTGAAATGTTTTGAAAAATGTTTTTTGATTTTGGGGGGCAATAGGGGGGCAGCAGTGTGTCTGGGTGGCAGTGGAGGCCACAACTAGGGGCAGTGGGGGAAGCATGTGGCGCACAGGCCATATGTTGCCCACCCTTGAACTCGAGGTTTAGTTGTTTGATTAGCTATGACCAATTTTATTAGTTTAGTGAGTACATTTAAATTGGTAAGGCTGAGAGCCAAGGGAAGTGGTAGTGAGGGTTGCAGCTGTTGTGGCTGTGGGGTGCTATTGAAAGAAAGAAAGAAAGAAAGAAAGAAAGAAAGAAAGAAAGAAAGAATAACATTGGCCATTTCTTCTAACAATAAGTAGTGATGCCACTGAATTTCATAATTAGTTGGTTCGTTGGTCAAAACTCATAATGTTCACCTTTGTAACAAGCCTGGACCGATGTATTATGAATTCTCCATTAACTTTGGAATTCATAGAATCATAGAATAGTAGGGTTGGAAGGATCCTATAAGACCATCAACTCCACCCCCCTGCTCCATGCAGGAATAATTAATTGTGAGCTTCTCAGGATGTGCAGTAAAACAGTACACAGATTTCCACCACCACCCCTATATTTCTAGTCATCCTACCCCGCTCCCCGACCCTCCCAAAATTTACTTGAAGCAATCTCATTTCTTGCTTTCCTCATCATTGGTCCAGTCACAGCCCTGGCTCCAAGGAGGAGGACTTTGCTGGTCCATCTTCATCCCAGTGATCAGCAATGGTGAGTAAACACATCACATGATGCAGGCAGGCCATGTGAAAACAACCAATCAGAAAGGAGGCACATCATGCTGCAGCTCATGATTCCAAACGATAGCTCCCAAGATGCACCTTGATATTGCAGAAGAACTCATATACATGGAATGTGATTTCATATTCAAGAAGAACTCCTGTCTGAGCTCATATGGATGCATTTGTTACTTTCTGAGTAAATAACAAATTCACTTGGGGTACGTTCTCCCATCACTAACCATGAGTGGTATCTTATCAATGGGCTTACGTTCCTTTCAGTATCTCAAAGAGGTGCTTACTTATATTCAGGCTCTGGCAAAAGAGAAGAGTATTTAATTGGTTAAAAGGCAAAACAGTTCTTTTATCAAGTGGCAGCCTTAATAGGGACATAATCGTCAAATTGCTTGGCTGTTGCAAGCACATAGCCGAAGCAGCTCTGCTTTCTTGTCTAAAAAGTGGGAGGAATGAAAATTCCATGATGTCCACAGGGAAAGACTTCATATACATTATGACTCATCGAGGCATGTAGCACAGAAAAATCCAAAAATAATACAGTAAGGCATATATTAGGTTATTGTTTCATAACAATGTAGCTCCTGACACAGCCTCAGGGTGCAGAAAACAGCAATAACCCCAACCTCTTACTACTTCACCCATAATGTAAGAAATACAAAGTTGCCTGGGAGACAAGTTATCCTGCGTAGTTTGCTTCAGAACAAGTATGGTCATGTGGATTTTTTTCTTCCGTAGGATCGCTGTGTTCCTCCTTCTAGGGAAGGAGCAGGTGAATGCAAGCAAGCTTGTAGGCCGCATTGCGTGCTGCAACTTGGGAGCGGTTATGGCTCAGTGGTCGAGCACACACTTTGCGCACAGAAGGGCCCAGGTTCAATCCCCAGTCTCTCCAGGTAGGGCTGGAAAAAATCCTACCTGAAACCCTGGAGAGCCACTGCTGGTCAGTGTGGGCAGTATTGGACTTGATAGACCAATGGCCAGACTCGGTATAAGGCAGCTTATTCCTTCTGCATCTGTATTTAGACTGATGATGTAAATATTTCTCATTAATCCTGAACACTACTTTATGGGTATGATATTTTGCTGTAAAGTGTTACACTGGTAATATGTAGGGATGGGCAAACTCACCTCAGCCAGCCTTGTGTGCCGCTTGTCAGACCCTCGCCAGCTGCCCGACCCTGCTCACTGTGCGTGGTGAGCCACTGCCTGGGTGATCTGCGGGCCGGGCACACGGTGTCCCACTCCTCTGCAGGCTCGGCCTTTTCCATAAAGTCTATTGTACATCAATGGCAGATGTAAATAGGCCCATTTACGCAACAATAGAGGCATAAATAAATGGTATATTTAGACCATTTACACCTGTAATGTTGCATAAATGGGCCTCTTTATGACCACCATTTATGTAAAATTGTCTTGATGGGAAAGGCCAAGCTGCCATTTTGCGCAGAATGGCAGCTTGGCAGAGCAGTGAGGACCACTGCTCTTGTCCGACTCAGTGTGCATCGAGTTGGGCAAGCACAGGGGTCTGTAGACTGGTGTCAAGGGGGCCGAGCTGGTGAGAAACTGCTGAGCCTCAAGCCCCAACCAGATGCCCACAACATCCCTAATAATATGTTCTTAGGAATTCCATTCAGGGGAAAACAACACCTGACATTACATGTAAATGAATGAAGATAAGTAGTTTAAAATTATCCATGTACTGTATCTACAAAGGCCCCTTCCCTGCAGATGTTGACAGTGTATGCCAGGGGGAGAGGCTACTCAGTAAGCATGGTGTGAGGGTGGGGGATCTGAGCACATGGCCTCTCTCCTCACACATTGGTCCAATATGCGAGGGAAATGGCTTAAGAAGGCCCATGACTCAGTCATTTGTAAACCACATAAAGCTGGCTCCCTCTTCTTTTGCGGTGTTTTATCAATGCATACACATGAATACTAATGGAGAGGGAGGGAAGCTACACTGGAATCCAGGAGGGGTGGAATACAGGGAGAGAGTGAGACCAAGGAACACTAAAGAAACTGAATGGGGGAAAGCTGCTCATTCTTAACATTGGGTCTGGTCTCTGTCATCCATCAAACCAAATGCAGCCTACCAGCACTTGGCCTAACAGTCCCCGAAGGCAGTGTTTCTCAAGCTTCTGAACTCAAGCCCCCTTCTAAACTTACTTTACATCCTGAGCACCTGCAACAGGTCAGGATGCAGAATCCACCCACACAGCTTTACATATATGCAACTCACTGCCACACAGCGAAGGATGTGTTGATTGGGTTACTCATCCACCACTGGCAGCTATAGCAGGAGGCAGAAAAGTGAGGAGCTGCTGTAGCCAGAAGGCCACATCAGCTCTTTGCCTCACTGCGGCTTCCAGGCTTAGAATAGTTGGTGAGGTCGCTGCAGTCCTAAACCACTGCTGATGGGTGGGATCCATGATGGCTCTTCCTGCTGCAGCAACTTCTTCCTTCCTTGGGCCAATCAAAACGGAAACATTTGGTGACGCGATTTGGTAAAAATCTGCATTTTCACACAAATGAATTAGCGCTTTCTTTCCACAATAAACGCAGTGCTGTATTCCTCCACTTTTGTGGAGCAAACTGGAACTGAAGCCGCATTCGTTGAGGTGGGGTGGGTGAGTGGGAATGGACGTCATCAATTGCCTGGCTGTGGGGCAGCCAATGAGCGCAGGTCCCCCCCCGCTTTCCTCCCTCTTGTGTTCATCGAGGTGCAATGGAAGACTTGTTTATGAGTAGATGTTCATGACAAACCCCACATACCCCATATACACCCACATTTATGAGGCAGGCGAGCAGGTGGCCGCTGCCACCCGGAGACTGAGCAGAATGAGCAGGAGTGGAAGGAGTGCTGAGAGCTGAGATTGCGGAGCCAGCGAGGAGGGAGAGCGACTGGCACGTTGTCTTTGGTGTATGTTAACTGCCCAATCTCCACCCTGCCACGTGGGCTCGGTGAAGTGCTTCTGAGTACACGTGTATGAAAATCATCCACCCTGGCATCCACCCTTTCTAAGCTATGCAGCTATGAATCAACAGGCATCCACCGTTTCTTAGCTGTGCTCCTTCGTAGCTGACTGTGCAGTTTCAGAACAGCAGAGCTGGCTCCCTTCCCCACTCCCGCGCTCAATTGATATTTAAAGTGAGAGGCAGACGCTGAGCCCACAGCACATTCGCAGAAGCACAGTTTCAAAGCAGCAGGGCTGCTCCTATACTCAGCAAAGTGGAATTGAAGGCAATGAGTTACTTCCAGGTAGACATGTTTACCCCTCTGCTCTCCCCACGCCCCCGCCCCACACTACTTTCCCTTCCGCCAATCATCACTGCTTCCACCACCCTGTTCCAAAGCCAGCTGAGGTCACACGGACTCCCGAATGGCACTGAAGCTGCTGTGAGGGGAAAATCTAACACAAAATAATTTTTTTTGGGGGGGGGGGGAGGATTTAGTGCAAGAAAGTCCGGGCTAGCTATGAAGAGCAGCATGCGTCATCTGACACAACTGACTTGGGGTGGAGTAGAACCAGAGTAAAAGCCCCATGTAGATGGGCCACTGGTATTCTTCTCCACATGACATGAACCCCTTTAGCAGGGAACTACTAAAGGATATCCTAGGACTAGGATATCCTCCAAGGAGCACTAACAGGTTGATACCTCTCCACCAGCAGAGTTTCATATTAACCTCTGCACAGGACTTCAAAAAGAGAGTTTCTCAAGCACCTAGCAGGCCGCATTATATAGCTGGTGGGCTACAGTTGGGTTGAGGGGTTACAAGTTGTGCAGCAGGTCTGGCCTACCATGAAAGCTGAGGCAAACGTGGGGTGCAAATGTCTGTAGGAATCTTGAAGGTCCTTTAAAAAACAAAAATCAGAACACTGAACCAAATTTCTTGGGGAGGCTCAGGTTGGGGATGGAGTTGTCTAGAGTTCACTGAAGTGATGAATCCTGTTCAGGCAAAATACCGGAAGACATTTTATATTATATTTATATTTATAGTATTTCTGTATCACCTCTGTAAGACCAACCAAGGCAGTTTACAAAAAGTCCAAAACATAAAGACCATAATCAGATAAAAACATAGTAGAACAGTGAAAACAACTTTAAAAACCTTCAAAATTTTGAGCAAAGTTAAAAGCATTGTGAAGGGAGAATAGTACACACATCAATAAAGGTCTTCCATCGCAAATGGTTTGTTGGGAAACCTTGGCACCATATACAATGAAAGGAGCAGCAGGTTTTCTTCTGAACTACATGGAAATACATTTACAGGCATTTCCCTTGTATTGGTGTGCATTAACCCAGCAAGAAACCAGTCTCAATTCATATTCGGTACACATTTTAACCAGCTGACAATTAACTTGATGTTTGTTGTATGCAATGCAACGAATTATGAATTCTCCTCCTCTCTTTTTTCTGAAGTAATGCTTTAAAAAGGTATTGTAAGTGGGCTTTGGAGAAAAAGAGTAAAAATATCTGTTGCAATCTTGGTTTGTTTTTAGTTTTTTCCATGCTAGGGAAGTCTCTGAATTCAGGTTGTCATTCATTTATTTAAAATATTTACATATTTAAATCACATCTATATTGTCCTTCAGTTCAAAATTCCCACAGTGGTTTACAATTCATATCCCTCAACAGTCACATACAAGTTTCTGTGTTTGCACATAGGGATGGGTGAACTCGCCACCACTCACCCCGCGCCACACTCGCTGGATCCCTGCTGATTGCCTAACATTGTTCATTGTGTGTGGTGAGCCCCAGGACAATGCGTGGGGGCATGGTGAGAGGCATGAGGCATACTACTGCTCCAGTGGCCACTATTTTGGACAAAATGGCAGCTAGGTTTTTTCCCACAAATGGCAACCATAAATAGGGCCATTTACACCTGTAATTTACTGTAAATGACCCTATTTATGGCTGCCATTTGTGCAAAATTGGGGGTTTGCAGAACAAGCCTAGCAGCCACCATTTTGAACAAAATGGAGGCCACTGGAGTCCCCATCCCTGCCCACCAACCCCTCATTCTCTCCTTGCAAGGAGAGAACAAGGGGATGGCAGGTGGGGAGGACTCCTGCCCCCACTACCTGTCAACCACTCAGTCTCTCCTTGAAAGGAAGGAGAGCATGAGGAGTTGGTGGGTGGTGGCAGCAGGAGCCCCCATCGTTTCCCACAAACCCCTTGTTCACTCCTGCTTGCAAGGAGAGCGCAAAGGGTTGGCGGGCATGGGGGGGATCCCGCTCCTGCTGCCTCTCAACCCCTCATTCTGTCCTTCCTTGAAAAGAGAGAGTGAGGGGGTTGGTGGGTGGTGGAAAACTTCAAGCTTGCCCAGCTCGGCACAGGTTGACTTGGGCAGGCTCGGGGGTCCGTGAGCTGGTGTCCAGGGGTGGGGGTGGGGGAGCTGGCACTAATCTGCCAATTTGAGCCCCCGACCGGACTCCAATTCCTACTTGCACAAAAATTCAAAAACAACAAAGTTCACCTCAGGATCTCTTTATGACATAAGAGAATCTCTAACATGATTCTGGAAGGCTTCTTATATTGCCTGTATATGAAGAGACTGGGGAGGAGCTGAGAAATTCCATAACCACCCTTTTGGTTGCTGTACTTTTAAAATACTTAGAGATATGTAAAGACAAGCGCTGGTCCCTCCTGTGGAATTCCTCTAGAATGAAATGGTGACCATGGGGGAAAGAATGCTGAAGGTATATAGATATATATTAGTGCTGTGCTGAAAATTTCTCCCACATTTTTTTGACCATTGTCATTCAATTTGAAAGAAAAGAAATTGCTTTCAAAAAGAAATTCAAAGGAGAAGAAATTTTGGAGAAATTCTCATGGGTTGGGTTTGGGGTTCTTGTGCTTACCTTACTTATGAGGTGGCCATGGAGTATACAGAGATTCATTGTACAACAATCTCTCTGGCAGCCTGTAGCCTCCTCAGCTTCCCACACTTCAGTCAAGGCCATCGTGAGGAAGACATCATGAGGCAATTCCTCCCATGGGGCTTTTTCAGTTCAGGAAGTGCAGTGGCCTGGGAAGCTGCAGAGCAATGAAAAGATGTGTAATACAGAGGGGAAACATGCACAGCACCCTTGGCCACCTCGCAGTAAGCTCAAAAATACCACCAAAAGAAATTCAAAATTCCGTCTCAGAAGAGTGGAAGCCTCAACACAGTTGATGCTGCTGCCACTTGCAGGAGCAGTGCAATAAACCAACAACCCTTACCAAGAAAGACAGAAGCGCTGCTAAAACCCCTGTCAATAGTGAGCCCTATCTTTGAGAAACTGTTGGAGAATTTCTCCTCCCCTGGGACAAATTCAGTGAAATTGCCCTCCCCCCCCCCAAGTTCTCTGCCCACAAATAGGCTGGAGAATTTTGAGAGGTCATTTGCGCACAGCTCTAATATATAGATATAGATATAGATATGTAGAATGTTCAAAATGGTAAAGCTTCAGAGATTGCTGCCATCTTGTCATTGGCTACACATATACATACAGCTGTTCTACTCATTATGCAGAATGAGGTGACTATACTAGGGATAGATAGGAAGACGCACAACTTTGGCTCTTCAGAATGCAAATGGAAGATTCCATTTAGTATGCTCCCCCATGTAAAAAGTAACCTGTATATAGTAAACTGCTTTGAGTGCCATTTTTGTAGGGATGGCGGAGAATTTCTCCCTGAAACTTCGGGGGGCTGAGCGCCAACGTGTTCGGCCCCCCGAAGAAGTTTCGGGGAGAAATTCTCCGCACCCCCCCCCCCGGGACGGGACTTACCTTTCCCGAATGTCCCTCGGTGGGTCCCGGCGGCGGTTCGTCGGGTCTTCGTCAGGGGCGGGGGCAGCAGCCGGTCTTTCGACCGGCTGCCGCCGCCATTCCAATAAAAGTAAAAAAAAAAAAAAAAAAACCGCCCCCGTGATAGGCTACGTGACGATTAACGTAGCCTATCACGGCTAGATTTGCAAAGTCAGCCGTCATAGGCTACGTAAATCATCACATAGCCTATCACGGGTGACTTAAAAAAAAAAAAAGCGCGTACGGCTAATGGCGGCCCCCATAGGGAGCCGCCATTCCCGTTCCTTATTTGGTCGCTGTAGTCTACGTAAAGATTACGCGCCTCCCCCCCACCGCGAAAAGCTGCGAGACCAGGTAAGTGGCTTTCGTGCACTCCTACATTTTTGGTAGAAAGGTCAAATAAAGAAATAAGCCAACACAGAGAGACAAGAGTTTGGCATAAGGATGGCGTGGGAGGGGAGCCCGATTCTGTCTGGGAATCCAGTGGAACCTCCCCTGCCTGAACCCCTGAACCCCACTTGCCGAGCCCCTGCTCGCCCCCTGCCTGCACTTGGCAAGTGGCCCACACTCACCCCAGCAGCCTCATCAAGCTCTGTGGTCACCATCTTTTGAAAAATAAAAAAGGCGATGCAAAAATGTACACATTTGCATATGTGAAAATGTGCATTTGTTTGAATACGCACATTCGCGTATGTGCAAAAATGCAATTTTTGCAAAAATGCACATTTCACACACACACAAATATGCATATTTTTGCGATCACCATTTTATTCTTCAAAAACTGGCAACTATGGAGCTTGATGAGACTGCTGGGGTGAGCATGGGCTGCTTGCCGAGCGCGGGACGGGTTCGAGCGTGGTCCGGAGACCAGCAAGCAGGGGCAGGGGCTGGGCAGGTGCCTGGAGAACCTGGACAAGGGTGGGTTTGCACATCTCTAGTTTGGCATAGCTTTTCCCTTGATGCATTAGTTTACTCTTTTGGAGAGCTTTCTTTTTCTTTTTTTACATTTTTACAAGAGAAGAGAAGCATTCCAAAATATGTTACTCCCCCATTTGTGGCCAGAGGTGGTTCAGTCCAGAACGGTACTACCTCAATCTACTACCTAATTCTGAGTGATGTAAATTGAGTTTCATTCTCTTTTAAACATTACTTAGCTGCTGGTAAATTCTGAGGCTCCTTCTTGTTTCCTTCCCCCCACCCCCACCCCTGGTCTCTCCAAAGTTTCAGAGTTCAGCTGTCTTTCAGTACTTCAGCATCCCAAGCATGAGAGACAGGAATTTTGAGGCCATTGCCAAAACAGAGCAACATGCTTCCAGCTATTTCACTTGGGAAGGTGTAAGCTGTCATTAGAAAGTGTTTTCTATTATAGCTCCCAAGTGCCTCTAAGCTGTTGACTACTTTCCACATAGAAGTGGTAAATGTTAAAGTTATTACCTGAAAGTAAAAAGGAGCAGGATTGTTGAGAGTTAGCCTGAACTGAAACACTACCAAGGCAGTGTTGTAGACACCAGAACACACACACACACACACACATACACATGCACACACTAACCCATGCTTCCGTATGCTTCAGCTCCACAATGCCCTAGTAGCACATGGAGGTTAAGAACATAAGAAGAGTCATGCTGGATCAGACCAAAGGCCTGTCTTGTCCAACAGTCTGTTCACATAGTGTCCAGCCCACAATGGGAAGCCCATAACAGGACATGAATGCAACAGAACACTCCCAGCTGTGTCCTCCAGCAACTGGCATAGAGCGGCATGCCAGTTCCTCTGATACTGGAAGTACTATATAGCCACCATGATGAGTTCTGGTAATCTGGCATCTCCTAGTAATGTCTTTTGTTGTTTATTCATTCCGTCACTTCCGACTCTTCATGACTTCATGGACCAGTCCAAGACTGTGTAGCACTGGAGTATGACTGGACAACTGTACTTAATTGGAGCTTCTATACATAGGGATGCTCAAGTAATTTTGTTATCTACATTTCAAAGTGAACTGATTTGATTCACATCTCCCAGACAAATGCAGATCAGAATGCAGTTATCCTTCAAATTGTGCAGTACTCCAAATGTTGTGGTTCAATTCATTGCTCAAAAATGTACATGGAGATATGCGTATTTTGTGAGAAATAGCATTCAAAAATACATTTTTAAATACAAATGTTCGTGTGTGGGGGGGTGCATGTGTGTGGGTGTGCTTGAACTGCAGATTAATACAGAAATGTGATGAAACAGACATATGAATGAACACATCTAAAAGTGACATGGAACTGAAATGGACTGATTTGGCCTTCCTTATTGTAAACCACCAAAGTGACATGTCACTAAAGATGCTGACCAGTATGTACCCAGTTTGCACCCCCCGCAACTCGAATGCAGACCTGAATGCAATATGTAGTCGAAGTCTGTGCATTTCCAAGCTTGCAATGTGACTTACAGAACAAACAAAATAAATTTGAAAAATAAAAAAGGCGATGCAAAAATGTCATGTGTATACGCGCATGAAAAAAATGTGCTTTAGAAAATACACACAAACATGCTTTAGTCAATGGGAGAAAATGCATACATTTTGAAAATGTGCATAAATTTTCATGCAAAAAGAAAAAAAAAGTTGAGTGGCTATGTATAAATTGGTTTATTAATGGCTTATTAGTGTCTGAGTAGACAGAAAGCTGAGCTTGGTTCTGGGACAATTGAAGCTACCTTACACTCAGACCACTTGTCCATGTAGTCCAGTCTTGTTTTCTTTGACTAGCAGCAGCAGTTTTGCAAGTCTTCAAGCAAATGCTTTTCTTAGCCCTCCTATCTGAGGTCCTTTAGCTAGAAATGCTGGGCCTTGAACCTCAGACTTTGTGTAGGCAAAGCATGTGCTCGACCATTCACCTATGGTAGCGCTTGCACACGCAGTCATCATGGAATTGCTGGGCAAGTCACTATTATTTAACTTATTTGGTAAAATGGAAAGCATGGAGAGCTACCTCACAGCTCTTGGCCGGGGGGGGGGGGAAGCAAACACAATACAAACTGTAAAGCATGTTGCACATTAAAAAATTATATAAATGATCTTGGCATTACTGTTTAAAGAAAACTTCAAATACCCCACTGGAGTTGAGTTGCTCCTGTAAGACATGGTTGAATTAAGCAGGCTCTGTAATATGACCAAATAAAATTTGCTTCATGGCATTTTCACAATAGATGGATTATGTTGAATATCGATCTGAAAGAAGGAGTTTTAATTTCATTTCAAATGGATCACATTTACATTCAGGATACATCTGCAATGTAAAAACAGTTGTTTGGGCCTTTCTAAAGATATTTTAGAAAGATATTTCTAAAGATATTTAGATATTTTAGATATTTTTTCCCCTTCATGGATCACTGCCATGTTGTGGCGAAGGGGCTTGCGTAACTCAATGAAGCCATAAGCTATGCCGTGAAGGGCCACCCAAGACGGACAGGTCATGGCAGAGAGTTCTGACAAAATGTGGTCCACTGGAGAAGGAAATGGCAACCCACTCCAGTATTCTTGCCAAGAAAACCCCATGGAATGTATCACAAGGCTAAACGAGATGACGCCGGAAGATGAGCCCCTCAGGTCGGAAGGTGTCCAATATGCTACTGGGGAAGAGCAGAGGGTATTTCCAAGTAGCGCCAGAAAGAGTGAAGCGGCTGGGCCAAAGCCGAAAGGACACTCAGCTGTGGATGTGTCTGGTGGTGAAAAGAAAATCCGATGCTGTAAAGAACAATATTGTTTAGGAACCTGGAATGTCAGACCAATGAATCAAGGTAAGCTGGAGGTGGTCAAACATGAGATGGCAAGATTGAACATCGACATCTTGGGAATCAGCGAACTAAAATGGACAGGCATGGGCGAATTTAATTCAGGTGACTATCATATCTACTATTGTGGGCAAGAATCCCTTAGAAGAAATGGAGTAGCACTCATAGTCAACAAAAGGGTGGGAAAAGCAGTACTGGGGTACAATCTTAAAAATGATAGAATGATCTCAGTACGAATCCAAGGCAAACCATTCAACATCACAGTAATTCAAGTCTATGCCCCAACCACTGAGGCCGAAGAAGCTGAGGTTGATCGGTTCTATGAAGACCTACAACACCTTCTAGAACTAACACCAAAAAAAGATGTCCTCTTCATCATAGGAGATTGGAATGCTAAAGTAGGAAGTCAAGAAATCACCGGGATAACAGGCAGGCATGGCCTTGGTGTACAAAATGAAGCAGGACAAAAGCTAATAGAGTTTTGCCAAGAGAACATGCTGATCATAGCAAACACTCTTTTCCAACAGCACAAGAGGCGACTCTACACATGGACATCACCAGATGGTCAATATCGAAATCAGATTGATTATGTCCTTTGCAGCCAAAGATGGAGAAGCTCCATACAGTCAGTAAAAACAAGACCTGGAGCTGACTGTGGCTCAGATCATGAGCTGCTTCTTGCAAAATTTCGGCTTAAATTGAAGAACGTCAGGAAAACCACTAAACCGTTCAGGTATGACCTAAATCATATCCCTGATGAATATACAGTGGAGGTGAGGAATAGATTTCAGGGATTAGACCTGATAGACAGAGTGCCTGAGGAACTATGGACGGAGGTCCGTAACATTGTTCAGGAGGCAGCAACGAAATCCATCCCAAAGAAAAAGAAATGCAAGAAAGCCAAGTGGCTGTCTGATGAGGCTTTACAAGTAGCTCACGAAAGAAGGGAAGCGAAAAGCAAGGGAGAAAGGGGAAGATATACCCAACTGAATGCAGAGTTCCAGAGAATAGCAAGGAGAGACAAGAAGGCCTTCTTAAATGAACAATGCAAAGAAATTGAGGAAAACAACAGAATGGGAAAGACTAGAGATCTCTTCAAGAAAATCGGAGATCTCAAGGGAATGTTTTGTGCAAAGACGGGCATGATAAAGGACAAAGAAGGCAGGGACCTAACAGAAGCAGATGAGATTAAGAAGAGGTGGCAAGAATACACAGAAGAACTATACAGGAAAGATCTGAATGTCCCTGATAGCCATGATAGTGCGGTCACTGAACTTGAGCCGGACATCCTAGAGAGTGAAGTCAAGTGGGCCTTAGGAAGCATTAGTAACAACAAAGCTAGCGGAGATGACAGTATTCCAGCCGAGCTATTTAAAATCCTAAAAGATGATGCTGTTAAAGTGCTGCATTCAATATGCCAACAAATCTGGAACACTCAACAGTGGCCACAAGACTGGAAAAGGTCAGTTTACATTCCAATTCCAAAGAAGGGCAACGCCAAAGAGTGTTCAAACTACCGCACAATTGCGCTCATTTCACATGCCAGCAAGGTGATGCTCAAAATCCTACAAGCTAGGCTTCAGCAGTATGCGAACCGAGAACTACCGGAAGTACAAGCTGGGTTTCGAAGAGGCAGAGGAACTAGAGATCAAATCGCCAACATTCACTGGATCATGGAGAAAGCAAGAGAATTCCAGAAAAACGTCTATTTCTGCTTCATTGACTATGCTAAAGCCTTTGATTGTGTGGATCACAACAAACTGTGGCAAATTCTGAAAATGATGGGAGTACCAGACCACCTTACCTGTCTCCTGAGAAACCTGTACAAGGGTCAAGAAGCAACAGTAAGAACCAGACATGGAACAACCGATTGGTTCAAAATTGGGAAAGGAGTACGACAAGGCTGCATATTGTCACCCTGCTTATTTAACTTATATGCAGAGTACATCATGAGAAATGCCGGGTTGGATGAATCAGAGGTCGGAATTAAGATTGCTGTGAGAATTATCAACAACCTCCGATATGCAGACGATACCACCCTAATGGCAGAAAGCGAAGAGGATCTCAAGAGCCTCTTGTTGAGGGTGAAAGAGGAGAGTGCAAAAGCTGGTTTGAAACTCAACATTAAAAAAACTAAGATCATGGCATCTGTCCCCATCACTTCCTGGCATATAGAAGGGGAAGAAATGGAAGCAGTGACAGATTTTACTTTCTTGGGTTCCAAGATCACCGCAGACGGTGACTGTAGCCATGAAATTAAAAGACGCTTGCTCCTTGGGAGGAAAGCTATGGCCAACCTAGACAGCATAGTAAGAAGCAGAGACATCACCTTGCCGACAAAGGTCCGTCTAATCAAAGCTATGGTTTTCCCAGTAGTAATGTATGGCTGTGAGAGCTGGACTATAAGGAAGGCTGAGCGCCGAAGAATTGATGCTTTCGAACTGTGGTGCTGGAGAAGACTCTTACGAGTGCCCTGGACTGCAAGGAGGTCAAATCAGTCCATCCTAAAGGAAATCAACCCTGAGTGCTCATTGGAAGGACAGATAATGAAGCTGAAGCTCCAATATTTTGGCCACCTAATGCGAAGAGAAAACTCCCTGGAAAAGACCCTGATGCTGGGAAAGACTGAAGGCAAAAGGAGAAGGGGACGGCAGAGGATGAGATGGCTAGATAGCATCACGGATGCAATGAATATGAACTTGAGCACGCTCCGGGAGAGAGCGCAGGACAGGAAGGCCTGGCGTGCTATGGTCCATGGGGTCACGAAGAGTCGGACACGACTGAACGACTGAACAACAACAACAAAGATATTTTATTTCTGTTGCCAAAAAGAAAAAGTATTTTCCTCCAATACAAAGGGCTTTTACTGTCAAAACTCAAAAATTTCATCAACTTCTTGTTAAAGGTATTAGGGAGGGGAGACACTTTACAGGGAAAAGATGAGCTGGATCCTCTGCAGGGATTACAAAGAATGGAAAGGAGGGATAATAACAGAAGTACTCAGGAGGACTCCACTCCACCCCAGTGAAAGTGCACCAAAACAGAGTGAGAAGGCAAGACGTGCATTTCAGTTCCTTCTCCCACTCACATTAGGGGCTCTCTTGATTGCTTTCCAATGGCTGGGGAGCACCACTAGACATGGGCTGTTTCTCTCCTGCAAGCCTCTGTCTTCTCTTGTGATCCATCCTGCCTCTTCTTTTCCTTTTTCCATTTCCTTCTTTTCCTCCCATTTACCCTTATTCCAGCTGCCCCTGTCTACTTCCTTCCTCTTCCTACAGGGACTTCTTGAAGCTGAAGGCCCGGACCTCCTTCCCCAGCCTGTTTGATGAGTCCTCTCCCCAGCTGCCATCAGCCACTCCACATTGCTTCTGAATGGATGCACAGTGTAGCCACTGATTGATTGATTGATTGATTGATTGATTGATTTCATTAATTTATATCCTGCCGTTCTGGCAAATACGGCACTCAAGGTGGCTGACGGGAATAAAAGACAGATTAAAAACAAAATCCAAATCAAAGCATGCCATAAAAACAGAACTATTAAAAGACAATTAAAAACACAAGAACATAAATAGACAGTACCCAACCAATGAACTCCCCTCAACCCCTTAGCAACAGACCGGCTTCTGTGGCAAAGGCCTGGCTGCTGGTGGAAGGACAACAGAGAGGGAGCCAACCCAGGGCTACCACACCAAGCCTTTTATCCTGCAGTTTACTGGGGCTTCTGCTTCTGGATTCTTTGTGGGATTAAAATCAGCTCCTTACACAGGCTGACACATGGCGTTTGTCTTTCTCAGCAAGTTCTTGGTGAGTTCTATGTGTTTCTTTTTATAGCCACTAGATGGTGCTGCTATTATAGCGCTATTATGGTAGTACACAGCACACACTTCATAAGCACTTCCTAGAAAAAAATCTGACTTTCCCCATGCTTTACAATGGTGGGATGAAGGTAATAAACCATGGGAGGGGCCCTGGAGGTTGATGATGTCATGTAAAGGACCCACAAAACTCCATGAGATACCAAACTTGATCGTACGATATTAGCTCAGTGTGGAGAAGACCCCAGCCTCTCTTGGCATTCCAGAGCCAAGGTTCCTTCTTGCTTCTATAGGAGAAGCTCATCTTGTTTGCCAATGAGGGAGGTGCCTTACAGGAAACTTTCACCCTGTGTTCCTTCTGCCAGGATGGGACTAATAGTGTCACATGAGTGAAGTTGGCTTGCTACACTTATGCTTGTTTCTTTAGTTACTCCTTGCCTCCTTCCTGGGTTTTATAAATTATAGAAGTATAACATTATATAATCACATTAAATTATACAAACCAGTTTGGTTCAGGCCTGGTTCACACATGTAAATACGTAACTTGCCCATCCCAACTGAGCTTAAGGAATGGACTGCAGGTCAGGCGGGTCCCTGATGTCTACTATTTTCCAGAGAAGCTAGGGGGGCAGGGCCTCCTGGACATCCATTCATTCATGCATTGGTTTGTGTGTATAATTTCAGGGTTTGTCATCCCACTTTTCTACTTTAACGATGACACACTCAAGGCAGATAACAGCATCAGTTAAAAACTTCTCAAAAGAAGTAAGATAATAACAATATAACAACTAAAAACAACAACAAAAAAACAAAACCCAGATTGTATCAGAATAGAACTGTACTGGAGGAAGCAAAGAAAAATGTGCAGGGATCTGGTCAAAGGCAGGCTGGTGGAAAAAGGCACCAGAATGTGCTGGAAAATCAGCAACGAGGGAATGATTTTGATACCCTGGGGCCCAGGGCAACCTTCAGTGTTGGCTGGTGGCTCTGATGTCATGGGGTGGTAAATCTGCTCTGGGTTTCAGTCAGATCCAGTCAGAACTGTAAAGGAGCTATCCAACTTGCTGAACCCTATCTCCAAAATAGTTTCAGCACCTTAGATAGTTCCTTTAGACATCAGACTGAAACCCAGGGCGGATTTACCACCCCATTGACATTGGAGCCACCAGCTTTCGCTGACAACCTTCTCCAACCTGATGCCCTCCAGATGCTTTGGACTACAACTCCCATCTAATCCAGCCAACATGGCCAATGGTCAGGGACGATGGGGTGTGTAGTCCAAAACATCTGGGGCTGGGTCCAGATTTAGGTGTATGCAACTGGGTTGGTGGAAGTGGATTCCCTGCCCCCTCCTCCGAATGGAAGCCCCCCCCCCAACCCCTGAAAATGCTACAAAGAGACTCAGGGGACCCTGCTGAATGGGGTGAGCTGTGGTGCAGAGGGGAGAGGGATCCCCCTCAATAGGAGGATGCACCTTTCACGAGCAGAGCTCTTCCATCAATGGAAAGCAGATCCAAGATCCAAGCACTGGAGGGCTCCCCAGCTATGTTGGGGAAGGCTGTCCTAGAGCAAGGAGTCCCACATCCTGTGCACTGCAACAGAGAAATTCCTTTCCTTGTTCCCACCAAATGCACTTCTGATGGTGATGGGTGACGCAGAAGGACCTCACCTGCTGACCATTGTGGCTGGGCAGGATAGCAGTGTTGAATATATGTATATGAATCAGGCATTAGAGCATTTGATTTAGTGATAAAGAAGATGACGTCATGGATGCATATGCCCTACTCAGTAACTGCAGCATCAACTGATTATCTGTACCTGTGAATGCTACCAGAGATCCAACCCTACCAAAAAGATTTACCTATATCCTGGGTTCTTCCTTAAACATGATCCTTGTCACTGGAACCAGTTCTTAGGGATGTCAGATAATTTCTCCACAAATCTCCGGGAGGCCAAATGCCAACGCATTCGGGCCCCCCGAAATTGGTGGAGAAATGGTCCGCCACGCCCCCCCCCCCCCGGGATGGGATTTATCTTGTGCGAATATCCCTGGCAGCGGCGGTTCGGCAGCGGTTCGGCGGCGGTTCGGCAATGGCTGCGGCGGCCGGTCTTCCAACCGGCTGCCGCCGCCGCCATTTCCAAGTAAAAAAAACAAACAACAAACGTGATAGGCTATGTAAAGATTTACGTAGCCTATCACGGCTAGATTTTCAAAAAACACCGTGATAGGCTACGTAAATGTTTATGTAAAGATTTACGTAGCCTATCACGGCTAGATTTTCAAAAAACACCGTGATAGGCTATGTAAATGTTTACGTAGCCTATCACAGCTGACTTTGGGGGGGGAGCGCGTACGCAAATGGTGGCACCCATGGGCGCCGCCATTTGCATTCCTTATTTGGGCACATGTAGTCTACGTAAACATTTATGTAGACTACAGCGAAAATAAGGGCAACGCAAATAGCGTAGCGGACGCTATTTGCGTTCCCCCTTATTTTTGCCGCCTTAGTCTACGTAAATATTTACGTAGACTAAGACAGGCCAAAATAAGGAACGCAAATGGCAGTGACGGTGGCTGTAGCTGCCTCCATTTGCATACGCACGTTTTTGTTTTTTTTAAAGTCAGACGTGATAGGCTATGTAAAGATTTACGTAGCCTATCACATCGTTGTTGTTTTTTTAACCTAGCCATGATAGGCTACGTAAATCTTTACGTAGCCTATCACGTCTTTTTTTTTTTAACACTGGAAATGGTGGTGGCGGCAGCCGGTCGGAAGATCCGCCCCAGGTAAGTCTCGTCCTGGGGGGGATCCGCGGGGGGGTGGCAGGCCGTTCCGCCACGGAGTTCGGGGGGCCGAATATTCCAGGAAAGTGGATATTTTAGGAAAGATTTAAATGAGGAACATTCTTTTTTTAATTTCTGAGAAGGAGAAGAAGCTACTGAAGATAATATATGCAACATGGCAGAAGAAACAAAGTTTGGAAGGTGTGAAGGGAACAAAGTTGGAGAGGGAGACATGTATCGGATGGATTTGCATGCCAAAGAGAGAATGCAAAGGGAAGCAAACGAAGATGGTTCTACAATATAGAGGCAAGAGCATGACAATATGCATGCTGCTAACTTTTGCTGGCCTATGGGTCTTTTGTACCCTTCTGGCAGATTAAATACTACTTCTGAACACTGGGCAGCATATGCCCTCCCTGAAGCGATGTAGAAAAAGTGTGGCTGAAGCCAAGAAAAGAGCACAATCCTATAGATCTGACTACAGTCCTCAGGCCACAACGGTCTTTCAAATCTAGTTTTCTGTATTGCTGTTTACAAAACAACCCCCCCCCAAAAAAACCCAAAGAGAAACTATTGAAATGCCAGTTTATGGAGGCTCATGATACCTAGTTAAATATTTCTTACATGTTTCCAAGGCTGTCTCCTTGGAAACTGGATTTTCAGCTCATCTGCTTATCCTTTTCTTTTGAACTCAGGTACATAATGCATTATAGGAATTCATTAGCAACCAGAGGATGCTGGTAGCTCTGTCAGCTTCACATCATCAGTATTCCAGATGGAGCATGGCAGGAAAAAAAAATGTATGTAATTTTCTGCTTGTTCTCCTACTCGTCTCGCAGAACTGAGCCATTAGTGGATAGGAGTTGCAATAACAGTGGCCTTTGAACAGGCACAGAAAGCAAGATATGTGTATTTAAATATATACTAGGCAAGGCTAGAATGTACAGATAAACTAGTCAGCTGAAGATGGCCTGATGTGTCAGTACCATATGATATTTGTGTGTTTGTGTGTGTGTGTATATATATATATATATATATATATATATACACACACAGAGAGAGAGAGAGAGAGAGACAGAGGGGGGGGGGAGATGCTTGGGAAATGCTGAACTTTCCTAAAGAGGCAACCTGAATGGAAAAATGCCATAGCTCAGTGGTAGAGTGTCTGCTTTGAATGCAAAAGGTACTAGATTTAATTCTGGGCAATTTAGGCACAGACAAATCTGTCTGTTTTGCTTTCTCCCACATTCAGATTTTTTAAAACCTCAAGATGCCTCCAACCTGTTTTCTGAAGAAAGTTGTGAATTTTGGCAAGTTACTATCAAACAACAAACCAAATGAAATTCTCAGCCATACGCACCAGCCAAATTCAATAGGTACAGCTATTCCGAGCATGAAGAGGACCATGCTATACCTGCCTACTATGTAACTGTTTATGTATAGCAATATTAGGGATATTTGGAAATCCGGTCCGTTGGGGGCTTGACAGATTTCCATCACCAACCCAACTCAGCTTTCATTCGCACAAATTGAAAAATACAGAAAATCTGCTAACCGGCCCAACTCGCTGCAGACTGAGTCGGGCCACTTAGTGGAAAATGAAATGAAGTCCAGGGGGCCAAGCTGACAAAAGCTCATTTAGCTCTACTCCCCCCCCCCGCAAGTTTCCTGCTACATCCCTAAGCATTATGTCCTGATTCCGCTTGGGGGTCAATTTGACCCCAGTTTTGAGCCTCTCCCCACAATACTTCAAGCCCATATGAAAATGGTACAACTGATGAACAGTGCTATTCAGTGGAAGATACCCACCCAATAAGATGGCAGGAGAGGGTCATGTGTGACCCATGGTCCACATACTTCCACTGCCCCCTGCTTCCCCCTAAAATATATTAAAAAATGGTTCCCCGAGAAGCCATTTTGAAGCCTTTTTGACCCCTTTAGTGCTTTGTACCTACTACAGAACACCCAAAGGCTTAAAATTAGGGATGCTGGAGAAATCTGCTGTAGACTCCGATGAGGCTGGATTCCCACATATCTGACCTGTGGAATCCACAGCAGACCAGCCCCCTTTACCTGAGCATCCTCAGATTTCACTCAGAGAAGCTCTGTCCTTCTAAATGGTGCCACCTTTCTAGATGGTGAGAAAATTATGGCCAAACGGCCACAATTTTGGTAGAAGTAAGTGCTTTATGGCTGCAAATGGCATAGAATACATTAATTACAGCCCTAATTTTCCCATGATAGGCTAATGGCAGCCACCATTTGCCTATGTCACTTTTTGTAAAGGCAGAAAGCTACCACATGAAATCCGTCAGATGCACTAGGGCTCTGGGGAAATCCACAGAGCCCCAAGCAGCCTGGAATTCCCTGCTGTGACCCTGGGCCAGACGTCGATGGGGTCACCCATTCCTCGTTAAAATCAGCCTGAAAACAAGCTAATTATGACCCTTCTGGTGCTCCATAGCTGCTCCAGATGTTGTTATATAAATTTTTAAAAGAGCTTCCCCCGCCAGCACTATCGGGGGTGGGGAGGTGCAGCCCATGATAGGGGTTCAGGGGGCAAAAATGGCCCACAAAACTCCTAAAGTTCCCCACCCTTGGTTTATGCCATCCAAACCCTCAGCAAAGTATGACATAAAATTCTGGCTGTTGCAATTCTGAAACATCATGTATTTATGATGCTAGAGAAAGAAGTTGCCCCCAGGAGACAGTAGCTGACACATTCACAGGTTTCTAGACAAGCTATAACTGATAACTTTTTCACCAGTGTGCCACTAGTCAGGACACTAGCTAGGGATGGGAAGGAAATTTGTTCGATTTGCATTTTAATGCAAACTTACCTAATTTTGCACTTTCAAACCAATACATGAACTGAAACTAAGTTATCATTCAAAATCTGCAGTTTGGCACATTTTGCAATGGAGTTCTCCAATAAAAAAATGTCTGTATTAGAGGAAAGTGCACACGAACATGCTTATATTAGTGAAAATAACTTTTGAAATGCATTGTACTAGGAAAGTTGTTTACAAAAATGTGAATATTAGGCAAAAACTTGCATACAAAAATGCATGTGCTGGGATAAGTTCGTACAAAAATGACACACTTTAAAAAGTGTCTTATAGTTCAGGATGGACCAAACTTAAGACTGGAGAAATCAGAAATGGAGAAAAAAGCAAAACTCGCAACTTCATCCATCCCTAGAAATAGCTAAGAAAAACCCGTCTCTAGTTGGCACATGGCAGGGGAGGCTGGGGTGGGTTGGGGGGAGGGAAAGGAATGCAAATATTCCCCCAGTGTTCTTTATCCACAAATGCAGGCATCTGAACAAAAACATTTTTGGTTCGCAAAAAGTTTTGTCCCTAACTAATCATGCACAAGAGAAAGGATGGACAATGCATAAAGTTGCAACAATCTAACACAACAAATCCAAGGCTAAGATCATTATTATATTAAGATGGCATAGACACCTGTGACCTGTGTCTTCACATACCCTTCCAATCACATGAGTAAATGGTGGTCAATTATGTGTTTTTCCTCCTTCAGATATAGCGGGCATTACCTGTTTAAATTAGAACTGTGCCAAATCTTTTGACCTATTTATTTTTTTACTATTTGTTGGGATGGCAGGGGAGGAATGAAAAGGAACTGCACCCAAAAATTGTGGGAAGGGGTGAGAATTTTGGAGAATTTTTCAGGGTTCAGGGCTTCAGTGCTTACCTTACTGTAAGGAGGTGGCCGAGGGGTGTCTGTCTGTGCTCTTTCTTTTACCATTGTCCCCACTTCTGCCCTTGCAGCCTCCCCGGTTGCTTGAGCTTCTTGGAAAGCCCCCTACATGACTTAGACAGGACTTCCACCCTTGGGGTTTTCCAGGGTGGCTGTCTGCTGTGTGCCTAAACGCTGAGTGAGTTCTCCTCCTCCTTCTCCTTCTCCTTCTCCTTCTTGTTAAAAGGACTTTTAATAACAACAAAGCAAAACCAAAAATGTCTGGGGATATAGAGATAGGCAGGCCTCAGAACTGGTCAGGCTTACAACTGCTGACATCAAGAGAAGGGACAAATGTCATATCTGTAGGAGATGCAATGACAGAAAATCACAGCAACAGTGTGCTTCATGTAACCATTTTGTCAGTCCACCTCAAACACCCCACCAAAATCACAGCCACCAGTAGTATGTGCTATGGCTGCAAGGTCTGTGAAATGTGTTATTATTGTTACAGGTAATTCACAGCTCATAACTTTTGAACCATTATACATGGGTAACTGTCAGTGCTGTAGCGCGAAGCCAGGGCTCACATGGATAGAGCACTGGCATTTCTTTCTTATCAGGGAAGCTGAGGTCATCTGCTGCCACCACCCCTTGGATCGTTCCCTCTGACCTTAGCTGCAGTCCTCACTGCAGCTGGGAGGGGGAGTGGATTTTCCCAGAAAAAGTATCTTGTCATGAGCTATCCCAGTCCTATTGCCAAATATTTTGGGGTGTCTTGGTCTTGAATGGGCAATTAAGGGAGCAATCCTATGGCTACTAGACAGTGGCTCGATGGCCATAGGACTGTTTAGTTTCCAGGAACTGACCTCGGAGCCTGTGCTCCGAGGTCAGTTTCTGGAAAACCGCCTCCCTCCCCCCTCCCCCACTGCCTCGAAGAAGCATGGATTGTCCCCGGGCTCCGCATTTGGAAGAGAAGTGTGGAGTGGGGCAAAAGGGGGAGTTAAATGGGGGTGGGGAGGGGGAGTGCAGAAGTGCCAGTATGATGCTCCCTATGTGTTGTCTGGCCTTCCCCCGCCTGCTCTGAAGTCTCATGGCTAGAAAGCTAAAATTGGCCATCTAGCTGTGAGCACAGGGTGGCCAGAGTGCAGAGGAGAAGATCCCCTCTGTGATCTGCCTGCCCTGCATTGGATAGGCAGTCATCTCCAAGTTTGGAGGTGGCTGCCTATCCCCAGAGGATTGCTCCCTAAGATACGTTACCATTACAAAATAGGGCTGTGCACCACTTCAGCCTGAATCCCGAATAATGAGTTGAAGCGGGCTGTTTCGGAGGTGCCTCCATGTGGTACAAGGTAGAGCAGAATAGCAATGAAGCACCTTGGAGTGAAGCAGCTTGTATACAAAGCACCTCATCTGATTCGGTGACTTGTTCTGAGCAACCCAGACAGCCTGGCTCCAAAAGTATGAACTTCATAGGGATGTTAGAGAATTCCACGACAGATCCCAGGGAGGCCAAATTCCAGTGAACTTGCCTCCCCGGAATCTGTGGCGGAATGGAGCAACCCGCCCCACCACCTCGTGAAAGCCCCGCAAAACGGAGCCTACCTGGCTGCGGCTCCGGCAGCGGCGGCTCTGGGGTAGTGGCAGCTCCAGCGGCTCCAGCTGATGCCAGGCTGCGGCTGCAAATGGCGGCCGCTATGGCATTTGTGTCCCTTCGCTGAGCCATGATAGGCTACGTAAATATTTATGTAGCCTATCACGGCTCAGCGAAGGGATGCAAATGGCGGCTGCTACGCCGGCTGCCATCTGCATCCGCAGACATGCTGTGCAGATGCACCCAGCTGGCAGCTCCGCAGAGTCGCCGCGGAGCAGAGCCAGCCGGGGTAGGATTTCAGGGGGAGGTACGGAGTGCCTCCCCCCCACCGTGAATGTCACCCTTCGAAAAGGTAAGTGACTTTTGTACATCCCTAGAATTTCAGGAAGTTCAGCAAAGGGTTGAGCAGGAGGAGGAGGGAGGGAGGGAGCATTGGTGAATGGAAACTCTAGTTGCCAGTTCAGGGCTGAACATAACCAGCAATCTCCAATCAGAGACAGTGGTGGAGGAGGGGGGAATATTGAATAACTGAAGAAAAATGGCTGCGTTTCAGAGACAGAGATCATTCTGATGGTGTTACTGAGGGATACAAGAAGTGAGAAAGCCCCCCCCCCTGCCCCTGCTCTGCTTGCCGGTTCCTCCACCTCCACCATGATCATCATGTTCTTAAAAAACATGGTGATTGAAAGTCTATGTGCACATAGACCTATATGCAAAAAGCACTGTGAATCGCCCAGTCAGCAGGAGGAGGTGAGGCCGCGAGGCGCATGTCCCAGCCACTTGCTAGCTGTCTCCTCCTCATGGGCAGGGCAGGAGATGGCTAGCAGTCCTTGGGGGTGCTTTCACCAGAGATTTACCCCCTCAATTGACAAGGAACAGCACCCCTTTGTTATAGGGATCATGAAGGTGAAAATGGGGGCTGGTTGGTTTCCATCTTTGTGCTGGAAGAAAGTAAAACAAGGATCCATGAAATCAAAAAGGGATCCTCATGATTCCATGTGATTTTTAAAGGGGAGACTCCCAAAACCACCATCTAGTCACAGAGCATATCTGCCTCCATGGAATGAAGCAGAAAAATCTTGGATCTGCCACTCGTGGGCACAGCCATGGAGCAAAAACAGGGATCTGAGGCAGGGATCCTCTTGATTTAATATGATTTTTCACACCATTTGAGGAGGAGAAGAAGAAGATCTAGGATCTGCTGGGAAGCAGAAGATCTGGGATTCTTAGCGTGCATTTTGGACAAAGATGAATTCTGTGCTTTGATGGGGGGGCGGGTTGGGCAGGGGGGACCCAATGTAAAAATTCAGAGGATCTATATTGAATTGGGCATCTTATCCATGACTTTATAACATGACGGTGCTATGAAGCCCCCAAATCTATGTCTTTTGTCGCATAATCCATGGGCATAGATGTGCTCTGCGATAAGACGGTGTTTGGGGGTATCTTTCTTGTAAGAATCATGAGGACCCCTAAGGATCCTTGCCTAGAATCCATTTTTTTCCACCGTGGCTGCACCCACAAGTGGCGGATCCATGATTTTTCTGCTGCATGGAGAAAATTTTTTTCTGCTGCATGGAGGCAGATGTGCTTTGTGATTGGATGGTGGTTTTGTGGATCTCCCCTTTAAAAAGCATATGAAATCAGGTGGACTCCTTTTTGATTTTTTTGGATCCTTGTTTTACCCAGTCCCCTTTATGTTTACTGCTCTCTTTCCCAGCACAAGCATATGTGTGTCTACTCAGAAGTAACTCCCATTGTGGTCAATGAGGCTTGCTCCTGAAATGCAGGTGCATCTGGACTTTCAGGGGAAAGGAGAAAGGGGGGAGAGGAGGGAAGCCTCTCTCATTGGTTGAGCGGCCCCTGCCAGTCAGCTGATGTTCACTCCAACCCCCACCCCCACCAGGAAGTATGTTCTGTGAAGCGATTTTTACTGGTGCAGAGAACGTGCTCGTGGAGCCCTGCATGGACCACATGCAGCAAAGCTGATTCCTTTCAAATTAAAATCCAGCACTCCTCCATTAGCTTCTCCTTCCATTGTCATGGCAACACAGCCATAGACAGCCATGCGGGCAGGTGGCGGCGGTGGGGTGGCACTGAGAGGTATAGCTTTTTGCTTTCAGAGTTTTTGCGGAAAAACTCAAAGTTCAGCTGCACCTAGCACAAAGAGTACTGGGCCAAACTGTCTGAAATTTGGCAAGTGGGATCCCCTCCATGTCTGCAGAGAGGCCACAAGTTTCATGTATTTATCATGAAAACTGGAAAAGCTATGGCCATTTGTGTTTTCCCATGCAAGTCAATGGGGAAACTCCCAAACTGAGTGGTCCAGATATCTGAATCTCAGTTTGGATCCGGAACTGAGTCAAAGCGGAGAGGGGCCAAATTGGTCTGAGTCAAAGCAGGACTGATTAGAAGGATCTGAAGCGGCCTCCAAAGCAAAGCGAGGGTGGGGGACAGTGCACAGCCTATTACAAAAGGCCTGCTCCTGATGGAGATGGAAACTGCTAGAACTGGTTTGTTGATAGGGATCAATACAGCTGCCTGGATATTTGGCCTCTCTTGGAAGGTATGGCTCCAGGGACAGTCATACTGAGTGACTGCACTTCAACCTTTACTGCTGTACCATGGTAACAGTTATATGTAGATTGTATGTACATTAATGGCACAATATGTTATTTTATATTTTTAAAACTGTAGGGTCAGTAAACCCCACATACCATTCTTGTAGATGTTATGTTCTTTATACTGTATTGACCCAAATGACCGCTTTGCAGCTATATTGTTTTACTGGAAAAAAATTGAGTTCTCAGTAGGGATGTCATGTCCACAGAATCTGCCACAGACTCAAATGAGGCTGAATTCCATTGAATTCAGCCCCCTGCAGCCCGTGGTGGAACGGATGTACTCACCTCCGCCTCCCGGACCCACGCGGACTGAATCCTCCCTCCCAGCGGCTCCATTCGGGAAATGATCCAGATGCAAATGGCGTCCGTGACGTCATTTGCATCCCTGTATTTTCTCATGATAGGCTACGTGTTTGAATTTGCATAGATAGTTGCATAGCCTATCGGGTTAAAAAGGCAGGGACGCAAAAGGCGCCATGGACGCCATTTGCGTCCCTGCTTTTTCACGCGATAGGCTACACAACTATCTACACAAATTCAAATGCGTAGCTTATCATGAGAAAATACAGGGATGCAAATGGCATCACAGATGCCATTTGCATCTGGATCACTTCCTGTTTCCATCCAGCAGTGGTACGGACGGCGATGGCGGCCGTATCACTAGCGGAACAGAGCTGGCCGGTGGCTCCACAGAGTCAACACAGAGTGGAGCCGGCCAGCGAGAATTCCTGTGGGGAGGAATGGATTGTCTCCCCCCCTGGTGGACCCCCCCTGCAGACGCAAGGTAAGGGATTCATACATCCCTAGTTCTCAGTGAATACGTAATGTTTTTACTTGCAAATGATGTCATGCTTAATAACATTCCCAAGGTGTGTGTGTTTGTGTGTTTAATGGCTTTCTTGAAATACATTCGATCCCCAAACTGGGTTGATAAAGTCATTTTTTGTCTATCGATGGAGGGTTCAAAACAAAAAAAGAATGTGGTTTTTTACAACTGTGAAATCATACTGAGATATCCAAGCAAATGTCAGTCCCAACAAACAGTATATCTATTAAATGTTATATCAAGAGGATATAGCTGAAATTGCTCTGTATTCAAACAATGATGTGAATAAGTAAAAAGTCTATTACTCTGAGCGTTGTTGAAGCGACTTTAGAAATGATTGTATTCATGTTCTTTCCCAAGGTTAGTGATATGCTCATTTCCATTTGTATGTAGAACACACATCAGTCAATTCTAAATCCTGGTGTTTCTGATAAATGCAGTTACACTTCAGAGTTATAATATATGTAGCCTATGCACACACTTCTTATACCTCATATTCATGGAAGAGATGATGTATTTGTCTTTAATCTCTCTCTTGCATGTGCTTGCCTTTATATTTTTGAAACTTATGAGAAATGCCACATAATCACAAATTAGTATGTACATCATCTATTATTTCATTTATTTATACAATATATAAATTGCACCCCCTGCCTACCAGGTGTCCAGGCTGAAGCAAAGTAAAAGCCTCATAAAAACTAAGGAACACAGGAGCAAAGGTCATACCATACAATAAAATTTGGGAGTGACATTAAAATTCAACAGTGATGTAACACTTTACACAGTATTAAAAGCCTGGTGGAACAGAACAGTCTTTACTGCCCATCTAAAAGGAAGCAAAGAAGGATCCACTCTCACCTCCCTCAGGAGGGAGTTCCACAGTCAAGGTGCCCCTATCAAAAAGCCCCTTCCTGTGTATATCACTGAAGGAAGGATACAATGTGACATAATTTGCAACACAACATCAAGTAGCCTTAAAAATTAGACTTATTTCAGCATGATGTATTGTTGGATAATGTACCACACCAGGGTTCAAATACTCACTGGATCACCTTGGCTCAGTCTTTTTTCTTCTTCTTCTCAGCCTAATATCTCCTCACAGGATTGTTGTGGGTATAAATGGATAATGCTCATGTACACTACCCTGAGGCCCTTGGAGAGAGAATAAATAAAATAAAAATAAAGAGCCAGTAAATATGAAACCTGCAATCATACAACCAAAAACAGCAGAATGTGCAGCATTCTGGATTACATATTAGTTCAGAAAGGGTGTAAATTTGGCACCTTTATGAAAAAATGCATAATTGATATATGAATCACTGTGTTATATTAAGCTCAATTGGTGATACACTTTCATACAAGTGCAAGATCATGTGCTCCAATATTTCAGAATAGTCGCTATGTATTAGTCCAGAAATGGTGCAAAACTGTGCATGATTGTTATCAGACACTACGTTATACCATGCTTATTTGGTTGTGCATGTGCATACATGTGCAATATCATGTCCCTCCCTACTGAAAACTATCAGCATGAATTCACCTCCATGACTTACAAATTGTGTACATTTGGTACTTTTCTGAAGAAGAGCATGATTGGTAGGGATGGACGAAAGTCCCATACCTGATCCCGACGCTTGCTTCGCGGTGGGAGGGAGGTGCTCCATCCTTCCCCCCAAAATTCTGGCCAGGGGGGAGGTGCCCTGTCCCTCCCCGCTGAAATTCTGGCCGGGGGGCAGGCGCCCCGTCCCGGGGGGGAGCCGCTGCCATTTGCATCCCTGCAGTCAGCCGTGATAGGCTACGTAAATGTTTACATAGCCTATCACAGCTAACTTTAAAAAAAAAGCGTGTACGCAAATGGCAGTGCCCATGGCTGCCGCCATTTGCGTACGTGCTTTCCCCCCCCCCCAAAGTCAGCCATGATAGGCTACGTAAAGATTTACGTAGCCTATCACGGTGTTTTTTAAAAATCTAGCTGTGATAGGCTATGTAAATCTTTACATAGCCTATTACGTTTGCTTGTTTGTTTGTTTTACTTGGAAATGGCAGTGGCAGGAGCCGGTTGGAAGTAGGGATGGCGGAGAATTTCTCCCCGAAACTTCAGGGGGCCGAGCGCCAACGTGTTCGGCCCCCCGAACAAGTTTCGGGGAGAAATCCTCCGCACCCCCCCTGCCCCCCGCACCCCCCCCCGGGACGGGACTTACCTTCACCGAATGTCCCTCCCGGTGGCTGGTCCGGCCGGCGGTTCGGCGGGTGTTCGAGCGAGGCGGGAGCGGCAGCCGGTCTTTCGACCGGCTGCCGCCGCTGCCATTGCAATGAAAGAAAAAAAAAACGCCCCCTGATAGGCTACGTGACGATTCACGTAGCCTATCACGGCTAGATTTGCAAAGTCAGCCATGATAGGCTACGTGAATCGTCACGTAGCCTATCACGGGTGACTTTAAAAAAAAAAAAAAGAGTGTACGGATAATGGCGGCCCCCATAGGGAGCCGCCATTCCCGTTCCTTATTTGGTCACTGTAGTCTACGTAAATGTTTACGTAGACTACGGCGACTAAATAAGGAATGCGAATGGCGGCTCCCTATGGGGGCCGCCATTCGCGTACGCGCTTTTTTTTTTTTTTAAGTCACCCGTGATAGGCTACGTGACGATTCACGTAGCCTATCACAGCTGACTTTGCAGATCTAGCCGTGATAGGCTACGTGAATCGTCACGTAGCCTATCAGGGGGCTTTTTTTTTTTTTTACTTTCGCGTTCGCGGCCGGGCGAGGCGAGGCGCCTCCTCCCCGGCCTGAATTTCGGCCGGGCGAGGCGGGAAGCCTCCCCCCTGGCCTGAATTTCGGCCGGGCGAGGCGGGAAGCCTCCCCCCCCGGCCTGAACTTCGCGGGGGGAGCAGCGGGGGGAGAAGCTCCACCGCGAACAGCCTTCGACGACAGGTAAGTGACTTTCGTCCACCCCTAGTTGGAAGACCGGCTGCCGCCGCCGCCGCACTGCCGCACCGCCGCCGCACCGCCGCCGGAGCCTCCACCGCCAGGGACATTCAAGCAAGGTAAGTCCCGTCCCGGGGGGGCGGGGGGGCAGACCTTTTCTCCACTAATTTCGGGGGGCTGAATGCACTGGCATTCGGCCTCCCCGAGATTCATGGAGAAATTCTCTGATCCCTAATGATTGGTCATCTATACCACTGCACTATGAAACCTATTTTCTTCAGCAGTCATGATCTTAATTGTTACATGGATAGAGCTGTATTTGTTTTCCTGTATATGTCTGTCTCATGGGTTCCTGGCTGCCACTCCAAATCCCCCCTGAGCTTGGTTCAAAAATATAGAGAACTGTGACATACCTGCGCTTATCCATATATGGCCTGGCTTCTTGCTATTTTTGGATTAAAGTGATTTTGGCATGTCAGCTGCTGCCTTGGGGGCTCAGTCTTAGGTAGAAATTGAGTTCAATACAATACAATACAATTAAATTAACAGTGAAATACACTTCACATCTCAAGTTTCAGCTGTTACACACATAATATAAAATTATAGTTTTGTGGTTTCCCTAGGTGAATTTTTTTAAAAAAATCATGTATGTGTGAGGGATAGGAGGGGATGGGGCTGCATTTCACACACATAAAAATGAAACTGTATATGAGATGGCTAGATAGCATCACTGATGCAATGAATATGGACTTGAGCACACTCCAGGAGAGAGCGGAGGACAGGAAGGCCTGGCGTGCTATGGTCCGTGGGGTCACGAAGAGTCGGACACGACTGAACGACTGAACAACAACAAATACATATAAGATACTTTATTATTTCATTGAATAAACTTGCATAAGAATAAAACATGGTTTTAAAGCAGGACTAGGCAACCTGATGCCCTCTAGACATTTTGGACTACAACTGCCATCAGCACCAGACAGCACAGACAGCTGTCAGGGATTATGGAAATTGAAGTCCAAAACATTTGGAGGGCACAGGGTTGCCTACCCCTCTTTTAAAGTCCCAAAAGTCCTACCCCTCTTTTAAAGTCCAAAACATTTGGCAGGCACAGGGTTGCCTAACCCTCTTTTAAGGGAAAAAAAATGCTTTCTTTGTTTTTAGGCAATGTAGCTAGGGATGTCAGAGAAATCTGCAATGAATTCAAATGAGTTTAGATCAGTGGGGGCTGGTAGCTCCCATTTTGGTGGGGCTGTGAATACATTCTGGGTTTTAGCCAGAACCAGCTAGAACTCTAAAGGAGCTACCCAACGTACTGAACCCATTTTGAGGCTCCACCAGCCTCCACTGGTTTAGATTTCTATGAATCTGACAAGCAAGTTCTGCAGCAGACCAGTTTTTTCCAAACCACACCAAATCCATGGACTTATGGTCTGGTTGTGGTTGTTTTTTAACTTGGGGGGGATTTACGCAACTTGCACTTGTTCCAAATACTCAATTGCATTAATGCGCTAATGGGCATCAGTG
The DNA here is from genome assembly GCF_057233095.1 of Heloderma suspectum. NCBI lineage: Eukaryota > Metazoa > Chordata > Lepidosauria > Squamata > Helodermatidae > Heloderma > Heloderma suspectum. Next base: position 99,685,818 of record NC_139462.1, read on the forward strand.
CCAATGCGCACTTGTGCTAATGCGTTAGCGCAAGTGGAATGAAATTCTCATACATCCCTTTAAAAAATCTGATTTGGTCAATGACTGGACCTCAGAACGAAAAACGCCTGGCAATCCATGAAACACAGATGAACAGATTTAACAAAATTCGTACTTCCCTAGTTGCAGCAGTCACCATATTAAAAGAGGTACTCCATTCTGTATGAGGGTAAGGAGAAGGGCCCCTTCTATAACTGCTCACATGATTAATGGGGGGGGCAGCTTTTTAGTAGAACAAAAGGTTTGCAACTAATTAAATCAAGCAATTAATCAGCTAAGCCTGCAACCCTATACCCACTTACCTGGAAGTAAACCCTACTGACCTTCATGGGATTTCTTTATGAGCTGATATGTATAGGAGTGCATTGCATGGGTTGCAACTAGGGCGGTGGCGCAGGGGATTCCTTCAGTCCACCTTCTTATGCAGACTTACCACCAGTTTTGCAGTACCCAAACCCGTACACAAACTGGAACACAATTAAACATTGGCATCTGCTCTTTTCTAAAGTTTGTGATCAAAGTTCACACACAAAAAGAACTGCACACAAAGATGCATATATTATAGAGAAATGCACAGAAGAACATTTTATCTTGGGGGAAATTGCCTGGAAAACAATGCAATTTGAAAAAGGCATACAAAAATGCGCACAGAATCTGTACATTTTGAGAACTACGCAAAAGTACGTATGCATCTTCATGCACATTTTCTTAAAATTTTACATTGTGTACCTCTGACAAAATGTGGACATTTTAAAAATGTGTTAATTTGGAGAAATGCTCACAAAAATGCTTACACATTTTCATGCAGTCTTTAAAAAATAATTGCAAACTGATGCGGAAATGGGGCGGAATGAGCTCAGCTTTGGAAAAATGAGAAAATGACCAAAATTGAACTTCACAGAACTGTCCATCCTAAGTTGGAGCCCTATTTACAACACAACTTCATAAAACACGTCACTGAAATCAAAGGAAACATCATTTATAGCTCAGATAATTACGAATAACATCACAGCTTGGTAACAAAAACCTATTCCATTTACAAAGAGAATTCTTGGTGGACCAGGTTTGGTTTTAGCAAACTGCTGCCTCGAAATGTCAGTGAAGTGGTCCAGGCAGGTATCCTGTGATACAAACATAACCATCAAAAAGCCCCATGTTGAGTAGAGGAAAATATCACTGCAGATGGTGCAACCCAAAGCAGTGCCTCTCCAGCTGATCTTATTTTATCACGTGTTTGTTTTGTAGAGTTATATCCCACACTACAAATACAAGAATGCACTATACCTGGGGCTGCCTTTGAAAATGGTCAGGAAATTTCAGCTGGTCTAAAATAGGGCAGTGAGATTGTTAATGGGGACTGGCCAATATGATCACATTCTGCCCACACTTTGTGATCTCTGCTAGCTTCCCGTGTGTTTATGAGCCCAATTCAGTGTGCTGGTATTAACTTTTAAAGCCCTAAATGGTTTGGGGGCCAGGTTACCTGAAGGATTGTCTCCTCTCATATCTGTCATCAACAGAGACACTTCTCTTGGTCCCCCTGCCAAATGAGGTGAAGTGGGTGGCCACTAGAGAGAGGGCCTTTTCAGTGGTGGCTCCCTGTTTGTAGAATGCCCTCCCCAGAGAGGCTCACCGGGCACTCATGTTGTAGTCTTTCCTGCACCAGGTGAAGACCTTTTTATTCTTCCAGCCTGTTTAATCTTGCAGTTGTTTTTTTAAAATGCACATGAGTTAGTGTGTTTTAAGATTCTTGCACTGCTGCTGGCTTTTACTGTGGTTTTTTACTCTAGCTTTATTCTGTATTAAAGTTGTTAAATATTTTATATTGTGTTTTACTGTGCTGTTGTGTTTTATGGTTTTAAGTCTTGTTCTGTGAACTGCCCAGAGAGCTTTGGCTGTTGGGCAGCACAGAAATTTAATAAAATAAGAGAGCAATCCTATGGCCGCTAGACACTGTCTAGAGGGCCATAGGATATGCTCATTTCTGGGAACCAACCTCGGAGCCCACGCTCGGAGGTTGGTTCCCAGAAAACTGACTGCCCCTCTCGTCTGCGCTGCCTCAGAGGCAGCGCAGAGAAGCCTTATCCTCCACAGTTGCAAGAGGAGCGTGGAGTGACTGAAAAGGGGCGGAGCTGGGAGTGTCCCAGGGTGGGGAGAATGGAGCTGCAGCAGGTACGACAATGTGTCAGAGGTGGCCACCTATCTAGTTAGGATTGCACCCTAAAGGTGCCTATCAGAAGCCCAGTGGAAGAGGCATATCATAGCCCTCTTTTCCACTTCCTTCCATAGATCATGTGACCGGTGACTCTTGCAAAAACTTATATTTATTGCTCAAAAGGTGTCAAGTTACATCACAGACCACTAACCCTAAATAAAATATAAACCCACAAGCCAGGGCAACTCTTCAGAAAACTTCCTTATAACAAAGTCTCTACAGTTGTGAGCTGTGGCTTGCACTCAGGTAAGCTCATCTGCTCAATGAAATGGTCCCCTTTTCCTGACCTGTCACCACCACCTCAAAATCACTCATATTACAATTTGCACAAATTACAATTTGCACATATCATGATTTGCAGAAATCACAATTTGTGCAAATCACAACTTGCACAAATGACAGAACCCGGAGGCGGGAAATGTGCAAATTGCTGCCATTAGAACACATAAAAAACAACAGATTCTGCATAATGGATTGACTTGCTACTAAATGAGTTGGTGCCAACAGGGGAGAACAAAACAAAATCCACAGGGCCGAGCCATACACAATACATCGACCTTCACCCCACAAACAGAATCCTCCAACATCCCTAGACAGGATGCATTAGAGAGGAAAGCTAGCATACCTGAAGAACAGCCCAGAATGAGGGTTTTTCCAAGCTGGCCATGTAGGACTAGAAAGGAGATGGTAGAATTGCACTGCTAAGTTAGATGGACCATTACTCTGCAGTTGCTGCATGTCTTGTTATGATAATTTCTTTTTGTCACCCTGGCAAGGGTGACAGGAGGTTCCTACCTACTCAGTAACATGCCTTTTTATATGCCTCTGTGAAAAATGGATTCCGCCATAGATTTCTTCCAAATAATTTCATTCTATTACTAGCTCGATGCACACTCTGTTCAATTTGCAGTTTTCCCCTGCTTTGTCATAAAAATCTTTTTCTGCTCTCTTAAGCCTCAGATTCCCCCCCCCCTTTACTCTGGCACACAGTGTTGTGTGAAATGGAAGCAGTAAACGTGGAGGCATTGCCAAAAGGATGCTGAATGCTGTTCAAATATGCCAAGAGCATGTTCCTCCTGTCTGTCCATATGGATAGCCCAACCTACCTCACAGGGTTGTTGTTGTGAGGATAAAATGGAGAGGAGGAGGATAATGTAAGCCGCCTTGGGTTCCTTGCAAGAGGAAAAAAGTCCGGGTATAAATGCAATCAATCAATCAATCAATCAATCCATCAATCAATCAATATTCAGAGGAACAAAGGGGAAAATACACTGGAATGATAGCCATATAGATTTATGTATACCAAATTTCTTCTCTATACACGCATGTGTACTACTTTCTTCTATGTTCCAATTTACTTTAGTAAACAAACAAATTTGAAACAAAAGCTAGTGAGAAGAAAGAAGCTAATAATGTTTAAGGTTCATGTGGGTGCCCAATTTGGTCCAGGAGTCTGGTGGACTCCCCCCACCCCCGCCTGTGCCCCTGAGCTGTTCTTGCTGAGCTGCCTGCAGTCACCTGGGCCCTGTCCATCAGTGTCACCATCGCCATTTTTAAAAAAACATGGCAGTCAAGAATATGCACACATAGAGCTATATACAAAATGGTGCTGTGAATCACCCATACATACAAGATTACAGGCGTAAATGGGCTGTTTATGCCTGTAATCTTGCATATATGGGTGACTCACTGCACCATTCTTTGTATAGCTCTATGTGTACATATTTGCTATTGCCATGTTTTTTCACAAAATGGCGATCGTGACGCTGGAGGATGGGGCCCAGGTGAATGCAGGTGGCTTGGCAAGTGTCTGTGTGTGTGTGGGGGTCAAGCAAACATCCGGGGGTGGTCAAGCGGGGGTAGGGTCTGTTCGGGCACCTGGAGAACTGGGGGGGGGGGCTAAATTTCAAAAGTGGTGTGCAGGGAGGAGGGGCAACAGAAATAATGAACACTTTCTGATCTGTACCAAAACCTCTTTGAATTTTCACTCAGCAAATAAATAATCTCAGGCAGTTCTGAGCTGCTGTTGCCCCCTCTATTTCCCCTTTCCCAAAATGTGCCCAACAAAAGCAGGTTGTCACAAAGACCACTGCTCCTCCAGCATTTGTTAGGCCAAAGTTGATCCCAGTGCAGAGATCCCTGGGAATTATAGCTTGTCAGGTCTTCTAGCATAGGCCCTTAAGGACTTGGAAACAGTGGCAGAGTTCTAGACTGTGAGAGGGCCTCCACAAGCAGAGGAGGCTCCCAACATCACAGCTCACGGTGGGCTGCGAATAAGAGGAAGGTGACATGCAAGAGGGGCGGGGCTTCCAGCACACCCACATGAAGAGATACTGTAGAATGCCTGAAGGGCTATATAAGCTGGCTGGCTGAGGTGGCCTGGGAGAGCCAGTATCTGCAGGAGAAGCCACCCCCCAGGGTGCCTGCCACTGCTGCTCTCTCTGCGGACTTCTGCCTGGCAGTATTTGTAAAGGGGATGCATTTTTTTATTTTTGTTTAATTGTTGGTGGGGGGTGGGTTTGGGGGGATTCTGTTGTGTCTTTAGGGGTGGGTAGCCTGCCGAATAGGTGGGAGCGAGGGGACATGCGTCCACCTGACAGAGGCAGTGGGGGGAGTGTTGGGGGCCAGAATATACAGAGACTGGGCAGCAGGTGCTGGCGGAGCGCTAGGGGCAGGCCAGGCCAGGTAAGGGGAACAAGGGAGAGATGTGTAATATCTGTCCCCTGTTCCGGGCCTGTCCAGAGCCAAAGGATGGCTGGGGGAGGCATGACTCCATCTTCTAGCCTTCGTCTGCTGCTCTGCAATGCCAGGTCTGTTACCCAGAAAACCTCCCTCATCCATGACATGATCCTGGACGAGGGTGCAGACCTGGCATGTATTACGGAGACCTAGCTGGCTGATGCCACTGCTCCAACTCTTGTGGCCATGTACCCAGCCGGTTTTTCATATACACGGCAGCCAAGGGCTGGGGATCGGGGAGGGGGAGTGGCTGTTATCTACCGAGAGTCCTTGGTCTTCACCAGACCCCCTCTCCATTCCCCAGCCCTTGGCTGCCGTGTATATGAAAAACCGGCTGGGTACATGGCCACAAGAGTTGGAGCAGTGGCATCAGCCAGCCAGGTCTCCGTAATACATGCCAGGTCTGCACCCTCATCCAGGATCATGTCATGGATGAGGGAGGTTTTCTGGGTAACAGACCTGGCATTGCAGAGCAGCAGACGAAGGCTAGACCAAGGTTGCTGAATGCCTGTACTGGAGGTTGGGCCCGAAGGGCAGTCTGGGGATTCTGCTCGTGTACCGTCCACCCCGCTGCACAACTGACTCCCTGGCCGAGGTGCTGGAGGTGGTCTCTGATGTGCATGTGCAGTCCCTTAACTTATTGGTGCTGGGGGACTTCAATGTACATTCAGAGGCTGTCCTCACGGGGTCACCTCGGGACTTCATGGAGACCATGGCTTCCTGGGAGCTGTACCTTATTCCAACTGGGCCCACCCATGTAGCCGGTCATGTGCTAGACCTTGTGTTTGTTTCTGGAGAAGCGGGGAGTGATCTGGAAGTTGGGGTTATATCCACCACCCCTTGTCATGATCAGATCACTATCTGGTGATGTTGGACTTCTCGGTTCCACAACCCCTCCGCAGGGGTGGAGGACCCATTAAAATGGTCCGCCCCAGGCATCTTATGGATCCGAAAGGATTCCTGAATGTGCTTGGGGATTCTCTGGAGCACGCAAATGGCCGCTCAGTCGAGACGCTGGTGAGTGGCTGGAATGTCGCAATCACTGGGGCATTAGATTGGGTGGCTACGAAACACCCTCTCCCCTTGAACAGCGCTCGGACTGCACCATGGTTCAATCCATGGTTATGAGCTCTGAAACAGGAGGCGAGACGACTAGAGCGCCGGTGGCGGAAGTCTCGCTCTGTAGACCATTGGACATGGGCTAGCGCTGTATCTTCAGCCTATCACGTGGTGGTGAAGGCAGCAAAAAAAGAATATTATGCTGCCTCTATCCCATCCGCAGGGTGTTGTCCCAGGGTGCTGATCCAAGTGGTCCAGAGCCTGGTCGGTCCAGTTGCTCCGGAACCGCTGGAGCATTCTAAGGCCTCCTGTGAAGCCTTGGCAAGGCACTTTGCGGATAAAATTGATCAGATTAGGAGTGTTATTCTGTGCGCCGTGGATATAGTTAGTGAGAGAGAGGCAGTCTGTGGCAAACCAGTTTTGTGGGATCAGTTCCAGCTTCTTCCTTCTGATGAAGTGGACAAGGTGCTTTCATCTGTACGGCCGACCACCTGCTTACTTGATCCTTGCCCATCTTGGCTCATTATGAGCCACAGAGGTGAGGGGATCAGGGTGGTGGTGGATGCCTTCCTTGAGGAGGGAGTGATGCCATCAGCAATCAAGGAGGCAGTGATAAGTAGAGATGTATGGATTCCCCATCGTCCATTCCGGTGGGGGATCTGGGGGGGGGGGAGAGGCGATCCGTTCCTCCCCACCGGAATCCTCACGGAGTGGCTCCGCTCTACGAGGATTTCGCAGAGCTGAGGGCCGCCCTGTTCCACTGCCTGCTTGCCCCAGATTCCCCCGGGGTTTTTTGGCTCCCCAAACTTACGTAAATAATTCCATAAGTACCACTGAAAAATCCTTTTTGCGAGCCCACTGTCAGTCTCCGTAAGAGTAAAGCCCTTCGTGGGGATTCCCCATGTAACTTCCAGTCACCTCACCTCACCTGACCTCACCTCACCTCTACAGACAATAAACAGAAAAGATGGAGGATTTCCGTGGACTTCACGACTCAGCCCCAGTGAAAGAAAGCCTCAAGAAAATGCCTCGTAAAAAGGATAAAGCTTAGGGATGGCGGAGAATTCCCCCAGGGATTTCAGTGAGGCTGAATGCACTGGCATTCGGCCCCCCGAAACCTATGGCAGAATGGCCCCCCAGCCCCCGCCCCCCACGGAATCCCCCCCAGGACAAAGCTTACCTGAGGTGGATGTTCTGGTGGCGGTGGCTCCAGCAGCGGCTCTGGCAGCAGCGGTGGCTGGTCTTTTGACCAGCTGCCGCAGCCGCCATATGCCTCCTGCTGTTTGCCGTGATAGGCTATGTAAGTATTTATGGCAAGCCAAAAAACAACAACAAGAGCATACGCAAATGGCGGCTATGGAGGCTGCCATTTGAGTTCCCTTTCTTTCGCCGTTTTAGCCTACGTAAATATTTACGTAGGCTATGGTGAAAAAAAGGGGAATGCAAATAGCGTAGTGGGCGCCATTTGCGTTCCTTTTTTTCCTGCCGTTTTAGCCTACATAAATATTTACGTAAGCTATTATGGCAAAAAAAAAGGAACGCAAATAGCGCCCACTATGCTATTTGCTTTCCCCCTTTTTTTCGCCATAATAGCCTACATAAATATTTACGGAAATCACATCTGCGAAAAGGTAAGTGACTTTCATGCATCCCTAGTAAAGCTGTTCATGTTCTTCTTCTGCCATTTCCGACTTATGGATTTCATTTGTAATTATTTTTGTAAAATCCGCCTATATTTTTTTTTTTGTAAAATCCGCCTATTTTTTTAGGTTAGCCTAAATTCTTACGTAGCCTATCATGGTCCAAGGATGGCAATGGCAGCAACAGCAGCCCTGCCGCGGCCAGCCAGGAGACCAGCTGCTGCCGCCGGAGCCGCCGCTGCCGTCGCCGAATCCACCCCTGGTAAGTGCCGTCCCGGGGGGATTCCGCAGGGGGGCCGGGGGCAGGAGGCCGTTCCGCCACGGATTCTGGGGGGGCGGATTTGAATCTGGCCTCACTGGAATCTGTGGAGGAATTCCCCGCCATCCCTAGCCTGGTGGTGACTGAGCGAGTGGTGGCAATGCAGTTGAAGGCACACTTGAAAGAAGCCGATTATCTAGACCCATTTCAGTCGGGCTTCAGGCCTGGGCATGGGACTGAAACGGCCTTGGTCGCCTTGGTGGATGATATGAGGAGGGCTCTGGATAGGGGCGAATGCTCCTTCCTTGTTCTCCTCGACCTCTCAGCGGCTCTTGCTACCATTGACCATGGTATCCTCCTGGACAACCTGGAGGGGTTGGGCATTGGAGACACCGTATTACGATAGTTCTGGTCCTTCCTCTCCAGCAGGTACCAGAGGGTAGCACTCGGAGAGGAGGTTTCGGACCCGTGGTCAGTCACTTCTGGGGTGCCACAGGGTTCCATCCTCTCTCTGATGCTATTTAACATCTATGTGAAGCTGCTGGGGGCTATCATCAGGAGGTTTGGGGTGCGGTGTCATCAATATGCAGATGACACACAGCTCTACCTCTCATTCAAATCTTCACCAAGGTTGGCTGTAGAATCCCTGTCCAAATGTCTGGAGACGGTGAGTGGCTGGATGGAGAGGAATAAGCTGAAGCTGAACCCTGACAAGACAGAGGTACTTTTGATGGGAGACAAGAGGAGGTTGGGGGATGTCGACCTGGTGTTGAATGAGGTATGGCTACCTTTGAATGACCAGGTCCACAGCCTGGGGGTTATTTTAGACTCCCAGCTGTCCATGGAGGCTCAGGTGTCAGCTGTGAGCCGGACAGCGCGGTACCAACTCCATCTGATATGGCGGCTGCACCCCTACCTTCCCAGTTTGGAAGCTGCAGCTCGTGCAGAACGCGGCGGCTCGCCTGATTAAATGCAGCCACCAGCGTGATCACATCACTCTCTGAAGGAGTTGCATTGGTTACCAGTTGTTTTCTGGGCCAAATTCAAGGTGTTGGTTTTGACCTTTAAAACCCTATATGGTTCCCGCCCAGCCTATCTCAAGGAGCGCCTCCAGCAACACCAGACAGGCCGCTCAACAAGATCAGCCTTGGATGGCCTTCTCTCTGTCCCATCAGCCAGGACAGCTAGGCTGGTGAGGATGAGGGAGAAGGCCTTCTCTGTGGTGGTCCCCACTCCGTGGAACTCCCTCCCTGGGGAACTCTGCCATGCCCCCTCTTTAATGAGCTTCTGCCATGCATTAAAGATGTGGTTGTTCAGGCAGGAATTTGGGGGGGGGGGTTAGGGTATTTTTAGGAATACGATGTTTTAATGTGGAATTTTATTGTTTTAAACTGTTGTATTATTGTGCATCGCCCAGAGTGCCTGGGTGACCGGCCAGATGGGAGATTAAGAAATTAAATAAATAAATAAACTTCAGCCAGCCCTGACCCTGATGTCATCAGTGGGGAACTGACCCCTCACATCATCTGGCCCATGGGTGGGACCTGGGGGGGGAGGGTAACCTGTCTCCCAGAACAAATGAGGTTCCCCAAGCCTGACTTATAGAGGCAGACACTGGGGTAACAGGTCGATGTTACACCATTTATACCTACATTGTCCTTTCTGTATCTCTTCCATAGATAAGCTACACCACACACTCCACTCCTCTTTCTTCCACCTGTCTGAAAGAATTACTCCTGTGAATTGTATTCAGATTAGGGATGGCAGAGAATTCCACCACGGATCTTGGGGAGGCCGAATGCCAGTGCATTCGGCCCCCCGAAATCTGTGGTGGAACGGCCTGCCCCCCCCCCGCAGATTCCCCCGGGACGAGACTTACCTGGGGCGGACCTTCCGGGTGGCTCTGGCGGCGGCGGTGGCGGCGGCTGGTCTTCCAACTGGCTGCCGCCGCTGCCATTTGCAGTTGTTGTTGTTTTTTACACACATGTGATAGGCTACGTAAGTTTTTACGTAGCCTAAAATGTCTGGGTAAAAAAAAAAAAAGTGTACGCAAATGGCGGTGGTGGCAGCCGGTTGGAAGACCAGCCGCCGCCGCCAGAGCCGCCGCCGGAGCTGCCGCTGCCCGGAAGATCCACCCCAGGTAAGTCTCGTCCCGGGGGGGGATCCATGGGGGAGCAGGGGGGTGGCAGGCCATTCCGCCACAAATTTCAGGGGGCCGAATGCACTGGCATTCGGCCTCACCGTGATCCGTGGCGGAATTCTCTGCCATCCCTACCTTCCCTTCTTCTCTGAGAGGTTCCCTAAAGAGATAGGAAATCCTTCTTTGGAAGGGATATCAATGTTTGTTTTTTTCCTGACAATAACACATAGAAGGCAGAGCAGCCATGGAGTCTTTGAGTGCTGTATGTTTGCATATGTCCCAGAAGTAACTCCCCATGAGCCTGGCCAATTGTTGGTCAAGTGCCATGGGCCCTTTTCTTCTGTCTCATCAAATGGGAGAATTTGGGCATTGTTCTTTGTTTGGGCAGGGGTGGGAGACATTCATTCAGGACACCCCCTGCCTTGTCAGTGACGAAGAGAGTAGATCTTCAGGGCAAACTCTGGCACTGGAGAAGGTTTTGTGCAACTTCCATGCAGAAATTTCTGCTCCCTCAGATATGCTGGGCCATGCTTTAATTACAAAGATGGACCCGTGAATCAGCAGATACTGCAAGGAAAGATATATGCTGGCATAGTGCTTTATACACACACATAACACAGAACCTACAAAACAGTAGACTGCATGTAGAGGCTCTCTTGATCACCAGAGCAGATGGATAGAAAACACTTAAGATGCAACTGTTTGCATATTTAGACTGAAAAAATGTTCTAGAACTCTAAGTCATAGGACTTTTTTTTCCTGTCTAAACATGCATAGGATTGCACCCTTAGGGACACATTACTCCTCCACTACACACAATCCCACATGAGCCAAACACCATGGAGAAAAATCCACAGCAATGTGGGGAGGGAAGCATTCTGTGCTGTATGCAAGGGAGGGCCGCTGTGCTGGACAGATCAGGAGGAAGCAGGCATTTCAGTGTGACTAGATCAGAGGACAGACAACCCATAAGGAGTGCTGAAACAATCTTTTCGAGCAAGTTATTTTCAGACACTCACTGGGGCAGAGGTGAAAATAGTAGGCCTCCAAAGGAGAGGTGGGTGAAGTTCACTTAAGTTTTATATGTGTGACTGCATGGGTGGTGGGTGGTGGGGGTGGGGAGAGTTTTGGCTTATATGAAGTGGCAAAGATTTGGGGGTTTGGGTTTGTTTGTTTTTTTGTAAATTAAATAAATGCTAGTGTGTGTAGGATTCTCTCCTGCCCCCTTCCATGTGGAGCATTCTATGCTGAAACCCCCAATCTGATATGCTATGGCCCAGACAGGACTGGCCCTACCATTAGGCAGAGTGAGGCAGCCGATTTGGGGTGCTGATGAGTGCAACAGATTGTTAGTTAAAGAAATTATTATTGTTCTTTTCTTTTCTACTGCCAGAGAGGGAGAGAGATGCTTGTGGTTTTTCCTGCCTTGGATGTCAAAGTAACTTGGCTGACTTCAGGTACTATGTACTCTGACTTGCAGAGTGGGCACATTTGCTATTCCACCTCAGGCAGCAAAATGCGTTGGGGTGGACCTGACTGCAGATTCAGGTTTACCACCACAATGAGGATGAGGTCCTAAGAGATCATGCCTGGAGACAACATCCCTTTCGATCTATGGTATCCTGAAAAATTACGCTATTTCATTTTGGCCTATTGTCCCCTTTCCTTGTGAAACCCTTTCAACAAGCCACTCTGTTTGGGGGCTGATTTGGGGCTTATTTTCATCACCACCTTTTACTGAACAATATTAACATCCTTAGGATTCTCCTCACTTCTGAAGAGCTCGTCAGATAAACTCTATGAAGGCTACAGATGAGATGGGAAGTAGCCAGTTCCATGCAATGAGTTTAGCTCATTTCCCCCCTAATTCTAAAACTCTTGGCCTTGAACACAGGGCAGCCTGCTAATTAAAATCTATAGGGAGAACAAGAAAAATCATTTGACAGTCTTCCCATTTACTACAGCACATAATAGAAACTTACTAACAGCTACCTCCATAACAGAGTTTAATCACACACTAGGTCTGTTCAATAAAGGCTTTTTGCCTGGCTCTGCTCCTGCCATTGCTAATCATGCTGGAACTCACCAGTGGCCTCTGATAGCATCTAAATAAAAAACATAACCCATTTCACCAGGAGCTCTTTATCCCCTACCCCACCCCCAAATCCAGTATTATCTCATTTGAATGCAAATTGCAAAATGCAAATGAAAACTTCAAGCACCCTCAACTTTCCAGTCAGGAGGGACTTATATAGCCCTCAATTTCACCAGCTTTCAGTTGCATTCATTAACATATGGCTTCATGGCTGCCCTCTTTGCTAAGTTGGCATCTTCCAGCTACATGCACGTGCACCCACACACTTTAGAAAATGTTGACTGTGTTGTAGATTTACACCACGGGAGGTATTTCATAGCACTGTGGGCACTTTATGTAATTTTTAAAAACCTGATGTCAGGGATGGTTTAAAATTTTTGCTCACACATTATAATGTAGGAGTACAGTATTTATATTTTTGTATTCTTACACAGTTGAAATCAAATGTCATTTGACTTTTCTTTACTTGCACTTCCCTTTTGTATGTATCCGAGGGTTTTATTTCTCTCCTCACCTCACTCAGCCAGTTCCTACTGTTTGGGGGTGGGTGGGGTGGGGTTACTGTTTGCCACAGAACCCTTAATTTACCCACAAGACAATGGCAGATGAAAACCCTTTTTCACCCACTTGCAAATCACAGGCCATTCAAAACAAATGCTATGTGCATATAATGAAATGAAGAATGTATCCTGAAAAGCGGTAGTCAGCCATTTCAGGGTGAGTGAAGGAGAAGTCACTGGGGGAGCCGTGATTAATATGACCCCCTGCTGTTCATTGTTTGCCAATCCTCAACCTAACAATGCTTTTTATTCTTTAAAAGAAAGAAGTATTGCTTTCAAGCAACAATGATTCTGAAGCTAAAAAACATTTGCTTTAAAAGCCTGCATATAAATACATAGTTCAAACATTCAAAACCATCAAAGTAACCACAGAGCGATATAAAAGCCAGTTCCCAACATTCTCTCTCTCTAACATAACTGAGGGGCTATGCAGGTGAGGGCAGAGCCCCGCCTCAGGGGTTGGCATCATTGGGCATCTGCTGAAGCCCACAGGCCAGCAGAGAGCCCACTGTTTAATCCCAGATTTCCTTGACCCTGCCAAAGGCAGCTGGCAGCTCTGATTTCGGTGGGGCTGTGAATCCATTCCAGGTTTCAGTCAGAAGCAGCAAAATTCTAAAGGAGCTATCCAAAGTGCTGAACCTATTTTGGGCATGGGGTCAGCACCTTGGACAACTCCTCTGCTTGTCTTGCCTCAGTCTCTTGGAGCGGTGGTCAGTAGGGGTGGACGAAAGTCCCTTACCTGTCGTCGAACGACGTTTGCGGTGGGGGGGAGGCGCTTCGCTGGTCCCCCCGCGAAGTTCAGGCCGGAGGGGAGGCTTCCCGCCTCGCCCCGGCCAAAATTCAGGCCGGGGGGGAGGCTTCCCGCCTCACCCCGGCTGAAATTCAGGCTGGGGGGGAGGCTTCCCGCCTCGCCCGGCCACGAACGCGAAAGGTTTTTTTTAAAAAAAAACGCCCCCTGATAGGCTACGTGACAATTCACGTAGCCTATCAAAGCTAGATCTGCAAAGTCAGCCGTGATAGGCTACGTCAATCGTCACGTAGCCTATCACAGGTGACTTTAAAAAAAAAAAAAAGCGCGTATGCTAATGGTGGCCCCCATAGGGAGCCGCCATTCGCGTTCCTTATTTAGTCGCTGTAGTCTACGTAAACATTTACATAGACTACAGCAACCAAATAAGGAACGGGAATGGCGGCTCCCTATGGGGGCCGCCATTATCTGTACGCACTTTTTTTTTTTTTTTTAAGTCACCCGTGATAGGCTACGTGACGATTGACATAGCCTATCATGGCTGACTTTGCAAATCTAGCCGTGATAGGCTACGTGAATCATCACGTAGCCTATCAGGGGGCATTTTTCTTTTTCTTTCATTGCAATGGCAGCGGCGGCAGCCGGTCGAAAGACCAGCTGCCGCTCCCGCCCCACTCGAACATCTGCCGAACCGCCGGCCGGACCAGCCACCAGGAGGGACATTCGGTGAAGTTAAGTCCCGTCCCGGGGGGGGGTGCGGGGGGGGGTTAGAGGATTTCTCCCCGAAACTTGTTCGGGGGGCCGAACACGTTGGCGCTCGGCCCCCCGAAGTTTCGGGGAGAAATTCTCCGCCATCCCTAGTGGTCAGTAAGAACAGGACAAGGCAAGTGAAAGGCCAGCGGCAGTAGCTATGAGGAGGAGGTGAGGCTATTCACTTTAGGGAATCTTGCCCAAGGGCTCCCCAAAAACTGAAGTCCAGCATTGATTGAAGTGGCAGGGTTATACAAATAGGCTTGATTTTTATTTGTTGGCTTGCCAACCTCTATGATGCCTCCAATGGTGTCCCCATTACTTTCTCCTGTAAAGTGAATTATTCCCATTCATCTCTAGGAGAAAAGTGTTGTGCATGAGACACTGTTGTGGTGAGGGTAGGGATAATGTGAGTGCCTGAGAGCGGGGTGGAGTCTACCAGACTCCTCCCCCCTGCTCGGCCCCCCGCATGCTGCTTGTCAAGCCACAGGGCGCTTGTGGATGCGCTCGCTGAGCAGCACACGGCCTGGGAGTGCCCCACAGCTGCTCGTTTCACAATGCAAGCCACTATTTTTATGCAAGATGCTGGCTCCATAATTTCCGTATTTTTAATGCTGAGTAAAATGGCAGCCGTACAGGGCCATCGCCACAACATTAAAGCTGTAAAGGGGCCCTTTACTCCTCTAATGTTGCAGACTTGGCCCTGTGTGGCCTCCATTTTGCACAACATTAAAAAAATATGGAGCCACCATCTTGCGTAAAAATGGTGGCTTGCGTCAAGGAGCAGGCCACTGCAGGGCTTTCCCAGACTGCTCGGCGAGCCCTCCAAGGCTCGTGCGGTGCAGCGAGCAAGGCCAGGCAGCAGCAGCAACTCAACATGTGCCCACCAAGCGCGGGTGAGTCCGTCCATCTCTAGGTGAGGGCAAATCTCTATCCCTGACAGAAATAGTGCAGGAGGGTGAACAAAAAAAAACAAATTGTGGACTGATGCAGAAATTGCACAGAACCATCTTCTTATGACTGAATACAGGTGGCACTGACATGGACCGCATGCAGACTAATTCATCCATCCTAGTGTTCATAGCCTAAGAATAACTTATTACCTAGGCCATTTAGGGGTGCCCAGATTTTGTGAGATCCATCCTGCGTGTGATTCATGGATTGTATGATATTGTTCATTCTGGCATCCATTCACAGATGGATTTGATTTTCTCCCCATTATGTGGGAAAATACACAAAGAATTCTGTAAGCAGAACTGCAACAATTTACATAATTTACATTGATATGTAACATTTAGCGCATTATCCCCTATTCCACTCAGCTTTCCCCTACATATATTTTCCAGGATGGCATATGTCTCAGCAGAAACTCGCATATTTTCCTTCAAATAGATTTGCATAAATTTGGGGAAAGAAAAAAAAAAACAGAAAGTCACTGACTCCGCATGGCCTGAGGAGGCTGGTCCACAGCAGATTCTGCAGGTCAGATTCGTAGAAATCCAAACTCATTTTAGTGAGTCTCAAATTTCTACAGCATCCCTAAGACCACCTTAGAGTCAGGAATAGGGATGTACAGATTGTGTAAAATCCATTCCATCTGTGATTTGTGGATTGTCAGATGCCTTTTGTTCTGTCATCTGCCCACCTGGAATTGGCTATTTTTGCTTCTGAATATGTGCAAATTCACATCAGTGCAAATGCGCATTTGTGCAAATTTGCACATGCAAAAAATGTGCCATTTCCCCCCAAAATGTGGTTTTTCACACTTTAGCATAAGGGGGGAAAGTGCATTTTTGGCCGGGTTTTAAAGACTTTCCATATTTTTCTACAACAGAATTTGCGCAAAATTTGGGAAGTTATTAAAACAGCCCACAAGTCAACAGAAACTGCCCAATAGGGGGAAAGCCAGCCTGCTGTGGAATATGTGGGTCAGATTCATGAAAATCTGAACTCATTTCGTTCCGTTGTGGGTTTCTCTGACATCCCTGGTCAGGAAGTCATGGTTTAAGACTGAGATTGTCCAACAGCTTTTCCCTCCCATGCTTGTATAAATAATCACGAGAAGAACTGTAATTTTATAAATCATCATTTAAAATATAGATGTTAGCGCAATTAAACACAAGCTCAGCCTAACTTAACAATGGCTCAGTGGAAATCCATCAGAGATTTTCAAAGGATCAGCACATGAATTTACTTCTTATTCACATGTCAAGGACCTGAAAAGGTAACAGCAAGTTAAAACTGCATTGTTTTATAAACACTTGTACCTGTACCATTTTCTTCTGATTACTATAATCAGACAAAATAAGTAGAAATTGCCCTCTTTGCCCTTCAAGCCATCATTGTGAGTATTTTATTGTCACTTTTAACAAGATACGAACAATCTTTCTGGGTTGCACATTTTAACGATGGCATCTCGTTAGCCTCATATAATGCAATTCATTTTGTAGAACTCGAAATGATGGTTTCAGTGAGGACATTACCAGGAGCCATAGCTTTATGGTGAAAGATTCAGATTTTTTTTATTAAAAAAAAATTGGCTCAGTAATTAACTCACAGCTGACACAACTTCCTGAAAATACTTTATCTCAATATGATTAGTCGCAGTTCCCTTTTTTCATGCATATAAATCCAGAGCAACTTTGGTAGCTTAACAGAACTTCTT
Organism: Heloderma suspectum; assembly: GCF_057233095.1. Lineage (NCBI taxonomy): Eukaryota > Metazoa > Chordata > Lepidosauria > Squamata > Helodermatidae > Heloderma > Heloderma suspectum. Next base: position 99,702,727 of record NC_139462.1, read on the forward strand.
TGTTCCAAATTAGGAGTGGGCAATCCATGGTTTACAGCCCTTATGTGCCCCCACCAGTCTTGTTTGCAGGGCCCCTGCTGTGACTGAATTTGTTGCTGCATCAGCGGCAGCAAAAAGAAGCAATGATGTCTTTGTAAGCAGAATTGCGTTCCTGGAAGCCTCAGGGGATATTCTGGGAGGAGATGTGGGCTTCCTCCACGTTGGTTTCCAGGGGAAGCAATGCATCTGCACCCGCAAACCCCAGAGGTTGTCCACCCCTTCTCTACATTAATGATACAAAGAACTGGCCTTTTAAGGCCACCAGGAAATTTTAAAGACAGGAGCCACCTACAAAGACCCAGGCCCCAGCTCCTTCAAGATGGACTTTTAGGACCATGTGAGCTGGTGGATACTAATATGTCTTCCCTTGACCTTTCCACTGTTATTCCACTGTTGAGCACAAAGACTTCTTGGAGAAGAGTCCATTTCTTGGATCCTCAACAATCATTCCCCTTCATGGATCACTGCCTTGTTGTGGCAAAGGGGCTTGTGTAACTCAGTGAAGCCATAAGCTATGCCATGCAGGGCCACCCAAGACGGACAGGTCATGGCAGAGAGTTCTGACAAAATGTGGTCCACTGGAGAAGGAAATGGCAACCCACTCCAGTATTCTTGCCAAGAAAACCCCATGGAACGTATCACAAGGCTAAAAGATATGACGCCGGAAGATGAGCCCCTCAGGTCGGAAGGTGTCCAATATACTACTGGGGAAGAGCAGAGGGTATTTCCAAGTAGCACCAGAAAGAGTGAAGCGGCTGGGCCAAAGCTGAAAGGACACTCAGCTGTGGATGTGTCTGGTGGTGAAAAGAAAATCTGATGCTGTAAAGAACAATATTGTTTAGGAACCTGGAATTTTAGATCAATGAATCAAGGTAAGCTGGAGGTGGTCAAACATGAGATGGCAAGACTGAACATCGACATCTTGGGAATCAGCGAACTAAAATGGACAGGCATGGGTGAATTTAATTCAGGTGACCATCATATCTACTATTGTGGGCAAGAATCCCTTAGAAGAAATGGAGTAGCACTCATAGTCAACAAAAGGGTGGGAAAAGCAGTACTGGGGTACAATCTTAAAAACGATAGAATGATCTCAGTACGAATCCAAGGCAAACCATTCAACATCACAGTAATTCAAGTCTATGCCCCAACCACTGATGCCAAAGAAGCTGAGGTTGATCGGTTCTATGAAGACCTACAACACCTTCTAGAACTAACACCAAAAAAAGATGTCCTCTTCATCATAGGGGATTGGAATGCTAAAGTAGGAAGTCAAGAAATCACTGGGATAACAGGCAGGCATGGCCTTGGTGTACAAAATGAAGCAGGACAAAAGCTAATAGAGTTTTGCCAAGAGAACACGCTGATCATAGCAAACACTCTTTTCCAACAGCAGAAGAGACGACTCTACACATGGACATCACCAGATGGTCAATATCGAAATCAGATTGATTATGTCCTTTGCAGCCAAAGATGGAGAAGCTCTATACAGTCAGTCAAACCAAGACCTGGAGCTGACTGTGGCTCAGATCATGAGCTTCTTGTTGCAAAATTCCGGCTTAAATTGAAGAACGTAGGGAAAACCACTAAACCATTCAGGTATGACCTAAATCATATCCCTCATCAATATACAGTGGAGGTGAGGAATAGATTTCGGGGATTAGACCTGATAGACAGAGTGCCTGAGGAACTATGGACGGAGGTCCGTAACATTGTTCAGGAGGCAGCAAGGAAATCCATCCCAAAGAAAAAGAAATGCAAGAAAGCCAAGTGGCTGTCTGAGGAGGAGGCTTTACAAGTAGCTGAGGAAAGAAGGGAAGTGAAAAACAAGGGAGAAAGGGGAAGATATATCCAACTGAATGCAGAGTTCCAGAGAATAGCAAGGAGAGACAAGAAGGCCTTCTTAAATGAACAATGCAAAGAAATCGAGGAAAACAATAGAATGGGAAAGACTAGAGATCTCTTCAAGAAAATCGGAGATCTCAAGGGAATGTTTTGTGCAAAGATGGGCATGATAAAGGACAAAGAAGGTAGGGACCTAACAGAAGCAGATGAGATTAAGAAGAGGTGGAAAGAATACACAGAAGAACTATACAGGAAAGATCTGAATGTCCCTGATAGCCATGGTAGTGCGGTCACTGAACTTGAGCCAGACATCCTAGAGAGTGAAGTCAAGTGGGCCTTAGGAAGCATTAGTAACAACAAAGCTAGCAGAGATGACATTATTCCAGCTGAGCTATTTAAAATCCTAAAAGATGATGCTGTTAAAGTGCTGCATTCAATATGCCAACAAATTTGGAACACTCAACAATGGCCGCAAGACTGGAAAAGGTCAGTTTACATTCCAATTCCAAAGAAGGGCAATGCCAAAGAGTGCTCAAACTACCGCACAATTGCGCTCATTTCACATGCCAGCAAGGTGATGCTCAAAATCCTACAAGCTAGGCTTCAGCAGTATGCGAACCGAGAACTACCGGAAGTACAAGCTGGGTTTCGAAGAGGCAGAGGAACTAGAGATCAAATTGCCAACATTCGCTGCATCATGGAGAAAGCAAGAGAATTCCAGAAAAACATCTATTTCTGCTTCATTGACTATGCTAAAGCCTTTGATTGTGTGGATCACAACAAACTGTGGCAAATTCTTAAAGTGATGGGAGTACCAGACCACCTTACCTGTCTCCTGAGAAACCTGTACGAGGGTCAAGAAGCAACAGTAAGAACCAGACATGGAACAACCGAGTGGTTCAAAATTGGGAAAGGAGTACGACAAGGCTGCATCTTGTCACCCTGCTTATTTAACTTATATGCAGAGTACATCATGAGAAATGCCGGGTTGGATGAATCACAGGTCAGAATTAAGATTGCTGGGAGAATTATCAACAACCTCCGATATGCAGACGATACCACCCTAATGGCAGAAAGCGAAGAGGATCTCAAGAGCCTCTTGTTGAGGGTGAAAGAGGAGAGTGCAAAAGCTGGTTTGAAACTCAACATTAAAAAAACTAAGATCATGGCATCTGGCCCTATCACTTCCTGGCATATAGAAGGGGAAGAAATGGAAGCAGTGACAGATTTTACTTTCTTGGGCTCCAAGATCACTGCAGACGGTGACTATAGCCATGAAATTAAAAGATGCTTGCTCCTTGGGAGGAAAGCTATGGCAAACCTAGACAGCATAGTAAGAAGCAGAGACATCACCTTGCCGACAAAGGTCCGTCTAATCAAAGCTATGGTTTTCCCAGTAGTAATGTATGGCTGTGAGAGCTGGACTATAAGGAAGGCTGAGCGCCAAAGAATTGATGCTTTCGAACTGTGGTTCTGGAGAAGACTTACGAGTGCCCTGGACTGCAAAGAGGTCAAATCAGTCAATCCTAAAGGAAATCAACCCTGAGTGCTCACTGGAAGGACAGATACTGAAGCTGAAGCTCCAATATTTTGGCCACCTAATGCAAAGAGAAAACTCTCTGGAAAAGACCCTGATGCTGGGAAAGACTGAAGGCAAAAGGAGAAGGGGACGGCAGAGGATGAGATGGCTGGATAGCATCACCGATGCAATGAATATGAACTTGAGCACGCTCCAGGGAAGAGCACAGGACAGGAAGGCCTGGCGTGCTATGGTCCATGGGGTAGGGATGGCGGAGAATTTCTCCCCGAAACTTCGGGGGGCTGAGCGCCAACATGTTTGGGCCCTCGAACAGGTTTCAGGGAGAAATCCTCCGCCCCCCCGCCCACCGCACCCCCCCCCGGGACGGGACTTACCTTCGCCGAATGTCCCTCCCGGCGGCGGGTCCGGCCGGCGGTTCGGCGGGTGTTCGTGCGGGGCGGGAGCGGCAGCCGGTCTTTCGACCAGCTGCCGCCACCGCCATTCCAATAAAAGAAAAAAAAACGCCCCCGTGATAGGCTACGTGACGATTAACGTAGCCTATCACGGCTGACTTTGCAGATCTAGCCGTGATAGGCTACGTTAATCGTCACGTAGCCTATCACGAGGGCGTTTAAAAAAAAAAAACTTTCGAGTTCGCAGCCGGGCGAGGCGGGAAGCCTCCCCACCGGCCTGAACTTCGCGGGGGGAGCAGCGAAGCGCCTCCCCCCCACCGCGAACAAGCTTCGACGAAAGGTAAGTGACTTTCGTCCACCCCTACCATGGGGTCACGAAGAGTCGGACATGACTGAACAACAACAACAACAATCATTGGAGGGGCCACAGCTCAGTGGTAGAGCACAAGCTTTACATGCAGGAGGTTCCAGGTTCAATCCCTGGCTTCTCCAGTTAGAGCTAGGAAGGAATCCTGCTTGAAACCCTGGAGAGCCATTGCTGCCAGTCAGTGTCAACAATACTAGGCTAGATGGACCCATGGTCTGACTCAGTATAAGGCAGCTTCCTGTTTTCCTATGCCTCCTAATCACAGAAATTGCATCAGTTGTTTTTCTATGGAATACCAGTTTATATGATGGATTTCTCAGTTTCCCTCTAAACATTTTACAAATAAAGCATATTGGTTATGCTGAACCTCTTGCCTCAGGTCCACCTATGCTGTGCTGCTGTTTTATCATTCTATTTGTTTGGTTACATTCCCACCTGGGGAATGTAAGTTGGCCAGTGAAGGACAGGATATAAATTTTAGAAACCAATGTTAATTTTCTAGGGGAGTGAATTTTAAGAATTTTCTGGAAGGGGTCTTACCTTTAAAGACAATTTATCCAAGAGGTTTTTCTTTCCCTGCCCTCAAAAAGCTTTGCCACTGATTTTGTTCTACATCCTGAGACAGAATTCCTGGGAAATGATGTTATCTCATAATGTAGGATAATTCCTAGGGGCATTCTGTTCCAGGAACACCATGTGGCTTTTGGGGGAGGGGAGGAGAAACCCCCTTTGCCATTTGTATTCCATGGTATTATTCTGCAAACACAAGTAGCACTAGCAGAACTCTGCTAAATCTTTCCATCACACAAGCAGCTGGGCATTATGGTTGTGTTAAGTGTGATGCACAAGTAGTTACACATTATGGTTGCACAGGCATGATGCGCAACTGGTTGGGCAAGCATAATGTGCAACCAGTTGCACAAGTATAATGCACATCACACTTGAGCAAATGTAACTTTAGTTGGCTTCTACTCTTACACATAGTTCAGAACCAAGTTTCCACTAGCTCGATATTATTCGCGCTAGCGGAATGACACAGTTGAATACTGCCCATAGTCTTTAAAGATAAGAACACACACACACACACACACACACACACGAAAACACTTACAATTCACCAATACCATGAAGAATAATACAATATTCAGGATGTTTTTGCCCCATCCTCATCTTTGAAACCTACAAAATTTGCCTGGGCCTAGCACTTTGGCCTAGCACTATAAAAACCTCTTTCTTTGAAGTGCATGACTGCCACATACAACAGATAAGATAGTTCATTCATGTAAAGGAAAATTCTAATCTTACCAATGTCATAGAGAAAATTAAAAAGTATTCTTCATAGGTATGAAAGAAGAGCTGTTACTCTTCTATAAAACCTTCCTGGGAGTGGCTCATTGTCAATATTCTAAAAGGTAGCCTATGACAATTGGTTGGAAAACTGCTAAGTTTCCTACTGCGAGAGCATTATCCCTATCAGTGTGTGTTTGGGGCAAATTAATAACCTGCTGTTGTTTGCTGATGTGTTTCAATATTCAATAATTTAAAAGCCCTAACTAAATTGTATTTACCAAACTCTATCGTTTTGTTACAAGGAGTAATGGTCTTATTCTAATCTCTTAATCTTTTTGAATTACTGTGTAATGACAAGAACTAAATTATTTACAAAGAGCGGAACACTTGCTATATTTTAAACATACTGTTGTCTCCTTTGTCATAGGAGAGCTGGATAGTGTGTTGTTATTCTAAACAAACATTTGCAATTTTGACAAAGACAAGATACATAATCAAAAGACTTCCTACACCTTTATCACTATGGAAAATGGTGAAATGCAAGTTGTTCAGACCTTGAATAAATGAGATTCCCTAAGATTCTTCCAGGAATGTACTTTTGTGCATAGGAACACAGCAGGGAGGCATGATCCTGGAACTGGCACTGCTGGGGAAAGGAATGGTCTGCTTCCAAAAGACCCAGAGAGAGCTTATTTAAGAACTCTTCCCCTTCAGTTTTGAAGACACTTGCTGAGAAGCAGTCAGTTGTTCCAGTTGAGTCCATCTGCATTGTTCTGCTCTTGCATATATCAGCTGTATCTAGGGATGTTGGAGAAATCTGCAACAGAATCAAATGAGTTTAGATTTTTATTAATCTGACCCATGGATTCCTCAGTGGACTGGCGTTTTCTGAGTTGCACAGATTCTGTAGACTTGTGGACCAGTTTTGTGTTGTTGTTTTTACTTTCTGGACTTTTACGCAAATTTAGTTATAGAAAAACAGTAAAATAAAAAAGTACCAGCCAGAAATATGCATTTCCCCCAAAGGCCAAAGCATGAAAATGTGCATTTGGGGGATGATTTGCACATTTTGGGGGTATTCCTGCATCTTGGAGGGGATTTGCACATTCTCGCAAGTGCAACATTGCACAAATGTGGATTTGTGTGAATTTGGGAAATTGGAAAAAATCCGATTCTGTCAATAAGCGGATGAAGGAATGAAAGGCACCTGATAATCCACAACATTCAGATTGAACAGATTTTACAAAAGTCGTACATCCCTAGCTGCATCATACAGCATTTGTATTCTATTTCTATCTTACCCTTTTTAATGTTTGAACTGTTTTCTTTCAGAATTTTGTGATTTGCACAGAGAATGCTTGTTATTGGGCAAATTAAAACCATTTCATGAATAAAGAAAATAAATAAGCAATCAATCATTTCAATTGAAGCAAGGAATGACTCCTCCTGCCATGTCTTTTTCAGCATTAGGGATCTACGAATCTCTTAACTGGCTCCATGCTGGAGCATCTGTGTGGGGGGGGGAGGCGCTCCATCCTTCCCCCCAGAATCCTCCCCGGCCGGCTCTGCTCTGAGTCCTTGCAAGCAGCTGTGATAGGCTAAGTAAGTATTTACGTAGCCTATCACGGCAAAGAGCAGGGATGCAAATGGTGGCCACTACGCCATTTGCGTGGCTGCCTTTACTGTGATAGGCTACGTAAATACTTACGTAGCCTATCAGGGCTGCAAGAACACAAATGGCGGCTGCAGCAGCCCGGCCGCAGCCAGCCGGGAGACCAGCCGAAGCCACTGCTGCTGCCGCCGCCAGCGGCTAGAGCCGCCGCTGGAGCCGCCACTGCCGCATCCGCCCCAGGTAAGTTCCGTCCCAGGGGGATTCTGTGGGGGGAAGGGCGGGAGGCCATTCCACCATGGATTCCGGAGGGCCGGATTCTCACTGGAATCCATGGCAGAATTCTCTGACATCCCTATTCAGCATGCAAAATTATGTCAGTGACAGCCGCAGGATCTTGTATGGTTGAGAGCCAGCAGAGCTCTAGCAGCGGAGCACCCTCCCTAAACAGTAGGGGTGTGCAAACGGGAAGCCAGCTAGAGGTGTATGCATTCATTCCTAAAACAAATGAAAAACAAAATGAATGCACCCCCATTCATTTCTATGAGAAACAAATGAAAATGTTATTTCTGTGAAAAGTCTCAGAGACATTGTAAATTGATACATATATTTACATGCAGGGAACATTCTGTAGAGAGAAGGGGGAATCTTCCAGGATATTCCATACCATATTTCCCCCTACCTGATTTTCTGTCACCTAGGGATGTCAGAGAATTCCGCCACGGATCTTGGTGAGGCTGAATGCCAGTGCATTCGGCCCCCCGAACTCCATGGTGGAATGGCCTGCCCCCCGCCCCCCCGCAGATCTCCCCCCATTACAAGACTTACCTGGGGCGGATCTTCTGGGCGGCGGCGGTTCCAGCAGTGGTGGCAGCTACAGCGGCAGCTGCGGCGGCAGCGGTGGCTGCGGTGGCTGGTCTTCCGACCGGCTGCCACCGCCGCCATTTGCAGTGTTGTAAAAACAAAAACAACAACAATGACGTGATAGGCTACATAAAGATTTACGTAGCCTATCATGGCTGGGTTTAAAAAAAAAAGCGTACGCAAATGGTGGCGGCTACAGCCGCCGCCATTTGCATTCCTTATTTTTGGCCATCTTAGTCTATGTAAATATTTACGTAGACTATGACAGCGAAAATAAAGGGGAACACAAATAGCATAGCGGGTGCTATTTGCGTCCCTTTTTGATTCACCATTTTAGCCTATGTAAATATTTACGTAGGCTAAAACGGTGAATCAAAAAGGGACGCAAATAGCGCCTGCTACACTATTTGCGTTCCCCTTTATTTTCGCCGTCATAGTCTACGTAAATATTTATCTTTGTAAGCCAGCAACACTGAATTGGAAGGGACCCTGGAGGTAATTTAGACTGATCCCAGACACATAACACTACATAATCCACCCTAACCATATTGGACACAAATAAAGCTTCTTTTATGCAGTCAGGACAGTGGCAAACACAACATTCTGGTAATGTTTCAATAGGACGAAAGCTGTTGGTGCTGTTTTAAAGTTTTCAAATTGTTCTAAAGCTTTCAAAAAAAATTTAAAGTGTTTAAATTATATGTTTTAACTGTAAGTCACCTGGAGTGGGGGTGGGGGAGGCTATTTGGGCCAAGTCAACTCATATATTTATAAATAAATAATAAAAGCTCTTTAAGCTCATTTTAAGTTTGGTAGTTCCTTTGGTACTTCAAGATCTAAGAGCTATCCACTGGAAAACAATACTGGTGTCATAAAAATAAATGCTTAGATAAGCAAACTAAACCAGAAAGCGGATGTAATTAAGACTGACATGAAATGGGTTTCTAAATGCCACTCTTCAATATAATTCCTGAGGCATTTAACGATCTTATTGATAATTTTCACTGATATGATTAACAGTGACTCTTTTGGTAAGCTAGAGATGGTTTTACATTTTGACAACAACCCCCACCCAGTTATCTCAACCATGCAGCTTAGAAAGAGGTTAGAAAGTGCCATCTCCCCCACTGGTTGCCTCAATATTTTCTCATGAACGTTTTGTGCCAGAACGTATTGTGCTTGGTAGGGTATATTTATCAGGGGTGAGGGACCTTAGCTTGTTCAGCTTGGACAGGGAACCTGAGAAACCCTTCCCCTTGTAATGTTAGCCACTTGTCTCCTCCTATAGCCATGAAGAGGTGTTAGCCCAGATGTGATGACTGCCTTCTCTTGCCACATCCCCAAATGGACATTTACAAGTAAACAGCACTCCCTTTTATATTTTACATACATATTTGACACAAAATCCAAAAGTGCAATGAGTGTAATAATACATTGTGGAATATAGGGAAGAATGAATTAGTCACTTTCAATTTCTCTCAGTTTCTCATTTTTCCAGTCTAATGTTTCATTCATCCCAAACTTTGAGATTTTTTTGTAAAGTTAGCATGAAAACTCATAAGTATTTTTGTGCACATTTCTTCTGATATATGTATTTTTATATGCATTTTTGCCTAATATACACATTCTGCACTGCAAGCAATTTTCCTAATATAATGCATTTTAATGTTATTTTCCCAAACATGTGATCTGTGTACACATTTTTTTATTTGAGAATTCCACTGCAAAATTTGGAGAAGTGCAAATTTTGAAAGATAACTGAGTTTTGGTTTACATAGTGGCTCAAAAGTGAAAAATTACATAAATTCACATTAAAATATGAACTGGGCAATTTCTTTTCACATCCCTAGAATATATCAATTTCTTGCAATTACTATTTTCTTTTTCTTACATCTAAACTTTGAATACAATTTAGTGGAACCACCCAAGCCCACAAAAATTCAGCCAGAGGCTACAGAAAGTCTGAAGGCTGCCAATGTTGGCTGTTCCTGGATGTACTGTAACTACAGATGTAGTAGAAATGTGTTTCAGTTCTTCTTTTATCAGGATTGATTTATTTCACACCTTCTGGACTGAACAAGGACTTGAATGTGAGCTTGCAATATGATTCATCGACTCCAAAAAGGGTTTCTGACAGCATGTGTACATTTGAAAAATGTGCATGAAAAGATGTGTACTTCTGAAAAATGTGCTCATGCATGCTTTAATCGATGAGAGAAGAATGCATACATTTCAAAGATACACACAATGAAGGGTACATTTGGGGAAATGTGCACATATTTTCATGTGAAAAGAAATAATAAATGAAGATAGCAATCTGATACAGACATGAGACAGAATGAGCTTCAAGGTAGAATTTGAAGAACTTAGATGAACTTGAGTTTTGCTTGTATACATATATCTGTTATTTCCTAATCCCCAACTCCAGCCTACTCCCACCATGTACAGGCCTGAGCCTGAACAATCTGTGGTGAATTGTGTCTTTAACAATCTGTGTCAATTGTGTCTTTAAAAAGAAATGAACAGCCATACACACACACGTACATACAAAATAACCAGATAGTATTTTGTTTTAAAGTTTTGCATCATATTAATACATCTCATACTTTTTGTTAAAAGGCTTTCTTATTCTCCCCTAAGGCAAAAGATTTCCAATTTTTAATAAGCAGAACATTATAAACTGTTATTATATATATCCCATGTAGGACGTATTTGTGTTCAGTTCCCCTCAAAATAGATTATAAATTATGGCACCAATCCCTTTAAACACTGAAATGCGGTTTTAACCTCTTCTTTTTAAAAATAACATAAAAAGATGGAACCTTGACAATGAAAAGCTAGCAGAAGTGTGTCACTACAAAACTAAGCTTCTTTTCAGTCACTGATTTTGTTAACTTAATTTTGGCTGACAATTTTGTTCCTGCTTCTTTCTTCCTAAGAATGTCAGAGGAGGCACCAGGAGATAATTCCAACCCTTGTCACTCATTTAGAAAAAGAACAAAACCTTCAGAAAATGTAACCACAAGACACAAAACAATCAAATTTAAACACACAACTGGTGCAGATATGCCTCTACAATAAAAACATTATTAAAGCAAATTGCCTTCATTTTCCCCTCCCAAGACATTAATAGAAGTGAGGATGGAAGAGAATGAAACATGCAAAATCTCACTCATCCTACTGCCTATGTGAAAGGGGATCCAGGCCTAAGATCTGCATGAACCAGTGGAGGCTGGTTGCTCCAATCTCAGTGGGGCCATGAATCTGCCCTGGGTTTCAGTTAAAACCAGTCAAAACTCTAAAGGAGCTATCCAACGTGCTTCAGTTCTGACTGAAACCCAGAGCAGATTCATCACCCCACTGACATTGGAGCCACCAGTTTCCAGTAGCATGAACATCTGTTGTCCTCAACCCCCACTTGGGGAGTGGGGCTGGCCCAAGATGTTTTGCTTCATGAGGTGGAACAGCAGATGATGTCTGCCCCTCACCTCTCAAGTAAAAGTGCATAGTACCCAAGGCTGGCCATGCTACTGAAGCATCTGAGGCAGGAAATCTGCAAACTCCACTCCTCTCTCTGGGAGTACGAAACAGAACAAGAATAAATTAAATAACATTTTGCTGTCCTTTGACTCACAATCAGCTGCCTGAAGCAACAGCCACTTCACTCTGCCTAATGGTAGGGCTGGCCCAATCTCAGAGGCAAGCACAGACCAGGAAATACTTGCCTTTCTCCCACTGGTCATCTATTTGTCAGGGTGAAGGGGAGGATATTAACAAGCACTGTTGCAGTTGAGGGTCTATAGATCAAAGCTCCAGTGTTTCATGATCTCAGGAAGAGATGACAGGCCCCACAGAACTTCAAGGTTTGTGGGGTTAAAGCAGGGTAGGCAACATGGTGCCCTCCAGATGTTTGCGATTATATAGGGTTGGCCTTAGGGGTGGGTGAGCTGGGCAGCTGGCCTGGGTGGGTGAGCTGAGGGGGGCACCAAGCTGAGCTGAGGGGGGTGGCGAGCTGGACTGGGTGGGTGAGCTGAGGGGGGCACCAAGCTGAGCTGAGGGGGGTGGCGAGCTGAGGGGTGTGGCAAGCTGAGCTCAGTGGCTGTGCTTTTTTTACTGTACTGACTGCAGCAAGCTACGGTAGCAAAAAGCAAGTGTCCATAACCTTTATTTCAAGGTTCCCCATGTGTTTAATACTAAAGTCTTGTCACTGTTAAATTGTGTTCCAGTTTGGATTTGGAGTTCTGACCCTGTGATGGAGCATGTATCTTCACATCGCTTGCATCCTCTTGTTGGTGTGCCCACATGTGTACCATAAGCTGTTTTATGTCTGGTGACAGCATCTCCTTCTATGAAATGCAGAGCTTCATCCCTAGCATTCGGATTTTGATTAAACTTTATGTATGCTCATATATCCTTAGGTTATTTGTGCCTTTTTCAGAAGGGCATTTAGTCTATGGCCAAAAGCCTCTAGAAATAAATTGCAATTATTATGTCTTTCTGTAATTGGTTTTTCTGCTCTGGGTTACTGTCGGGCAAAATCTATTATTGATCTTGAGATTAAGGATATTGATGTACAATATTCTATTACTGCTGCTCACAAAACATGCTCTCCAGTTCATCTTGGCCTGTCTTTTAACTTCATTAAGGATTGTGCCAATTATTTGGATAACTTAAATGTTTTTAAGTATCAGCTGATCTTTTATAGGACAAAATGTAATTATTTCCCCTCTGCTTTCTTAGACAGCCTTTTTGGGATTATTCTTGATAATGAATGGCTTTGTCTTTGTGGGGACAGAGTTATATAAACCTTAATTCATGTTTTGTTTATAAGTAATTTTTATAGAGATGGGCAAAATACAGTACTTCTGTTTTATCAAAATTCTCAGGAAGGACTTTTGAGAAGTATTTGGCTTTTTATTGGCTCATGGTATCAAAAAACAGTAATGGAAACAGCTCCCAAAGTTCTCTTTTGTGCTCCAAAGGATTCAAATACATTCAACTGTAGTATGGTCTTTTCTTATTTCATTATTTTTCCTTTCTTGTTTGATGTATACATTTATGTTTTAGCCTCATTTTATGTGATTACCACCACATGCTTAGTCTCCAAGCTGCTGCTGAGAATTTGGGGATTGGAATTTTAAATTGGGAAAAAAGAAGGTCTCTGAGGTTTTGTTTGTTTTGGCCAGTACATATGCTAGCCGCAGACCTGACTTGCACTCTGAGTGGTGGGGAGAGCAATCCTATGGCCCTTAGACAGCATCTGGGGGGCCATAGGATATTTTGGATTCCTGGATCTGAGATTGCAGACAGTGCTCTGACCTTGGACCCAAGAGTCTGAGCTCCCTGCCCCACCCCCGCCCCCACCCCCTTGCAGCTGGTAAGGAGAGAACCATGCTGGCTGCCACTCTGAGCTTACAAATGTGAGCTCAGAGAGGAGGGAAAGGGGGCACTCCAGTGGGCGGGGAGGGGAGGGGATTGGGGAAACAGGGATATGAGCCATCCCCAGCCTTTTCCCTCCCCCTCCCCAACACCTCAGCTAGATGGGTGAAAATGAAAACACCTATCTAGCTAAATTGCAGAGCGGGAGGCTTTCTTCCTCCCCCAACCCTGAAACCCTGGCCCAAGAATCTGATTCCCCATTTCCTATGGGGAAAGCAAATACTAAAAAATTCATGCTGAATTGCTTGATGCTGATAAGCAAAGTAAATGTGATGTTAAATCTCTCTTAAAATTTCAAAAATCTGCAGGTTTTTAAAAAAATGGGAATTGCATTGAGAATTAACAGGATCAGAGCCTATATGGAGGGGACATTTCACCCTTTCCTTCCCTGCTGTGGTCCTGAGGAAAATTCCTACTCTGAAGCTGGAATTCCGATTGGAAGGAAATCCCCCTGTTGCTGTCAATGGGGAATTTCTCACCACAGAGCAAATACCCCCCCCCAGGTGATGCAATCTGCATTTCAAAAATGCCAAGGAACATCACATTTAGTTTGGCCATCAAGTAAGGGATGGCACAACCAGGGTTCCTGAAGCTCACAGAGATTCTCAGATTCAAAGTTCAGTTTGCCTTGCTCCTGTTTCCATTTGAGACCCATTTTTCTTTTCATCTGAACAAGGAAAGTGTGCACTTCAATGTGCATTTTTCAAAAGCATGCATGACTAAAGTGTAAAAATGTGTTGTTGTTATTGTTGTTGTTTTAAATGTGCATCTTGAAATACACAGATTTTTTTTAAAAAAATATGCATTTTTCAAACACAATTCCAAGTTCAGGAATGTGGGGGCTTTTTCTGAAAAGTGCCCTCCCATTTGCATTTGGGATTGAGAACAGGGCAAGTTGTGATGATTTGCAAACTGAAACAAAATGGTGGAACATCCCTACCTCAAGTACACAAAGGAAAACAAGAAACAGCAAGTTAATTGCATCTCTCTCTCCGTACAGGATGATTTTAGATAGAGCATTCATTCAGAAGGGACCTCCTTTGAGGTTGTACTACTACAACCCAATTAAAATGAAGCCTTTGTATGTGAGCCCATTTGATTCCATTCACTTCAATTAGACTTAAAGTGGATTCAGTCCACTCATTTGGTCAAGAATGTTGGTTGGGAAGCAGGGTAGAAATGTAATAAATACAAGAATGAATTTCACCATAATTGGGCTGCAGAATAGATGGTGTATATGGAAATCATTGCACAAACTGTGTTACACTTCAGATTAGACAGCCCTTGGCCCCATCTACCTCAAACACATTCTGAGCCCTAATATATAGGTGACAGGAGGTGTAATAAGCAACTCAACTTATTAGGTCTGCAGACTTCAATTGGCTTAATAGGATAATCAGCACAAACTTTGCCTGATTAATCAGTGAGGGAAAAAATCAGTCAATGGACTTGTAAGTTAAGGGGACAATTTTTAAAATTTTGATACTATTGAGGATTCTGGTGTTTTACTGTAATAAGGAAAGAAAGCAACTTCCAGAGGAGTAGACATGTTAGTCTGTTGGAGCAAAACCAACTTACAGTACACCCCACTGAGTTCAATGAGACTTATACCCAGGTACATGTGTAAATAGGATTGTATCCAAAGCCTAATAAATTGATTATGGTATAAGACTTCATAGACTGGAGTCTACATCATGAGATGCATCAAAGCATATGTCATAATTAATTTGTTAGACTTTATGATACTACTCTGTTCTTTTGGCCCTAAAGTTATGGACTCTGTTATTTTGGCCCTAAAGTTATGAAAAAGGTAACAATGGACAGTTCTTCTAACTATGAATGGCAGCATTTGTTTATTAAATTTTCATTGATTTTACACTTCTCATGATCTCAAAAAGACACTTATATTGAAGATTTGGTAATATGCAAAGTTTTTAAAATTGAATTGACTAATCACTCAAAAGGCAGATGTTTAGTCATCTAAAATAATAATTAGCAAGCTAAACATTATTTAATCAGTTGACTGTCCTATTTATTATTGTGTGATTTCGAATCTAGTTCTTCTGGACTGAGGCAGATATAAAACTGAGGTGAAGCAGAGTCCATTGAACCAGCACAAGAATTCAAGAAATTCTAGATTTCTGCTGATTAAATAAATCAATTGTATATATTAAGTGATAAGGTCAAAATAATATAAGCAGCAATATAGAGTGAAAGGGGATGACAATGTTATGTATTTAATCCACTTTCACATCTTTTAATCCAGTCATAAAGTTCATAGAACAAGACATGCAGCTGATTTCCAATGGATGTTTGGAAGTAGCATGAAAAAGAAGCTAACAAATGATAGGACTTAGTCAACTTCTGTGCAATGCCAGCTTAAAGCATCCCACCATTCCCTGAAGTCTTAGGAATGCCAAATCTGCTTGTGTGTATCCTACCTTAATACTGATTTTCTTATCATTGGGGTGTCTCATTGGGGTGGGTGGGTATCTCCTCGTTTAAATGTGAAAAGAACAAGAAGTAAACTTCCTTTGATGGGTCCAGCCTGCCGAATTAGCTCCAGCAAGCACATGCTGTTGTAGAATATCTAGTTTTAAATCCATTACAAATTCTCTAGGTAGGTAAAGGAGCTCAAGAGTAGGGATGTCAGAGAATTCCGCAACGGATCTCGGTGAGGCCGAATGCCAGTGCATTCGGCCCCCCGAAATCTGTCATGGAACGAAGCCCCCGCCCCCCCAACCCATGAAAAGCGTGCAGGACAAAAGTCCCCACCACCCCCAACCCACAAAAGGCGCATGAAACGGAGCACTTACCTGCTCCCGTCTGCGCTGCTTTGCGAATGGCGGCCATCCTGCGGCCGCCATTTGCTTCCTCTACATAGCCGTGATAGGCTACGTAAATACTTACATAGCCTATCACGGCTAATGCAGGGATGCCATTTGCATCCCTGCAGAGGCCATGATAGGCTACGTAAGTATTTATGTAGCCTATCATGGCAGGGGGAAAAAAAACCCAGCATACGCAAATGGCGGTAGCCGACGCCATTTGCGTACACTGGGTTCCCCCCCCCCACTGTGATAGGCTACGTAAATATTTACATAGCCTATCACGGCTAAGTACAGGGACGCAAATGGCAGCAGCTACAACAGCCGCCATTTGCATCCCTGCAGGGCTGCCCAGCGGCCGGATGTTCGGCTGCGGGCCGCCAGAGCTGGCTGGCGGCTCCGTGGCTTGGACACGGAGTGGAGCCGGCCGGGCAGGATACGGGGGGGAGGACTGGATCACCTCCCGCCCATCAAGGATTCCAGGGGGAGGGACGGAGCACCTCCCGCCCCCCAGCAGAAGCAGAACGGAACGGAAGGTAAGTGTTCTGTCCATCCCTACTCAAGAGAACCCTGAAAAAGGTCAACAGTTGTTCTCTCAGCTGTCCTCCGGGCAGAAAAATAGAAGTGCCCTTTCACTGTTTCATCAGAAGAAAATATAACCTGAAAAACATAAAAGAAGTCAAAATGGAGCTCTAAGGCATAGGTGCAATAAGAGACAGGTATGAATACTGCCCTCTTCTTAGCATATTGCATAACAACTTGCAGAGTGATTATTTAATGATCTATGGATGTCCTGGAGGTGTGCATAATCAATATTCTATGTACAACATATTACTACAATTTAACTCACTGTGCATAACAAACACTCTCTTCCTACAACCTAAGAGATGAATTTATACATGGATTTCACCAGATGGTCGACACTCAAATCAGATTGACTACATCCTTTGTAGCCAAAGGTGGCGGACATCTATGCAGTTGGTAAAAACAAGACCTGGAGCTGATTGTTGTAGTTCAGATCATGAACTTCTTATTGCACAATTTAGAATCAGACTAAAGAGAATAGGGAAGACCCACAGATCAGTTAGATATGAGCTCACTAATATTCCTAATGAATATGCAGTGGAGGTGAAGAATAGATTTAAGGGACTAGATTTAGTAGATAGGGTCCTGGAAGAACTATGGACAGAAGTTAGCAACATTGTTCAGGAGGCGGCAACAAAAAATGTCCCAAAGAAAAAGAAAACCAAGAAGGCAAGATGGCTGTCTGCTGAGACACTGGAAGTAGCCCAAAAAAGAAGGAAAGCAAAAGGCAACAGTGATAGGGGGAGATATGCCCAATTAAATGCAAAATTCCAGAGGATAGCCAGAAGAGATAAGGAATTATTTTTAAACAAGCAATGCACGGAAGCGGAAGAAGATAATAGAATAGGAAGGACAAGAGACCTCTTCCAGAAAATTAGAAACATCGGAGGTAAATTCCAGGCAAAAATGGGTATGATCAAAAACAAAGATGGCAAGGACCTAACAGAAGCAGAAGAGATCAAGAAAAGGTGGCAAGAATATACAGAAGATCTGTATAGGAAGGATAATAATATCGGGGATAGATTTGACGGTGTGGTCAGTGAGCTAGAGCCAGACATCCTGAAGAGTGAGGTTGAATGGGCCTTAAGAAGCATTGCTAATAACAAGGCAGCAGGAGATAATGGTATCCCAGCTGAACTGTTTAAAATCTTGCAAGATTAGATGATGCTGTCAAGGTGATGCATGCCATATGCCAGCAAATTTGGAAAACACCGGAATGGCCAACAGATTGGAAAAAATCAACCTATATCCCCATACCAAAAAAGGGAAGCATCGAAGAATGTTCAAACTATCGAACAGTGGCACTTATTTCACATGCCAGTAAGGTAATGCTCAAGATCTTGCAAGGTAGACTCCAGCAATTCATGGAACAAGAATTGCCAGATGTACAAGCTGGGTTTAGAAAAGGCAGAGGAACTCGAGACCAAATTGCCAATATCCACTGGATAATGGAGAAAGCCAGGGAGTTTCAGAAAAACATCTATTTCTGTTTTATTGACTATTCTAAAGCCTTTGACTGTGTGGATCATAATAAATTGTGGCAAGTTCTTGGTGGTATGGGGATACCAAGTCATCTTGTCTGCCTCCTGAGGAATCTGTATAACAACCAAGTAGCAACGGTAAGAACAGACCATGGAACAACGGACTGGTTTAAGATTGAGAAAGGAGTACGGCAGGGTTGTGTATTCTCATCCTACCTATTCAACCTGTATGCAGAACACATCATGCGACGTGCTGGGCTTGATGAAGCCAAGGCTGGAGTTAAAATCGCTGGAAGAAACATTAACAATCTCAGATATGTAGATGATACCACTTTGATGGCTGAAAGCGAGGAGGAGCTGAGGAACCTCATGATGAAGGTGAAAGAAGAAAGTGCAAAAGCTGGGTTGCAGTTAAACCTCAAGAAAACCAAGATTATGGCAACCAGCTTGATTGATAACTGGCAGATAGAGGGAGAAAATGTGGAGGCAGTGACAGACTTTGTCTTTCTCGGCGCAAAGATTACTGCAGACGCTGACTGCAGCCAGGAAATCAGAAGATGTTTACTTCTTGGGAGGAGAGCAATGACAAATCTTGATAAAATAGTTAAGAGCAGAGACATCACACTGACAACAAAGGTCCACATAGTTAAAGCAATGGTATTCCCCATAGTAACCTATGGCTGCGAGAGCTGGACCATAAGGAAGGCTGAGCGAAGGAAGATAGATGCTTTTGAACTGTGGTGCTGGAGGAAAATTCTGAGAGTGCCTTGGACTGCAAGAAGATCAAACCAGTCCATACTCCAGGAAATAAAGCCAGACTGCTCACTTGAGGGAATGATATATAAGGCAAAACTGAAGTACTTTCGCCACATCATGAGAAGACAGGATACCCTGGAGAAGATGCTGATGCTAGGGAAAGTGGAAGGCAAAAGGAAGAGGGGCCGACCAACGGCAAGATGGATGGATGATATTCTGGAGGTGACAGACTCGACCTTGGGGACCTGGGGGTGGCGACGGCCAACAGGAAGCTCTGGCATGGGCTGGTCCATGAAGTCACGAAGAGTCAGAAGCGACTGACCGAATAAACAACAAAACATGTTGTGACTTCAAAACCAAAAGGGAATGCCATCAGAGGAAGCTTTGTTTTTGTTGTTCAGTCGTTCAGTCGTGTCCAACTCTTCGTGACCCCATGGACCATAGCACGCCAGGCCTTCCTGTCCTCCGCTCTCTCCCGGAGCGTGCTCAAGTCCATATTCATTGCATCAGTGATGCTATCTAGCCATCTCATCCTCTGCCCTTCTCCTTTTGCCTTCCATCTTTCCCAGCATCAGGGTCTTTTCCAGTGAGTTCTCTCTTTGCATTAGGTGGCCAAAATATTTAACCTTCAGCTTCAGTATCTGTCCTTTACTTCAGTTCAAATACTCTTGCCATGATAACTTTGTTGATCAGGCTGTTTGGACTCCAACATGAACCTGTGGGTTGCTCCAATATAGTTTCCTTAATTTCTGTAACACTTTTGCTGTACAAAGCAACTTACAATTCTTATCTCATGGTATCAGTCTCATAACTGCCCAATCTCATGGTGGGACTTCAACTCCCACCATCCCTAGCCAGCATAGCCAATGGTCAGGAATTCTGGGAGTTGTGGTCCAAAACATCTGGAGAGCACCAGATAGAGGAAGGCTGGTCTAAAGGACTTCATTACATTAAAAAAAATTGCGACTTGCTCCATGATTAAAAAATTGGAAATCCTGAGTAAAACGGTCACTAGAGACTCTGAAGAATGATCCAGAAATCATCATGTAAGTGGGTATGTTAAATTTTTTTCTATAGTCCCTTGATAAAACTGCAGTGAAAAAGAACCTGTGAGACCATCTCCACCTCACCATAGTTACAGGGGCAGCATCTATCATTACAGAGACTCTGTTATATCCGTCTTCTAAAAGTGTACAGGGTAAGACATTAAAACATGCCAAATAGAGAGTTTTTCTGCCATAAATAAGACATCGTTTTGTTAGTGTCTGGATGTGGCAAACCCTGCAACCAAGGGGAACATGGTTTCTGTGCTGCCCCATACAGCTCTCACTAGGGATGACCGAACTCACCCCCGTTCATGCCGCACACCATTCACCAGAACCTTGCTGGCCACCAGGCCCCGTTCGCCACATATGGCAAGTTCCCAGGTGGTCCGCGGGTGTCTGTTGAGTAGTGTGCGGCCACCTGATCACTTGCTGAGCTGACATTTTGCATAAAAATGGTGGCTCAGTCTTTTTTTGTAAATCCCTATTTATGCAAATGGTGGCTGTAAAGGGGCTATTTACGCAAGACCAGTGGGGACCACTGAGCTTGCCCAGATCAGCGTACGCTGAGTTGGGCAAGTGCGGCGGTCCACAGACCTGTGTCCAAGAGGACAAGCAGGGGGAAGTCCCCTGGACTCCACCTGCTTTCCAGACTTCCATGACATCAGATCAATATCCCATAGTCTTCTTTTAACTGAATTTAGCTAGTTTCCAATTCAAAGACAAGAAAGAAGTAGAGAGCCCAACCAAAAAGACTTTGTTAAAACAGCTTCTTCCAGACAGACTCAGGCATGTGTGCCATCGTGTGAAAAGCAAAGGACTCGGGGGGGAGGGGCAGCAAAACATAGCAATGGAGTCAAAAGTGTATGGAATATATCCAAGTCAGACTTGCTTAAGGAGTTGAGAACAGCTTCCAAATTAAGAGCAACACCTGCGACACCTCAGGGTATACAAAATATGGATCTGAGAAAGAAGGATTAAATACATTTTAAGGAGATTTTATGGCTTGGGAATCATATATGTGCTCCAAAGAAGATCCGAGATAAAATTTTGGCTTTAAAAACCTGAATGGTAGCATGGAGAATTTTTTTTGTCTGGTATAAAAAATAGAGCATCACTCCGGCACCCTGCTCCTCTTTAGCCTTTGCCAATTTCCCCATGCTAGGGATGGATGAAAGTCACTTACCTGATTCCGAAGCTTGCTTCGTGGTGGGGGGGAGGCGCTCCATCCCTCCCTGCCGAAATTCTGGCCGGGGGGGAGCGCCCCATCTCTCCGGCCGCAAAACCCCTTCTCCTGCCAGGACGCAAATGGCGGCGGCTGTAGCCACTGCTGTTTGCGTCCCTGGCCTGCAGTCAGCCGTGATAGGCTACGTAAATGTTTACGTAGCCTATCATGGCTGACTTTGGGGGGGGAAAGTGCGTACGCAAATGGCGGCGCCCATGGGAGCTGCCATTTGCGTACGCGCTTTATTTTTTCCCCCCCAAAGTCAGCCGTGATAGGCTACGTAAACATTTACGTAGTCTATCATGGTGTTTTCTGAAAATCTAGCCATGATAGGCTACGTAAATCTTTTTACGTAGCCTATCACGTTTGTTGTTGTTGTTGTTGTTTTACTTGGAAATGGTGGTGGCGGCAGCCGGTTGGAAGACCGGCCGCCGAACCGCCGCCGGGAGCCGCCGCCGCCAGGGACATTCGCTCAAGGTAAGTCCCATCCCGGGGGGGGGGGCGGACCGTTTCTCCACCAATTTCAGGGGGCCGAATGCGTTGGCATTCAGCTTCCCAGAGATTCGTGGAGAAATTCTCTGACATCAGTCATCAGACTCATGAAACCAAATAGCCAGGTGTTTAGAGGAACCTACTAGTCAGGTCTCTGGTCATCCAGGACACTGGACTATCTAAAATACCATAACTTTAAATTTAGAGTACTTAAGATGTTTCTTTACAATAATCAAGGACTCCAGTCACTAAACATTTGAAGACCCAGCCAGGTCTGTGAAATTAAAACTGCACCATCTGTATATAACAGAATACAGATCTCTGTACAGTTAACCTTGGGGTGGGTGAGGGGATCAAGCCCAGAAAGTGAAGCTCTGCCAAATATAAATGGAATAAAATGGGACCAAGGACAAAACCTTGCCTAAGTCCATCAGAAGAGTCCTATAGTTGACTATAGTTGCTACAGAACATCTCTCCAAGAGATGACCATGGTTGCTACACAGCATTTACATGGAGGTATCATTGTGCAGCACATGTATCAAAAACAATAGCCTCTTTTAAATATCAGTAGTTCTGATTTTAGGCCTTTTATATTTTAGGCCTTCTTCAGGGGGTAAAGAAAGAAGTCTGCAAATTTTTTTCAGCAAAAAAAATGTCACCTGTGTCAATCTACTGGTGATTGGACACAGGAGACAATATTTTGCTGAAAAAATTCTGCAGACTTTTTTCTTTACCCCCTGAAGAAGACCTAAAATAAGAAAAGAAAAAGAAAAAGGTCAAAACGCCATGGGCTTTTCACAATAAATTCTATCTTGCATCCTGAGAACCTGTTTCTCTTGCCTCTGATCTACTTTGAACGCTCACCTCCTTCTGTTTTCTTAACTGGCTGTACCACCCGAATCTCAGGGTTTCATATGGGCAAAGGCAGAGCAGAAGTTTTTCTTGAGGCAAGTGATTGGTTTTTATGCTGGTAGCCTTCCCACAAAATTGCCTTGCTTCTTACTAGGTACGGTTTGAATCCAATGATTTGCCCTCTGCAAGCTCAGGCTGGTCATGAGAAGCAGCAGAAGGAGTGGGCATCGAAATTTCAGTACCGCATCATTATTTTAGTTTAACATCTGGAAGCTGCTGGGCTGGAAAAGATCATCAAGGGGTTTGGAGCAAGGTGGCATCCATTAGGGATAGCAAGGGCACCTGACTGGGTCTGAGAGTCTGGCAGACTCCTCCCCGTCCACGGCCCCGAGCCACACCCACCATGCCCCAAGCCTCTTGTATATATTGTCACCATTTTGAGAAAGATTAGATTGAGCATATTTGCAATAGCCATTTTCTTTCACAAAATGGCACTCGCAGTGCTCGAAGACAGGTCCAGGGTGAGTGCGGACAGCTTGGCGAGCGAGGTGGGGGAGCTTGAGTGCAGGTCTGGGGGTGTGCGAGCTGTGTCAGTGGCTTGGCAGGTGCCTGGAGGGCCCAAACTAAGGGCATCCATCCATCCATCCCTTGCATCAGTGTACATCCTATCCTTCTTTTCTGTCTCCGCCAATCCAGAAACAGCTATCCCAAATCTGAACCAGTGGTTCAAAAGCTGTCGCTGATTGGATATTAGAAAGGGTAAGTCAACGCTGAGTCCACAGGAGGTGGAAGTGGTGGTGGCTGAGGTTCCCCATGTTTTGAGAAAGGCTGGAATACTGCGGTAGATGGCTTCTCAGGCTTCCATTCTGGATGTGGCCTGCCGTCCATTCTTCTCAGCAGATCCAGTGCTGACCCTGGTGTCCTCCTTGATATTTAATTATGATCTCTATGGTTAGTCAAGGATGCAAAGTGCAAAACATAGAGTCTGGCTGTCTTGGAGTCTGCTTCCAGGCCTGTGGTCTCTGGAGGACCATCAAGGTTAACCTTCACATTTTCTGGAAATGAAGGAAGACTTTTTCTTTTTTTAACAAGTGGAAGGAAGGTAGCTTTCAGTAGCTGGAAAGATAATACCATGCTTTATTTTCTGTTTTTCTTTTTAAATAACTTTATAAATTACAGTTGAAGGCACGTTGTTTGTTACCTATTCTGAGCCTGAGGGATAAAATGGTTAGGCTTTGTGGGTGGTGGAGGGGAGAGAGATAAATAAATAATAGATTGACAGTTGGATTTGGACTTGGCTATGCCAAAGGGAACTCATTTCAGCCTAGAAAGCCACAGATTTACATATAGTTCACGTAGCTGTAGAGAAGCTGAATGAATATGTGAGGTTTAGAAAGTTAATAGAGGGGATGCTTGTAGTGCTTTTGGTATAAAGTCTGTCACTTGCTTCTTAATCCATAAAAGCAAGTGATTACAGATTCCTATTCCGTGCACACTACTATCTGCATAGGTCTACCATCTCAGTCAGGGTATTTAAAAATGGATATGGTTGTAAAGGTCTGTTGAATCAGGCGGGGATTGGAAAATGGAAAGCAAATATGGATTGGGTTTACTGAGTTTATTATCAGCTTTAATATTTAAAAATTAAAATGATTCTCATTATATGCAGTATATTGTTCTGCTCAGACCTTGCAAGTGGATGCATATTAAAATGCACATGCCAAGTAGCTATTTTTCGTTGTTACCCTCTTAATTCTCTTAGGCATTTCCATTTTAAAATTACATTGTTGTCATTATAAAGCTTCCAGCTCAATCAGCCTTCACTTCATGAAGCCATTCTTGAGTAATAAATATGCAAAACATTTCATGATCTCGCTCCTCATCTGTGTGAGAATCATAATCATAATCATATGCAGAAAGACACTCACTCACCCTTGGGGGGGTATCCTTATGATTAGGGCATGGCCCCACAAACTAGAAACATGAAATTTAGTAGACATGGAGTCCAAAACATTCTGATGACCAAGAGCAACCTGAATAGAATACTCTTGCATGCTTCTCCTTTGAAACAGAGGGTGTCATGTGTGCTCCAGAATGATTACAGTATTTTCATTTTAGCTTGAGGAGACAGCTAATACCTCATAACAGTTTCTAACTTAATACTATATAAAAACACAAATGGTTGAAACTGTCAGTTTCACTTTCTGCTGCATTTGATTTTTTTTTTTTTAACTCAAGTTCTTCCTATCCCGAATATGAAGAAATTTGTGAATTGTGGTAATTTTTAAAATAAAAACTGAAATGAAATGAAATTCTTACCCATTTGCACTGGCCACATTGAATAGCTACATCTCTTCCCAACATTGGAGAGGACTGTGTTGTATCTGCTAAAGATGAGAAGCTTGTCAGTCTTGGGAACCATAACTCAGCACTACATGGCTGAACAAACAAGGATTCAAATCCAGACTTTTAAGTGTCCTAGCCCTGGATGGACAAACATGTCAGCATTAGTTTCTCTCACATTCACTTAAAAAAAAAAAAACACACCTCATGTTTGCTCCATCCCAAAAATGAAGAAATTTGTGGATTTTGGTACATTCTTCTCAAATTCCAACTGAAACAAAATCCTCTAAATAATAGTAGTCCAAAGCATCAGAGATGGCACACTGGGTCAAGCAGCCTCAGATAACAAGGAATGATGAACAGTATCAGCCAAGACAGGTACCCTGTAATAACATTCAATGACTGTTGAGGTCAGTGGATTAGATGCCAGGGGTGATAACCATCTCATTGTTGTGAGCACTCCACCCAAATATGCCAATTTTCCAAATGCAGAGAAGTCTGCTCTTCTTTCCAAATGGGTCTAACCCCTCACCCATTCTAAATCTGAATTGGTACTGGCCAGAGAGGACTGCACCATATGGCCCATTTACACATCTCAATTGATCCAAGTCTCCTCTATCCACTATTTCTCATTGTCCCCTGTTATCATATGGCTTAAAATAAAATGGTCAAAAGCTTGCTTGAAGGCAGTGCCTACCTCAGCTCATTTACATCTGCAACCCTCAGTCATCTTTGCCAGTACTATCCAGTTGAAAGCCATCCAACATACCTCAAATCATCCAACATTTCCTTCTAACAAGGTCCCCAGTTGCCCCAAGACCACTATCAAACTATGTTCAGTTGGTTCCTCTCATTTTCTACTCAAATCTACTCTTTACCCATCCAAATAGCAAGTTTTTTTTTTCTCCCATTATATGCACTTGTCTGCTTTCACCATGAGGAGAGACCACATGTAATATAGGGAAGTGAGGAGGAAGCAGTTGGGGGTTCCCTAGTCCTTAGGAGAGGATCACTCAAAGGACCAAGAAACTTAGACTGCTCAGGTAACTGTAGGCTTCGGATAAGTTCACCATGAACTATGCTTCTTCCCATTCCTAGTCTCAGGATTAGATATGGTGATGGATAAGCTCCACAAGCCAGAGAATCCTCAGAGGGGGAAAATAGGGAAATAGACAGATCCATTCATCCCTAGGTATTTGGATGAACACAGTGATATAAAATACCCATCAGTGCATATGTGGACCAAGGGAACAGGAACATCTACATCAGGGTTAAGCAATCTGGTGTCTTCCAGATGGTGTGGACTACAACTCCCATAGTCCCTGGCCACAGTTCATGCTGGATCAGTCTTATGGGGATTGTTGTAGTCCAAGACCTCTGGAGGGCACCAGGTTGCCTACCCCTTATCCATACTGTGGCCAGATTAGGTAACACAGTTATTGACAGGCCTCTGATGTTCTACCTTTACTTTCACTCTCCATGCCATACCTTCTGACGTTTTCTCTTCTATTTTGTAGCAACAATGACTCAAACACTAAAGTTATTTTTTTTCAACTAGAACAGCACTTCTTATGATTTTATATGTACAAACGTTTAATGCCCTGAAATTACTTTTGAAGTCCCATGAAATCAGTTTAATGGACTTCATCTTACTTGGGATTGCTTATTACTGTTTTGCCTCTTCAGCCCTTTTATTTGCTCGTCTTGTAAAAAGTCTCCCCAAAGGGGGGGGGGCAGAAAAACAAGCAAGCTACAAACAAACCTAGAAAGGGATGGGAAGTGTACTCGTTGGTAAATCGATTACTTTGGCATGAGTCAGAAGCATATGTTGCTTTCTGTTGGAGAGGAAAACCTTGCTATCCTATGGAAAGAAGTGGTAAGGATGTAGGAATATTCCAAGGGATTTGAGACATACTAAATTAAAATATGTGTTGTGCAATCTTCAACTCAGACACTGTATTTCTAAATTTAGTGGCCTTTAAGCAAAGGAATGACATTTTCCCTGTTTTACTCCTTACACTAAAAGAAACCATTGACACATGTTTTTAAAAGAATGGCTCTTCTCCTTCTTAGAGCCTTTTGTCTCACATATATTATTTCAGTTTATCTTACTCATGTAAGGTAATGTTTTATGCCTAATTTGATTCTATTCCATTCCCACATTAATCCACATTTTTTAAAAACGCTCAGAACACATTTTGAAATGAGTATGTTGACACTTTTAAACTGTTGAGAACTTTATCACATTCCAAGCAGTGAAAAATCTGGTCGATCACTAAATTCCAAAAATGCACATTACTCAGAGATGGGCAGATGGGCATTTCATATAGGAATCCACAAATACTGAATTCCTCATGTATCACTGCAAATACCCAGCCTAGCCTTCAGTAGGTACTTAATGTAAAATTATGGTTAAGAGTATGTGCTACAGCAAAGGTGACTTGGGTTGCAACCCTATACATGTTCAGAAAAAAGTCCTGCAACTCCCAGCATGCCCCAGCCAGCATGCTGGGAGTTATAGGACTTTTTCCAGTCGAAACATGCATCGGACTGCACCCTTAAGTAGGGATGTATGAATCCTACCCACCCATCCATTCCGGGGCATCGGCGGTGGTGGGGAGGTGCTCCGTCCCTCCCCCCAGAATCTTCCCCAGACTGGATCCGCTCCCCGGCAGCTCCATGGAGCCACCGGCTGGGGCTGGCCGCAGCCGAAGTTCCGACCGCGGCCAGGCTGCTGCAGCTGCAAATGGCAGCCGTCGTAGCAGCTACCATTCGCATGCTTGCACTCAGCCATGATAAGCTACGTAAGTATTTATGTAGCCTATCATGACAAAGAGCAGGGATGCAAATGGAGGCCGCTACGCCATTTGCGCCCCTGCTCTTTGCCGTGATAGGCTACGTAAGTATTTACATAGCCTATCATGGTAAAGGAATGGCTGCCAGAGACCAGCGGAGCCGCCGCCACCACATTCACCACTGGAGCTGCTGCCGCCACGTAAGCTCCGTCCTGGGGGGATTCCACGGGGTGGCGGCGGGGGAGGCCGTTCTAGGGTTGGCGGAGAATTTCTCCCCGAAACTTCGGGGGGCCGAGCGCCAACGTGTTCGGCCCCCCGAACAAGTTTCGGGGAGAAATCCTCCGCACCTCCCCGCACCCCGCACCCCCCCGGGACGGGACTTACCTTCGCCGAATGTCCCTCCCAGCGGCGGGTCCGGCCGGTGGTTCAGCGGGTGTTCGAGCGGGGCGGGAGCAGCAGCCGGTCTTTTGACCGGCTGCCGCCGCCGCCATTGCAATTAAAGAAAAAAAAAACGCCCCCTGATAGGCTACGTGACGATTGACGTAGCCTATCATGGCTAGATTTGCAAAGTCAGCCGTGATAGGCTACGTCAATCGTCACGTAGCCTATCACGGGTGACTTTAAAAAAAAAAATTAAAAAAAGCGCGTACGGATAATGGCGGCCCCCATAGGGAGCCGCCATTCCCGTTCCTTATTTGGTCACTGTAGTCTACGTAAAGATTTACGTAGACTACAGCGACTAAATAAGGAACGGGAATGGCGGCTCCCTATGGGGGCCGCCATTATCCGTACACACTTTTTTTTTTTAAAGTCACCCGTGATAGGCTACGTGACGATTGACGTAGTCTATCACGGCTGTCTTTGCAGATCTAGCCGTGATAGGCTATGTGAATCGTCACGTAGCCTATCAGGGGACGTGTTTTTTTTTTAAAACTTTCGCGTTCGCAGCCAGGCGAGGCGGGAAGCCTCCTCCCCGGCCTGAATTTCGGCCGGGCCAAGGCGGGAAGCCTCCCCCCCGGCCTGAACTTCGCGGGGGGACCAGCGAAGCGCCTCCCCCCCACCACGAACGTCCTTCGAGGACAAGTAAGTGACTTTCGTCCACCCCTAGGCCGTTCCACCATGGATTCCGGGGGGCGGATTCTAAAGAATCCAGCCTCACTGGAGTCCGTGGTGGAATTCTCTGACATCCCTACCCTTAAGACAGCAATCCTATGGCCCTAGACAGATTCTGGGTTGCCATAGGATATTTTGTATTCCTGGACCCAAGCCCAGAAACGGTGCTCTGACCTCAAGCCCAGGAGGCTGAGCTCCCCACCCCCGCCCCCTTGCAGCTGGTGCAAAGAGAAATGCACCGGCTGCCTCAACGAGCTCACAAATGCGAGCTCAGAGAGGAGGGAAAGAGGGTGTGCAGTGGGCGGGATGGGAGGGGACTGGGGAAGCAAGAATACAAGCTATCCCCAGCCTTCTCCAGCCTCCGTCCCTCTCCTTTCCTGATGCCTCAGCTACACAGATGAAAATGCCCATCTAGCTCATTGCAGATGACCACTCTGCTTTGGATACTTGGAAGCCTCTGAGTTCGTATGAAGGGAGGATCCAATAGGATTGCTCCCCTAAGTAGGGATGTACGAAAGTCACTTACCTGTTTGTGGATTGTGTTTATGGGGGGGAGGCGTTCCGTCCCTCCCCCTGGAATCCTGGACGGGGGGAGGAGCTCCGTTCCTCCCCCCCGGAATCATCCGCGGCTGGTTGTGCTCCGCGGCAGCTCCGCAGAGCAGTCGGCCAGCCCCAGCCAGGCCAGAGCTGTCCGCAGCTGGATTTCTGGCCACGGAGGGCTCTGGGTAAAAAAACACACAACAAAAATGTATACGCAAATGGCGGCTACGGCCGCTGCCATTTGTGTTCCTTATTTTTGCCCTCTTAATTTATGTAAATATTTATGTAGACTATGACGGCGAAAATAAAGGGGAACGCAAATAGCGTAGCGGGTGCCATTTGTGTCCCTTTTTGATTCCCGAGGGATGGGGGACAATTTCTCCCCGAAACTTCGTGGGGCCGAGTGCCAACACATTCGGTCCTCCAAAGGTTCGGGGAGAAATTCTCCGCCCCCCCGCCCCCCCCGGGATGGGACTTACCTTTTACGAATGTCGCACCTGGCAGCGGGTCCCGGCGGCAGTTCGGCAGGTCTTCATCAGGGGCAGGGGTGGCAGCCGGTCTTTCGACCAGCTGCCGCCGCCGCCATTACAAGAAAAGTAAAAAAAAAAAAAGCCGCTGTGATAGGCTACATAACGATTAACGTAGCCTATCACGGCTAAATTTGCAAAGTCAGCCGTGATAGGCTACGTTAATCGTCATGTAGCCTATCACGGGTGACGTTAAAAAAAAAAAAAGGGCAATGCAAATAGTGTTACCCTTATTTTCGCCGTAGTCTACGTAAATCTTTATGTAGACTACAGGGACCAAATAAGGAATGCGAATGGCGGCTCCCTATGGGGGCTGCCATTTGCGTACACGCTTTTTTTTTTTAAAGTCACCCGTGATAGGCTACGTGACGATTAACGTAGCCTATCATGGCTGACTTTGCAGATCTAGCCATGATAGGCTACGTAAATCGTTACATAGCCTATCACGGGGCTTTTTTTTTTTCTTTTGAAGTTCACGGCCGGGGAAACGGGGCACTTCTCCCTGGCCTGAATTTTGGCGGGGCGAGGCAGGAAGCCTCCCCCCCAGCCTGAATTTCGGCTGGGCGAGGCGGGAAGCTTCGCCCCCCGGCCTGAACTTCGGGGGGAGAAGCGAAGTGCCTTCCTCCCACCGCAAAGCAAGCTGCGAGACTAGGTAAGTGACTTTCATACATCCCTAGTTTTAGCCTACGTAAATATTTATGTAGGCTAAAACGGGGAATCGAAAAGGGACGCAAATAGCGCCTGCTACGCTATTTGCATTCCCCTTTATTTTCGCCGTCATACCTACATAAATATTTACATAGACTAAGACGGGCAAAAATAAGAAACGCCAAACAGCCGCCGCCATTTGCGTACGCGGTTGTTGTTGTTTTTAACCCACCCAGCTGTGACAGGCTACGTAAATCTTTACGTAGCCTATCATGCCTTTTTTTTTTTTTGTACAAGTACAAGACTGGAAATGGCGGCGGCGGCAGCCAGTTGGAAGACCAGCTGCTGCAGCCACCGCCCGGAAGATCCGCCCCAGGTGAGTCTCGTCCCAGGGGGGATCCGCAGGGGGGCGGAGGGGTGGCAGGCCATTCCGCCACAGATTTTGGGGGGGGCGAATGCACTGGCATTCAGCCTCACCGAGATCTGTGGCAGAATTCTCTGCCATCCCTACCCCTAAGGCACTTTGGTGCCTGAGATAGAAAAATCCACATAGCATTACCCTGGGGCAGTAAAAATACTACTACTAATACTAAATAATTGTCTCTTTACTGCTTTTGAAAAACTTTACTTTGAGCATCCATCAGATCTTCAGAGCAATTCATACACAAAAAAGAAAAAAATCAAATACAAACAGTATCCAATCTGCTACAAAATATACAAAATCAAACAGGAAATCCAGTATTTTCTATTTAAAACTTGGCAATGGAAGGAGAATCGAATGGATGGGGTGCCGGATTTTTTAAAAGGAATCAGTTCTGCTGTGCTTTAGTCCATGCAGGGCTCCACAAGCAGGTTCTCCGCACTGGTAAAAATCGCTTCACAGAACATACTTCCTGGTGGGGTGGGGGTTGGAGTGAACGTCACCTGACTGGCAGAGGCTGCTCGACCAATAAGAGAGGCTTGCCCTCCCTCTCTCCCCACTCTTTCTCCTTTCCCCTGAAAGTCCAGATGCACCTGCATTTCAGGAGCAAGCATCACTGAGCACAATGGGAGCTTCCGAGTCGACACACATATGCTTGTGCTGGGAAAGCGGGGGGGACACAGGGATGGGAAACCAGCCCCCTTTCTAACTGCAGGATCTCTATAACAAAGTTGTGAAGTGGTTACTTCCTGAGGCAATAAACCAAACAACGGAGAATCAGAGCCTCAAGATTACGCTTTGTCGCATTTAGGGAGGTTCTGCTTTAAACTGTGCCATTTCAATTGAGGGGGCTCTCTTTGAATTCTGATGTGGGCATTCAGGGAACAAACCTAATTGATCACAATGGGAGTTACTTCTGAGTAGACACTAATTGGTTAGTGCTGGGAAACACAGGGACTGGAAACACCCCTTGACGGGGGTCACATGAAAGGCACACCCCTGGGCAGGGCTAGCATATCTGAGGTGAATGCAGGGACTGGATCACACAACAACTAGATTTCTGGTTGCACAATCGTACTTTTCTTTCCTCTCCTTGCTCCCACTGTAGCCCCCCATGTGCTCCCCAAATCTTCTCCAGAGAGTCCCTCAACTCTCCTGAGCAGATCTGGGTTGCTGGCTGCAGTAGGAAGGGGGAATCTATTCCCTAATATAGATGGTGTTTCATTAGTGGATGGACACCATTGGATTCAACCCTAAATTTCTTTAAACCATTTTAACAAAGCATAAGGCTGCATTTGCTGTGTACATATCATTCCAATGCATAATAAATAAACCCCATTTTCTAATCAGCATATGACATGGACTGGCAACACCTTGTTCCATGAGAGGAAGGGAAGGAAGGCAAAATGGTGTGCTCATACTCCTTTTTGCCCTTCCCTTCCTGTGACCATTTTTTCCACTGCCCCCAGGTATAAATCATTTTTTTTTTCTGGCTGCTTCCACCAAACCAGCCTTAAAAGTCTCTAGCTCTCAGGTAGACTTTTCCTATTTAAAACCTTTTTGTATTGACCGTTTTCTTCAATAAAATTTAAATGTTATTTGAAACTATTTGAAACTATCTAAAGTAGATACTTTACATAGTGTGGGGGTTGGCTATTTGATGCAGGGTGTGTACCCCAAGAGAAAAGAGACCACAAAGTTTCAAATAACAAACTTTAAATTTTATTGAAGAAAACTGACAATAGGAAATTCTGGATATATACACACACAACACAAAGAACCATAGGAGCTGTAAGATAAGAAAACAACCAGGGATAAATGAATCCTGCTGACCTAACTAGACTGTGTCCGTATTTTATCCAAGGTCCTTCAAAACAATCTTACTGTCATTGGTCCAGAATTTCAACCAATTCTGGCAGCTTGACCCTTTCCTCTAGGACTCTGCTCTTATTTCCTTCTGTCTATCACTCTCCTTTTCTCCTTGCTTCTTTGCCCCTCTGTCTTAGGCTTCTATCTCTTAAAATTAGTTTTTTTTTCCCCTATCCCTCCCTAACTCAAACCAATCACAAGTGTAGTTTCTTGTTCATTTCTGCAAACAAGTTTCTATTTCTTGAGTTAATACTTTTTCTCTCTTTCTTCTTTTGACCTTATACTGAAATTTATAATCTCCAGGCATCCTAGCAAACTTCCTGACTTTTGCATTATAACTAAACTGTTTACTTGTAAACTATTAACCTTTTGGCTGAAACTGACTAGCACATATTTTTATTTTATTTTATTTTATATTTATTTATTTATTACATTTCTGTATTGCCCAACAGCCAAAGCTGTCTGGGTGGTTCATACACATACACACACACACACACACACACACACGTATGCATATAAAAGATTTAACCCCATAATACTCTAAAACTAAACCCAACACAAAAATGGAGCACAGTTCTGATCTTTCACTGCATGTTATCTACTTGACTTCTCTATTGTACTTTTACTTTCACCATACATGCTATATCCCAGATTCTCAATACCCATTTTGATGCTGTTGATAGGTCTACATTTTTCCATTCGGAGCTTATTGCTAATTTTGCTGCAGTTAGTAAATGAATACATTTCCAGATCATATATCTCCTCCATTCCACATCTTGAGCAAGTATTATTTATTGCTGCATACATATGGCTCATCTTGGATGATGCAAGGTACCATTGAAACATAATATTGTAAGAATTGTCTTTAAATTTCCATATAGAATGTAGTCTGAGGAACATTAAACCCAAACCAGTTCTATGTCTCCTCAGACATTACATCCCCCAAATCTCTCTTACTTTTGCTCTGGTATGCACTTAACTAGGGATGGTGCAGGTGCCCAATTCCATCCAGGAATCTGATGGAACCCCTCCCCCTGCCCACACCCCCAAGCCCCACTCGTCCTGAGCTCCTGCCCCCTGCTCACCCCCTCTCAGTGAGCAGCCTGCCTCAACCCGGGAACCTCATTGAATTCTGCGGTTGCCATTTTTTGAAAAATAAAATGGCGGTTGCAAAAATGCACACGTTTGCATATGCGGAAATGTGCATTTTGTGAATGCGCATATTTGTGCATGAAATGCACATTTTTGCAAAAGTGCACATTTCCGTAGGGATGTACAGAAGTCCCTTACCTGAACCGAAACTTGATTCTCGGTGGGGGGGGAGGCACTCCATCCCTCCCCCCGAAATTCTGGCTGGTGGGGGAGGCGCCCCGTCCCTCCCCCCCGAAATTCTGGCCGGGGGGAGGTGCCCCGTCCCTCCTGCCGCGAATGCTGGCCGGCCGGGACGCAAATGGCGGCGGACGTAGCCACCGCCGTTTGCGTCCCTGCAGTCAGCCGTGATAGCCTACGTAAATGTTTATGTAGCCTATCACGGCTGAGTGAAAAAAAAATAAAAATCCGCGCGTATGCAAATGGCGGCGCCCATGGGCGCCGCCATTTGCATTCCTTATTTTGGCACGTGTAGTCTATGTAAACATTTACGTAGACTATGGCGAAAATAAGGGGAACGCAAATAGCATTCCCCTTATTTTCGCCGTAGTCTACGTAAATGTTTACGTAGACTACACGTGCCGAAATAAGGAACGCAAATGGCGGCACCCATGGGCGCCGCCATTTGCGTACGTGCAGGGTTGTTTTTTTTTCACTCAGCCATGATAGGCTACATAAACATTTACATAGCCTATCACGGTGTTTTTTAAAAATCTAGCCGTGATAGGCTACGGAAATCTTTACGTAGCCTATCACTTTTTCTTTTTTTTTAACTTGGAAATGGCGGCGGCGGCAGCCGGTCAGAAGACCGGCCGCAGCAGCTGCCGCTGCCGAACCGCCGCCGAACCGCCTCCAGAACCGCCGCCGCCAGGGACATTAGCACAAGCTAAGTCCCGTCCCGGGGGGGCGGGGGGGCAGACTGTTTTGCCACCAATTTCAGGGGGCCGAATGCGCTGGCATTCGGCCTCCCCGAGATTCGTGGCAAAATTCTCTGACATCCCTACATTTTTGTGCATACAGAAATATGCAAATTTTTGCGATCGCCATTTTATTTTTCAGAACCACAACCACGGAGCTTGACGAGCCCGCCCGGGTGAGTGTGGGCTGCTCGCCAAGTGTGGGAGGGGCTTCAGCATGGTCCAGGGAATGGCGAATGGGGACAGGGACTGGGCAGGCACCCAGAGAACCCAGATGGGAGAACTCGCATATCCCTTAACTTGATTTTATTTGAGCTCCATGTTTGCTGCCCTTTAATAGGGTCCTGAAATCTGCCACCTGAGGTAGTCTGCAAGCAGAAATTCCCTGGCTAAAGGTCTCACTTACAGTGCAACCCTATACACGTCTTCTCAGAAGTAAGCTCGACTGGGTCCAATACAGTTTTCCGGGAAAAATACTGGGAAAGTGGGCATAGGCAGCCTTAGCCATGAATTCATTGCCAAGCTTCTCTCTCTCTGTCTTGACCCCTCTGTCTGTACTATGGTTATTGTTGTTGTTGGCACTGTTATCATCATCACCATCACCATCATCGTTGTGCTGCCCCCACTTCTGTATCGTACTAAAATATAAGAAATGTATATGTTTACACTGTGGGTGGAGAGATCAAGGATCTGCTAGTTAGGCCTGCTGTAGCTGGATCCTAGCAGTCTGAGAGGAACTAATACAGACTTTCCTTTGGGTGGGGGTCTTTCTTTACCTTTGGCCCAGCCAGCAAAGTAGCAGGAGACTCAGAAGACTTGGGAGAGAATGCTCTGTTTTTACCAGGCCTTATCCCTTTTTATCCAGCATCCACCAATAATTTCCCACTGGACCCAACCCCCGTTTGTGACAACCTCCTTATTTCCTGTGGGCTGTGAGTTATTATTTCTTTGTTATTCCACTGAAAGAGACCATTCAATAAAGAATTATTCATTGGATTTCAAGACAGGCTTGAGTTAAACTGGCTGAAAAAGTGTCTATATGCAGGGCACATGGGCATGGAGACAGCACAATCATCATCGTCGTCATTGTTATTATTATTAGGCTGTGCAGTGATTACTGAAATGAGGTTTCATATTTTAAAGCCAGGATGCTGGGGAGACAAAGTGCCAATTGCCCATGGGTGGTGAGGTGTGATCCATGTTCATGAATATGCATGCCACAGATGGTTTGTTTTCATTTTTTTGTGCAGCATCTCTGGCACTAAGTCCCCAAACCTGTGGGGGGTTCAATAATAAGATTTAGATTTTAAATAGCTTGTTTTTCAAAGCACTTCATATATATTATCTCAGTAATTCCTACAACAGGCCTAAATAACCCAC
The DNA here is from genome assembly GCF_057233095.1 of Heloderma suspectum. Lineage (NCBI taxonomy): Eukaryota > Metazoa > Chordata > Lepidosauria > Squamata > Helodermatidae > Heloderma > Heloderma suspectum. The sequence goes on from NC_139462.1 coordinate 99,739,076, forward strand.
GATGCACCATGCAAAATAAAGTTGTCTATTGTGGCCTGCCAGGTGACAGACAACTGCCCCGTTTTTGCAGTTCCAGACAAGCAGTAAAACCAGGTGATTAACGGCTCCCCTGATAGCCATATTGTACATGGCTGGTAGGCAGGGTCCAGCTTGATGTTTTATTCACACTGTTCATCTCAGGTGACTCACCATGTGGGGTCAGTGAACATATATACATCCATAGAGCCTTCTCTCCATGCAACCAATAGTACATCCCTTCCATCTTGGGAGCTCTCGAAAAATAAACAAGTCTGAAATAGATCATTTCCTCATAAGGTTCTTTGTCTTTACAAGCCACTGGCTAATTGCCAGTTACTGTCTGTTTCATTGTTTCGTTTCAGTCCAGAAAAACCACGTTCAGAAATGCTGCCATTGCCTCCCTATTTATCGGCTTCAGGCTGTGTACATAGACGCTGAACCTTAACAGCGATTTCAAGTCGTACTTCTTGACTTTTGTAAAATAACACTGCACTTTGCTTTCTTGGCATCGCTGCAGCAACTGAGCAAGTGAACGTGGTGTGGTTAATTTGTGGTAAAGGTAAAAAAGGTAAAGGTGTCCCCAACCAGTCGTGTCCGACTCTAGGGTGCGGTGCTCATCCCCGTTTCTAAGCCGAAGAGCCAGCACTGTCCGAAGACACTTCCGTGGTCATGTGGCCGGCATGACTGAACACCGAGGTGCACGGAACGCTGTTACCTTTCCCGCCGAGGCGGTACCTATTTATCTACTTGCAATTTCTTGCTTTCGAACTGCTAGGTTGGCAGAAGCTGGGACTGAAGACAGGAGCTCACTCCGTCACGCAGCACTCGGGTCTCGAACTGCTGACCTGCCGACCTTCCAGTCTGCAGTTCAGCGTCTTAACCACTAAGCCACCAATCACGCCAGTGATAAAAAGGGAACTCTGTGCCACTTCAGAGAAGACCTGATTGAGCCAGAATCTGGACCTGGACTTTCGGACATTGAATCTAAAGGAAGCAAATCTGGGCTATTGGGTGTGGTCTGCTAAAAAAAAAAAAAAAAAGAGCCCTTAGCATCTAGCTAAGCTGCATGTTTCATACTTTGTTTGCTTTTAAAGTTAATAGTAGGCACGGTGCCAAAATTCAGGAAAACCAGATTTTAGCATCTCAGTTAAGGTTATGAAGTCCACAGCAGATTTCGTATGGCTCTGAACTATATTAGATAAAGCAGGGATAGGCGACTTGTGGCCCTCCAAATATTTTAGACTACAACTCCCATGATCCCTCACCATTGGCTATGGTTACTAGGGCTGATGGGAGTTGTAGGCCAAAACATCTGGACAGCCATAAGTTGTCTATCCCTGAGATAAAGGGTCTGCTTGTGATCAGACCAGTCTGGGGCCATGGATGGTTCCACACCCTGGTCCAAAGTTAGGGGATGTGCTCTGTAGCTTGGGGTCCCTGAAAACAGCAGTCTGAACTGGAACCTAAACTACAGCACATTGAGCAGGAGGTACTGCTCTGTGGTCCAAGCGAAGGAGGAAGGTCAGGCTCCTCATGTTTACGACATGGCCAATCCAGGAGCTTCAAAATGCTTAGCAATCACTGACACAATGATACCCTTCTGTGCACAAAGATGGCTCTGAGGTCTGATCATATACCAGGTAGGGATGTCAGAGAATTCCACCATGGATCTCAGTGAAGCCGAATGCCAGTGCATTCGGCCCCCTGAAATCTGTGGCGGAACGAAGCCCCCTGCCCCACCACCCCGTGAAAGGCATGAGAAACGGAGCACTTACCTGGTGCCGTTCATGCTGCTTTGTGAATGGTGGCCGCATCTGTGGCCGCCATTCACTTCCCCATTTAGGCCGTGATAGGCTACGTAAATACGTACGTGGCCTATCACGGCTAATGTAGGGATGCCATTTGCGTCCCTGCGGAGGCCATGATAGGCTACGTAAGTATTTACGTAGCCTATTGTGGCAAAAAAAGGGGACGCAAATGGCGGCCACCATAGCCGCCGCCATTTGTGTTCCTCTTTTTTTTGCCGTGATAGGCTACGTAAATATTTATGTAGCCTATCACAGTAAAAAAACAGGAGTGCAAATAGTGGCTGCTGTAGCCGCCGCCATTTGCGTCCACAGGCTCCAGACGCCTGCAAATGCACCCGGCCGGTGGCTCCGTGGAGTTGCCGCAGAGCGGAGCTGGCCCGGTTAGGATTTGGGGGGGAGGTGCGGAGTGCCTCCCCCCTCCCCACGAATCACCCCTGCGAAAAGGTAAGTGACTTTCATACATCCCTAATACCAGGTGGCAAAGCACAATAGGGTAGGCTGCAGCCTCAAACCCCGACACTTCTGGCTTGTCAGGGCCTATGAACTCCTGAGCAGACCCAGGCCCGAGCAGCAGACTTCAGGTGCTCCATGCCACCACTCCTCTCTCAGGTGACCTCATCTCTGCCATTCAGGTAGCATGGGATCTCCCTGGCTCCACAATCTGTCCACAGATTGAAAAGGACGTTACGGATTATGGGGTGAGGAAGATTCATCCCACATTCAGATTTGCACAGTACAGCCCCCAGTTCACTTGTTACTTTCACCACATGGTAGTGGAGGGAGCAAGAAGTGAGAGCCTGAAATTTTTCCTTGGAGTAACATCGAACCAGACCATATTCAGTATAAAACAGCTCCTTGGACTAACTCTTGCTAGTGTTTTTAGTATTGTGGTGGTGGTGGTTGTTTATTACCATTAATATGATCTTCAACATTATTTACTATTATTTACTATGGCACAGAAGCATTTTGTACTTTTCTGGAAGTAGCGGTAGCAGGGTAGCATTATACTGTGTTACACACCTTGTTGCCGCTCTTTGAAAGATAGCTTTATTTTTACTCCAAAAGGAGAAGCTGGAAAGCCGTATGGAAAATGCTTTAATATCTCAAGGGCTGTCTTGTCACTTCCTCCTAATAAACAGTCCTGTAAATGTGTCATGTTTGAGGAGCTCATAATGAAGAGCACTCATGATCATTTATAGCGATAGGTTGCACTTGAGTAAGACTCAAAATGTGTGCTTCAAATCTTCTTTGACTGTGTGGATCCAACATTTAAACCAGTTTTCTCTCGTCTGTTAATGGGAGTGTCTAGTTTTGCCTAAATGAGATTTGAAAATAGTAGAGATTGTTTTTAATTTAACAGAGGAATCCAGTGTGATCATAGAGTATGCATGACAAGCCACTGACTGCATTAGACAACCTGAGGTTTTGCTCTGAAACCAATGACCCATATTGTTTTCTTATTTATTTATTTCATTTCATTTCTGTACCACCCTATAGCCCAAAGCTTATCTCTCATTAGCACCCCTTTTATCCCCACTTCCAGTTGAACTTGCTATATTCTCACAACTATGTTGAGATCCTTAGAGGATCCTCAAAAATTGAGGATCTCTGAAAAGATCTCTGCTTTTTAAGACACAAGGGTACGATATCCAGAAGATAAAAGACCTCAGTCATTCAGGCAGATGAGCTTACATATACATGGAAACTCATTTTTTAATTTACTTTCTGGAATTGTACACAAATATAGTCCTAGGGAAATAAAAAATAAGTTATTGGAAAATATGCTAATATATATGCCATTAAAAAAACCCAGAAACATTTTATACATCTCTGATCTCTTTTCAGCCTTCTCTGTGTAGCACTCTTTTTTTGTGCATGCTGCTGCTTATTGGTTGTACACTGCACTAAGAAAAATACACAAAATGTTACATGCCAGCAAAAGTTATACAAGCTGCGGTGGACTCTCTTCTGTCTGTTCTGAATGGGGGGGAAAATCCGATTCCATCAATGACAGGCTGGCAGAACAAAAGACGCCTGAAAATCCATAAAACTCACATGGAGCGGATTAAACAAAATTTGTACATCCATACTGATAAAATCTCCTTCATGGATCACTGCCTTGTTGTGGCAAAGGGGCTTGCATAACTCAGTAAAGCCATAAGCTATGCCGTGCAGGGCCACCCAAGACGGACAGGTCAGGTCAGAGTTGTGACAAATGTGGTCCACTGGAGAAGGAAATGGCAACCCACTCCAGTATTCCTGCCAAGAAAACCCGATGGAACGTATCACAAGGCTAAAAGATATGACGCCGGAAGATGAGCCCCTCAGGTCGGAAGGTGTCCAATATACTACTGGGGAAGAGCAGAGGGTATTTCCAAGTAGCGCCAGAAAGAGTGAAGCGGCTGGGCCAAAGCCAAAAGGACACTCAGCTGTGGATGTGTCTGGTGGTGAAAAGAAAATCTGATGCTGTAAAGAACAATATTGTTTAGGAACCTGGAATGTAAGATCAGTGAATCAAGGTAAGCTGGAGGTGGTCAAACATGAGATGGCAAGATTGAACATCGACATCTTGGGAATCAGTGAACTAAAATGGACAGGCATCAGTGAATTTAATTCAGGTGACCATCGTATCTACTACTGTGGGCAAGAATCCCTGAGAAGAAATGGAGTAGCACTCATAGTCAATAAAAGGGTGGGAAAAGCAGTACTGGGGTACAATCTCAAAAACAATAGCATGATCTCAGTACCAATCCAAGGCAAAACATTCAACATCACTCAAGTATGCCCCAGCCACTGAGGCTGAAGAAGCTGAGGTTGATCAGTTCTATGAAGACCTACAACACCTTCTAGAACTAACACCAACAAAAGATGTCCTTTTCATCATAGGGGATTGGAATGCTAAAGTAGGAAGTCAAGAAATCACCGGGATAACAGGCAAGCATGGCCTTGGTGTACAAAATGAAGCAGGACAAAGGAGCTTTGCCAAGAGAACACGCTGATCATAGCAAACACTCTTTTCCAACAGCACAAGAGGCGACAGGCGACTCTACACATGGACATCACCAGATGGTCAATATCGAAATCAGATTGATTATGTCCATTACAGCAAAGATGGAGAAGTTCTATACAGTTAGTAAAAACAAGACCTGGAGCTGACTGTGGCTCAGATCATGAGCTTCTTACCGCAAAATTTCAGCTTAAATTGAAGAACGTAGGGAAAACCACTAAACTATGCAGGTATGACCTAAATCATATCCCTGATGAATATACAGTGGAGGTGACGAATAGATTTCAGGGATTAGACCTGATAGACAGAGTGCCTGAGGAACTATGGACGGAGGTCCGTAACATTGTTCAGGAGGCAGCAACGAAATCCATCCCAAAGAAAAGGAAATGCAAGAAAGCAAAGTGGATGACTGAGGAGGCTTTACAAGTAGCTGAGGAAAGAAGGGAAGTGAAAATCAAGGGAGAAAGGGGAAGATACATCCAACTGAATGCAGATTTCCAGAGAATAGCGAGGAGAGACAAGAAGGCCTTCTTAAATGAACAATGCAAAGAAATTGAGGAAAACAATAGAATGGGAAAGACTAGAGATCTTTTCAAGAAAATCGGAGATCTCAAGGGAACGTTTTGTGCAAAGACGGGCATGATAAAGGACAAAGAAGGCAGGGACCTAACAGAAGCAGATGAGATTAAGAAGAGGTGGCAAGAATACACAGAAGAACTATACAGGAAAGATCTGAATGTCCCTGATAGCCATGATAGTGCGGTCACTGAACTTGAGCCGGACATCCTAGAGAGTGAAGTCAAGTGGGCCTTAGGAAGCATTACTAACAACAAAGCTAGCAGAGATGACAGTATTCCAGCTGAGCTATTTAAAATCCTAAAAGATGATGCTGTTAAAGTGCTGCACTCAATATGCCAACACATTTGGAACACTCAACAGTGGCCACAAGACTGGAAAAGGTCAGTTTACATTCCAATTTCAAAGAAGGGCAATGCCAAAGAGTGTTCAAACTACCATACAGTTGTGCTCATTTCACATGCCAGCAAGGTTATGCACAAAATCCTACAAGCTAGGCTTCAGCAATATGCGAACTGGTTTCGAAGAGGCAGAGGAACTAGAGATCAAATCGCCAACATTCACTGGATCATGGAGAAAGCAAGAGAATTCCAGAAAAACGTCTATTTCTGCTTCATTGACTATGCTAAAGCCTTTGATTGTGTGGATCACAACAAACTGTGGCAAATTCTGAAAGAGATGGGAGTACCAGACCACCTTACCTGTCTCCTGAGAAACCTGTACGAGGGTCAAGAAGCAACAGTAAGAACTGGACATGGAACAACCGAGTGGTTCAAAATTGGGAAAGGAGTATGACAAGGCTGTATACTGTCACCCTGCTTATTTAACTTATATGCAGAGTACATCATGAGAAACGCCGGGTTGGATGAATCACAGGTCAGAATTAAGATTGCTGGGAGAATTATCAACAACCTCCGATATGCAGACGATACCACCCTAATGGCAGAAAGCGAAGAGGATCTAAAGAGCCTCTTGTTGAGGGTGAAAGAGGAGAGTGCAAAAGCTGGTTTGAAACTCAACATTAAAAAAACGAAGATCATAGCATCTGTCCCCATCACTTCCTGGCATATAGAAGGGGAAGAAATGGAAGCAGTGACAGATCTTATTTTCTTGGGCTCCAAGATCACCGCAGACGGTGATTGTAGCCATGAAATTAAAAGACGCTTGCTCCTTGGGAGGAAAGCTATGGCAAACCTAGACAGCATAGTAAGAAGCAGAGACATCACCTTGCCGACAAAGGTTCATATCATCAAAGCTATGGTTTTCCCAGTAGTAACGTATGGCTGTGAGAGCTGGACTATAAGGAAGGCTGAGTGCCGAAGAATTGATGCTTTCGAACTGTGGTGCTGGAGAAGACTCTTACAAGTGCCCTGGCCTGCAAGGAAGTCAAATAAGTCAATCCTAAAGGAAATCAACCCTGACTGCTTTTTGGAAGGACAGATACTGAAGCTGAAGCTCAAATATTTTGGCCACTTAATGCAAAGAGAAAACTCCCTGGAAAATACCCTGACGCTGGGAAAGATTGAAGGCAAAAGGAGAAGGGGACGGCAGAGGATGAGATGGCTAGATAGCATCACCGATACAATGAATATGAACTTGAGCACGCTCCAGGAGAGAGCGGAGGACAGGAAGGCCTGGCGTGCTATGGTCCATGGGGTCACGAAGAGTCGGACACGACTGAACGACTGAAAAACAACTGATAAGATATGGGGAGGAGGGTGATTTTCACCAGGACTGCAGCACATGGGGAAGGGGAGTTTAACCTTTTCCTGCTCCACATAGGTACAGATGAAAATCATCTCTCCCCCACGCAGCCAGCACTGCCACTGTGTGCCTGCTGTTAGCCCCAGGTCCACTTGATGCCACAGGAACTTTTCTTCCAAGGCTAACAGCAGCCACGGAGGGGTGTGTGGTAATTTTCAGCAAGAACTTTGCAGGGGAGGAAAGGGTTAAATTTTCTCTCCCTGTGTGCTGCAGTCCTGATGAAAATCAGCCCCCCCTGCTTTTTTTTAACTGATTTGATTTGTAGTGAGATGTTCAGCAATCAATCAGAAGTGTTTATTTAGTCCATAAACCTTTCCACATATTAATACAAAACAAAATATATAATACCACTCATATTTAGTGTCACATCTAATTTGGCTCTGACATGCGCACACACACAGAGAGGGGGAGGGAGGGAGAGAGAGGGGGAGGGGGAGAGAGAGAGAGATGGAAACAGAGGCATGTTATGTTCTTATGCATCTCAGTTGCTTGTTCCCCTGCCAAAATACAATCAATAAAGATGAGTGGTTTAAGTGCGTAATAAGGGGAGATTTCCACCAGAGCTTCTGCGGCTATTGACACAAGGAAGGAGGGTGTCAAATCAATGTCCCTTTACATGTATCTTGGCACGTGTTGGAGTAAGTTAGGGGCTGGCTATTCAGGTTTTGCTCAATTAAAAAAAAAAGTGGCCCACTGAAAAATCAATTGCTAACCATGCATCTAGACTAGACTTCACCAGCCTGGTGCCCTCCAGATGTTTGGTACTTCAACTCCCAGCAACTTCCTCACTATTGGCCATGCTAGCTGGGGCTGACAGGAGTTGAAGTCCAAAACATTTGGCGGGCATCTCATAGAAGAAGCTGACCTCTGTCTAGATCAATGTTCTATTTGTCGAAAGGAATATGCAAGTTATTTCCTCTATACATCCTGGGTGTAATCCACCCAACACCCATTATCCACCCAAGTCCCACTGAAATGGAATGTACCCACTGGTGATTTCAGTATTCATAGAATATTTTCATGTGGATAATCTGGACCTAATGCATGTATCTTTTTAAAGAAAGAAATCATCAGCAAAGCATTCACCTAAATCAGTGTCCTTGTCACCTATGCTGTAAGTTAAGACAACCATGGTATATATGGTGTCTCTTCCGGTACTAAGTCATGTTTTGCACATCCCTGGGTGCGTTCAAATTCCCAAGGGATATTGTTTTCTTAATATTGTACCATCAAGTGATTCATGTAGTCAAAACCTTTACTCGAAATTACGCAGGTAATTCAAGCCCTCTTTCATCAGCCTTTACATAAATTGTGACTGTATAACACACATACACACACATTCTGTTAGACAGCAGCAAACCTCCGTGCATCTTTAATCGCTTTTCAGAGTCTACTTGGATAAGCAAAACTGCATTGATATAATCCACAGACTGCAGGAGATGAGATGCTGTACAAAATCACCAACAACTTCTGATCAAATATTTATTAGATGGTGTGTTCAGCATGGAGCTTCTGAGAGGTGTGCTCCCAGAGACCATACTTTAGCTCTAGGCTTGAGAAACTTTTAAGTACTATAGTGCTTTATTGAATTGGGAGGTTCTGCAACGTTAGGTTGCCAAACTGTTAAACAATCATATTTAATTAAGGAGCTAGAATTGTATTATCCAAGCGCCTGGGACATATAGGAGAGTAAATGAAAAAAAAGAAGACAGCAAAAAGTTGAATAAAGTCACTAACTGAGATCCTGTGAAATTACAGGCTGTTCTGGCATAATCTCAAAGGGAAGAGATGCAGATCTAAAAATGACTTTGAAAAAATAAAACAAGCAAGCGCACGCTCGATTGCGGCTTTTCCCATTTCATTCTCTACAGCTGGGTCAAGGAAGAACGCTACCTTAACACAGTAGCTTGGCTGTTACTCCACCACCATGCACCCTAAGACAGCTTCCCCCAAACTCCCCTACAAATATGTTGGACTGCAACCCCCATAATTCCCAGCCAGCATGGCTGTTGGCCAGTCTAACACAGCGAGAGGGTGCAAGGTTGGGGAAGGATGCCCTAAGAGATCACTTTAGGGATATCCCCTCCCCCATTCCTAAATCTAACAATTAAAAATGCTGGAACAGAATGATGAGTCACCCTTTAAGCAAGTGCAGACCACAGGAAAGTGCCCTTACAGTCTGCTATAATACAGCCCTCTCCCACACCTTAATGTATTTGGTGGTACCAAGCAGCAGTATAACAGGAAGACGAAGGCAGGAATCCAGAATCCATACCAGAGTCAGGCCTGTGGGGACCACTGCTTCCACCCAGCAGGGCCAGCATTAGTGCCCAGCATCCTACGACAGCTACTTTTGCTCAGCATCCCAGCAGAGGCCGCCTCTGACACCTACCCTGGGCCCTCTTTAAAAATGCACGCTCTTACTGGCTCCTGGAGGCTGCCATCTTTGTTTTCAGCATTATTTTTGTGGGGGTGACCATTTCCCCCCTCACAATGCCTGGAAATTGAGTTGACTTCTTGGGCATTGTCAGGGGGCAGGGGGAAGTGGGCACTTACTGGATCTGCTGGTATGCAACCAAGGTAAGCTTTCCAGCCCCCTCCCCAGAAACCCTGAAGGGGCCCACCAGACAGGACTTTGCCAAGGAGCCTCTCAACCCCTTGTGTCACTCATGCCTCAGCTTGGCTACTCATGCTCTCATCTTAGTCTATCATGTCCAGTCCAATGCAATCCTGACCAAACCCTGTTGACATCAACAAGAATGTGTTGTCACCATTGTGATTATGGCAATGAGCTGTAGGGATTATGGACTGTGTAAAATCTGCCCCGTCTGTGTTTTGCCGATTGCCAGGTGCCTTTCATTCTGTCATCCGCCCACAGATGGATACGAATATTTTTTTGCATCATATGGAAAAATACGGAAATAATTATATAAATATTTACATAAGTATTTACATAATTTCCCTCAGTACGTAACGATTAGTGTATTGTCCCCTATTCCATTCAACTTTCCTCAGCAGAAACTTATGTATTTTTCTACGGATTTATATGCCTATATTTTGGGAAAGTAAAAAAATCATCCGAAAGTCCACGGACTCCGCGCAGCCTGAGAGGGTCTCTCCACAGTGGATTCTGCAGGTCATATTCTTAGAAATCCGAGCTCATTTTAATGTGTCTTGAATTTCTCCAGCATCCCTAATGAGCTGTACAAAGTGCTTTATGTACCTTATTAAAGAGTCAGTACTTTGTGAAGAGCTGAAGAAAGAATGGTATTCTCCTGTTCAGTCAAGCCAATCTTTGCTCAAGGAAGATTAAATTTGTGAGTATAGATATTCATTGAGTATATTCATTGGGTATGTCATTTTTCACTATCTATACAAGTTTCACAAAATATTTTCTTCCTCAAAGTGCCACCTATTAGCTTTCATAAAAAGCCAACAATAAAGCATTGACAATAACTGTGAGGTACACAACTCTTATTCCCTCTCTGTATTTGGAGCTGTATCTGTGAAATGGTCACTTGTCTGAAGATACTCAGTTAAGTCATGACTTAGGCTGCAATCCTATACCCACTTTCCTGGGAGTAAGCTTCATTGAACTCAATGGGACTTACTTCTGGGTAGACATGAATAAGGTTGCACAGTTAGACCTAGGTTCTGAGTGCCTTAATTTAGTCCTACTTCCTATGGTATGTTCCACTTACAGCTCAAATGTCCAATCACAAGGGAAAGTAATAATAATTAACAACAACAACTTTACAACAGGCCTTATGTATTTATGAATGTGAAAGACATCTACATTTTGACATCTTCTTATATATATTTGGGGGGCCTAGCTCATCCCCTCTCAACAGTAATTAGAAATTGCCCCTCCCTCTCTGTCTCTCATTGACTCTATGTTTGTCTCCACAGATTGCTTCCTTCCTGTGACCAGTAGATGGCACCATATAATTCTTGAATTTAGTAACTACTTTGCATATTATTAAATTTTTGATAAACATATGAGCTAGTAGTTTTAAACGTCTAATTGGCATCTTTTTTTCCTGTACTTATGTGCAAACTCAAGCTACAGTATAGTATTCAAAGCACAGTATTCAATGCTGCTGACACAATGCTAGTGTAACCCAGCAGTAGTGCAACATCCTTAGGGCTTGCTAGGCAAAGGAGGAAAGTTGCAATTTGCCACTGAATCTTGGGAGCAAGCCACACCACTGATTTTCACCACTGACCACTTTTCCCTGTCATGCCCCAACTGGAGGACTCCTCCTCAGAGGAGCGGCTAGAGGCCCCAGAAGCCCAGGATATCCCAGAGCAGGGACTGCCACCAGACCCACAGGAGCCTGAACCCTTGGGGGAAGTGGCTGCAGGGCCACCCTTCTCAGCAGAGGGGGACTCTGCCTCTGAGGCAGAGGCTGAGCCACCCCCTGATCCCTGGGAGTGTAATCACCTCAAGCAACAGACTAGCAGGGCTCCTGTGCAAAGGCCTCCTCAGGAGAAAGGGACTCTTCAGGAAAGGGAGCTCTGATTGCTACAGCTGAGCTCTGGGTAGGGTCTGTCTGGCTTTGGGCTTAAAAGCCTTCACTGGAAACTCAGCCAATGTTGGAACAACTTGGTCCTTCCAGCCTCAACCATGTACCTTGCCTCTTGAGTCATGCCCTGTGTCTGATGCTCTGTTTCCTGACCTTCTGGACTGCTCAACGACCCTGCTTCTGGACTCTGTAATGTATCTGTGTTTGACCTCTTGCTTGTGATCTTGACTACTCCTGCTGCTGCCTGATCCTTGTTGCCTGACTGACTGCTGGTGTTCTGACCTCTACCTGATAGGGGTGTACAAAACCCACTTACCGGTCCGGTCCGGGCATCTGCAGGGTGGGGGGAGGCGATCCATCCCTCCCCCCAGAATCCTGCCTGGCTGGCTCAGCTCCGCAGCAAGTCCGCAGAGCTGCCAACCGGGCCTGTCCGCAGCTGGACTTCCGTCCGCTGCTGGCTGCTGCCACAAATGGCATCCGGCATAGGGAATGCCATTTGTGTCCCTGCTCTTTTCGGTGATAGGCTACATAAATATTTACGTAGCCTATCATGGCAAAGAGCAGAGATGCAAATGGCATCCCCTACGCCGGACGCCATTTGTAGCTGCAGTCCAGGGCACTGGATGGACGGCAGCAGCGGACGGACCCGGACTGGCCGGCAGCAGGTAGGGTCCATCCGGGGAGGATTTCGGGGGTGGCGGGGGGGAGTAGTCCATTCCGCTACGGACTCTAGGGGGCCAGATTCACTGGAGTCCTCACTGGAGTCCATGGTGGATTTCTCTGCCATCCCTACTTGTTCTAGAGCAGGACATTCCCTTTTTCCTAGTATGGCCTAATGACCTTGCACTAGCACTGGCTTATGCTAGCGCAGTATCATTTGTGCTAGCATTGCGACAACATTGGATACTGCCCAACATCTATATTGCATTTACATTCTATATAATTCTCCGATCTACAGTAACACCTGGGTGTACCCAAAGGAATGAGGCAAGATTAGAAAAGAATACCCCACATGAAAACCTAAAAACAAAAACTTTGATTTTATAAGTATTTTTATACTACCCATCCATGGAGAATAATATTAATAATCATTGTTGTTACTACTGAAAAAGGTTTTATGTTTTCTCTCTATGCAGTTCCTTCTCCTCTCCTTTCATTTCCTGACAAAGTATTTCACGTAAAACAAAAAATGAAATCAAAGAGCAGTCAAAGGAAAAGTGTGTGATGTGGTACAGCGCACCATTGAACCACCCAAGGAATCCACATGCTCTCTAGACATTTATAAGCATAGGATTAATTTTGCAATTAGAAGTGTAAATATGAAACACAGTTGGGTGCTGCCATGAACATCAAGAAAAATGAGCCATTTTTCCCACGAGTCAAGGATTTGGTTTGTGAATCTAATATACTGAAGGAGGTTAGACGAGCATGTCTGATACATGCAAAGCCCAGGGGAAGGCAAGCGGTTTTCACGGGCTACATCCTTCCTGCAAGCAGGGCTGCTCATATCCTGTACAATAACAAGGGATCCTAGTTCTGCAGCTGGGGATGTAAGGGTTCATTTCAGTTTGCAAATCATCAGAACTTGTCCCATTTGCAACCCCGAGCACCAATCCTAGCACATAGTTTGGAGAAAACGTTTTCACATTCCAAACTTAGGAGCCTGTTTGTTTATTTATTTATTTATTTTATTATTTATTACATTTCTATACCATCCAGTAGCCGAAGCTCTCTGGGCAGCTCACAACAATTAATATATAAATGTAATGGACAAATTCATCTGACTACTTACAAGGAAGCTACTCATCCTCCCATTTGTACCTCAATCAAGCATTTACATTAAAAGAGTCCAGCTTCATTAGCTTTAACAGCTTTAAAAAATATATAAATTATACATTAGTCAGTTTAAATCACATATCCACATCTTGTATATATGTGCAGTTTTCTTTTGACCCAGTTTCCTCCCACAAAGCCACATATTTGCTAGGGTTGCCACCTTTTTTCTGACAAGGTTCTTAACTTTTAACAACTGCATGCAGGCAGAAATGCAACAGATGTAGTTCGGTCAGGCATGGATTTGCAATGGTGAAGAATGCTTCAGCTCTTGAATTTCTGCCCATCATGAACCTGTGGCATGCATAGAAGCCCTCTCAGAATAAAAGGTGACAACTTTACTATTTTCCCGGGTTGATAGCGTGTCCCATGGCAGACAAAAGGGTTGCCTACTTTTGTTGGAAGAATGTCTGTTTTCACTGCTGGGGGTAGAAAGTAGTGAGGAGCCTCGCTCATCACAGTGCTACCAAGACGGTAGGTCTATGCCTGTAGGCCTTCTTTCTGCTGCCTAATTATTAAAAACATGGAATGGGAGCCTCTCCCCTTTGTCTTGGTAGCTGTACCAGAACCAATCAGAGTTGCCCTCCCTCCTGTACACAGCACAGGTGATATTTCTGCCTGATGTTTCACACTAGTGCTTTGTTTCTGGAAGTGGGACCATCAGGTTGACACCAAATCCAGGACTGAAGAAAATAAAAGTTATAAATCAAACCACATTAAAATGAAGATGTGTCTACAGAACAAATTTATACTGGTTATTTCATCTCCCCAGGGAACTCCCAGCACCCTCCCAAACTACAGTCCTACTTTGGGGGAAGCCATGGCAGTAACACTGGTAGAAAACCAATATAAGTGTGACAAGGATTATCCATCCAACATCTCAGATGTAGAAATCCAGCTCTGGCGTTTCTCTGAAAGCAATAAAACTTCCAATATTACATCATTACACTGTAAAGGTCCCCACAAAAATGATGACCATGCTGCAGTCCATGTAAGAAAAATGCATATTTAGGGGGAAAATGCACACTTCATATTGCTCATTTTTCAAAACAAAATACACATTTAAATGCTTTAGTGAATGGGGGAAAGTACATAGCTTTGAACAGTGTTCATGGAATTACACACCTTTCCCCATTCAAAATGTGCAGTTCCAGGTTTGAACAAAAACAGGTCACAAGTGAAATGGGAGTGAGGTGAACCAAGCTTCAAAAGGGAGTTCAGAGGACTCGAGCATCCCTGGTTCCCCCATCAGTATCTGCAGCCCACATGCAAATCGACACAAATGTACTCAGATGTTGCTTCTGTTGCCTACGTGTTCTCTCTTCCCATGTTTTGTTCTGAATCCAATCATTCTGTTGCCACAGTGTGTGAGATTTACATTCAGCAAGAAGCACAGCGGTAGCCAAAGTACAAAGGATTAGAGCATCTGAATAGGTGAAAATGACCTGAAGCCAAACATGGCAAGAGGGAGCTGTCTTTGTAAATTCTCTTCATCATGTTCCTTGTTCCGGAACAAACAAAGCAATCCCTCTAGAATCATGCCAAGGTTAGGAGAACGGGCTTGATGTACTAGAAATCCATTTCTTAAAGTACCACTGCAACTATTTCCACAGGTCTTAGCACACCTGTTTACCCTGCTAGGAGAAGTAAGTATCACTTGATCTGACGTGAGCAGCAGCCAGCCATGGCGTGTGCTTGCAGCCTGAGAGGGAAAAGACACATAATGCATTGTGACTGGAGCTGCCGTCACTCAGAATACGTGTTGGAGCGGAGAAGTAGGAAAACAAAAACAGAAAACAAAGAGGAGGTGTGGGTGTCTTGATTTCGAAGCTGGCTAAACGAGGCTGCTGTCTCTTTGTTGGTTCCTAAGAAAAACGCTTGTTTAAAAGAGAGAGAGAAAAAACACCTCTTTCCTCCTTCTCAAGCATGTTATCTTCACTGAGGGAAATGTCCTTCCACCTGTACACCCTAAGAACCCAAGAAGAGCCCTGAAGGATCAGACTAAAGGCCCATCTAGTCCAGTATTCTGTTCTCTCACTGGCCAGCCAGAACGGGAAGCCCACAAGCAGGACATGAGGGCGATAGCACCCACCTGCTTCAGTTCCCCAGCATCGGCTACTGAGAGGCACACCAGCCATAAGGAACTCCTCTTTAAGACAGGGATTGGAAACCTTCAGGCCCTGGGTCCTATTTGGCCTGCCAGGCCAGCCCATCCAGCCTACGGGGCCTCAGGGCCCCCGGCTCAAAGGGGAGAGGGGGTGGGAAGAGTTGACTGAGCTTTGTTCCTCCATTGCTTTTTCTGTGTGGGGAAGCCAAAGGGGGACTGACTGAAGCAGGCTGCGCACTGTGTCAGCGCTTCTAGGAGCTGGCAGGACTTAGTTCCTGGAAGTGCTGGCTGAGTGTGAGAAGGCGAAGGAGAAGCAAAGCCGGCTCCTGAGCCGAAGGGTCAGCTGGAGGAGCTCAGCTGAGGACCTGATGACATAAGGGGACAAGGGGACCATGAAGTCATCCACCCCATGGGGGCGGGGTCTGGGGAGCAGCCCATCCCTCACAGTGAATGTGGGTTCTCCACCCCTGCTTTAAAAGAAAATCACCACAACTGATGGTGTGGCTAAGGGCCAAACTAGACAAGATCCCAGGAAATCTGTGTAATGGGCTAGCCTGCAATTTTACTGCAAGGTAAAAGCAGCTGTTAGAGCTGTGAGCAAATGGACTCTCAAATTGCTCCATCCTACTTGAGTGTGGAGGGGGGACCATTTCACCAAATTTATCCAGGGGGAAGAGAAATACTCCAGCAGTGTCTCACCATTAGCAGTGGCAGAAGCACAGCTTCTTTCTTTTTTCCCCAAGGTTGGGGTTTTTTTTTTGGGGGGGGGGTCCGTGTGTGAGCATTTTTGCTGCAGCTGCAAGTGACAACATTAACAACCTGGCCACCATTTTGCATAATCCATGATGCCCCAGACCTAGCATTTGGGGGAAAATAGCCGCCACCAAAAAAAAAAAAAATGGTGGAGAATAGTTTGAGACAATTCTGCAAAGTGTCCTGCATATTCTTAGGGATGGCCATTGCAGGGAAATTCTCACTGGATTTCCCCAAGCCCCCCGGCTCAGCTTGCATTTGCGAGCTGAGCCAGGGGGCCTGTTCCCAAAATCCAAGAACTTCATCTTTTTCTCTGTAAAGAATGTCATTTATGGAAGTTGTGACCACAGTTCAGCTCTGTGCTAAGTCAGAGCTAGGCAACCTTTTGGGGCCATGGCACATTTGGCAATTTGAGAAAATGTCCTGGGCACCACCACAAAATGGCTGCCATGGGAGGTGTGTCAAAGGACAAGTAAGCTGCCCAAAGACAAAGTACAAGGCAGAGGGTCTGAGCCCCAACACACTAAATAACTCCTTTGAATCCATAGGTTTCAGCACTGATAGAAACCTATTTCACAGCAATCCCAGCTACTGGCAAGAAAATGTGTAAATTAAAAAAAAAAATAATGTGGGAGGGGTAGGGCAACTTCGAGTGTGCTAGGAAAGGTGTTCTGGGGTGCATTGGTGCCCATGGGTACCACGTTGCCTACCCCTGTGCTGAGTTATACATAATGCATTTTATGTCTTAAAGTAATAAAGCTTAGATAAGATTTTTTAAAAACACACACATGTGCATACAGTACAATTTGCCTCTCAAAATTTCTAGTTTTTTAGCTGAGGGAGTGGGGGGAAATGGTGTATTCCCCCCCCCCATTACTTGGAAATTTCTAGAAATTGTCCATATCTAGTAGAACTACTATTAAAAATAAAAACATACCTGACTTAGCTCCTGTGGCTTTGGCACAGGGATGGGGAACACGTGGCCCTCCAGCTGTTGTTGGACTGCAACTCCCATGATCCTTCACTATTGGCTATGTAGGAAAGGGTTGATGGGAGTTGGAGGCCAACAACATCTGGAAGGCCACACATTCTCCACCCCTGCTTCAGCATCAGCTTTTACCTGCAGAAATTTAGAGTGTGAACCCTTTCCCACTTCTTATCTCATGCTAGGGATAGTTATACCTGTTGCATTTCTGCACGCCAGGCTGCTGTCACAGGCACAGGAACAGAGCTTGTCAAAAACCAAAACCAAAATGGTGTTGTGATGCCAGGCTTCCAGTGCAGTAGCCCAGAGAGTCTGCCTGTCTCTTTCTTTTACAACCATGTCTTCACCATCGTCCATCTCTACGGAGTAACTTGAACCCACTCTGTAGGTTCATGGGCATCATGGCAGACGCTAAGGGAAAAACCTCTGCAGGAGAATTTGAGCTGCAGTCCCGTACCCACTTATCTGGGAGTAAGCCCTACTGAACTCAAGGGGACTTGCTTCTGGGGAGACAGGAATAGGATTGCACTCTTATGACAGAAGTGACTTTTGTGGAAAGACTGGAGGAAAAAGAAAAAGCCTTTTTAAGAAACTGAAGGATCAGAGCTCCTACTAAAACACAAACAGATTCCAGGCGACAATAGATTTCTTGTTGTTTGCTTCAGCCCACAAAGCCGGGTTTGAACTTCCACCCCCTGCCTTCTGAATGTACTCTACCTTGTGATCCCACTCCCCCACAAAATCCATTAACCTGTTTCCTAGGCAAATGCATGGAGTTTCTCCTGCACAGTTGTGGCCAGGGCCAGCCCTATCATTATGTGGGCACATGTGCCCACATCAGGAGGTGAAGCCAGAGGAACAGCAAATTGCACTGCGGCCTCCCATCCAGGAAGGCTCACCACCACCATTGCCTCCTCCAGCAGATCAGATGCCCCAGAGAGCCCTACCAGCTACTCTTCCAGCGCAGCATTTGAAGCAGGCAGCAAGGGAGCAGCCGACGGGGCTCTCCAGAGCACCCACCTGACATCTGTAACTCTCTGTAAGAGCCAAGCAACCAGAAGAAGCAGTCTTGTGAAACCCCATGAGAGCTCGGCCAGCTCTTGCAAGATCCCATGGGATCTCGGCCAGGTCTCATAAGATCCAGGAGGGTGCTTCCTCCAGCTGCATGGTGTGGCAACAAAAGTAAGGGGGTGAGGGATGGGGGCATGCATTGGTGAAAGGGACAGTGTGGGGCAGTGGCAAAAGGGGCACATGGTGGTGGCAGCAGTTGTCTCTTGCTTCAGGTGGCAAGAGAGCTTGCGGTGGCTCTCTTGCCACCTGGTTGTGGCCTCTATCTAACACTGGCATCAGAAGGGGAACAGGACATCTTTGACCACTGCCTAAAACCACGCAGAGGAGACTGAAATCAGGACCACACTGCAGCATTTCCTGAGTTTCCTTTCCTTAGATCAGGTTGGGCTCATGGGACTGTGGTGATGGAGCCAGTGTGGGTCAGTAAAGCCCCCTCCCACTGCCAGGGATTGTTCAAACCACACAGATCTCAGCTCTTGGGGGGAAGGTCTTTCTGTCTTGGCATCCTATCCATCCTTGGCTTCCCCCAGCCCGGTGCCCTCCAGATGTGTTGCACAACAACTCCCATCAGCCATGCTACTGGGGATGATGGGAGTTTTGGTCTGACACATCCAGACGGCACCAGCTTGGGGGAAGGCTGCCTTAAGGCCTTACCCAGAGAAAACAATCCCAGGGTCAGTTATAATCTAAATGCTGAAGAATTCACAGAAATGCAAAAAAAAATACCGATGTATGTGCTGCTTTGCTCTTTCTCACAGGGTTGTTAGTGTATCTGACTCTTGGTGACATGCTGGCTTTTGGGGTCTTTAGGAATGTGATCAAGGCCCCAGTAGCTTAAGGATGCAATCCTATGCATGTTTGGACAGGAAAAAAAGTCCTACAACTCCTAGCATGGCCGGGGAGTGCTGGGTCTTGTAGGACTTTTTTCTGTCCAAACATGCATAGGATTGGGCCTAAATTGCTTGCCTGCCATCTAAGTGTGATGTAGTAGTTCAGCCCCTGCTGAGGCCTAGGCCTGACCTGGTTGGCTCCCTGTTCTTTTCTTTACCCACCATCATACACTGCTCAGAGTCTTTGCTCTCTCTCTCCAAAGCAGTTTAGAACCCCTGCTCTCCTCTCAGCATCACTCTGGGTCTGATTTTTTTGATGAATTGGGAAACATTAACTGCCACATTTTCACATGCACACACAACCTGAGAAGAATTAAAGAAAGTTAGAGAGCCCCTTGTCTTACTGCAAACTGCAGATAAAGCAGTTTGCTGAATATACATTTGTGTGTGGAGTGGTTTCTGTGGTTCATGTGGTGCATATTAATCCAAGTTCCTACCTTTGGGACTGGAGAATGCACGAATCAGGATGTATTGCTACTGTATGCCACACTAGGTTAAGGGTATACATTCCCTTATGTTGTGTTGCATATCTGTTGGTTCTGTAGCCTTTTTCAGTGTTGTTTTTTGACAGAAGATTCCTGTTATCTCTGTCACAAGTATACCCACACATAGCAACCTGCAGTTACTTTAATTCAGTATGTTATGTCAAAATTGAGATTTTTGTCTTCCCCTCTGTGCCCCCTCAGCTCCTGGACTCCCTCAGCTTCCCTACCTCCATTTTGACTGTTACATTGCTGGCCCTTGGGTGATATCCCCCCACCCCCCGTTATGCCTTCTTGGCTCCTTCCTCATTCAGGCCTGGGATTTAGATCACATCACCACAGCCAGAGCAGAGGGCTGGAGCTGAAATGCCTCGATGTTTCTTATTTCAATGGATTGACCTGAGAGTGAGCTCCACTTAAGGATGTATGAACTGTGTAAAATCTACTCCATCTGTGTTTCACAGATTGTCAGGCACCTTTTCTTCCATTGTCCACTCACAGCTGGATGCAATTTTTTCCCATCATGTGGAAAAATACACAAATAATTACATAAAAGCTTTCATAACAATTTACACAATTTACCTTAGTATGTAACATTTAGTGTATTGTTCCCCATCCCATTCAACTTTTCCTCTCGCAGAAACTTGCTTATTTTTCTATGGATAAATATCCATACATTTTGGGAAAGTAAAAAAAGAAATAAAACCAAAAGTCTACAGACTCCACATGGCCTGAGGGGTTGCTCCACAGTGAATTCTGCAGGTCAGATTCTTAGACAACCGAGGTCATTTTGGTCCATCTTGAATTTCTCCAGCATCCCTAGTTCCACTTCACCCTCCATGTGTACATAGTATAGGTGGAGGGGTAATGACTAAACTGTCCTGTGGTCATTCAGATGGGCACAGGGCTTTGAAATAATCCTCCTGTCTTAATTTCTCTCCATGGTTGAATCTTGGAGGATGTCTGCATAGCACACTACCTCCCACTCTCTCTGAGTGTCTTCCCTTCCTAATAAATTATTTATCCCTCCATTAAATTCTTACCTGAGCCTGGTCATTTTCCATGCTTCCAGTAGAGAGATTCTATCCTTAAACAAGAATGGCAGGGGGGATGGGATGTTCTTTTACTGGTAAACTCAACTGCATGCTGTAAGTCACCAAATGCATTTGATCATGTTAACAAAAAATGGAGCCTGGTAGTTGTGTCTATAAAGGACTCTTTGTCTCTTGGTCATGATCAATTTCAGTGGTTAAACCCTGTATAAACATTTTGCCAGTAGTAAATGTATCATATTTTACAGACATGCATTTCTCATATGGAGTGTTTGTTTGAATTTCTGTGTTTTGATACTTTATAAGAGTATCAAGGTATGTTTTGTATGTAAGGAGTATGTTTTGATACTTTTATGTAGGAGTATAGCCCTATTCGAGTGTGATTAAAAATAGCGAAGCTCACCACATGAGCAGGGGCTATGCCAAGTAGCCCCCCCCCCCGACATAGAATCATAGAATAGTAGGGTTGGAAGGTGCCTCTAAGACCATCAAGTCCAACCCCCTGCTCAGTGCAGGAATCCAAGTGAAAGCATCACGTGTCATAATGAAGCTCCTACCAAAGGTGTCCACACATACAGTGGAAACACCTGCAGTAAGGAGGCCTTTGTGCATACAGCTGTATGGGAAGGAGCTTCATTATGATGTGACATCCAGGGGCAGGTCTATTCAGTGAGGCTCTGTCCCTGCTGGTGTAATGAGTTTCATCACTTTTAACCATGCCTGAATAGGGCATGTGTGTGTGTATGTATTTATGTATGTGTGTGTGTCTCTGTGTGTGTGTATATACACAGGCGCACACACACACCCTATTCAAGCTTTATGAAACCTGCTTACCTCCACACATGAGTGGAGAGAGGGCGTGCCATGTAGCCTAGCCCCCAATGTCATTATGTGACATCTCCCCCAGGTGTTTGCATATACAGTGCAAATATCTGGAAGGGGAGGCCTTATTTCCAATTAGGGATGTATAGGGATGTGTGAAACCCCCTTACCTGGAGTCTGTGGGGGTCCACAGGGGGGGAGGTGATCCATCCCTGCCCCCTGGAATCCTCACTGGCCAGCTCCGCTCTGCGGCGAGTCCACAGAGCTGCCAACCAGCTCAGGCCGCTGGCCGAATTCCAGCCACTGGGACGCAAATGGCGTCTGGCATAGCGGACGCCATTTGCGTCCCTGCTCTTTGCCATGATAGACTACATAAATCTTTACGTAGCCTATCACAGCAAAGAGCAGGGACGCAAATGGCATCCGCTACGCCATTTGCGTCCCTGTTCTTTGCCGTTGGTAAAATTCTAGAAAGTTTTTTTTTAAAAAAAATGGTCTGCAAGTCTGCATAATCTGTGTGACTTGGGAAAGGCTGGTCAGCTGCAGCATCTGCAGGTTGGATTCATAGAAATCCGATCTTATTTGATTCCATTGCAGATTTCTCTGCCATCCCTGTTCCCAGTATATTCTCTGTTTCTTTACTTCTCAGAGACAGTAATATTAAAAGCAGAGCCAAATTGGCCTTCTTAGCAGATATTCTTTTCTCCAGAGGCTTGCTGTTTAATTTGGGGTGGGGGTGCTTCTTCTTCCAATTGTGCATGGCATGACATAGACAAGTAGCTTCTGGAATGAAATATAAAGATGGATTAAATTAACAAGGTACAAAGCGAATACCGAATACCTCAGAAATGATCAGTGCTTTGCCCCAAGTCATAACACAGACGGGCTGCCAAATTCTCATCCCTAGATGTTGCCAATCACCAGTATCTGTTTAAGAAGCAATTAGTGAAATGGTATAATGAAGTCTGTCATTTTTTTCAACAGGCTGCGTTGGACTGATTAACTAATTATAAGCCACCCATAATAAATCCAGCATATGGAATCATAACAAAAAAGGCCCTCTCCCCTCAAAAATAAAAAATGGAATAGCAGCAGTTGATTCTACCTGGAATGGGCAATCAGGAAGACTGAAATGAGTACATTTATAGCACGGATCAATTTCATTTGGGGTGGCTTCACATATTACAGAGAGCAGGCAGAAGGGGACACACAACAGATTCATGCTTCCTCTTTCCATGCCTCCTGTAGAGCACTAAAAGCCTTGATCATAGGACCAAGGGAAGGTCCTTGATCATAGGACCATTCTGAAGGGAAGCTGAGACAAGGATGCAACCCCCACCTTCAACATGGCCTCTCTCCCAAGCCATGTTATTACCCCCACATGCTACTCCTCCATAACCTCTTGTTTGGGTCTGGGTTAGGGAGACAACCAACCCCTAGGGAGCTATTTTGGGCACAGTCTTCCAGCTGTGGGTTCTTATTACACAGCATTCAAAGGAGGGACTCAGGCATCCTTTATCTGCCTTTTGTTCTTATTGTGCTGATTTTTAAAGATATTTTAGAGTGCAATCCTATGCATGTTTAGACAGAAAAAAGTCCTACAACTCCCAGCATGCTCCAGCCAGAGTTGGCTGGCTGAGGAATGCTGGGAGTTGGAGGACTTTTTTCTGTCTAAACCTGCACAGGATTGCAGCCTTCATGTTATAAAGTGCCCTGGAACCAGATCCATCATCACCCTTCCAGGTGTAGATACAACTCACATATTTCCCGCAGTGAAGTTGTGCAAATCCATACTTTGGCCATTACATTTCACCCCTCCCTTCTGCAACATCCAAAGTCACTTATAATCTGAGAGGGAGAATTGAGGCATCCAATACATTTATCCAGGTTTGTGTGGGAAAACTCCACCTTTATGTTCTAATATTTATAGCTTTAATCGGATCTCAAAAAGTATGCAGATGCTTGCGATGCGCAGAAGTTATTTTACTATGCCTAATCCTTTATGCTACCTTTGGCTTCACACATCTTGTCCCCTTCTCCCTCTGTCAGTTCCATGTGAAAATTCATATGATATGGTCCATATCTTCTTCCATTAGTTGGGGAAGGGTGCTCTGGACTTACCAGGACATACCCAATGGAATAAAGCATATTTCCCTGTGTTCCCATAGTTCCTGAGCCAAACAGAGCATGTAGGTTTGATCCCAATTTTTCACATCTGTGAATCACACATCTAAGAGAATGAATAATGTATAATATGCATTGTGCTGGGCAGTTATTGCAGTGATCAAGGAATTGAAAGAACAGTGTAAGGGTTTCCTAGGAAAACAGAACTTCCATACTTTCTGGGGTGTAGAACCTCAGGCTCACACACCAAGTCCGGCCCTCCAAGGGTCTCGATCTGGGCCTCTGGGGTTCCCCAGAAGGCCATGGCCCCTTTCCCCCAAGCATCAACTGCAGTCTTTGTGCAGTTTTCCCTATTCTAAAAGCTTGAAATGCTTCTCCTAAGGCTTTGTTCCTTGTGGTAAGAATTTTAAGTAGTACTGTGCTGAAAATTTCAATTCTCCCATTTTTGGCATTTCTTAGGGGGGTGGGGGCAAAACAAAAACTGTGATGAAAGAGGCTGGGAGAGGTGAGAATTTCAGAGACTTTTCTCTTTGGAGAGGGGGACAGCATTGCCACATACCTTTTTAAGTGTAGGTAATTCCTGAGGGAACTTCTTTTTTAAACACCCCCTGCAGGATCCCAGAACTCTTCTCCAGACTGGCAGTTCTTTCTGAACTCCCAGGAGACCATGTGACTTTGCCCTCTCCAATAGGCATTCAGGAAGAACTCCCAGCTGGAGAAGAGTCCTGGGCTCTCACAAGTGCAGGGGGTGTGTTTTTTTAAAAAAAAATAGATAGAAGACCCTCCAAGAACTGCCTACACTTAAAATGGTATGTGGAAACCCTGTCCCCCTCCCCAAGGAGAAAATTCTCTGAAATTCTCCCCTTCCCTGAGAAAGAGGGAGAAAAACAATGCCTCTTCTGCAGGGACAGAAAAAGTTCAAAAAATAGGGGGTAGGATGCAGCACAGCACTAGTTTTAAGGTAAGAATATGCTGGTATTTTTTGATATTTTGGCCCTGCCTGCCATGGGAATGCAGCTCCTGAGAGCTTTTCTGAAATTAAATTTGATCCTTGGGCTGAAAGAAGTTCCTCACTGCTGCTTTAAATAGTGAAAGATTCATTGGAGTTCTAAAGAAACAGACTATGTGTCAACATGTGCCCCTCTTAAAGTTTTGCAACATTCATGGGCAAGTGCAACTCATGTTCAGAGCCAAGCTACATAATTCAAAGTATTGGAGGTAGGGTGGGGTGGGGGGAGACTACTATCATAAAAACACCTGACTGTACATAAGCAACCTTTAGCAGCAGGGTCTTCCTGGATTACAGCCATTAAGCTTAATTGCAGTGTTCCTTTCTCCAGCAATTAATTTCTACTCTTTGATAGTAGCTTTTTTTTTTTTAATTGCTGGAGGTGGGAGCTAAACTTTTACAAATGATCCATCAGTGACAGTGAGACATCACCTAAGTGGGATTTTTTAATGAGAATACTCTGGGCTCACTTTTGAATATTGTGCCAGAGAATGTTTCCCCTACTACTTCTGAGGGATGCTCTGACTTGGATTCCTGCAATGAGCAGGGGGTTGGACTCGATGGTTTTATAGGCCCCTTCCAACTCTACTATTCTATGATTCTATGATTCTATGATTCTATGATTCTACTTCAGCTCCTTTCATAATCACCACTAATTTCTCAAAGGACAGAAGCTGATCTTCAGAATCATTTACCATAGCAATTACTTCAACTGGAGGACATCCTGTAAACCCTTCTACACCATCAGTCGGTGGCCTCCTCCTGTCCTGCTCTTGGATCCCACCAATCCAGTGTTAACCTTTAGTGTTCTCAGAGCTGGAACACAAAAGATGGGTTGTGATGCTAAAAATGGCCTCCCCATAGCAAATCATCCCTTCACTGGAATGGGTTGCAATTTGTGGGTTGAATTCAGATTTAGTCATATGTAGAGTAGACCAGGGGCCTTTCAGTGGTGAGTGGGGCCAAAGGCAAAAGGGGCAGGGCCAGAATACAAAAAAAAAAAAAAACCCAGCTTACACTTACCTTAGGGCACAGTTCTATGTCTGCTAGACAGCATCTAGACGGCCATAGGATTTTTCAGTTTCTGGGAACTGAGCTAGGAGCCAGCACTCCAAATTCAGTTCCCAGAAACCTGATTACTTGCCCCCTCCCGCAGCACCTCACAGGCAGTGTGGTTCATCCTTGACTTCACGCTCATAAGTAAAGGGGTCGTTTCTGCGAGTGAGGGGATCGCAGAACTGCCGTAATGATGCTTCCTGTGCGCCATCTGGCCTCCTCCCCCTCCAACTCTGACGTGTCCTGGCTAGACAGTTGAAATTGGCCTTCTAGCCACAAATGCAGGGTGACCAGAGCGCAGAGGAGAGGATCCCCTCCATGCTCTGCCTGCCCTGCATCAGATAGTCAGATGCCTCTGACTGTTTGGAGGCGGACGACTATCCCCGTAGGATTGCACCATTAAAATGCTTACTGCCAGTAGCTAAGCCTTAGGAGAGGCACTTCAACCTTTTAGAATGGGGGGAAAACTGCACAAAAGCTGGGGAGCCGCCACATGATTGGTGGTTGGGGGAAAGTGGGTGGGGCCATAGGAAGGGGTGTGACCATCTAGAAACCAGAGATCCAGATTGGGACCCTGGGCCTGAGGTTCTGCACCCTTGGAGCAGACCCAATGAAATCAATGGGACTTAAGTTAGACATGACTAACCAAAGTCTCATTGATTTCAGTGGGTCCCCTCGAAGCATGACTAAATCTGGATCCACCCCTTGGCTTGTGGACTGCTGGGCCCTTGAATTGTGAAGCTGTCTTTAAAAACACATTTCTAGTAAGTCAGCAAGATGGAGCAAGTAAGGAAGGCACCAATGGTGCTTGCTCAACTTACAAACATATAGGATGCAATCCAGAGCAAACAGAATTTTAAAAATCAGCTCTGGCCAAAGACTTGGCAGAAAAATAATGTAGTCAAAGTGTGTGTCTGGGGTGGGGGGAATCTGGCGGGCATCCCCAGGGAGAGCATTCCCCAAGTGTGATGCCACCACTATGGAACTGGGGATGGGTGGGCTCACCTCTGTCCGGTTTTGCCGGGCGCTCGCTGAGCTGCTGCCCGCCCCTGCTCACTGCACTGTGTGAGCTGCTGGAGCACCCAGCACACGCCCGGCAGGTGCTATGGGGCTGGCCATCCCCTTAGTTAGCTGCCATTTTGGGGGAAAATGGCCGCCTGGGGTTTTCCGGATATGTAACATTACGTAAATGGCGGCTGCAAATGGACCATTTGTGCAACATTCCAGGCATGAATGGGCCTTATACCCCTGTAATGTTGCATAAATGACCCCTTTACAGCCTCCATTTACATAACATTACATATCCGGAAGACCCCGAGCTGCCATTACACAAAATCGCAGCTTGCTGAGGGGATGGGTGGCTGCTGGGCGCTCACGGGCTGCATAGGCACCCTGCAAGCAGGTCCGGTAAGTGGCAGCGGCTTGGCAAATGGGGTGCAGGAGGCCAAGTGGGGGAGGGGGAGTCCACTGGGCTTCATCCCCTTCTTGGACTCTCGCGACATCCATACATGTGACTTCCATTTTAATCTCCAAGGTCTTGAAACTCCAAGATCTTTCTAGATCCTCTTGGTTAGTAGGGAGTTTTGTATGTGAGCAGGCATAGCATTTACCTAGCATTGCTATGAAAATCAAATGGATTTAATAATCTCATTGTTTAGGAGGGTATCTATTAGTACTTCATTATAAACCTTAATGGCACCGCCTTTGCTGCGATTAACTAACAAAGATTTCATTTCCACAGAGGGGTTTCTGGTCTGCTTCTTACTGATGTGCTTCTCTTTAAAAAGATTGCTCGGGAATATCCTGTGGGCTATATAACTAACACATGAAGCCAGAGGCAAGCCATAGCCTTAGGTACCAGGTAGAAAAGAATGCAACTGTCAGCACGGAAATCCCGGTTAGTCAGAGCATGAATATGGGAAGTTGATTCCTAAAATATTCACAAGCTGGAGAATGTCATTGGTGGCTGTGAACTGGAATAATCGCAAGCTCATCCAGCTTTACAAAAACTCGCTCCCAGTGGCTAATTGACCTTATTTTCCCATGAGAGTCAATATAGCATAAACAGGCATTCAACAGGTAAAACAAATGACTTGTGTGTGTTTGTTTCACCTGTCCAATGCCTGTTTTATGCATATACAGCAGCGGTGGGCAGTACATGGCATGCATGCACATCCCCACACCACCACCCAAATTAAGTAAAGAATAAATAAATGCTACAAAGCAGCAAAAGGATCAACATTAACTTGTCTGAAAGCTAATTTTGGGCACGCCATAGCTACTATGGATTCCATTAAAAAAAAAAAAAATCACACCCAGGGATGGGGTGCCTCTCAGTGTGGCAGTCCGGTGGGCAGTCCAATATTGTCTGTAGGCGTGGGATATGTGTATTTGTGCTCATTAGTGTTACTTAATCCGCATCAAGGGGTATAATCCTGTGTGTGTGTCAAATCTTACAAATGAATTCTACAGTTTTGATAAGGTATCCAGTTGTTTTCAGGAAATACACAAGTTGACTCTCACACAGGCTTACTAAAATCAATGTTAGCCTGAAGTGTATATTAATGGAGTTCTACAGCAATATTAAACAAACATATTACTCACAGGCTTTGACTTGAAAGCAAATCCTGGAGGGGCTACATAAGCTGGCTGGCTGAGGTGGCCTGGGAGAGCCAGGACCTGCAGGAGAAGCTGCCACCATTGGGAAGAGGCGTGCCTGCTGCTGCTGGGATGGTGCTGCCGCTGCCCACCACCACCAACACCAGGCCTTCCCTGCGGATTCCTGCCTGGCATTATTTTTAAGGGGATTTTTAATTGTTTGTTTTGTTTTGTTTTTTTAATTTCTGGGGGATTCTGTCATGTTTTTAGGGGTGGGTAGCCTGCCTGATAGGCGGGAGTGAAGGGGCATGTGTCCACCTGATGGAGGCAGTGGGGGGACTGTTGGGGGCCAGAACATACCGAGGCTGGGCGGCAGGCGCTGGTGGGGCACTAGGGGCAGGCCATGCCAGGTAAGGGGAACAAGGGAGAGATGTGTAGTATCTGTCCCCTGCTCCGGGCCTGTCCAGAGCCAAAGGATGGCTGGGGGAGGCATGACCCCATCTTCTGGCCTTCGTTTGCTGCTCTGCAATGCCAGGTCGGTTACCCAGAAAACCTCTCTCATCCATGACATGATCCGGGATGAGGGTGCAGACCTGGCATGTATTATGAAGACCTGGCTGGCCGAGGCTGCTGCTCCAACCCTTGCAGCCATGTGTCCAGCCCGATTTTCATATGCACAGCAGCCAAGGGCTGGGGATTGGGGAGGGGGAGTGGCTGTTATCTACCGAGAGTCCTTGGTCTTCACCAGACCCCCTCTCCGGGTGACCAAGGTTGTTGAGTGCATGTACTGGAGGTTGGGCCCAAAGGGCAGTCTGGGGATTCTGCTCGTGTACCGTCCACCCCGCTGCACGACTGACTCCCTGGCCGAGGTGCTGGAGGTGGTCTCTGATGTGCGTGTACAGTCCCCTAACTTATTGGTGTTGGGGGACTTCAACGTACATTCGGAGGCCATCCTCACAGGAGCACCTCGGGACTTCATGGAGACCATGGCTTCCTGGGAGCTGCACCATATTCTAACTGGGCCCACCCATGTAGCCGGTCATGCACTAGACCTTGTGTTTGTTTCTGGAGAAGCGGGGAGTGATCTGGAAGTCGGGGGTATATCCACCACCCCCTTGTCATGGTCAGATCACTATCTGGTGACGTTGGACTTCTCGGTTCCACAACCCCTCCTTAAGGGTGGAGGACCCATTAAAATGGTCCGCCCCAGGCGTCTTATGGATCCAAATGGATTCCTGAACGCGCTTGGGGATTCTCTGGGGCACGCCAACGGCCACTCGGTCGAGACCCTGGTGGGTGGCTGGAATGCCGCAATCACTGGGGCATTAGATCAGGTGGCTCTGAAACGCCCTCTCCCCCTAAACAGGGCTCGGACTGCACCATGGTTCAATCCATGGTTACGAGCTCTGAAACAGGAGGTGAGACTGAGACTGCTAGAGCACTGGTGGCGGAAGTTTCACTCCAAAGACTATCAGACACGGGCTAGAGCTATATCTTCAGCCTATCACGTGGCGGTGAAGGCAGCAAAAAAGGAATATTATGCTGCCTCTACCGCATCTGCAGAGTGCTGTCCCAGGAGGCTGTTCCAAGTGGTCCGGAGCCTGGTTGGCTCCTGAACCACTGGAGCATTCTAAGGCCTCCTGTGAGGCCTTGGCAAGGCACTTTGCAGATAAAATTGATCAGATTAGGTGTGTTACTCTGCACACTGTGGATACAGTTAGTGAGCAAGAGGCGGCCTGTGTGGCAAACCGGTTTTGTGGGATTGGTTCCAGCTTCTTCCTCCTGATGAAGTGGACAAGGTGCTTTCATCTGTAAGGCCGACCACCTGCTTACTTGATCCTTGCCCATCTTGGCTCATTATGGGCTGCAGAGAGAGACTGGGTGAGGGGATCAGGGCAGTGGTGAACGCCTCCCTTGAGGAGGGAGTGATGCCATCAGCCCTCAAGGAGGCAGTGATAAGACCGCTCTTAAAGAAGCCCTCCTTGGATCCTCAAGTTCTGAACAACTTTCGCCCAGTCTCAAATCTGCCATTTTGGGGCAAGGTGATTGAGCGGGTGGTGGCGGTGCAGTTGAAGGCACACTTGGAAGAAACTGATTATCTAGACCCATTTCAGTCAGGCTTCAGGCTTGGGCATGGGACAGAAATGGCCTTGGTTGCCTTGGTGGATGATATGAGGAGGGCTCTGGATAGGGGTGAATGCTCCTTCCTTGTTCTCCTCGACCTCTCAGCGGCTTTTGATACCGTTGACCACGGTATCCTCCTGGACCGCCTGGAGGGGTTGGGCATTGGAGACACCGTATTGCGGTAGTTCTGGTCCTTCCTCTCCAGCAGGTACCAGAGGGTAGCACTGGGAGAGGAGGTTTTGGACCCGTAGCCGCTCACTTGTGGGGTGCCACAGGGTTCCATCCTTTCCGCGATGCTATTTAACATCTATGTGAAGCTGCTGGGGGCTATCATCAGGAGGTTTGGGGTGCGGTGTCATCAGTATGTGGATAACACACAGCTCTACCTCTTGTTCAAATCTTCACCAAGGTTTGCTGTAGAATCCCTGTCCAAATGTCTGGAGACGGTGAGTGGCTGGATAGGGAGGAATAAGCTGAAGCTGAACCCTGACAAGACCGAGGTACTTTTGGTGGGAGACAAGAGGAGGCTGGGGGATGTTGACCTGGTGTTGAATGGGGTACGGCTACCCTCGAAAGGCCAGGTCCACAGCCTGGGGGCCATTTTGGACTCCCAGCCGTCCATGGAGGCTCAGGTGTCAGCTGTAAGCCAGACAGCGCTGTATCAACTCCATCTGATATGGCGGTTGTGCCCCTTCCTTCCCGACCATCTGCTCCCATTGGTAGTACATGCCCTCGTCTCCTCTCGCTTAGACTACTGTAATGCGCTCTATGTGGGGTTACCCTTGAAGATGGTTCAGAAGCTGCAGCTGGTACAGAACGCGGCGGCTCGCCTGATTAAAGGCAGCCGCTGGCGAGATCACATCACTCTAGTGCTGAAGGAGTTGCACTGGTTACCAGCTGTTTTCCAGGCCAAATTCAAGGTGTTGATTTTGACCTTTAAAACCCTATATGGTTCCGGCCCAGCCTATCTTAAGGAGTGCCTCCAGCAACACCAGACAGGCCACTTAACAAGATCAGCCTCGGATGGCCTTCTCTCTGTCTCATCAGCAGCCAGGACAGCTAGACTGGTGGGGACGAGGGAGAGGGTCTTTTCTGTGGTGGCCCCCACTCTGTGGAACTCCCTCCCTAGGGAACTCCGCCATGCCCCCTCTTTAATGAGCTTCCGCCATGCATTAAAAATGTGGTTGTTCAGGCAGGCATTTGGGGTGGGTTAGGGTATTTTAGAAAACGTTTTTATTGTAGGATTTTATTGTTTTAAACTGTTTTATTGTGCACTGTACATTGCCCAGAGTGGCTGGGTGACCAGCCAGATGGGCGATTAATAAATTTAATAATAAATAAATAAATAAAGTTTGCCTGCAGGATCTGCATTTTGATTACCACATCTGTCATAAGACTGCTGTCTCCCATATGAGGCTGCCCAGGTTTTAAGATCTTTGGGAGATGCTGTTCTTTCAGTACCACCACCTTCAGAGGTACATTTGGTGGTGATGAGAGAGAGGGCCTTCTTGGTGGGTGCTCCCAAGTCCCAGCCTGTGGAACTCCCTGCCAACAGAGGCTAAGTTGTGTCTCTCTCTTTCTGCTGTCCTTCCACTGGCAAGCAAAGACATTTTTACTCAAGCAGGCCTTTGGCGTGTAAACTGGTCTGTTGGGTAAGATGCTGCTTTTATTCTGTTATGGTTGTGTGTGTTTTTACTTGTGCTTTTAATGTAATTGTTTTATTATTGTTTAATCCCATTTTTATTTATCTATTTTTCTAAGCCAATTTCAGCGCCATTTTCTTCGTAGAAAAATGGGGTACAAATGCAATCCAATCACTCACTCACTCACTTAATCAATTAGCAACGATTATATCCCTCCCCCCCCCGATAATATTCACTGGAAATCAATTAATATTTCTTTCTCAGGCTGGAGTGGACCCAATTTAAACACAACTGCTTGTATGATAAATGTATCCATGTGGTATTCCACGTGAGCAACATCTCATTTAAGCCGGGTCACCTGACACATACATGCTGTTTTAACATGCCAGGGATCCATGACTTTCTCTTTTAACACATAAGCACTGAGGCTATTTTATATGAGATAAGAGTCTAGCTGCACACAGTAACTTTTTCTTACATGTACAGCATATCCTTCCTGTTCCAGGTGAAGTTTGCAGGCAGGGCTGGAGTCCTGGATCTACCATAGACGGCGGTAAAAAAAGAAATAGACGTGCAGAGAAAATTGAAGTTTGTATTCTCTCGAAACACTTCAGGACAATCTCGAAGTGTTTCAGGCACATATAGGAATGCATTTATTTTGGGTAGACATTAGGGATGGTGGAGAATTTCTCCCCGAATCTTCGGGGGGCCAAGCGCCAACGCATTCGGCCCCCCAAAATCGGCGGTGAAATTCTCCGCCCCCCCGCCCACCCCTGGGACGGGACTTGCCTTTGGCGAATGTCCCTCCCGGCGGCGGGTCCCAGCGGCGGTTCGGCAGCGGTTCGTCGCAGGCGGAGGCGGCAGCCGGTCTCCCGACCGGCTGCCGCCGCTGCCATTGCAAAAAAAAAAAACTACAGTAAAAAAAAAAACACACACCCGTGCATAGGCTACGTAACGATTTACGTTGCCTATCACGGCTAGATTTCCAAAGTCAGCCATGATAGGCTACGTAAATCATCACGTAGCCTATCACGGGTGACTTTGAAAAAAAAAAAGTGCGTATGCAAATGGCGGCAGCCCATGGGCGCCGCCATTTGCGTTCCTTATTTTGGCAAGTCTAGTCTACGTAAAGATTTAGACTACGGTCAAAATACGGGCACGCTATTTGTGTTGCCCTTATTTTCGCCGTGGTCTACGTAAATTTTTACCTAGACTAGACGTGCCAAAATAAGGAACGCAAATGGCGGCGCCTATGGGCCATTTGCGTACGCGCTTTTTTTTTTTCAAAGTCACCCGTGATAGGCTACGTGACGATTTACGTAGCCTATCACGGCTGACTTTGGAAATCTAGCCATGATAGGCTACGTAAATCGTCACGTAGCCTATCACGGGGTCTTTTTTTAAAAACTTTTTGTTTCGCGGCCGGGGAGACGGGGCGCTTCTCCCCGGCCTGAATTTCAGCCGGGCGAGGCGGGAAGCCTCCCCCCCTTCGCCTGAACTTCGGGGGGGAAAGCAAAGCGCCTCCCCCCCACCGTGAAGCCAAGCTGCGAAAAGGTAAGTGACTTTCGTACATCCCTAGTAGACATGCCCATTCTGGTGCATGAATACAGTAGATGCCATTTTCCAAGATGGCTGACACACGAATGGAAATATGCGACAACTCATGAACAAATGCACATAGAAAGCTCATTTTGGTGGGAAAATATCAAGGTAGGTAGAAGAACTATTACTTGTCACTGTTACCATGTATATGGTCTAGTAGATAGAATGCTAGACTAGAAGCAGGAAGACTCAGGTTCGAAAGTAAGCTTGCTAAGCAAATCTCTGTTGACAATGTCATTGATAATTTTGCCAAAAATGAAAGCAAAGAAGAAGCCATTCAGGTGGGCTACCTGTTTGGGTGTTAGATGATTCACTAATTCTTAAATGCCTTTGTGTGAGTAGTATGTGATTGATAATTTCTGCCGGTAATTTTAAAAATTGTAAGTAATGTTTATAGATACTATGATGATATTATAAGATATTCCTTTTACA
This sequence comes from Heloderma suspectum, assembly GCF_057233095.1. Taxonomy (NCBI): domain Eukaryota; kingdom Metazoa; phylum Chordata; class Lepidosauria; order Squamata; family Helodermatidae; genus Heloderma; species Heloderma suspectum. The sequence continues at coordinate 99,773,358 of NC_139462.1, forward strand.
TTTCATTAAAGTAGGTTTGCCTATAGTGAATTCATATTCACAGTTAATAATGAATTTATCATCATTAAATGCCACATACTAAACTATCTAATGCATGTATTATGTCAATATTCCATGAATTTAAATACACTCTGGGCAGTATCCAGTGGGGTGCAACCATTAACGTAAATTATGTTGCACTAACATAAACTACTTTACTGCAACACCATTTGGTGTTTCACTAAGTAGTTTACACTAGTGCAACGTAATTTATGTTATTGCTTGCGCTCCATTGGATACTAGTACCGAATTTTATCTACTGTTGACATTTGGGGTGGGATTCAGGAAGAACACCCAAAGTTTATATTTTGCCCTGGTCCCTGGGTTACCTCTTTGTGGCCCTGGTTGAGGGCAGGGGCTACTAACATAGGAGGAAGCCCCAAAGAGGGCAGTTTTCTGGGAGCCCTGTTTCATCTGGCATCAGCCCTGAATACAAATTAGCCTTCAGGATTGACCTTGTGGCACAGAGAGGTAGTCAGGGCCCATTTCTTTCTATGAATCGCTTGAAACATTTGAGAAGACACCTACAACAGTTCACGATGATTTCAAAAGGTTTAAACAGGACTAGCTTCTTATAGTGTTGATCCTGTTTTCAACCATTTGGGACAGAGGCCTTCTCTTGCCAGGTGATTGTCGTAGACTGCAGCCCTAATGAACTCAGGTCCTTTGAAGAGAGTTATTCTAATGGCCTGTCTGGCATGCTATATTTGGTGACTCCATAAGGGATAATCAGAATGCACTGTATAAAGGCAAAAACAGGTCATAGAAATCAATACTGAAGTATGTGGGTAGAAAAAGAACAGATGTATGAGCAAACAATTCAAGAATACAGCTGGCACATTAAAAGTGTCCTACTGACTCGGTGACTGGATGTCTGATGTTCTCCCTGGGATCACAGTTATACAACTGAGGGCACAATCCTATGCATGTTTAAACCGAAAAAAAATCCTACAAGCTATGCTGGCTGGGGCATGATGGAAGCTGTAAGGCTTTTTTCGGTCTAAACATGCATAGGATTGCACCCTAAAGGACATATTGAACAGTAAGGATTTCTATTTCTAGGAAGAATGGGGGACATGCTAGTTTTCCAGCTGACGACTGAAAGTGCTTGAAATAGTAAATGTGGGAAAGGGGGCAACTGTTAATTTATTTATTTTTACAAAAATGAAAATCTGTGCAAGTCTCTGTAACAAAAATGTACAGAACTACATCCTTTGATTTTTTTTTTTCAGTGAAGGATTAATTGTACATGGTTAATCACCACCCTCATCCAGAAAGCCAAGGAAGGAGCAGATAGCAGCATGCCCATAATCTTCTCCCGGGAATACACAGCCCTGACTTCTTAAGACAATGTTGAAGTATGTCAACAAAAGTATCTGGCCCATAAAAAATGTTCCTTCTTGTCCAGACATATGTGACACTCTTCACTCAGAGTCTTTCAGCTTGGCAACACTTCTTGGAACACCCAGGAGACCACATTACATTGCGTAGTCTTCTGGTAAGCATTCATAAACTACTGCAGGGCTGAAAGCCTGTGTTCTAAGAGCTCTGCCCTGCTGCAAGCAAGAAGAGGGCTTATAGAGCTTTAGGGGGGAATGCTAAAAAAAAAAAGAAAGACCTTTCCTAAAGCTCTAAAAGCCCCATTCTTGCTTGCAGTAGGGTGGAGCTCTTAGAACAGAGGCTTTCAGCCCAGCGGCAATTCCTGAATGCTTACCAGGAGATCATGCAACTTAATGCAGTGTCTGAGCTGAAAGCCTCTGCGTGAAGAGCCTCGCAATGCCGCAATAGCACACGAGGCATTTTGAGATTTAAAAAACAGACAGAAGAACCCTTGGCCACCTCCAACACTTACAAGATAAACGGAACCCCTGTCCCTCCGCCCCAATGAGAAATTTCATTGAAATCCTCCCTCTCCCTGCAAAAGAGACAGAAAAAACACAATGCCTCTTTCACAGGGAGGGAAGAATTTTGTGAATTCAGGGAGTGTACCTTTGATTTCTGGGGTGCTGAGGACAACCGATAGGGTTTAGCTATTACCACATGCCCTGTTTGTGAGCTTCCTGGTGGCATCTGACTGACCACTGTAGGAAAACAGTGTATTGGATTAGACCAGGGGTGGGCAGCATGTGGCCCTCCAGATGCTTTGGCCTACAACTCCTATCAGCCTTAGCTATTATAGCCATGGGTGAAGCATGATGGGAGTTGTAGGGCAAAACATCTGAGGGTCACATGTTGTCCAGCCCTGGAGTAGCCTGACGTGTAGCCTGATCCATAAGGTAATTCGTACGTTCCTGTGAGATGATCTCCTGGGCCCTGCCCAAGACAGGATATCGCTTGCCTGGTACGGCATTCAGAACTCTTATATCCAAGCCAAGGGGCAAACTCCATGTTACGTTGCCCCTTCTCCCATGGAAAGCAGCAGAGGAAAGGGGCACTTTGAGGTGGAGAAGGAGCAGAGGGGATATCCCATACAATCCTGGCAAAGCCTATAAAAAGGAAGGGCAAATAAAATATTGTGCAGTACATACTTGCTCATGGATAATTTGCTTCAGGGAAGCCAGCCGATACCCCACATCGGAAAGGATTTCCACCAAATCAAAACAACCCTACTCAATCAACCCTTCCAGAGGGACAAAAGAGAACTGTATTATACTCCTCCAGCATATTGCACAAGGGACACCAAAGGAGTCAGAACTGCATGGAAATGATTGCTCAGGCTGGATTGTGAAGGCGTTCAGCAATCAATCACACTGGAGAACCTTGGAAGAGTTTGTTTCATCCATATGCAACAAAAGGCGTTGAAGGCGTGTTGCTGCTGCCGTTGGCACTCTATGCTGTTGTGCATGTGACAGTTGTCATATTGAATTTTGAAATACCATTGAAGGCTGAATATACATCCTTGCTGGCACTTTGTCAGAGGGACTGAAATCCAAAAGCCTCATAGATGTGTTTTCATATGGCCCTAAAGACATATTTGCTGATCACTTGCCAAAAGAAACATTTATGTTAAAAATGTGTCTGTGTGTATACGTTTAAACACACACACACACACACACCCTTCTATTGTGTGCTGTGGAGGCAACATGTGTACACGCACGCATTTTTAACGTATTTCTTTTGGCAAGTGATCAGCAAATACCTTTGAACAGAGTAACGTACCATAGATATGGATCCCCAGACATTTTAAAAAGAAATTGGAGAGAATATCTCAAAATGTATATATCATCAGAAGATTACGATTCTATTAGTATAATTTTGCCCTCTCATTTATATATCTGTATCTATAGTTTTTCTTATTTTCACTCTCTCCCCCTTCCACTTTTTATTTTTTATTTTTCAGATTCATTAATGTTACAGTTTTATGGTTGGGGAAGGGAGATGGATTAGAAAAAGTGCCCTCTGTGTACTGTACTGAGATGGTTGGTGGCATACATCTTTTCCTACATTCGTTTATGTATTAAAAGAAGTAAGTAAATAACTTCATAAAATGAATACATTTATTAGCCTATAGATACAGGCTAGATCATGGCCAATATATAGATTCCCCCCCCCCTTTCATAAATGTTTTTTCTGTAAAATAATAGATCAACAATAATAATTACAGCATAAGAGTTCTTTTTAAATGTGAAATGTATGGACTTTTTGCACAAGATTATTCTAAGTACTATGAATCTACGGATGAGAATGGGAAGTCTCTTCTCAGGGGATCTGCAAAGGGTCTTCCATCTACTGCAGGGATGTAGAAACTCCATCCCACGTAGATTCCGCATCAGACCCACAGAGCTTGGGTTCCTCCAGTGGGCAGGACTTGGCCTCCAAGTCTAGGCCCCATGAAGGAATCCCTTCTGTTATCTCTGATTGGAGGTAACAGCAGGTATATGAGTGGTGACCACCCTTCTGGCCAAGTGGCTTTGCATGGTGCCCCCATGGGGACAGCACACTCTGCACAAAGCTGGGGAGTTGTGTGGCATTGGGAGGAGCAGCTGCTCTTTCCAGTGCCAGTTGAGTGCCTTCACCAAAGCCAGGAAACCACCAAACCATCCGTGGTTGGGGGAAAGTGGGTGGGGCCGAGGGAAGGGGGCATGACCGTCTGGAGGAGGCAAGGACTGGGAGCCCAGGCCTGAAGTTTTGCACATTTTCATAGAGTACCTCTTGTGAAAGATTTTAAGTATTGTTGTATCGCAAGAATCCCAAGACACCAGAGACAGCTACTTCAATGCTTCTTTATTCTAGGCCTTCACTAGGCCTTTCTTCAAACCGAAACTCAAGCAAACTGCCCCACTCTCCATCCAATCCTCCTGACTCCTCCCTTTCACTTCCTCTTCCTCCCCACTTCTTTCCATGCCTGTACTACAACTCCCAACATGCTGTTCACTTACCACATTACCACAAGTATATTGCCCATTAGATTAATACTTTTCTAGGAAAGGGAATGTTATCAGAAAGATAATTGTATTCTTAGTATGAAAATCCTTGCTCCATTGAAATCAACAAAAAAAAACTTCCAAATGGCTTTTGTATGGTAAAGATTGATTGCTTTCTTTTCTTTCCCTCTTTTCTTACATCTTTTGTCAGATATTCCAAAAGAAGGCTGAAATTTTATAAAACCTACCTTGTATTTGTGCCTCTTGCAACCCACCCAATACCATAAATTATGATGCACTGAACATATTCTGCCTTAATTCCCAGTAGGCACAAAACCACCAGATAATTCAATACAGTTGGTTATGGTACACTGATCCTGCCACAACAGAAAAAAGACAACAATTCAGGATTAGGCAAGAAAGCAAAATCCATCTGGGAGAAATGTACACAGTGTTTGCACTATTCTTGCTTTTATCCAGGGACATTTTTTGGTTCCTCAGGCCTGGCAGGCAAATGTATTTCCTTCTCCTTTCTCCCTGCTCTGGCCCATCTCCATCTTGCTACAGCATGATCAAGGAATTAATTGTGCAAGTTTTTGCAGTAAAAAATGTGTGAGATTTCAGGTATACAAAGACAGAACATAATTGATTGTCATGGAATGTACGCATCTATATTGTCTAAGGTGCATTATAAAACAATGTGAAATATAACAACATTGCCCCATTATTATTTTTTTTAGAACAGGTACTTTTAACAAACAAAGATACAATTCTTCAAGTGTGTTTATTTCAAAATTCTCTATCCTGTGCTAAGATATAGAAATTAATATCCATCACAATCTTCTCTGTGTTGTTTCTACTAATGTATTAAACAAAAATAACCAGATGGTAAAGATATTTATTAATTATTGTTTTTGAGGTTGCAAATGATAGTAGCAGTAAAGCTAATTAGAAAATGATCTAATTTGTGCAGAATGTCAAAAATAAGTGAATAGATTGTTAGGGAAATAATTTGTTAAAACAAATGGATTAAAAACCACATATTCTACAGTTATTTGCTGTGGAAGACAGAGGAGACCGTGATGATCATTTGGGATATTGTCATAAAGTTAAGCCCTATTTCATCAGGCATTCGCTTACCAGGTGGATCAAACATGGGAAGAAGGAGAGCGCTCCAACCCTGCCCTTCTCCCTCATTGCCCGCTACTCATGGAAGGTGATCATGTGAAGAGCAGACCCTCCCTTTACAGGAGCCAGAAGTCAACAGTAAATGTTTGTTTGAAAGCTTCTCTGTATCAAACTAAGGGTCATTTCAACCTGTGTGAAACTGGGTCTGTTCTCTAGTATAATCTGCAATGTACAAAACAGTCAAGACAGGTTATCCCCAAAACTATACATACATCTTAATATACAACAATTAAAGCATCTAGCCCTAGCAAATAACAATTATTACATTCAAAAAACCATACATTACTAACAGAAATGAAAAAAAAGCAGCACACAAACACAATTCATATACAATGGCTGCCTTTACATTAAAGAAAAAATCTGCAATCCTCCCATTGTGGATCCTTTCTGCGTTTACAGAGGGCTCCCAGACAGCAACCATGTGATTGCTGAGAGGGGAAGCTTTTAATTTTCAAGGTTCCATAGAACTCAATGAAACAGTGTCATCTAGCGGCTGCTTTAATAGCATAGCAATCTGTGTTTTCTTGATATCTCATTTTTTCCTGAGCTTTTAAACATGGAATAACCAGGAAACACCTCTGGATGTGCCCTGGAGGTTGACAATGTCATGAAATGGACCCTCAAACCTCTGTGAGTGAGCAATGTCAATAGCAGGATAAAAGCTCCATGTGAAGAAGCCCAACAAAGGTGAAACTAGACTCTGGCTGAGATTCAGAGTTCCCACAGCTGTCCTCATCTGCACATGGTATAATCCCTAAAGTATAAAGGGTGGGGATGCCATTTTTGGTGATTCCTCCATCCCTCTGCAGCCCCCTGAAAATCTCCTCTGGAAGAGGAACCCTCTGGAATTGAAGAACCCTCCAGAAGAGTATGTAGTGGGTTACAGGGGGAAGGGAGAATGGATGAAAATCCCCCCTCTCTCTCCCTCAGGAACCTCTGCTGGATTGCAGTGCCTTCTCCAAATGGAAACAGCCCTTTTGTTTGTGGGAGGGCAACCCAGGAAATAACCCATAATGTCAGACACAGGCTCCATGTAACATGTAGTGAATCTCATTGTGCAGTGTGACATCATCATGCTGGGAGTTTCTTCATCCCAGCTAGCAGCTTGATGATGTCATGTCAGACAATGAATTTTAGCTATGTCACAAGAAGGAGATGTCAGGATACCATTTTTGGTGGTAGCCACATCTTTGCCATAATATCTAGTTCCACAGAAACATTATCACAAGGCTATAGCATTGCAAATGGGGCATATTGACTTCAAAGTTGATGACATCTCTACAAACAATGGGGGATGTACTCATGAAGGATTCCCCCAACACTGAAATGAATAGGAAAGATGCTACTGAAATGGAAACCTCTGGAGCATATGCAGTTACTGGGGAGAAAACTACAACAGAGCAGAGTATTAGGACCATGCTATCTTGAAAGACCTGCACTGGTTGCCAATTGCTTTCTGGGCTCAGTTCAAGGTGTTGGCTTTAATTTTTAAGGCCCTAAACAGCTTAGAGGACTGGGCTATTTAAGGGACCACCAGTCTCACTATGAACCTGCCTGGTTATTAAGATCTATGGAAGAGGCTTGTTGGGCACATGTGAAAGAGCTTTCTGTTGTGTCACCCCCAAACTGTGGAATGCGCTCCACCAAGAACTATGAATGGCTCCCACCCTCTTAAAATGGCTTTTAGAAAGGGGGTGAAGATGAATCTTTTAACTTTAGCCTTTTTAGGTATATAGGTTTAGTGGTTTGCTGTGTTTAATGTCTTTTATTGTGTTAAGGCTTTGTTTTAAATGTTGTGCACCACCTTGTCAAAGAGAGAAAAGCCAGGATCTCTTCTTGATCATCCTAGAGTGCAGGTCACAGAATAATGGGCTCAAGTTACAGGAAGCCAGATTCCGGCTGAACATCAGGAAAAGCTTCCTGACTGTTAGAGCAATACGATGATGGAACCGATTCCCTAGGGAGGTAGTGGGCTCTCCCACACTGGAGGCATTCAAGAGGAGGCTGGACAGCCATCTGTCAGGGATGCTCTGACTTGGATTCCTGCATTGAGCAGGGGGTTGGACTCGATGGCCTTGTAGGCCCTTTCCCACCCTACTATTCTATGATTCTATGCATCATGGAGTGTGTAGCATCTGTCTTGAATACTGAGGCAGTGTAGACCAGTGGATAGAATGGAACTTGTATCTATCTGAGCTCCTGGCCTTGAGCAAAACATTCAGTCTCAACTTCCGTTCCACTCCTGGGAAATGAGAATAACAGCAACCCACTCATTGTGAGGTCAAGCAGCTACAAAGATTGTTAGCGTTGTCAATGTTTTATTACTTAAAAGAGAGATTTGAAGAAAAAAATCAAAGTACAAAGGTTCTGATAGAAACATACGAAGAGTCATAATATGATTTAGGGAACAAAACACTTAAGGAAGAGTAACCAAGGATATGTGTTGTATTGGAAACTGGTATTCCAGGAGTCAATAAATAAAACTGAGTTTTCCACAGATCTGTCTACTAGTCTTGTTCCTTTCATTTTTTAAAAAAGTAGTAAGTTAATTTGTTCATATTAAACCATCCAAAGAAGGACCAGGAGTCTTCCACTTTGTCACTGCATAGATTCTAGCTGCAGTTAAGTAGTTAACTTTTGATCTTCAGCTAAAACTTGATTTTCAGGTAGCCAAAAAAATAAGGGCTGCATGGAATAGACTTAAATTTTAACCAAAATTGATTTCCAAATGTTAACAATCACTGGTCACCTGCAAAAGATATGGACTGTGGGGGCAGGGAGTTTGACACCTCACATAACTCTCCCTTAAATATGTTTTAAATGCAAAGGTGTTATGTACCACCTAAAGTAAAGGGTATAATAAATCTAAATGAAGCCCTAATCATGCTTTTCATGTAATTCATACATGGTCAGTGTCATTCTTCTGGTGAAATATCTCCCAAATCTCTTTCCCACTTAATTGCCCAACATGATGATGTTACATCCATATTTAGTAAGAGCTGATATCACTTATGTATAAGACCTTTTGAGGGGAAGGTGGTGTGTTTTTGTTTTAAGTCAAAAGCAATATTAGTAATAGAAATCCAACCATCAGATGAAGAGTTTATGAAGACAACAATAATGTTACCTCTTTGCTCAAGAAATAATTTTTCAATCATATTTCCCAAGGGAAAAAAAAGCCCACTTTCCTTTCCACCAGCAGCTGGGGGCGTTTTGGAACCTTTTTTCTCCTTTTGCTGGCTTTAATTGCTTCAGTGAGGCAACAGGAGGACTAAGAAATATTTTAAATACACGTTCAGATCAATGCTGTGCAAATTTCAGGATCATTATTCACCGTGGCTGATGGGCATTCCTTAAAATCTGTTATACAAGGAGCTGCTGTACATTGAGAATTAGTGCCTAGTTTTCTCTAGGTTCGCCATCGCCAACTGGGTGCCCTCCAGAGATGCATTGGATTACAACTCCCAACACATCTAGACATCATATCCCCCATCACACAAAGTTCTCCAAGCAAACGCGAGTAGGATTTCTTTCTTCTTTCTTTTCTTCAAAAGATTTTTAACCTGCCTTTCAGGACACGCCACTCTCACAAGGCGGCTTACAGTATTACAAAAATATGAACATCGACATCACAATTAAATGCGTGCACACACCAGCAGTAGCAGCAGCTCATGATTTTTAAGTCCTAAAAGCAGATCTGAGCAATATGATCTGAACACCCAGCTCCCAAAAATGTTCTAGCTGCCCCATTCCGTACTAGTTGCAGTTTCCAAAACTATTCAAGGGCAGCCCCATGGAGAGCACATTACTGTTGTCTAACCTGGATGAAGCTCTCTCTCACCACTGATTTCTCTTCAGACCTCCCTGTTCAATGCAGGGAAGTTGGGAACGGGTGGGGGGCTGGGCCAGTGCACATCAGGACCTTCTGAGTGGGGCCAGCATGCATGGTCCCTCTACCCCAGAAGTGTCAAACCCCTTTCAGCCTGAAGACCAAATTCAGTTTCAGAGAAGCTCTCAGGGGCCACATCCCAGTGATGGGCAGGGCCCAAGGTGAAACAGGGCAAGGCCAAACCCCCAGAATACCAGCATATATTTACTTAAAGCTCTTACTAGGGATATATGAACCCCCCCACTGTCCTGTCTGGGGAGGGGTCCGCTGCGGGGCATTTCTGGCCACTTGGGGCCCTGCAGAGTCCTCTGGAGCCCTGTCGTGTCTGCTGGAGTTGGTGGAGTGGCTGTCCAGCTTTCTAAAAAATGCAGTACGCTAATGATGGCTGCCGTTAGCCCATTGCAGGAAAATTACCGCCATAAATGGATCATTTTACGCCATTTGCGGCCGTAAAGCACCTACTTTTACCTAAATTGCAGCTGTTTAAATTGTGCCATCCTAACTGCTAAATAACTGAATAGAATATGTTACCAGAACTTTTAAGAAAAAAATGAAGAAGCAGTGTAAAGAAGGATATTTGAATTATGATTGTACATTAACAACTGTAAAGGTTTTCTTAATTTGTCTTTTATGGGTTGCACTAGAAGGCTGAAAGTTGTTTTCTGTCGTTTTTCCTCTGCCTGCTGGTTTATCTATAAAAGTGAATTAGTTGGATGAGGTAGATCTGTTTGGGAAACCAGCATGGGACATGTAGGTGACTGATCAATTTTTCATCCAATTAGGAGGGAAACAAGATGTGGTGGAAGCCTCCCACTGTGTGGAAACTGCCTACTGTGCACACCTACATCCTTTATTAAGTCTGCCACACTTTCCCCATTAACTTGGCAACCATCACAGTTTCATGCCATTTGGCATCATTTTACTGCACATGACAAAATTATAGATGTGGAAGATCAGCTATCCCTTAAAGATGTGCTAGATTACAACATGCTTTGAAACTACTGCATTCCAGGAAGATGCACATTAACCCTAGTTATGTATTGGGCTAGAAAGGTTCTGAGAATAGGATGTACCCACTACACTATTTGGAATAGGGAAGCTGGAGAAATTCGAGACAGACTAAAATGAGCTTGGTTTTCTATGAATTGGACCTGCAGAATCTGCTGAAGAGTGACCCTTCTCAGGCCACATGGAGTCCGTGGGCTTTCAGATGATTCTTTTTTTACTTTCCCAAAATTTACGCAGATAAATTACGTAGAAAAATACTTACACTTCTGCTGAGGAAACGTTAAATGGAATGGGGGACAATCCGCTAAATGTTGTGTACTAAGGCAAATTATGTAAATACTTGTTTGTGAGTGGACGGCAGAACAAAAGGCACCTGACAATCCGCAAAACACAGACGGAGAGGATTTTAAACAGTCCATACATCCCTGATCTGGGACTCCAGGGCTGTGTGAGCCCCACCTCTAAAGTGAACTTGCAAATAATTTCAAAGGGCTCTAATGCCTCCCCATCCCTAGCTGATTGGTACATGGGAACAGCTGAGAAGTGCACCCATCAGCACACTCCTCAGTGTTCCCCAGCATCGGTCAGATGTGTGTGTGTGTGTGGTGGGGGGAGCATGCAATTTAAATGGTGAGGACGGCACACAGGGATGATTCTCCCCATATGCCTCCTCCCCATTTTATTCATGCTTTCCCAGCACATCCGACAGCTATTAGGTGGGCTGGAAGAGCAGTGCTGTGATGGGGAGGGTAGTGCACACCATCAGTCCTGCACTATCACAGTCATGCTCCCCACATCCCAGAAAAGACATATTTGGCAGGCTGTGGGAAAGTCCAATATTCAGGGGGAAATTTGGCTCCTGCAGTGGGCTTGCCCTTCAAAATTCCTTGAAGCTTCGCTCTAGAGGTGGGTCTCTCAAAGTCATCAGATCCGGCTTGGGGATGATTCCGTTGAGATTCGGACTTGCCCAGAATAACGTCATACTTTCCCAGGGAGCTCTCCGTGGTCCTGCAGCACCTTAGTCTGACTAACCCTCTTGTTACCCTCCATGCTACTGCATGCTATTGCTGGTGCTGTTCTAGGTTAGTCTTCCTAGACCCTGACCAGCATCCATGGGCTCTCAGGTTCACTCAAACAGGGCACATCAGATATACCATTAATTACCCTCCTGAAGTAGCATCAGGCTTAGGAAGAAATGTCATGGTGTTTTCTCATTGAATAAAAATGGATAGACACATACACATACACATACACATATGGAAGTGGTGGGCCAGCCCATGTTCAGCCACCTCTATAAGGATTAATAATGTGAGTAGTCTAGGACTGAAAACATTTAGCAGAATCCAGACAAAGTTAGGCACTTCAAAGTCCTGTGGGTTTCAATGAGATCGTGTTCATCTTAAACGCAGGCTTAACTCTCTCACTGAAATTAGTGGCAGTTAAAATGTAGGTGTGACTGGATTGTGTCCTTATGTTTTGTCATTGTCTAAGGAACAGAAATAATGCAATATTTGGAAGCACAGACACGTTGCTTCCAGGAATACCAAAAAGCCAACATTCATAATAGGTAAGATAAGTCCTTTTGTATCATACAGTAGTATGGTGCTAGAATGGAAACTGGAGTGAAAATGGCTCCCCTAGATTTTGCTTGAAATTAAATTTGTACAGATTTTGAGATCTGTGCTTTGGGCCAACCCAAACAAACTTTGAGCAAAGCATAAGTTCTGGTAAAACCAGTGAAATTTCATAAAGGGTGGGAGGGAGCTCCCATCTTGGTTGCCACCAAATGTCACCTGAAGCAAATGTGGAGCTTTCTTCTTGGGAACTGTCCAGGGAAGGAAAAGAAAAGAACAAAAAAACAGTTTAATAAAGCCTAGTGGAATTAATGGAATTAAATTAGTGGAATTAAAATTAATGTACCCTACTCAACAGCCAGGTGATAAAAAAAACTTGTCAGTTGTTGATATTTTCTATTTGCCAGTTTACTACTTTCACTCTGAAGCTTTATCTTTTCTTCCTTGCAGTTAAAATTTAAATCCCATCATGGCACTAATGTTATATAAAGGGGGAACGGGTAAAATCAGTGCAGTCATCCTTGGAAAGCATAAACCTTTACACAAAGGAAATTGCTGTCAAAAGAAATAAGGGTGATACAGAAAAAAAGTTACACTTTATTAGAAAAAACATGTCATGCCAGATTATCTGGTCTTTATGTAACCAAATACTCTCAAACAGGAAAATCTATTGCAACCATGAATCATTTTTTTGAGGTGCAATCCAACCTCATCAACATATTGTATAATTAACATGAAATTTAAGCAAGTAATGCACACAGCAACTGAAGCTTCGAACCCATTTATCTTGTTTGGGGGTCCATCTTAGGGGGGTGGGGAAGGATGGATAGTTAAGTTCCCATCTCAGTTTCCATCTAGTGCAAAATGATTAAGAAACCTATGGTGTAATCCAGTCCCGTTCTTGCTCAAGCAAAGGCCACCACATGTACAAACATGGGGCTGGAGGAAATGATGTGCATGTCACCAGCACCAGCTCTGTGTGTGCATATATCAGAAGTGCCATAGCCACCACAGTCCCTAGACCACTGTGTCCTGCAAGCAGTGGTTCAGCAATTGGAGCAGGCCTAGCTACATAGGTAATTTGGAATCACAAAATGCACAGATCCTGGCTGGAGCAATCTCATGGGAAGCAGGAGATCCTACTGATCGTTCTTGCAGCCCTATCCTGGCTCGTTACTATAATGGATGAACTTATCCTGAGTGAATTCATTATTTACTTGGAAAGTAACAAATTCGTCCAGGTGAGCTCAGATGAGAGTCCTCCTTTAATACAAAATGTTGTTCCATGTATATGGGTTTTTGCACATCAGTATCAAGGTGCATCTTGGGAGCTGTAGTTTGGAATCCTATAGAATGGCATGACATCATTTATGTGCTCCCTTTCTGATTGGCTCTTTTCACATGGCCTGCCTGCTGCAAGATGATATCATCTGATGTTTACTCACCATCATGATGGTCCCTCGGAGCCAGAGCTACAGTAGCAATGAAGAGAAGGAAAACAGCTATGGAGACTGCTTCAAATACATTGGGGGGGGGGGTGTCTAGGTGGTAGGACAACTGAAAAGTTAGGGGAGAATCCACATACTACATTACTGCTCATGGTCTGAAGCTTGCAATCAATTCCAAACTTAATAGCATATTCATAATACATCAGTCCAGGCTTGCTACAAAAGGTGACATTATGAACAGATGAGTTTTGACCAATGGACCAACTAATTATGAAATTTGGGGGCATTCCTACTTGTTACTTATACTCTGATGCCCAGGGGACTGGAAAGTCAGAAGAAGGCAACCAGTGCTTCAGAAAGTATATTTGGGGGTGGGGGGTTGTCCCATCTAAAGATGATGACTCAAAGCTCTGGTCATTCCTCATGAGGATTTGCTCCAAGTTCCCATTCGCAGTACTCTTTCTAGAGCTATGATATCTATTTTAAAATGTGGCAACCAGAATGATGCACAGGATTGTATAAGTATCTGAACTTCTACATGCCGCCTTAGAGGTGGGCCCAGTCTTGTACCATTTACATGTAGTGCACAACAGAGCACTCTCTGTTACCACACTTCACCTTGATTTCCACTGCAAGATCTAGATCCATTTCAATCGGGCTTCAGGCCTGGTTTTAGAACGGAAACTGCCTTGGTCGCCCTGTGGGATGACCTCTGCAGGGAGGGGAACAGGGGGAGTGCAACCCTGTTGATTCTCCTGGACCTCTCAGCGGCTTTCGATACCATCGACCATGGTGTCGTTCTGGAAAGGTTGTCTGGGTTGGGAGTTGGAGGCACTGCACTACAGTGGTTCCGCTCCTACTTGGATGGCCAATTCCAGAAGGTGGTGCTGGGGGATTATTGCTCTGTGCCATGGCAATTGTGCCATGGGGTTCCACAGGGCTCTATTTTATCCCCCATGCTGTTTAACATCTACATGAAACCGCTGGGGGAGGTTATCCGGAGGTGTGGGCTGAGGTGCCATCAATATGCGGATGACACCCAGCTCTACCTCTCTTTCTCATCAAACCCAGGTGAGGCAGTGGCTGTTCTGAATCAGTGCCTGGGCACGGTAATGGACTGGATGAGGGCCAATAAACTGAAACTCAATCCAGACAAGACGGAGGTACTGTTAGCGGGTGGTTCATCTGCACAGCTAAGTGATATTCAACCTGTTCTGGAGGGGGTTGCACTCCCCCTAAAGAATCCCCTAAAGAATCAGGTTTGTAGTTTGGGGGTGCACCTTCACCCAGAACTGTCACTTGAGGCACAGGTGAACCCAGTGGCATGGAGCACCTTTCCTCAGCTTACCAACTATGCCCTTATCTGGACAGAAATAGCCTAGCTGCAGTTATCCATGCTCTGATAACCTCTCATCTGGATTACTGCAATGTGTTATATGAGGGGCTGCCTTTGAAAACAGTCCAGGAACTTCAGCTGGTCCAAAATAGGGCAGCAAGATTGTTAACAGGGACTGGCCTGAGAGCTCATATTATGCCAGTACTTTTTCAGCTGCACTGGCTGCCAGTCCATTTCTGGGCTTGATTCAAAGTGCTGGTATTAACATTTAAAGCCCTTAACGGCTTTGGGCCAGGTTATCTGAAGGATCACCTCTTCCCATATGTGCCTGCCCGGACCTTAAGATCATCCTCAGCAGCCCTTCTCTGTGAGCCCCTGCCAAAGGGAGTGAGGCGGGTGGCTACTAGGAAGAGGGCACCCTTTCTGCTGTGGCACCCCAGCTGTGGAATGAGCTCGCTAGTGAGGTTCACCTGGCATCAACATTGTATTCCTTCCGGTGCCAGGTGAAGACCTTTTTATTTTCCCAGGCACTTTAGCATTTTAGCTTTCTAGTCTTTGAGGTTTGCTGCTTTAAATCTGTATTTTCAATCTCTGCATTGCTGCTAGGTTTTATTCTGGCTGTATTGTTATAGTGTGGTTGTAATGCTTTTATATTTTATATTGTTTTACTGTGTGCTTTTTGGTTTTAATTTTTGTGAACTGCCCAGAGAGCTTCAGCTATTGGGCGTAGGCATGGCGAGAATTCCGCCACGGATTTCAGTGAGGCTGAATGCACTGGCATTCGGCCCCCAAAAACCCGTGGCAGAATGGCCTCCAACCCCCCACCACCCCGCGGAATCCCCCCCAGGACAAACCTTACCTGGGGCGGATGTACCGCCGGCGGCAGCTCCGGCGGCGACAGCTGGTCTCTCGGCCGGCTGCTGCAGCTGCAAATGGCAGCCGCCATTTGCAGCTTGCCAGGCTGCCGTGATAGGCTACGTAAGTATTTACGTAGCCTATCACGGCAAAGGCAGCCATGCAAATGGTGGCCACTATGCCATTTGTGTAGCTGCCTTAACCGTGATAGGCTACATAAATACTGACGTAGCCTATCACGGAAAGAGCAGTGGCGCAAACGGCATAGCAGCCGCCGTTTGCACCTCTTCTCTTTGCCGTGATAGGCTACATAAATACTTACGTAGCCTATCACGGCAGCCTGGCAGGATGCAAATGGCGGCCGCAGCAGCTGGCCGTGGCCGGAAATCCGGCTGCGGATGGCCCTGGCCGGCAAATCTGCAGAGCCGCCACGGAGCAGAGCCGGCCCAGGGATGATTCTCGGGGGCGGGATGGAGTGCCTCCCCCCCCCCCGCGAATCAAAGCTGCGAAAAGGTAAGTGACTTTCGTACATCCCTAATTGGGCAGAATAGAAATGAAATGAAATAAATAAATAAATAAGGGAGAAGCCATTCAGAGCCAAGTTGCAGAGCAGTTCAGACTGAAACAGAATTGGTATAAACCCAATTCATGGCAGATAACCCTCTTCTTCAGGCATTATGTTGAATTGAAAGGAATGCAGGAATTGCAGTAATGACCTTCTTTCTCATAAATGCAGATGGTATTATTCTCAGTTCCATTTCTTGGAACCTTTAAACATCTCATTCAGAACACTGCAAGCTATGCTTCCCCCCTCTGGTTCAAGTGGCTGGTGACTCAGCACCAAATTGTTGTGTACTCTTAACTGTAACCATTATCTGCAATATCAGGCAG
Organism: Heloderma suspectum; assembly: GCF_057233095.1. Classification (NCBI taxonomy): domain Eukaryota; kingdom Metazoa; phylum Chordata; class Lepidosauria; order Squamata; family Helodermatidae; genus Heloderma; species Heloderma suspectum. The sequence continues at coordinate 99,789,950 of NC_139462.1, forward strand.
ATGAGTCATTTTATTTTGCCTCTGTGCACTGCAAACAGTGAATCTAGCTCCCGTTAGCATCTGTAAGATGCTCTTCTGCACTGATGCTGATTATCCTAGATTAGGTCCACTGTGAGCAATTTATTTCTGCTGTGATCACTTTAGTGCGCTGCTGTTTATTACAAATAGAGTACTATTAACTGCACCTGTAGACCGTGAATCTTCCATAGAGGTTGTATATTATTGTAATGTGTGCTTCAGTATAGTCCCATGACTTGCTGTTTTCTCAACTATATAATAGAATTTCCCCATACCCAGGGTTCTGAAAAGCTACATAATTATGCTGCACAAAATCTAGATAATCTCACATTTTGCTTTTGTTCTTTTAAAAACCCAGCATGTTACTAGTCCTGATGGTTTGGGGTAGAAGGATAAATCTGAAAACAGGCAGCAAAGAACTAATCCAGCCCTGATACTATACCTGGCAGAAAGCACCCTTGTCCTCTTATTGAAACTTACTTCTCATCCTCACTTTGCATGCTCACCTTGGCAAGCATATGCTAGCAAAGGAGAAAGCAGATGGAAGCCCCCAAAATATGCTTCAGGATAATGACTCTCAGCCCTACTGTTAGGAAGAGTCCAGCAGCAGATCCGAGGGTCCCATTAGAGGGCAGTGGACTGCTAATCGTTTTAGTATTATTTTTGTTTTTAGCAGCATAGGGTGGGTCCAGCTTGGGCCTTATGCCTAAGGCATCAAAATAGAATGTCCCCCTATCCAGGGCTCTAAAAATATTAGGGATGTACGAATCCCTTACCTGGTTCCAGTCGGGGCATCCGCTGGGGCGGGGAGGCAATCCGTTACTCCCCCTTGGAATCCTGTCTGGTAGGCTCCACTCCGCAGCCATGCTGCAGAGCTGCCAACTGGGCTGATCCACAGCAGGGCCTCCAGCTGCTGCCAGGCTGGTGCGGATGCAAATGGCGTCCTGCGTAGGGGACACCATTTGCATCCCTGCTTTAGCCGTGATAGGCTACATAAATATATATGTAGCCTATCACGGGCTAGTGTAGGAACGCAAATGGCGGCCGCTACGATGGCCACCATTTGTGGCCGCAGCAGCCTGGCAGCAGCTGGAGCTGCTACCACCACCGCTTCATCCACCACCGGAGCTGCCGCCGGAGCCGCTGCCGCATCCGCCACCAGGTAAGTCTGTCCTGGGGGGATTCCACGGGGTGGCGGGAGGCCGTTCTGCCATGGACCCCGGGGACTTGAGTCCATGGCGGAATTCTCCGCCATCCCTAAAAAATATACATACTGTAATTATCCTGCACAAAATACTGTTAATCTCAAATGTTATTTTTATTTTTAGCAACATGCTGCCTATACTTTAAGGTCATCAACACAGGCCCTTCTCACTTGCCTGACACCAAGGACCATTAAGCTGGGCCCCATCTACATGGCACCACTTCACTCCCCACCCCATCACAACTGCATAGCATTGCATTGCAGCTTCGAATTAGCTTCTGGTGGTATACACTGACGATTTACTGTGTGCTTCCCTAACAGACTCCACCATGCCCTTTTTTTGCCATGATACTTTAATGCGCAGCTGTGCAGTCCTGTGAGTGTGGGGATGCAACACTGCAGTGTCTGTTTTGTATTTTATGGGTTCTGTCGTGTCTGTCTGTCCCTCCTTAGGTAAAAAGTGGGTGTTCTGTGTCCCTTCATTTTCACGCCATCTGTTTGTCAGTTTCCAAGCCAGAGACTCTTGCGATGGTTCGCGAGAGCGGAATGTGCCTACCCATTGCTCTGAAATGGTGGCTGGAACAAAGTTGGCCCCACCCTGCCCCCCGGCCCTTGGGCACTGAGTCCAAAACAACCATTATGAAAATACGAAGCTGCAAAAATGTGCAAAAGTGTGATTAAATAAATGAAAACACCTCTCTGTGCCTCTGTAACTGCGCAACTGCGAAGGGATGGGGCATGTAAAGGGGTGTCACAGAGTGATGCAAGCACTACTCATACCTACAACACGCCCACCACAAAATGTGAAGTCAGTTTGGGGAAGGGACAGATGTCTCACAACCAGGAAACCCGCAGCAAATGAAAAACATCACAGCAAAATGCTTCCTTGGAAATCCACATTTCCCAGGAGAAAACCACGGATGGCTGTGAAGTGGCGACTGTGCCATCTATCCCGAGGGACCTTGACTCGCAGTAAAAGGCTTGTGTAGATGGGGGCCTGGTAAGTACAAGGGAGACAGCCTTTTCAGTGGTGGTCCCACAACTCTGGAATCAGCTTCTATCAGGGTCTTGTCAGGCCCCTTCTTTGCAGATCTTCAGGAAGCCTCTGAAGACCCACCTGTTTTTACTGGGCTTCCCATAGTCTGTGGACTACATGCTTTATTGGTGTAATCTGTTTTTATACTGTTTTATTGTATAGTTATTTATTGTCTATCTGTATACTTTTGTATGGTGTTTGATTCCATCCACTGCCTTGAGAGGGTTCTACCCTTTAACATGGCCTAAAAATAATTTTAAACAAGCAAACAAGTTGAGAAACAAATGCTTGGCTCTTCTGCCTCAGGCATAAAAAAAGTCTTGGGTGTATTTTCTTTAACTCCATTTTGCCCCTTGGTTGCTATGCCACAAGTCAATGCCAACATTTCTCTCTAACTCAGGATTTCCTGAACCTTGTCATAAAGAGAGCCAGATCGTACCTTACCTGAGATGACTGGTATGTGTGTGCTTAACTGCTCATCTGAGTGGTCTACTTGGGGGACTTAGAAAAGCTTGCCAGTCAACGGATCTGAGTGGGGACTGCTCTGAAACCACAAACCCCCAATCTCAGAAGCAGACCTATGATCTTCTGTGGGTGTCCTCTTGGAACATCATGCTGCACATGGGAACAGAGCAGACTAGCCATGCAAGCAGTAACATGGCCATACAGAGTGGACATAAAAAAGGGACCATATCGCCATGTATCCTGCCAGCAGCATGAGGGAGTTGAATTCTCAAACAAGGGATTGGAATCAACTAGCAAGATTAATTTGAGACTTTGTCTCAAAGTCTGCTTAGTCAGGCCACTCAGAAACAGTGTGGTGTCATGAACAAAAGTTGGACTTAGACCAGAGAGACCTGGGTTCAAACTCCTGTTCAGGCATGAAGCTCACTCAGTTAACCCACCTCGCAGGGCTGCTGTGAGTAGGGATGTGCAAATCAGTAAAACTTGAGCTTGTCGAGATTTTCCAGTTTCCAGCTCAAGCCTCATTCTGCATTGAGCCTCTATCGGATTGTGAGCTTTCCTTTTCCTAATTGCATAGAAATTTGTACATATTTTGGCATGCATTTTTCAAAAATGTGCATATTCCAGATGTACTCATTTTTCAAACACAATTTTAGTTATTGCCCAAATCACATTGCAAGCTTGGAAATGTACAGACTTCTGACTGCCAATTGCATTTGAGTCTGCATTCAGTTCTGGGAGGTGTGAATCAGATAAATTCTAATCAAAAACCAAACTGAAATGAATTTCTTCCCCATCTCTAGTTGTGAATATAAAATGGGATAGCCCTTATATACTTTACTGAGTAGCTTGCAGGAAGGGCAGGGGGAAAATGTGATAATCCAGCAAAGACAATCCCATCAGTCTCTTATAGACTTATAGAAAGTCTTATAGAAAGAGCATATAACATTGCAGGGGTGGGCTATATGCCAACAGAAGTCTGTTTGGACTGCCTCTTTTTCTGCCCTCAAGGCAACTGGCTTTATAGCTTCTGCAGCTGGTTTCACAGTATACCACCTGATGAGAAAGAAAGGAGCACACTCAGAACACAAGCATCTGAAGATGGTAGAAATCAATATTTTTAATGTCCCACAGACAGGATTGTTTGGTAGAAAATTTGACAACAATTTTAGGAGTGAGAGTTTATGATACTTGAGTTGGAAAGTGTTGGAAAGTCTGGTGTGACTTACAGCAGAGTTGTCTTATCTACAGAAAGCGTGGCAACACAGCATTTAATACTGGAGGCAATAAACACAGGCTAGAGCCAACTTTTAAAAAAGTTCAAATCTCTTACTTTATTACTGCTTTTATATACATCATCGGAGAAAGCTATCTAACACTGTTTAACTACAAGCACCCCCTAAAGCTGGGTGTGTGAGTGTAAGTGAGCGAAGGCATGAAGTATAGTTACTTGCTTCCTTCAGGGAGAGAGCCCCATAATGCTTGCTTGAAGAGGCAGAGGAAAAGGAGGAAGAAGGGGAGGAAGGGGAGGGACAGGAAGAAGGAATGATCAGACAACAAGGACATTCTCTATCGCCCCCTAGTGTCTGGAAGAATTTATCCAACATAAAGAACTAAAATACCAACAACAAGAAGTGTGTGGGAGAAGATCATGCACAGTTTCAAGGCTTTACAAAGTACTCATCTATGAGATGAGGGCCCAATCCAGCCAAAGTTAAGCACTTAACTCGCTGATGTGCATCGGACATATTTAAATGGGTGCTTAACCCTCCAATGGAAACAAGGGGATTGAAATATATTTCACAATGGCTGGATTATGCCCTGTGTATGTTCTCTGGTTACACTTTGGGCAGTTCGTGGCCAACTGGAAGGCAATTCATTACCCTTTCCCCAAAACGGTAATGAATTGCACTTTCCTTTGCCAGGTCTGCAGGTTCAGCAATAGTTGCACTGTATAGAATCATGCGAATGTAGAGCACCAAAACTAGAAGTCAGCTGAAACAATGTCTTGCTTCTTTCTACGTCAAACTGTCTCCATGGAGTCTTTCATTACCTTTTGTCTCCAGTTCCTGCCACCTAGACAGACCTTGGCAAAAATAGGTACATAGATAGATTAGGGATGTGTGAGAAATGCACTCCATCAAGGTGTGTGTGTGTTTTTTTATGGCTTTGCCCAGTTTACACCTCCCTAACCCAAACATGGACCTGAACAAAATTTGCAGTCAGAAATCCATACATTGTCAACCTTGCAATGTGTTCCACAAAACAAAAGTGTTTGCATTTGACAATATATGCACATTTGAAAAATGCGCACAGAAAAATGTGTGCATTTCCAAAGCGCACACAAGCATACTTTAGTCAATGGGTGCATGTGTCCAAAAATGTGTACATTTAAAAATGTGCAAAAATGTATACATTACAGAAAATGCATACAGTTTTCCATTCAGATTGGGTTTTTTTAAAAACCACTTACTCGTGCAGAAATGGGACAGAACAATTGTCAAAAAACTGTCAATCTTGGTGTGACCAAGATCAACAGAACTGTCACTCAGAGATAGATAGATGGATAGACAGATGTCCTATTCAGTTGTTATGAAAAGTGGTGAAAGTCACCACGCAGGTGCAAATGGGGCTGTGCTGAGTAGCCCCTGCCCCCTGATGTCATGTCATAATAAAAGTTCTCCAACAGGTGTCCACACGTACAGCCTGAATGCCTGCAGTGAGGAGGCCTTTGCATGTGTAGCTTTATGCATGTCGGCTTCCATGTGATTCAGAATGCCTGTAATGTTGTCGACATTGCTCCCTTAAGCCCTCAGTTTGTGTAGATGGGATGCTTATGGAAAAGAACAAGCAGCCATTTGAGTGGCAAATGGCACTCGACGAGGAAGCAGACACCTGCGCACTGCTGCTGAGCACCCTGCAAACTGTCTAGCAGCTCGCCCTGTGCCGCTTGCCAGGGTTGGCTTAGTGCTGGGGGGTTGGCAAACACTGCACGGGGTGGGCGCAGGATGATCCGTCCATCCCTACACAAAAGTCCATCCTCTGCAGAACTTCACCCTCATCATAGCAGGGACTGTGAGGAGCCATGTGACCTTGGGAAGGGGAGGGGAGGGGCTAAACATGTGGCCCACAGACTCACTGTATCTGTGTTTCTTCTTTGCATGAGGAATGTGTGAACATGGTTATTGATATCCCTGTTTGAGAGTTTATGGATATCCAGGGTCCCCAGTAGTCAAAGCCTCATGAGAAACCCTGGATTATTCTTCAAATAGAGGTTTCCGTAGATGTCCACTGTATTTACATCTGCTTACTGAAGATTTCTTATGAGAAACTTGACATTATTCTAGTAAACTGAAGATAATTTTTTTCCACGTTTAAAAACCATTAATCCTATAGAGATTGCCAATCCTTTGCCGATTGACTGCGTCTTAAACTCCACTCAGCTGTAACCTACACCTTCCTGATATAACGAAAAAAAGTGCTGTAGTTATCTTCCCCCTTTCCCTGCCCTTATCTCTGCTGTGTAGAATTAAATTAGATTTGAGATGCATCAAGATGCATGGCACATCTTACGTGTGTTTATTACACAGTGTATTTGACAACTTAAAAATGACATTCATTGTTAGTCTTTAGAAGGCATCTAAGAGATTTGTTTACAAGCTGCCAGCTACCATTAAGTTGAATTATGTGCTTATGTGGCCTTTGATAATGCCCATTTTATGTACAATGGCTAAAGCTGATGCTTTTAATATTTAGGTGGCATAACCAGGTTGCATGGGGATAGAAATGGAAGAGACTGCTTATTCATGATGAGACATTAAAAGTTTGATCTCCTCTCCCCATATTTTATTAATCTTCTCCCACATCATTTTGTTTCAGGTTTGCTTTCTTCTCTGAATGATAGAATACTAATGTAATAATCATTCAACAGTTCCAACAATTGAAAGCGGACCCTGCATACTGGAGGTAGTACAAGGACTACTTGACAGATGCAAGACTGAGAAGCCCCATCTACTTTACTCAGCACAGTTTAAAGATTGTAAAGTCATTAAGGGCCCAATCCTATGGGGATAGACGGCCACTTCCGAACTCAGAGGCAACTGCCTATCCAATGCAGGGCAGGAGAAGCACAGAGGGGATCTTTGCCTCTGCACTCTGGCTGCCCTGCTTTTGCGGCTAGATGGCAGTTTTTTTCTGTCTAGCCGCAGTGCTTCGGAGCGGGGCGGCGGTGGGCAGACAACGCATAGGAAGCATCAGACCAGCCCTTCCAAGGTCCCATCCCCACCCCCAGGAACACAACCCCTTTCCTCCCATTCCACACTGCTGTGATGAGTGTGGAACCCGGGATGATCTGCGCCACCTATGAGATAGCGGTGGGGGGGGAGCAGGGAGGCAGTTTTCTGGGAACTGACCTTGAAGCGTGGGCTCGGAGGTCAGTTCCTGAAAGCCGAGTGATCCTATGGCCCCTCTTACCATCAACCTTAACAGAATCTTAGCTAACAAGAACCTCATCTAAAGTAAGGTGAGCCACCACCCCCCCAAATCTGAGAAATGTGTTCACCTCCCAGTCTTTGGGGGTGTTTTCTCTCCTATCCCTTCCCATGAAAAAACTGGGTTGAAGGGTTGAGGCCAGCTTTAGGACAGGTTTTCTCCCCTTGCAGTGGTTGACTGCAAATGCAGTGCTTTCTTTTTTCACTGCAGGAATGAATGGCAATGATTCACCACCGCCAAAGAAAAAAAGACAGACAAGTCAAAAGGGCCTTTTCAGTAGGTTTTGCATCTGTCAGTTTCGGTTTTCGGGACGAGACTTATCTGGGGCGGATCTTCCGACCGGCTGCCGCTGCCACCGCCATTTCCAGTGTTAAAAAAAAAAGACATGATAGGCTACGTAAATCTTTACGTAGCCTATCACGTCTGATTTTTAAAAACAACAACAACGCGCATATTTGGCCCGTCTTAGTCTACGTAAATATTTAAGTAGACTAAGATGGCGAAAAAAAGGGGGAACGCAAATAGCATCCACTACACTATTTGCGTTCCCCTTATTTTCGCCGTCTTAGTCTATGTAAATATTTACGTAGACTAAGACGGGCCAAAATAAGGAATGCAAATGGTGGCGGCCGTAGCCACCGCCATTTGCGTACGCGCGTTGTTGTTGTTGTTTTTAAAGTCAGACGTAATAGGCTACGTAAATCTTTACGTAGCCTATGACGGCTGACTACAGGGACACAAACAGCAGCGGCTACGGCCACTGCTGTTTGCGTCCCTGCTAGCCAGCGGCCGGATGTCCGGCTGCTGGCGGAGCCGGCCAGCGGCTCTGTGGAATCCCTGCGGAGTGGAGCCGGCCGGCCAGGATTCCGGGGGGAGGGACAGAGCGCCTCCCCCCCCCCAGCGGAACCCGGCGGAGCCAGGTAAGGCCAATTTCGTACATGATACATCCCTCTTTCCCTATAATAAGGCATTTTCCAATATTTTCACTAATATACGCATTTTCACTAATATACACACTTCCCCCTAATGAGAGCCAGTGTGGTGTAGTGGCTAGAGTGTTGGACTGGGAGTCGGGAGATTCAGGTTCTAGTCCCCACTCGGCCGTGGAAGCTCACTGGGTGACTTTGGGCCAGTCACACACTCTCAGCCCAACCCACCTCACAGGGTTGTTGTTGTGAGGATAAAAAGGAGGAGGAGGAGGATTACGTATGCTGCCTCGGGTTCCTTGAGGAGGAAAAAAGGCGGGATATAAATGTAATAAATAAATAAATAAATAAATAAATAATGTACACATTTTGTATTCATTTTTTGATTGGAGAATTCCATTCAAAATTTGGGAAATTTTGAAGGACAACTGAGTTTCACTTTGCATATTGGTTCAAAAGTGCAAAATTCGGTAAGTTCACCTTAAAATGTGAACCAGACAAATGTCTACCCCATCCCTCCTTTGCAGTGGCTGTGCCCAGGCTCAGGAACTCCCTGTCAAGGGATGCCTGCCTTCCCTCTTCTTTAATGGCCTTTTGCCAGGTTGTTAAAACCTTCCTGTGTAGGAAGGCCTTTGGGCCATGAGTGGTTTGCAAACTTTCTTGCAGAATTGTTTTAAACTGCTGGAGATTGTCTGATAAAACTGTTTTTAATGGCTGCTTGATTTGTCTATCTGTTTTATTCTGCTCTTCTTGGTGGGTTTTTTCTTTTTTTGTAATAATAATTGTTTTAATGTTGTTAGTTGTCTTGAGCTCTGAGAAAAGTCAGGATAGAAACGTTTTGAATGAATAAAAGTACTCCAAGACTCCACTATAATAGGGAAGGGGCAAACCCAGGGCCAGCTTTAGGGGTGGGCAAGCTGGGTGGTTGCCCAGGGTGCTGAGCTGAGGGGGGAGCCAAGCTAAGCTGGGAGCCAAGCCAAGCTGAGGGGACACCAAGCTGAGTTAAGGGGGCAGCAAGCTGAGCACAGTGGCTGTGTTTTTTAAATGTACTGTCTGCAGTGAGCTAGGGTAGCAAAAAGCAAGTGTCTGTAACCTTTATTTCAAGGTTCTACAGGTTGTTTGCACACTAACTACAGAAATGACCTTCCTTCAATGGGCTTTAAAGTATGTTTCTTTTTGAGTTTCCACTTTGATGTCATTTGTGCTAGATAAAAATCAGTGCAACACAGCATTATTTTGAGGCAACATTCCTGAGCACTTAGCACTTCAAATACAGTCGGTGCATGCAATAATTCTCATGTGGGGCCCTCAGCTTTGTACACATATGCATGGGTCCTTGTAGGGGGCAGCAGCAGGGCCCCCAACATCACACCTGCACCAGGCCGCATAAACCCTCTGGGTGGCCCTGCAAAGTTCGCCACAGGGAGGGGCGGGCATCAAATGTACTCCTTGCCCAGGGCGCTATTTATCTTAGGGCTGTCCTTTGGCAAAGCTACCCTTGGTGACCCTTGTTTCTTAGGAGAGCGGAATAGGTTTTCCCCTTCTCCTTCTAACAGCCTTGCTGACTGCACCCTGCTTTACTTCAGTTCATACAACTGAACAGGACCCACTGCTGTCTGCATAGCTCTGCCTTGGAGTTCACATCATGTGTGGAAGATATGGCATCCCATATCTGCACCCAAGAGGCTGCAGCTGCCCAGTAAGAAGGAAGTACTAGAGCCCGCCAATGAGATACTATGAAGCTGATTGTTGGGAGACTCAGGACAGATGAAAGGAAGGACTTCTTCACACAGCGCATAGTTAAACTGTGGGATTTGCTACCACAGGAAGTAGTGATGGCCGCCAATTTGGATGGCTTTAAAAGGGGGTTAGACAAATTCCTGGAGGAGAAGGCTATCACTAGTCTTGATGGCTATGTGCTACCTCCAGTACCAGAGGCAGTGAGCCTGCATACACCAGTTGCTGGGGAACATGGGTGGGAGGGTGCTGTTGTGCTCATGCCCTGCTTGTGGGTTCCCGGTTGGCAGCTGGTTGGCCACTGTGTGAACAGAATGCTGGACTAGATGGACCCTTGGTTCGATCCAGCAGGGCTCAGCTTATGTTCTTATGAAATGCTCTCTGAATGTGCCTGGGAGTTCTTTATTATTACTTAAGCATTACTGCTACCCAAACTTTTTTTTTTTTACCGTAAATTTGTCTTTCAATTTCACCATAAATTCAAAGATGGATTCATCTTTGGCTAGGCATTTCTTGCTGTGCCTCATTGTAAACTGGGACCACTGTCCTTGAAGTCAGGGGTGATGAACCTTTTTCAGCACAAGGGCGGAATTCCAATTTGGAGAAGCTCTTGGGAGACACATCCCAGTGGTGGGAGGGGCCAAAGACAAAAAGGGTGGAGCCAACATCACAATGATACCAGCCCATTTGAGCGTAAAGTTCTTACTGCTAGTAACTAAGCCTTAGGAGGCTTCAACCTTTTAAAATGGGGGGGGGGAGCAGTGCACTAGGAAACCACCAAAGTATCAGCATTCAGGGAAAGAGGGTGGGACCAGGAGAAGGGGGTTTGGCCATCTGGGGAACCCTGGAGGGCTGGATTGGGAACCCAGGAAGGTCGGATTTGGCCTGCAGGCATGAAGTGCAACACTCCTGCTTGAAATGATAGAAACGCAGTGCTTAATTGTAGTCTGTGGCTAGTCTCCTGGCTTCTGTTTTCTAAAGTCAAAGTTTGTATGCACTTCAGGCTCTCCCTTTCAGCTGCTGGTACATTTGAATCCAATTGGTGTCGGCCTCACCATTTTCCACTGGACTGTGGTAGTGATGGCGGAGAATTCCGCCACAGACTCCAATGAGTCCGTGGACATGGACAGGGATCCGACCTGGACGGATCCCGCAGGGAGGCGGAGGTGAGTGGTCCATTCTGCCACAGACTCTGGGGGTCCGTGCCATTTGCGTCCCTGTTCATGAGATAGGCTATGCAAATATTTGCGTAGCCTATCACGGTCAAAAACAGGGACGCAAATGGCGTAGCGGACGCCATTTGCGGCCGTAAACCTGGTTGATTAGCCTAAATCAGCCGTAAATGGCATAAATTTGCATCCAGGGGACTGACTTAGACAGAGATATGGCACAGCAATGGCTGCCGGCCGTATCGACTTTCTCCAGCCCTGTGGAGCTGGCGGCCGGCTCCGCAGGTTCGGAGCTGGCCTGGACGGATTCTGGGGGGAAGGAATGGATCGCCTCCCCCCCCCCAGCAGACCCCCTGCGGACAACAAGTAAGGGGATTCGTACATCCCTAGACTGTGGTGCTGGGCTACCAAACTCAGCTGCTACCTCATCCTACTCATGCCCAGGAGTGTCCCTGATTTCATCTCTGAAATGTTGGAAGAGGGCACGTAACAGTTTGGACAAAGTGACGCAATCAAGATCTTTTTCCTCCTCTTTCTCCCTCAGAGGATCAAAGGCTACAATCCTACACCCACTTACCTGGGAGTAAGCACCATTGAACTCAATGGTGCTTACTTTCTTGAGACTAGACATGTATAGGCTTGGACTGCAAAAGTGTAAAAAGAGTAAAATTGATATTAAGAAACATATAAATAAATTTCATTCCCATTGCACAGCGTGGGAGAAATCTGTTTGGGCAGAGTGACGGATTCCCACATTATTCATTGGTTTCAGTGGGTGATGTGAAAGCAAGTGATGGATCAGCTATACCTTTACAAACGAAATTAATAAGACCTGCTTTCCCGACAGTTTTCTCTGCAGTACATCTTGTGTGCAGTCAAAGCCCAAGAAAACTGCTCTATCAAGTATGATTTTCATTAAAAATAGACACTGCCATAAATCATTGAGAGTTTCTGGAAAATTATTTATGTGCATTATAAATGGGATGGACTCGCTATTTGCTCTCATCAGCACCACAGAGTATGCACTGCTGACCAACATCCCCATTAAACTTGGATATATTTTGGAAAAAAAACAATAGCAGTCATATTTTTCAGGAATCATTTTATTACCTGGGACATTGCTTAGCATTTGCATCTTAGAGCAATTGTTAAGGGTCTTGACAGATTTTCACTGCCATCTCAGCTTTGGTGGTCTTGACCTTCCCTAACCCAGGTCCAGACTCTAGGAGATACAGTTGCCAGGGCTGGTGTCAGCATCTGCACCCATGGGCAATTGCCTGGGCCCCAGGGCACTGGCAGGGCCCATTGCCAGTGGAGGCTCATGGCTCCGATGTTGGCGGGGCTGTGAATCCACCCTGGGTTTCAGTCAGAACCAGCCAGAATGCTAAAGGAGCTCTCCAAGGTGCTGAACCATATCCCTAAAATAGATGGAATTCAGAGAATGTCAACACGCTCATGTTTTGCTGATCTGCACATCCCTAGGCTAGGTGGACAAACAGTCTGACCTGATACAAGGCAGCTTCGTACAACCTTAGTTGGTTGACCTGACAGGTGTCAAGCCTGGCATCTGGGACTTCACTCCAGCTATTTACCACTGCATCCTGTCTTTTGACAAATGCCAGCTGGCAACCCTGATAAACTACTGTCCAAATGCTTCAGCTTAACTCAGGCATCTTGTGGTCCTCCAAATATTGTTGGACTGCCAAGAGGTGGGATCTTGAGGCTGAAGTCCAGGGCCTTGCCACCCGGAGGTGGGAGAGAGAGGGCAAATGACCACTCAGAGAGCTGTAGATGATGGATATGCTAGAGGTGACTCTGCTCGATGCAGCATCCTCTCTTCTATAAAAGAAAACATTTTATAGTTAGGGGCTGGCTGGGCATGCACATTGGCACACAGAAGCTCATGTTCTTATTTTTGCTTTAAAAAGAGGTTACCCTTTTCTACAACAAAAGGATGCTTTCCCCCAAGGAAATGCACTGGGCATCAGGGCAGCAGGAGCAAACTCCATGTTATTCCTGTAGCCACAGTGGTACTACGATCTCAGTGAGTTTTAAATGAGAAACTGCACACGCTCAAAAAATGAGTGTTTCATTTTTAAAGATCAGGGTAAGGAACAGTTGTTGGTTAGTTGGCTTGATCAGGAAAGTAGGAGGCTCGGTTGTAAAGCAGCAAATGGCCGTGAGGGCAGGGTGGAGGGGGAGAGAAATGTTAGCGGTGTTCTTCACAACTGAAGTAATATGTATCACCTTCTAAAGTCGCCATCACCACCAGTGAGGCCATTATGTCAGAGACCAAAAATGTTCTAGCTGCACCACCATGGATTGCAGTTCCTATCATCCCTCCTCATTGGCCATGCTGGCTAGAGCATCACCTGGAGGGCCATAAGCTGCCCACCTGCCTGGCTTAATTCCTTCATCCTGTAACCAAGCTTAAGTGAGGATAAGTGCACTTGTTTAGAGTCCCTCCTTGCTACCCTTATCTCTCCGTCTCCCCCCTCCTGTGGCTATCTTCCCCAAATTTAGACTGAAAGCACTTTGGGGAGTTCATAGAATCATATAGCGTTGGAAGGGGCCTGCAAGACCTTTGAGTCCAACCCCCTGCTCAGTGCAGAAAGTCTGATTCCCAGGCAGTCTCCCATCCAAGCACTAACCAGGGCTGACCCTGCTTAGCTTCTGAGATCAGACAAGATCAGGCACATCCAACCCTTTATCGGGGGCCTGCATGTAGATGTTGCTCATGAAACTCTATTAGGAGTTATGTACACCAGTAGTCACTGGGCTCCTTCACACAGGGCTTTTTATCCTGCAATTTACTGGGACTTCTGCTTCTTGATTCTTTACAGGATTAAGTTTAGCTTAAGTTTACAGGATTAAGTTTGGGGGGGGGGAGAGTCTTTCTCAGCAAGTTCACACAGCCTCTTCACCACCTCCTCAGAATTTGCTGCCTCTCTCTGTTTGGTCTAGGAATTGGGGGCAGGGGAGGAGAAAATGCTGAGAGGGGGGATGCTTTGTCAGAATTTGCTGTGCTTTCCCCCCTCATCCTGCTGACTCCACTGAGGTAGCAGAGAGGGCATTCCAATTTACCAGTCAGAGAGGACCACCCAGAATATGTAACATCAACTCCATATTACATGTTTATCCTGCCGTTCTTCCAAAGAGCTCAGAACAGCATACAAGTTTCCTTCCATTATAGAAAAACCCTGCAAGGAACCCTAGGCAGAGGAGAGAGAGGAGAGGAGAGGAGAGGAGAGGAGAGGAGAGGAGAGGAGAGGAGAGGAGAGGAGGGGGAGACTAGCCCAGAGAATTTCCCCTTCTTCCATGATGGAGTAGCTTATCATATGAAGCCACCCTATTTTTACCTCATGGCACTGTAGTTATAGCAGAACTGCACAATTTCACATGGCCATTAAAGCAGATTTACATCTAAACACTGCATTATCTCCAATCTTTTAAAAGAGGGATAAAGCTCAAAAACTGTGGGGGACACAGGTTGACAATATTGTGTAAAGGACCCACAAACTTCCATGAGCGACCAATCATGAGCATGCAAAAAAAGCCTCAGGTGAAGGATTCCCCACAGCTGGCTGGGGAATGCTGGGAGTTGTAAGTCTTTTTTCTGTCTAAACATGCATAGGATTGCACCCTTAATTTATTTACTTATTAGTAATATTTATATACCACTTAATATAAAAAATCCCTTAAAAAAATTAATACTATGCTACTACTAGCAGCAGCAGCAGTAGTAGTAGTAACTTGCCAGAGAGAGAAAACCATTTACAATAAACATCAATGCATCATGCAGAGGATGGCTCCATTCTTGTTGCAAAAGCAAAATTGGGTGTTCCAGTCAGAGCCAGATAAATTTTCCTTCATTTGAAAGATACACACATTTCACACATGGAGGGTCTTCCTCATAAATTACCAAAAAACTGCGCCAAAAAGGTGACTTAGCTGCATAACTCTAGAGTTCTCGATTCACCCAGTCTTATCAGCAGTGGAATGCACACATATTTGTGCATTCAAACACAACAACAATGTGGCACGTGTTGCTGCAAACCTCATGCATCCCCAGCAGCCACAAATCTGCAGTGTGCTTTTCAAGTTGCATTGTTTTCATAGGCAAGTTTGTTGAGGTCACCAGTCAACCATGGTTTGTCCCTAGTGAATGAGCACTCTTTCTCCCCCTCTGAAAATATGTGCTCCTGCTCGTTTGAAACAAAGTTAACTGCTACCTGGCTGCAAACAAGGACAGTGATGAATGGCAAGTTCCTTTGGGTCTTCTTTCTTTAATATACTGCTTACTCTGAGTCCTGTACAAAAGAATCCATGCATTAAGGTAATATTACCATAGAAGAAGGTTGCCAGGTCTCTTCTTTTAAGACAAGCATGCACAACTTGCAACGGATGGCAGGGCTTGATATTAAACTCCTGCTTTTGTTTTGATTTGCTGCACCTTATGGACATCCCCTTATATGGAAATGTTGCTCTTTCACAGCTCCACAGGATAGGGTAGGATGGGATAGGATGGGCTAGGAAAGAATAACTATCTCTCCAAACCAGCAAAGAAGATCTTCATGTGTCTCATGAAGATCAAGATGTAAAATACTCATCTGGGCTCTATTGAACTTGATCGGGGTGCAGAAACGTTCTTTCTGTCGAGGGCTGCATTCCTTTATGGACAATCTGTCAAGGGTTGCATGACAGCAGGGGGTGGGACCAGAGTGGGCTGGGCTATCCCTTCTCTCTCTCTTACTGCTACCCCCTTTTCTCTCTCTCTTTCTTACTGCCACCCCTCATCATCATCCCTCTCACTGCCACCACTCTCTCTCTCTCTCTCTCTCTCTCTTACTGCCACTCCCTTCTCTCTCACACTACCATCCAACTATCTCTCTTTCTCTTATTGCTATCCTGTTCTCTCTCCCTCTTACTCCCACCCCTTTTCCTTCTCTCTCACTGCCAGCCACCCGCTCTCTCTCTCTCTCTCTCTCTCCCTCCCCCTCTCACTCTTTTACTGCCACGTCCCTTTCTCCCACTCTCTCTTTATGCCATCCTCTTCTTTTTCTCTCTCTTCCTCCCCACACAGTGGGCTGCTGGGGAACAAATTGATTGCTGAACTGATTGCTTGCAGTTGCAATTAGGGCAAGGGCTGCAGGTTGCTCACCCCTGAACTTGATAGGTGCATCTGTTGCCCCAAAGGAGGATGCACCTCTCCATCACTGCACACAACACACACAACCAAGAGTTGCATCATGGGCAAAAGAAATAATGGATCACCCTTATTTCAGAATATTACCCATGACATGTACCATGACATCCATGCAATAGATCTCTGCAGTAACCTTTGTTTTTGAAATTTGGTTATGTTAGCCCTACCTTAGGTAGGTTTTTCATTCATATAATTACACTAGGTGGTCTAATGTCTTGTGCCCAGCAAGAGGAAATATGCTCCAATACGTTGCACTGGCATTTTGGTAGGGCAAAGCACAGCTCTCAAATCCCATCTTGGCTGGAACTCACCTGCTATGGACCAGTGCAGCTGAGTCCAACACTATGATTAATGCTTCTGTAAAGGATTCAGTATTTTCAGCATACATTTTAGCAAACAGTTTGTAAAAGGGCTGTGCCCTTTCATTTACCATAGAAGGGCTGATCTTGTATTTGGCAAGGAAGTTTTGAATGAAAGCTTTCCACAGTGAAATCGAAAGAACAATTACTATGGGGGTTGGAGTTAGTTCAGTGGGGTTAAGGGAACAAGGAAGACATGAGGTTGTATCCAATGCAACTCGCATTCTTTTCAATGGGTCTGCTGTAAGTGGAACTAACTTTAGATCCAATCCATGATGAATACATGTTTCCTTCTTTGGATGGGGGCCAAGGTCTCCAGGGCAGAGGTGGGACTTGAATCTCCCAGCTTTTAACTTATGTACTATAAAACAATATGTCTTAAGAGTAGTTAAAGATGTAGGGGTAACTTTTATTTGCAAAAAAAAAAAAAACTTTTGCAAATAAAAGGGTTTGAAAATATGTGACTAATATGAATTAGTCTCTAATTCATATTAGTCACATTAATTATCCTCATGTGCAAATTCCCTGTTTTTATTTAATTTCACCAGGAAAGCAGATAAAAGGGGGAAATGTGGCAGTGCAGAGGGGGAACAGCTGGCAGGAAGTGAATCATTCCTCAGTAGTGTGGATGCAAGCTTTGTTCTAGTTTGGGGCTCTCCGAGTCCTAACTCCTTTGATAAGGCTATTCCTTCTATCAGCGTGCCAGTTTTCAGTCAGCTCAGTGACTAGGCATGAAGAGAGATGCTAATAATTGGCTCTATTGTGACTTTGGAAAGCATTCAAAACATGGAAAGGCCTGTTCTTAGGATAGCAGCGTAGGAAGCTGCCTCATACCGAGGCAGACTATTGGTCCATTTAGCCTAGTATTGAAGGATGGATGGGCCAGTGTCCCCCTCCCTGCCTCTGCTTGTGCACCTGTATTCTTGTGTATGTGGACCACTCATAGCCCCCTTTTGTGCACAACTAGATGTGCACATATTTTGTGAGTGCTGTGGGGGGGGGGTAAAATGGCACTTGCAGCACTCACCGACAACTCCTGGGTGAGTATGGGTGGCTCGGCAAGTGCGGGGGAGGGAGCGCAGGTCCGGCAGCACGTGAGCAGGAGCAGGGGTGCGGCATGCATGGTTCACCAGTGCAGATGGGGTGGGAGGAGTCCGTTGGACTCCTAGACCCAGCCAGGTGCCCACGCCATCCCTACTAGTATTGTCAACACTGACTTGCAGTGGCTCTCCAGGAAGAAGTTTTTCCAGCCCTACCTGGAGATGCTGGGGATCAAACCTGGGACCTTCTGCTTGCGGAGTAAATGATCTACCACTGAGTCTCTGCCCCTCCACTAACAAGCCATGGGTCTCCACTTACCATTTGTGCCAGTTGTTGGTAGGGATGTACGAAAGTCACTTACCTTTTCGCAGCTTGGCTTCGCAGTGGGGGGGAGGCGCTTCGCTTTTCCCCCCGAAGTTCAGGCGAAGGGGGGGAGGCTTCCCGCCTCGCCCGGCCTAAATTCAGGCCGGGGGGGAGGCTTCCTGCCTCACCCGGCCGAAATTCAGGCCGGGGAGAAGCGCCTCGTCTCCCCGGCCGCAAAACAAAAAGTAAAAAAAAAAAAAGACCCCGTGATAGGCTACGTGACGATTTATGTAGCCTATCACGGCTAGATTTCCAAAGTCAGCCGTGATAGGCTATGTAAATCGTCACATAGCCTATCACGGGTGACTTTGGGGGGAAAAAAAAGCGCGTACGCAAATGGCGGTGGCCCATAGGCGCCGCCATTTGCGTTCCTTATTTTGGCACGTCTAGTCTAGGTAAAAATTTACGTAGACCACGGCGAAAATAAGGGCAACACAAATAGCGTGCCCTTATTTTCGCCGTAGTCTACATAAATCTTTACGTAGACTAGACGTGCCAAAATAAGGAATGCAAATGGCGGCGCCTATGGGCCGCCGCCATTTGCGTACGTGCTTTTTTTTTTCAAAGTCACCCGTGATAGGCTACGTGACGATTTACGTAGCCTATCACAGCTGACTTTGGAAATCTAGCCGTGATAGGCTACATAAATCGTTAAGTAGCCTATGCACGGGTGTGTGTTTTTTTTTTACTTTAGTTTTTTTTTTTTGCAATGGCGGCGGCGGCAGCTGGTCGGGAGACCGGCCGCCGCCCCCACCCATGACGAACTGCCGCCGAACCGCCGCCAGGACCCGCCGCCGGGAGGGACATTTGCCAAAGGTAAGTCCCGTCCCGGGGGGTGGCGGGGGGGTGGCGGAGAATTTCACCGCCGATTTCGGGGGGCCGAATGCGTTGGCGCTCGGCCCCCCGAAGATTCGGGGAGAAATTCTCCGCCATCCCTAGTTGTTGGGGGGAGCGGAAAAAGAGCAGGAGGTGTCCTCCTAGCATAGCTGGGCGGACCTCTGGGCTGGCTCACTACTCAGGTTCATTGCAGCACTTGCCCCACCATCTGAGGGGCAACTAGCTGGATTCTCAAGGGCAAGGCTTTGGAGAGGACCTGAGGGGGGGTCTTGGTCTTCTCCCTTCTTGTCTGCTCATGGGTCATGAAATGGGGGGCTTGGGCCAGGCTGAGGCCTGCCTAATTAGCTAAAATCCTGAGCAGACGTCTGGAGGAAACAAAACAGACCGAGAGCCTCCTTGCCTCTGAAAGAGAAGAAGAGCTTCCCCAGGATCACTGCCACCAAAAAGAAGCAAACACACACAAAAGGAAGCTGAACTCACCGTGTGGCTTTATGTGCTGCAGTTTCCAGCCCTGGCACAACTACAGCACACTCAAGCACAAGGTGGGTGTGGGTCCTGTTGTGCATGGGGGCTACATGCTGCTGGTGGGTGGGAGCTCACTCAACATGTCAGAGGGCTCTTTGCTTTGTGCCACATGTTCTAGTGGTGGTGTGGGCTGGAGGGGTGGCAGCCTGCATGCATCTCAACTTCCTGCCCCCACTGGTTTTAGCAGTATACCACTGCTGCCAGATTCCATTCTGAACAGGCCCTAGGAGCCATTTTGATGACCCACAGATGTGTGCACTCCTTTTTGCAGAAGCATGGAAGAAGGCATGAGGAAAAACACAGGTGCACAAAGGGATTAAAGCAGGAAAGCTAACTCAGTGGGGGCAGCTGTCCCTCCTTGTCCTGAAGTAAAGGTTGCCCCCCCATTTCTTCCTAACTGGGGCAGGGAGGGGCTTTGGTCAACAGTTAAATATTGCAATGAGCTAAATGCAACAGGTTTGGCTGATCTGTACCAGGATGGGGACCAGTTTCTCTAGAGAAGACATGGAGAACCTTCAGCCCATGGGCCAGATGTGGCCTGAGGGGGTTCCTCATCCAGGCTGCCAGCTTCTTCTCCAGGGCCTGCTCTGTCCCTAGGGATGCTGGAAAAATTCAAGATGAACTAAAAAGAGCTTGGCTTTCTAAGAATCCGACCTGCAGAATCTGCTGTGGAGCGACTCCTTCAGGCCCCACAGAGTCTGTGGACTTTCAGATGTTGTTTTTTCACTTTCTCAAAGTGTATGCAAGTGTATTCATAGGAAAATTTGCATGTTTCTGCTGAGGAAAAGTGGAATGGGATGGCGGACAATACGCTACATGTCATGTACTAAGGTAAGTTATATAAATAGTTACGACATCTCTTACGTAATTATCTGCATAGTTGTCTCCATGACAGAAAAAAATTGCATCTGTCTATGAGTGGACGATGGAACAAAAGGCACCTGACAATCCACAAAACACAGATGGAGTGGATTTTACACAGTTCATCCATCCCTATCCCTCCCCCACAGGGTAAACCTCTGCAAGGACCTTTGTTACCATGCACCAGGGAAAGGCTCTTGGGCAGGATTCAGATCTAGTCATAATTAGACTAGACCCATTGGAATCACATCCTATCGATTTCACGGAGTTGCTTCCAGGAGTGCAGAACCTCTTTCAGCCTGAGGGCCACATTCCATTTTGGAGAAGCTTTCAGGGTCTACATTCTCTCATGGTCCCAGGCATCCTACTGCCACCAGAGTTGTCCTCAGGGGAGGAGCCAGAACCATCAGAGCCAGTTGGCCCTCAGGAGACCCTGGCACGAGGCAGGACATTCCAGAACCCTCAGGGCTGATTAGGGATGTACGAAAGTCACTTACCTTTTTGCAGCTTGGATTCATGGTGGGGGGGAGGCGCTCCGTCCCTCCCCCCAGAATCCTCCCTGGGCCTGCTCTGCTCTGCGGTGGCTCCATGGAGCCACCGGCCAGGGCCATCCGCAGCTGGAGTTCCGGCCACGGATGGGCTGCTGCAGACGCAAATGGCGGCTGCCGTAGCAGCCTCCATTTGCGTCCAGTGAAGCTGCTGTGATAGGCTACGTAAGTATTTACGTAGCCTATCACGGCAAGCCAAAAAAAAAAACAGCGTACGCAAATGGCGGCGGCTACAGCAGCCTCCATTTGCGTTCCCTATTTTTCGCCATTTTACGTAAATATTTACGTAGGCTATTACGGCGAAAAAAAGGGGAACACAAATAGCATAGTGGGTGCTATTTGTGTTTCCTTTTTTTCGCCATAATAGCTTACGTAAATATTTACGTAGGCTAAAATGGCAGGAAAAAAAGGGACGCAAATGGCGCCCACCACGCTATTTGCATTCCCCTTTTTTTCACCGTAATAGCCCTGGAACGAAACTTACCTGGGACTCTGGTGGTGGCGGCTCTGGCAGCAGCGGTGGCTGGTCTTTCGACCAGCTGCCGTGGCCACCATTTGCGAAAATGGTGAAAAAAAGGGAACGCAAATGGCGGCTGCTGTAGCCGCCACCATTTGCGTACGCTGTTTTGTTTTGTTTTTGCTTGCCGTGATAGGCTACGTAAATACTTACGTAGCCTATCACGGCAAAGAGCAGGATGCAAATGGCCGCTGCCACCGGAGCCCCAGGTAAGTTTAGTTCCGGGGCTATTCCGCGAGGTGGCGGGGGGTGGGAGGCCATTCTGCCACGGGTTTCAGGGGGCCAAACGCCAGTGTATTCGGCCTCAGTGAAATCTGTGGCGGAATTCTCTGCCATCCCTAGGGCTGATGCCTTTGCCTCATGGAGAGGTGGAGAGTTCAGGCAGAGGAAGATGCTGAGCTGCCACCTGGCCCCCCAGAACGCCGGCTCCTCAAGGTCCATGATAGAGTGGCAGCCAGGCGAAGAAGTGCTTGCTTACTGAAGAGGACTACTCATGAGTTGGGCCCTCCTTATGAGGAGGACATCTGACAAGTCTCTAAAGAAAGCAGCTAAGCACTGGGTGGGCTCTAGTAGCTTTAGCTATATCAGCTCTCACTGGTAACATGAGAGCTGCTGGAGGCACTATCTCTGCTAGTTCCAGTGCCTGCCACCTTGTCTCCTGTGCCTGGCCTTGCAATGGATGCTCTGTGCTACTGACCCTAGACTGTTTCTTGATCCTGCTTCTAAATTCAGTAATGTACCTGGCTGATTTGCTGTGCATGAAAATATGCATGGAAAATGTCTGCTTCTGAAAAATGCATGTCAATATGCTATAATCAATGGGAGATGGACACATATTTTTCAAAGATGCACACAACTGATGCATACATTTGGAAAAATATGCACACAAATATGCATGGATTTTCATGTGAAAAGAAAAGAAAACATTTGCAGTCTTATACTGACATGAGGAGGGCTCTGGATAGGAGTGAATGCTCCTTCCTTGTTCTCCTCGACCTCTCAGCGGCTTTTGATACCGTTGACCATGGTATCCTCCTGGACTGCCTGGAGGGGTTGGGCATTGGAGACACTGTATTGCGGTGGTTCCGGTCCTTCCTCTCCGGCAGGTACTAGAGGGTAGCACTGGGAGAGGAGGTTTCGGACCCATGGCCACTTACTTGTGGGTTGTCACAGGGTTCCATCCTCTCCCCGATGCTATTTCACATCTATGTGAAGCCGCTGGGGGCTATCATCAGGAGGTTTGGGGTGCAGTGTCATCAATATGCGGATGACACGCAGCTCTACCTCTCATTCAAATCTTCACCAAGGTTGGCCGTAGAATCCCTGTCCAAATGTCTGGAGACGGTGAGTGGCTGGATGGGGAGGAATAAGCTGAAGCTGAACCCTGACAAGACCGAGGTACTTTTGGTGGGAGACAAGAGGAGGCTGGGGGATGTTGACCTGGTGTTGAATGGGGTACGGCTACCCTTGAAAGACCAGGTCCGCAGCCTGGGGGTCATTTTGGACTCCCAGCTGTCCATGGAGGCTCTGTATCAACTCCATCTGATACGGCGGCTGCACCCCTTCCTTCTCGACCATCTGCTCCCATCGGTAGTACATGCCCTGGTCTCCTCTCGTTTAGACTACTGTAATGCGCTCTACGTGGGGTTACCCTTGAAGATGGTTCGGAAGCTGCAGCTGGTACAGAACGCGGCGGCTCGCCTGATTAAAGGCAGCCGCCGGCGAGATCACATCACTCCAGTGCTGAAGGAGGTGCATTGGTTACCAGTTGTTTTCCGGGCCAAATTCAAGGTGTTGGTTTTGACCTTTAAAACCCTATATGGTTCCGGCCCAGCCTATCTTAAGGAGTGCCTCCAGCAACACCAGACAGGCCGCTTAACAAGATCAGCCTCGGATGGCCTTCTCTCTGTCCCATCAGCCAGGACAGCTAGACTGGTGGGGACGAGGGAGAGGGCCTTCTCTGTGGTGGCCCCCACTCTGTGGAACTCCCTCCCTAGGGAACTCCGTCATGCCCCCTCTTTAAGGAGCTTCCATTGTGCATTAAAAACGTGGTTGTTCAGGCAGGCATTTGGGGTGGGTTAGGGTATTTTTAAAAAAAAGTATGGTAGAATTTTATTGTTTTAAATTGTTTTATGGTATGTTGTACATCGCCCAGAGTGGCTGGGTGACCAGCCAGATGGGCGATTAATACATTTAATAATAAAATAAAAATAAAATATACTGTCATGGGCCCGATCTTTCAAGCACACACTCTGGCACTCTGATATAGGACCCCCCCCAAATCAGTGAGACTCTTTTATTGTAGCAAATACCACAGGAAAAGCTTAATGGTTACATTCTTCAGAAATCAATTAGCTATAGACTCCATAGGTAATTCTAAAACAATCCAAAGCTAATAACTTTAACCATGTCAGAGATCCAGACAATTTGGTTTCCCCGTTGTAATCTTTACAGCTAAGAATACAGGGCAAGAGGCTCAGAAGATTCCTGGTGTAATTTATCCCAGGCAATTCAAGACAAGGGTTTCCAAATACAGTGTAACTATTTGTTCTGTGAAGGCGTCCTTCCTTTTATCTGTCCTGGATTTCTCACCAAGCAGTTCCATGGGATGACCCCTGGTTCTATTATTATGACAGAGATAGGGATATGTCTCCCTATCCATTTCTCCATACTATGCATTATTTTGTACACTTCAATCAAGTCTCCCTTTACTTGCCTTTTTTCTAAGCTGAACAATCCCAGCTGTTGTAATCTTTCTTCATAGGGGAGTTGTTCCAGCCCCTTGATCATTTTAGTTGCCTTTCTCTGCACTTTCCCCAACTCTATAGTATCCTTTTTTTAGGTGCAGTGGCCAGAACTGTACACAGTATTTTATTTATTTATTGCATTTCTATACTGCTCCGTAGCCGAAGCTCTCTGGGCGGTTTACAGATGTATTCTAAGTGTGATCACACCATAAATATATATAAAAGGGGAGTATGACCTTGGCAGTTTTATTTTCAATTCCGTTCCTAATTATGGCTAACATGGAATTTGGTTTTTCACAGCAGCTGCACACACAGCTGACATTTTCATTGAGCTATCCACCACAACCCCAAGATCTCTTTCTTGGCTGGTCACTGGTAGCTCAGAACCCATCAGCATATATTTGAGGCTGGGATTGTTTGCCCCAATGTGCATCAGTTGGCTCTTCCTTACATTGAACCGCATTTGCCATTTTGTTGCCCGTTCTCCAGTTTGGAGAGATCCTTTTGGAGCTCCTCACAATCCCGCTTTGTTTTAACCACCCTAAATAATATGGTGTCATCAGGAAACTTGGCCGCTTCACTGCTCACTCCTAATTCCAGATCGTTTATGAAGAAGTTGAAAAGCTTTGGTCCCAATGCAGATCCCTGTGGGACCCCACAAGCATTCAGCAGGAATGCACAAGCAGCCTGGCTGTGGTGTGGCTCCCCTATTTTCTGCCAGTCATCCTTGCCCTCCACAAGCAACAGAAGCCTTGCCTTGGGGTAGTGCAGAATAGGTGGTGGAACTACTCAGCCTGGTGGACCAAGCTGGTAGCTTGGGGGTGCTTCTGGATTCAGTGTGTCTGTGGAAACAGAGGTGGGGGCAGTAGCCAGGAGTGGCTTTCGCCAACTTCGCTTGGTATGTCAGCTGTAACTAGGGATGGCATGAGCATCTGGGGGGGTGTCCAATAGACTCCCCCACCCCGCGCGACCACCTGGACCCCACTTGCCAGGCTGAGGTAGGCTTGCTTGCCCGCTAAGTGACCATCAGGAAGCACTGCAAGGCCATCCGTTGCCTTACTGAGTTGCCACTGTGTGCAGAAACCGTTACTTCCACAACTCTAATGTTGCATGTATGGCTGCCTTAAAGGGGTGATGACTCAACATTACAGGCGGTAATGTTGAGTCACTGCCCCTTTAAGGCAGCCATAGATGCAACATTAGATTTGTGGAAGTAACTGAGTGTGATTTCTGCACACAGTGGCAACTCAGTAAGGCAATGGATGGCCTTGCTTGCAGTGCTTCCTGACGGTCACTGAGCAGGCAAACGAGCTGCGATTTCAGTGCACAATGGCGCCTTGGCAAGGCAACAGATGGCCCCACAGCGCTTCTCAAATGGTCGCTGAGCCACCCCATAGCTCCTGTGGCACAGATTGGGCAGGCAGGCAGCAATCACAGCTCGTCAATCACCCGACGGGACTGGACAGAGATGAGTCCGTCCATCCCTGGCTGTAACTGTGGAAAGCAGTCCTGGTCCCAACTACACAGGCACTGGTTCCATCCAGATGGGATTACTGCAATGTGGTCCATGCAGGGCTGCCTTTGAAGATGATTCAGAAACAGATGCAGGCTGCAGCCTTGTTGGGGCAAGATAGTTGGCTCATATTACACCCAATCCATGTAGAAATGAACATTACAAAAAAGGAAAATGCAACAAATTAAAAGAAATAATGTGTGTTGTATGTCTACGCAGATATAGGAATTGCCATTTCCCCACTGAGAGGCAAACTAAGGGTCGTTGATTTCTTTACCATGTTGTGGTTTTAAAGTGAAAATTCAATTGGCTTTCCTGGTGAGAAAGCAAATGAAAAGTCCAATGGAAAATAAGATAATGCTGTTTTTGAGTCTTCTCATGGTTTAGCGTAGATCAAGATAAGAGAACATGTCTCTGTATTGTGAGAATAAATTTCTAAATTGTTTTTTCAGAATCTATTATGCTGTCAAAGCAAAGGGGAAAGCATCATTCCATTCATAACTGTACCAAAAAAATCATTAATGTGCTCTCTATGAGAACTAATGACAGAAGAGATCAGATAACAGCAAGGGGGGGAAGATTAAAATGTTTTTAAAAGAAGTCTGAAATCCTGAGGCTTTTTTCCCAAGCAGAAATAAACTATGAAAATGTAATAGTTCGTAGTGAGATAGATCACAGAACATACTGTGCCATTCAGCTAACAGACTATACCAGCTGAACAAGACGCAACATTAGATTTGTGGAAGTAACATATTTACATTTTTTTTTAAATGGTCACAACTAAAATTGTGAGAGCTTCGGCTATTGGGCAGTATAGAAATGAAATAAATAAATAAATAAATAAATAAATAAATAAAAATGCAGCTGTTCATCTACTGAAGCAGGAGATTTTCTGCATCAGCAGGGGGTTGACTAGATGACCTCTGTGGTACCTTCAAACTCAATAGTTCTATAAACAAAGGTGAAAAATATTGTTGACATTGGATGCAACAGTCACTTTGGCAAACACATTGTAATTATTGTTCATTATGTAATATATTACCATCCATGTCCATGGTGTTTTATAGAGTACATACACCCCCAAAACACAGATCCCTTCCCCACTGAGATTACAATCATGCCCAGAGTGGTAGTAAAAAAAGAGATGAATTTTTTTATAAATTGACCCCAATTCTATACACCTTTACCTTGGAGTAAGATCTATTGAATGCAATATGACTTACTTCAGAGTAGATGTGCATAGAATTGCCCTGTTAGAGTGCTTTCAGACAGGGCAAAGATGGAGGGAGATGGGATGGGTGGTGGTGGGTAGGGATGTGTGAAAGTCACTTACCTTTTCGAAGGGGTGATTTGCGGTGGAGCGGAGGCGCTCCGCATCTCCCCCCGAAATCCTAACCCGGCCGGCTCTGCTCCGCGGCAACTCCACGGAGCCGCCGGCCAGGTGCATTCACAGGCATGTGGAGCCTGCGGACACAAATGGCGGCGACTATGGCGGCCACCATTTGCATTCCCTTTTTTTGCCATGATAGGCTATGTAAATATTTATGTAGCCTATCACGGCCTCTGCAGGGACGCAAACAGCAAAAATTGGGAAGCAAATGGCGGCCACAGACGCGGCCGCCATTCACAAAACAGCGTGAACGGCACCAGGTAAGTGCTCTGTTTCGCGCACCTTTCGCGGGGTGGTGGGCGGGGGAGCTTCGTTCTGCCACGGATTTCAGGGGGTCCGAATGCACTGGTATTTGGCCTCATGGAGATCCATGGCGGAATCCTCTGAACAAGAAATGAAAGTGCCTCATCCTTCCTACTCCTGTATGTCTCCATAATATAGGAAGTAGAACTTTAGCATCTGACTCCACAGTGAAAACCTGCCCTGCATTGGAAACTTCCACTTTTCAACATAGCAAGAGATGTGAATATCATAAGGATGGGCAAATCCACTGGTTTCTCTTTCTTCTGCTTTGGAATTTTTTAAATCTTAAGTTTTTTCTGTCTCGAATATGAAGAAATTTGCAAATTGTGGTAAATTCTTATCAAAAATGAAGTGAAAGGAAATTCTCTCCCGTCTGTATTGGCCAAAATCAGTAGGTCCACGGAGTGTTGTACCCGCCTGCCATGTTGTACCCGCCTGCCACATAGCCGTTAAAGATGAAGAGCCTGTCAGAAAAAAAGAGGTGGCAACTCTGATTCCGCACTACAAACATGGCTGAATACACAGGGATTCAAACCCAGTTGTTCAAGAGATATTCGCTCAAAGCCCACTGCCTGGGTGGATGAATCTGTCAGTTTCAGTTTCTCTTGCATTTGAACATTTTTAATTTCAAGTTCTTTCCATCGCAAATGTGAAGAAATTTGCAAATTCTGATACATTCCTTAAAAAGTAAGAATTCCCTTATACATACCCAGGCAACCTTTATGATCGTCAGAGGAGGCCTTGCTGGTCGTTCCAAAATGAAAGGAATATTGCCATGCAGTAACCCGACGGCAGTCCTTCTCTGTAGCAGCACCCACCATCTTGATGCCCCCCTTCATCTAGTTTGGTAGGCAGAAAATGTGACATCTTTTAAATGCTTCCTGAAAACACACTTCACCCAGGCTTTCCCTGGGCCGTAAATCAATTACACCACACTCAGTTTTACTGCTCCTTCATCTTTGCTGTACTTGGTAGTGTTTTCAGTGCTGTGTTTTAATGTTATATTTTACATATTGCATTTTGATATTATGAGCTGCTGAGAGACTTTATTACATTCAGCGTTATATAAATACCACAGATAAATGCATGAATAAATAATGAACTGAACTGAAATGCTGACCCATCCCGTCAAAACTCAACTTCAGACAACACAACACCTGCACTTCTCTTTCCTCTTGGAGTTTAGCCCTGTCTGAAACTAGGTGTCCAGGGATGTGCAGCTTTGATGTCTGCAATTGGCTCTGAGCATTGGAATTCGCTGGGCCTGGGGGAAAAAGTAGGCTCCTGGCCTTCTGCCCTTGCAGTCTGTTCTGTTTGCTGCATTTGTGATCTTCAGCACCAGCGAATGACTCAGGACCCTGCCTGATGAACACACGTGCCAAGCCTGGAGCTCCGCCTTCATTATTTTCATGACTGTGAAGCAATCAGATGTTACGGCGTCTGAGTGGGCACATAAGTACCTTCAATAATACATAGAAAAAACTACAGGATATAAATTGCCTTTAGATCCAGTGGTTTTATTATTAGGTAAGTTAGGTGAAGTGGCAGCATCTAACAATGAATGGATGATTGAAAACCTGTTGGATTCTAATAGCCAATTTTTTTTTTAAGTACCACCATTTTTAAAGGAATGGGAAAATATTTGGCACAGAGTACTAATGCATATGATCTCACATTATATATATATATATATATATATATATATATATATATATAACAATATGGGAGGGTCAAGTTACAAAAAAAGGATTCTTTAGATCAATGGGACAACTTTCTTCAGTATTAGAGACAAAAGAAGAATGATTGGAATATAGGTAAAGAAGCCTTAGAGGTGGTACAACAGATATAATTATTATAATACAAGTTTGATTGGGGGGGGGGGAAATAAGATAACTATAGAATTGTGAAAATATGGTTATTAATTGATTGTATCTAGATTTTCCTGCTTTTGGAACTCTATTTGCTCTTTTGTGTTAAATGATACTGTCAATTAAGTATTTTAAAATTTTAAAATACAGAGGATTTTAGACAGCAGAGACAGTGTGCAAGCCTCATAGAAAGATGCAAACAACTACACTAGCACAGCTGGATTTTATTTTGACAAGATGGTTATTTTTCTGGATTAAGGACAAATCCTGACTTCCCTACTCTGCATCAACTCAGTCTTTGTTCAGATTAGACTCCCACTGTGTCTGTGACATTCACAGTTTGGTTTAGCATGGCACAATTAATGTCATCTTACACATTGCCAGGTGAATGAGGAAGCAATGCATGAATATGCTGTAGTTGATTTGGGATTGCATGAAATCAGGCCACCAAGTACATGTGTAGCTATTACAGCCCTGATCCTAGCAAGAAATGTCACAGGGCATCCAAAGTTTGGACAACAATCCCAAGGACAAATCCATCCTCGGTTGGAGCCTGAGTCCATCTTCCCAAAGGTCATCTCTGACTCACAGCTGTGAAGCTTTCCAAATGCACTGAGTTGTGAGCTCAAAGGATACAAGTCAATTGTATAATTCTGCTTCTAAGTCAGCAGCATGCTCTGGGATAAGCAGAAGATTGCCATGGAGGTGGAATGAAATATCAAAAATCGGCACAGTACTGAATAGGAGATCCAGGAGTCTGCCTGTCTCTCTAATACGCACACACATGCACACACTCTGAAATATTTTTCATCAATTGTTCAGTCTTATTTGGGATAGTTTGAGAGACTTGGGAACTTCTCTTGGCCCTTTCCACATCTCAACAATTTTGTATGCACCGGATGACAGGGAGACAACAGAGAGCTATTACTGTACTATTTGCTACTATGAAGGTTGCTTCAGATAATTTCTTCTTATTTCAAAGAAATCTAATTCTACTTGCCATTCAAAATGTTTCTCTGCTGTCTCCAGACCTCAGTGCCTGCAGTTTGCTTCAGATAATCTCTTCCCTGAGTTAGGGATAGGGTTTTTGGAGCAAATTGTCTTGTCAGTAGAGCTGAACTGTGGAGCGCGAGCATCCATAGTTTATGGGACTGGGACTTCTCAACCAATAATTGGGTTGACAAGACCCAGGGTAAGGTGGGTTGCAACAGGGCTGCCACCACCACCATTTTAGCTTTTGCTTGTTTTGCCTGAAGAGAAAGAAAAAGGGTTGGGGGAGAGAATGTGACAGCAGGAGAAAGAAAATGATATACACTGAGAGAGAAGGAGAAACGTAGATAGAAAATAAGAGAAGTGGCGTTAAAAACTGTGCCCCATATTGCAAATTAGGATTGAATGTGGGTCCCAGATATGAACATATTGAAGACTAGTGTCCCATGGAATGGCTGGTGAGAGCAATCAAGCCAGTTTTGGGGCTGAGGACCAATAATATATTCACCAGCTCAGGCAACAGCTCTTCAGAGGAAAGCTGTTGGAAATTCTAGAATTAAGCATGTGCGAAATTTAGGGATGGCGGAGAATTCCGCCACTGATTCCAATGAGGCTGGATTCTTTAGAATCCGGCCCCCTGGAATCCATAGTGGAATGGCCTCCTGCCCCGCCCCCCCCCCCGTCCCTCCGCGGAATCCCCTCGGGACAGCACTTACCTGGGGCAGATGCGGCGGATTCAGCGGCGGCTATTCTGGCGGCGGCAGTGGCAGCTCCGGTGGCTGGTCTCCTGTAGGGATGGATGAAAGTCCCTTACCTGGTCCTGCAGCTTGCTTCACGGTGGGTGGAGGCGCTCCGTCCCTCCCCCCGAAATTCTTGGTGGGGGGGAGGTGCCCCATCCCTCCCTGCTGAAATTCTGGCCGGGGGGGAAGGCGCCCTGTCCCTCCGGCCGAAATTCTGGCCGGGGGGGAGGCGCCCCGTCCCTCCGTCCACGAATCCTCCTGGCCAGCCGGGACACAAATGGCAGCGGCCGTAGCCGCCGCCGTTTGCGTCCCTGCAGTCAGCCGTGATAGGCTACGTAAATGTTTACGTAGCCTATCACGGCTGACTTTGGGGGGGGGAAGCACGTACGCAAATGGCGGCGCCCATGGGCACCGCCATTTGCATTCCTTATTTGGGCATGTGTAGTCTACGTAGACATTTACGTAGACTACGGCAAAAATAAGGGCAACGCAAATAGCGTTGCCCTTATTTTCGCCGTAGTCTACGTAAATGTTTACGTAGACTACACGTGCCCAAATAACGAATGCAAATGGCGGCGCCCATGGGCGCCGCCATTTGCGTACACGCTTTTTTTTTCTTTCCCAAAGTCAGCCGTGATAGGCTACGTAAAGATTTACATAGCCTATCACAGTGTTTTTTGAAAATCTAGCCATGATAGGCTACGTAAATCTTTCTGTAGCCTATCACGTTTGTTTGTTGTTGTTTTTTTAACCTGGAAATGGTGGCGGCGGCAGCGGTCAGAAGACTGGCCGCCGCCGCCGCCGCGCCGCCAGGAGCCACCGCTGCCAGGAATATTCGACAAAATCAAGTCCCACCCCAGGAGGGTGGCGGGGGGGTGGCGGACCGTTTCTCCACCAATTTCGGGGGGCCAAATGCGTTGGCATTCAGCCTCCTGGAGATTCGTGGAGAAATTCTCCGACATCCCTAGGACTCCTGGCCAGCTGCGGCAGGGCTGCTGCCACCGCCATTGCCCTCCTTGCAGCCATGATAGGCTACGTAAGAATTTACGTAGCCTATCACGGCTAACCTAAAAAAAAAAAAAAAAACGCAGCATATGCAAATGGTGGCAGCTCCAGCGGCCGCCATTTGTGTTCCCTATTTTTTGCCGATTTATCTTACGTAATTATTTACGTAAGATAAAATGGCAAAAAAGGGGAATGCAAATAGCGTAGTGGATGCTATTTGCGTTCCACCTTTTTTTCGCCATTTTATCTTATGTAAATATTTACGTAAGATAAATCGGCGAAAAATAGGGAACGCAAATGGCGGCCGCTGTAGCCGCCGCCATTTGCATACGCTGTGTGCTGTGTGTTTTTTTTTTTAGGTTAGCCGTGATAAACTACGTAAATTCTTACGTAGCCTATCATGGCTGTCTGGGTGGATGCAAATGGCGGCCGCTACGGTGGCCACCATTTGCATCTGCACCAGCCCGTCCACAGCCGGAAATCTGGCTGCGGATGGCCCTGGCCGGCTGCTCCGTGGCCTGTCTGCGGAGCGGAGCCAGCCGTCGAGGATTCCGGGGGGGAGGAGCAGATCACCTCCCCCCCGTTGAGGATTCTGGGGGGAGGGATGGAGCGCCTCCCCCCCATCGCGAAAGATTCTGCGAAAAGGTAAGTCAGTTTCGTACATCCCTAGCGAAATTCACAGGCAAAGTTTAGTTTTCATTTTTCCCAACTCTGAGTGACAGATTTCTACAGATTTCTCTTCCCAGATCTGCCTCCTGATAGGGCAAATCTTTAATACTCATTTTATTAGAACCTGCTGTGCAGTTTTGCTTCTGTGGCACCAATAGTATTTATATGGAAATGAGTGCATCCATCAGATACCTAAGAAGGCTTGCGTTTAAGTAGAGAAAAAGTGTGTAACCATTGTTTTCCTGATTTTTGTAGCTTACAGTAAAGACAATTAAGGTAATTTGTCCTGATTCAGCCATAGCCACATGGAGCAAAGTTGTTGTGCACAGCTAGCGAGTGGGGATGTGCCTGTCCCTGTCCACATTGTGGGATAAACATTATGCACAACCTGTGAAGTGAATGATTGCATCAGATGCTTCTGTGTCGATGTTTGTCCCCATGCTAATGCAAATCAAAATCCATATCCAGATGCACATTTGTACCTATGTGCAGGAAAGAGGCCACAGTTCAATGGCAGAGCGCATGTTTTGCATTATACTGTCCAGTTAAGAAGAAGAATAGGTAAGGGCTGAGAAAGATCTTCGTCTGAAATCTTGGAAAGCTTCCAACAGAGTAGACAATAATAGACTAGCTGGATCAGTGACTCAGCAAACAGAACCTTCATATGTTCAAGCAAGCAAGGAACCCATGTGCAAAAACCTTCTTCTGGGCACAGATCCCCCTTGCAGGATTGGAGCATCTTAAGGGGTTCAATAGCAATGGACTGCGCACATTAACAAAGGCCAATCCATAGGAGATGAAGTGAACGAGAAGCCATCACAATTCACTATAATTCATGTCTCTTCCTCCAGGTGCAGTAAACAGGCAACCACTCAAATGTCAAGTGTAGAAAATAAAAAAAGGAGCTGAAGTATACAAAAAAAGAAGTAAAACTCTGAAGGAGATCCCATGGGTGTTGAGTTTTCCATTATTACTGGGGACTATGTGTGTGTGTGGGCAGGGGGAGTCCCTTTTGGTATAGCAGATTTACCTGTCTCAGCTGTAATAGGACAACCTGACTTAATAAGAACTTGGCAAACACCTGAAGCATAAAGAAGTGACTTGCCATTTTGGTCCCCATACACCACGTAAAATCTAATGCTGCACTAAAACCAGTCACCAGTGCAGCTGTTAGTGAGCAAGTGACATACTGCCTTTGCGGCCTGTTCCACAGAAACTGTCAGATCTATTAATGTGTTTTGTGCTGGTGATGGACTCCCTAAAGAATTACCCTTGAAAAAAGGAAGGCTTAGTTTGGAGAGATACCAGACCCACCTTTTCCCTACTATTCCTCTTAAAATCTCAGTGTGGCATGGAGCTCCACACGTCTGCCGCTAAACTGGGAGAAACACATACAAATGCCTGATGCTGTGCGTGTGTAGAGAGGCACCAATCCTAAATGGCTGGGGTCTAATCTTTCTTTGCCAGCTATTGTAGAGATGAGTGAGAATTTTGTTTGAGTTCAGTTTTGATAAGTTACCGAGTTCTCTATATTGGGGACAGATCTGGGTTTGAATCACTGTGTATTCAAACATGTTGGTGCTGAATTAGGGTTGCCAACTCTTTTTTTCTGACAGGCTCCTCATCTTCAACAGCTATATGGCAGGTAGATATACCATGGTCCTCTCCATGCTGGGAATAGCTGTACCAATGGAAATTGGCTGATGCAGATGGGTGAGAATTTCATTTTGGTTCATTTTTTTTTAATCAGGCCTTACCCAGTTCGTCATATTCAAGAGAGAAAGACTTGAGATTTTTTTTAAAAAAATCAAACGTGTGAGAAAGCAAAATGGACAGATTCATCTTCCTAGCTATACGCTATTACAATAAATGGGTCAAAGTGATCATATTTACTAAGGACATTTTCAGAGAAAAGAGTTTTGTTTTTTTCATTTTGTTTTTTTTGAAGGCCAGCAAATGTCTACTTGGAAAAGTACAGAGTAATCTATGGATGGAGGTTATAAAAACACTTTTTCATAACTGTACACTTCGGCCCCTTTCAGATGATCTCCACATGTTACTGAAGGGCTGTGGCACAATGGTAGAGCGCATGCCTACATGCAGAAAGTCCTAGATTCAATATTCCTGGCATCTCCAGATAGGGTTGTGGAAGAGAAGACCCCTGTTTGAAACCCTGGAGAGCCGTTGCCAGTCAGCGTAAATAATACTGACTTCCTATTTTCCTATGAATGCACATGGGGGGAGGGAGATGTGGACCTGACCTGAGTGTTCACTGTAAGGTCTGAAAGGGCCCCCCACAAGTGCAAATGACCAGGCAGTCAGGTCTCTGTATGTGGTTGGGGACCCTGCAAAAGCAGGGTTCCTGATCATGCCGAGAAAGCCCTCATTAATATAGTTATATGCATATGTTATATGCATGTTATATGCATATAGTTATGAGATGATAGTGATATGCATGAGGCTCTTTACAGACCTAACTCCCAGTGCACATAGGTCAGGGGTGGAAAATGTTGCCACAATGCCACATCACTCAGGTTCATTGAAAGCACAAAGAATATCTGAAAAGGGCCTTAATAAAGGGCAGGTGAATGGAGGAACTGACTCCACTAAAACTGTGCATGTGGAGCTTTATATGAAAATCGTATCTGTGATGTTGTATTTTGTTACCCCATTCACACATGGAAGACTTCAGTGGATGCTGCAGTCATCAGGGGATGAACATGCGTATGCGAACCAAGGCCAAATATCTCTTGGTCTCCCTGTCCCCCCACCCCAGAATGGAAAATATATAAAAATGTAAGTAAAGTTGTTCATTTCTCTTTGAGGACATGGTTTTGGGCATTTTAATGGGCATTTAATGCATTTATAATACTTCACTTAATGACAGAGCAATTGAAAATAAGAAAGAAAATAAGCATCTGCACAATATCAAACTACAGGACTGATCATCAGTCTTTCTTTCTTTCTTTTTTTACTTTGAAATAGTGAGAAAGGCAGTCCTTGTATAACAGGATAATGAATACTTCGAATATGGAGGATAAATGAAGAGAACAATAGTTACAAATAACTAGGGATGAATGGGTGCCCCCCTGTCTGGGTTCTCTGGGCACCTGCCCAGCCCCTGCCCCTGCTCAGCAGCCCCCTGGGCTGCACTTGAGCCCCCACACACACTTGGTAAGCAGTCTGAAACTAACCTGGATCCGCCTCTGTCCTGATCACCATGTTTTTAAAAAACATGGTGATCGGCAGCCCATGCCCGTAGACTTGTATGCAAAATACTGCCGTGAATCACCCATATACCCTAGATTCATGGCTCTATTTTGAGTATAAATCTATGGTGGTGGTGGTGGTGGTGGCAGCAGCCCTGTTGCAACCCACCTTACCCTGGGTCTTCTCAACCCAATTATTGGTTGAGAAGTCCCAGTCCCATAAACTATGGATACTCACCCTGTACATTTCAGCTCTGCTTACAAGACAATTTGCCTGGCTGCAGGCTGCTTAATGAATGCAGGAGGGTGGTCCAGGGACCAGTGAGTGGGGGGGAGGGCTTGGCAGGTGCAGCTCAGGGGTTGCAGGTGCTGGTGGTCCGACAGATTTGCGTACCAAAACGGGAACCCACAACATCCCTACAAATAACAGGATAACTGAGGCAGAGGGAGAGACAACCATCTATAGATGTCATTTCGGCAGGGGGGGGGGCACAAAGAGATTTCAGTAAGAGGCCAACATTCTCAGCAGAGTTCATAGGCTGACTCCTGATAGAATTCAATAGTGAATGGCGAAAATGCAGTGCATTTGTTGTGCTTACGTTTTTTGTAATAATAACTCCCTAAAGTGCTTTCCCCTCACCTCAGAAATAACTGCTAAAAAGAAGATCCTAGTCCAGCTCAGGTATTGTGAAATTATGAAATCTTTCTAGTTTTTAGCATTAAAATATAAGAGATGTTTAGCCACAGAATTACTTGGATTATTCTGATATTCCTAGCAGTTGTTCGAACTCCTAGTTTTTTAGAGAACATTTACCTGGTAACTGCCAGGGTTAGAGAAGGATAACACTCCTGGAGCTTGCATTGGATTTGTTCAGATAATAAACACACCTACTTCCCCTCAAAATTGGAAAGAGCTCTGTCTACTTTTCTGAGCTAATCTGACTTTGGAAGTTGCCAAACCCCCTTCCCATTGCAATAGCCCTTTGGGGGAAACTACCTTTCCCAACAGCCACTGGGACCTTTCACCCTGGTGTGCTGTGTATTTTAATCTGAGTTGTCAGGGTCTTTCTGTTTGCTTCTTCTTCACCAGCATCTGAGGGCAGATGTCTGAGGACAGAGTGGAAAAGCAAAGAGATGACTTGCTGTGTGCCCCAAACAGCTCTACAATTCTATATCAGTCTGATGTACCATGCAAGTTATTACTTGGTGGTGATTTGTGTCAAGTCCCATCAAGTCATGTTGACTGATCTGAATCACCCAATCCACATAAATCATACATGGCATGAGTCAAACAACCTGGCATAGTAATTCCATCTGAAAGTTTGCTATTTTGATACAAAAATAATTAGTCTTGCCGACTCCCACACTACCAGTCTTCTATACTAGGTGAGTTGACCTTCCAAGCTTACTGGTATTCACATTTTTAAAATAAATCATATGGCCCGTCTTCATAAAACATGATACAAGAGACATCCTCATGAGCTTTTGTGAAATGTAGGTCCCACACATTTCTCAGGAAACATTGTCTGTCATTTGTCCTGAAAGCCTCCTTAATTGTTATGACCCTGATCCTGTGATACAGCCCAGGCTGTGACACAGAGGAGGAGAAACTGGCTGGATCAGGAAGACCAGCAGCATAAACTTCAGAGATACTGTTGGACCCAGACCCAGATCCCAACATTGAGCCTGAGCATATCAAGCAGGAGCCCACTGAGACAGAGATCCCCCCCCCAACTGGGACACACCTTCTCCGGAGATAGCACTCCCTGGGCCAGATTCTCCTGAAAAACCAGACCTCCTTTACATTAGGGGACACATGCTCCTCAGTGGCTTCTCACTAGCATAGCCAACACACACAGGAGGTAACAGAGTACGAGGCTCCAGGTCAGAGAACTACCCCTTCAAAGGGGCGGAGCCTGGAAAGGGCAGTCCAGACCAGAAGGGATAGAAGAAGGATAAAAGGCCTCTGTTGGACTCCCGACATAGTCAGATCAAGTCAGATAACTAGGAGCTATCCAAGGTCCTGCAACTCCAGTCCAACACACACACACACACACACACACACAAAGGTAAAGGTGTCCCCAGCCAGTCGTGTCCGACTCTAGGGTGTGGTGCTCATCTCCATTTCTAAGCCGAAGAGCCAGCGCTGTCCGAAGACGCTTCCGTGGTCATGTGGCCGGCATGACTGAACACCGAGGTGCACGGAACGCTGTTACCTTTCCCGATGAAGCGGTACCTATTTATCTACTTGCAATTTCTTGCTTTCAAACTGCTAGGCTGGCAGGAGACAACACAACCTGCTATCAACTACAGTGTAATCACAATGCCACCCTCAGGCTTCCATGGTGCCCAGTCAGCTCTTGGTTGTGGTCAAGACAAGACATTAATGATGCCAACAGTACTCTGAATTCAGACAAAAAAGGCCTGCAGATAAATGTTCTTAGCAGCTGCCCTGTCCCCAGGGGTTCTCAAAAGTTGAAGCCTGATTTGAAAGTTCAAGTCTTTCAAACCTTGGGGGGAAATTATGATACATACATCCCATTGGACAGGCTGTGATTAGGGCTACAGTGGTATAGGGATGTTCAGATTGTATTTAAAATTTTTTACATTCCTATACCATTCAATAGCTGAAGCTCTCTGCGGGGTTCATAAAAAATATAATCTGTTCCGCATGAGTTCCATGGATTGGGTGGAGTTTTGAGGTCTGTACTTGGCAAACCCACACATTTGATTTTTTAAAAATCTGCTCAGAAAATTCCATAAATAAATTTACAGCAAGTTATGGGAGTACAGAATTGACATAACAGTTTACAGAATGTATATATTCACATTTTGTTTTAACAAAAAGCCTTAAAAGTTGGCATTCATTATCGTAATATTTCTGAATCATGTAACATTCTTCATCGAATGCAGTTTCGTCGACAAATTTATTTACATAAATTTCAGGATTTTGCTTTTTTTCAGCCAAACGTCCACAGAATCCACTGGACATACAGATGCCAGTCTGGTACGGAATCTGCTGACTGGATTACAAGAAATCAAGCTTCATTTCAGTCCATTTTGGATTTCTCTGGCATCCCTACATTGGCACTGGAGCAAGGAGTTTTAATGAGCTTCCGCCGCGCGTAAAAAACGTGGTTGTCCAGGCAGGCATTTGGGGTGGTTAGGGTATTTTAGAAAATGTTTTTATTGTAGAATGTTATTGTTTTAAACTGTTTTATTCTATGCTTTGTACAACGCCCAGAGTGGCTGGGTGACCAGCCAGATGGGCGATTAAAAAATTTAATAAATAAATACTGAAATCACAATCAAATTGTTTTAATTTAACGGGCACTCCTCTATGCTTTGCAGAGGATTGGCACTCTGAAGCAGAGTACCAGACACCTGCAATCTATATGTTCCGAGGGGCACATACCTGGAGATAAAGCTCTCTATCTGATGCCCTCCAGGTATTTTGGACTTCCAGCTCCCATCAGCCCTAGGCAGCATGGCCAATGGGCAGGGATTGTGGGAGTTGTAGTCCAAAACACCTAGAAGGCACCGGCTCTGCATAGTTGTTTGTCCAGTTACCACAGGAATGTCCATGTGAGAGGCCTTTGTATTTTCCATTCCATCACACATGGAACATGAAGCTTTGACAACTGCAATGTCATTTACAATTTTGTAAATGATATTCAGTCTCAAAACTAGATTTATACCTATTCAACTGAAGGGAAATTACTAGCAGTACTTGAGCTATTTCTTCCTGGTCAACCAAATCATGCCTGCAGCCCCCAAATCATTCGTTATTGAACACTGTGGTGAAATGTTGAAATTAGAAGTGCAGATCCCCGAGTCCTATCTAACCTCATCTTAAAATAGAGATGGATTTCCATCTCTATTTTAATGGTGGTAAAATCTAATAATTAAGAATTGCTTTGGGTTCTGTCATCACTTTTTTTTGCAGGGGGGAGCAGAAGGGAAGCACACCCTGGCTTCTGCCATTAGCCAGGAGAACAAAGGCCTCTGGGAAGCTTCACCCACCTGCTTCCCAGGAAGCCAAGGGGGCAGTACTGGGACACCCCTCCCACAATGCCTGGCTCTGAGGAAGGACCCACCATCACCACCACCACCACTGCCAACACCAGACATTTGGGCCTGGCTGGCTCTTGGAAGACCCACACTGGCCACTTTCTCCAGACAATGTGGTACCTTCACAGAGCCCACTTGCTTGCCTTCCATCTCACTCTGAGTGGGTCCTCAGAGCAAAACAGTGGGAAGGCAGCTGCTCTGGAGAGCCCCACTGGCCACACTATTGCTACACCATTAGCCACAGGTGGAGACTGAGACCCCGAGAGCTCTCCTGAGAACCTGTTACTGGGGGTGGGAGGTAGCTCTAGAGAGCTTTGCTGGTCCTGTTCTCCTGCTGCAGCAAATGCCACCCCCAGGAGTCCAGCCAGCAGGACTCTCCAGAGCGACCAACTGTGAGCCACCTGTGTGTGGGAGGGTGAAGTGTGCAATTTGCTGCTATTCCTGTTCTACTGCCTTAGATAGGAGTCCACCCTGCCTCATGGGAGGGCCAGCCCTAGTGAAAGATGGCAGTCCCCACTACCAGATGAGGGATATGCTCCCCCCCCCACACACACACAATGCATATGGAATGAAACCATGTCATGACCAAACATGGCAATATAGGAGAATGTGGCAGCCCACTGCAGCTGCACATAGTGGTTTCAAGCAGTCAGGAAGCTTTCTGTTTAAAACAGGTTTAGAGAAAAATGGTGCCACCCCCACTTTCACTGA
Organism: Heloderma suspectum; assembly: GCF_057233095.1. Taxonomy (NCBI): domain Eukaryota; kingdom Metazoa; phylum Chordata; class Lepidosauria; order Squamata; family Helodermatidae; genus Heloderma; species Heloderma suspectum. The sequence goes on from NC_139462.1 coordinate 99,830,469, forward strand.
TAAGTCCCCGCTCCTTCTGAAAGTTTAATAACTTTCACTGGCCCTTCTTTGACTGTTGCTAAAAAATATCCTCTCATGTTGGTGACCTGTGAATGAGACTACATGAACAGGCATTCTTTTCCCCTCAGGAATGACAGGTGCTCGGAAATTGCTCCAGGTAGGTGCTGGCGGCTTGTAGAGTGTGGGGGGGGGGGCGTGTGAACAGGTCCGGGGTGTGTGAATAGGGGTAGTGGCTAGGTGGGTGCCTGGAGAATCCAGAAGGAGGGCATCCAGCCATCCCTACCTTCAAGTCTGTGAAAAATAATTGCCTTATCTATACTACTCTCATATGTCCACTGCAGGGCTGGAGAATGTATGGTTTTCTAGATGTTGTTGGAGTGCAACTCCCAGCAGCATGGCAAATGATCATGGAGTCCAACAATATCTGGAGTGGCACAGGTTCCCCATCTTTTTTACTTCATGTTAATCACCTCCTTTTGGGATTAAATTCCATTTAAGGAAGAGCAGAAACATAGTAAGAAGGAATTCGCACCAATTACCATCAATTAGAAATATGACTATTAATTTTCCAAGCCAACAATTACCTGAGATAGAAATACCTAGGGAAATTTGAGGCTGATATATATACATGACTAGTTTATAGAAAGATGACTCTCCTTATATTTAACATTTCACTAAGGGGTGTGTGTTTTTTTAGCGTTTCCATGTTGCAAACTCCCCCATCAACTATTTCAAGAACTTTGCAACTATGTGTAAAGAAGAGCTGTCATGCTTCTCTAACAGTTCTGCCATGCTCCCAGCAAAACTGTATAATTAATGTCCTATGAATATTTTGATTTGAATGATAGGAACCATCTTTGAACCTAATATTAATTGACTTTTGTTTCAGAGGTAATTCATTTCAACAGGAAACGTACCTAAGAGGAATTAATTTAGAAAGCCACTCAGAGGAAATACACTTGCCCTCTATGCCTGAAATGCAGATGAGCTTGACTTTTAAAGAGAAATTATCATAGTTTGAAACCTTTTCAGGTCACTTTGAAGAGGACGGTAAGCTACATTATCCCTTTGAAATTATTTTAGACTAAAGTCTCTTGTACATCTTGAAGCCCACGTCATCACTTGAGTATTATGAGTGTTTAGCAATTTAAGTTTTCATTCTTAGCAACACCTCCCTCTTCCTTGTACAACAGAAGCTGATTATCCTTACCTAGGAGAACTCAATAACTCCATACCTCCCTATTTCTCTGCTCTGAAATCCTGATTTTATCCTGCCCTTGATCTTTGATACCCCACTCAGTTCACTTAATATCTCCTGTTAGCTTAAAAGACTCCCCCGTTGTTCCTTATGCTTGAAACTCTTTCCCAGAACACTTGCATTGGGCTTCCTCTTTAGCTCTATTCCAGTGTTCTTCTCTGCAAGGCCGGAGAGCCACTCTCTCTCTCATAGAATTGTAGTGTTGGAAGGGGCCTATAAGACCATGAATCCAACCCCCTGCTGAATGCAGGAATCCAAGTCAAAGCACACCTGATAGATGGCTGTCCAGCTTCATGTTGAATTCCTCCAGTGTGGGAAAGCCCACCACCTCCCTAGGTCAATGCTTCCATTGTCGTATTGCTCTAACAGTCAGGAAGTTTTTCCTGAAGTTCAGCCGGAATCTGGCTTCCTGTAACTTGAGCCCATTGTTCCGTGTCCTGCACTCTGGGATGATCAAGAAGGGATCCTGGCCTTCCTCTCTGGGACAACCTTTCAAGTACTTGAAGAGAGCTATCATATCTCCCCTCAGTCGTCTCTTCTCCTGCTCTTTTTGCAGTAGCCACTCACTCTTAGCAGGGCTTATCTTTGTGGTGCACTGTGCAGACACAGGAGGTGGAGGGGAAACTGGGCCTGCACTGTGAGATTTTGCAGCACTGGGTAGAGCAGAGCACTCTCTCAGTGAGGAGAAAAAGAACCATTCCGATCCAAGGACCAAATGAGCCTGTTGGAATTTGCCTACCTGGTGACTGACCAATGAGGCCTTGCTTGGATGACATAGAAGGGAATAGGGAGGAGAGGTCCCGAAAGGCCTCCATCCAAATCTGAAGCACAGTATCACTGCTTAACTAGGGTGGAAAGGAGAGCACACACACCTAGCCCAGGAAAGAGCCCTACGTGGCTTAAGCGGCAGTTCCCTAGTAACATAACAGCCACCCTAGTTATGTAACAGCCTCCCTAGTAATGTAAGGCAGCCACCTGCAGTGTCAGCTTTCAGGTACCTGCTTAAGACCAACCTCTTTCAGCAAGCCCTCCCCGAGGTGTGTCCCAGGCAGTTATAACTACAGTTTCCTTGTTCAACGGTGATTATTTTTTATTGTATTTTATGGTTATATTGTTAATATGTTGACTGCTTTGATAATTTAGTTAGAAAGAGGTATACAAATCTGTGCAATAAATAAATAAATAAATCCACCCAAGCCAAGCAGAAACTCTCCTTTCTGGAATGGGGCAGGTCAGCGGAGCTTGCAGGAGAGAGCTCCGCTGACCAGTCCTGGTAATTTCTGCTTGTTTCAGGATTGCTTTAGGGAGTGCTGGATTCCTCTGGTGCTAGTTGTGGGTTCCGTGGGTGTGGCAGAATGAGTGGAGGCACAGCAGCAGTATTAGCTACTGCCCTATGTAACCATAATCCTGTGAAGGGATGGAGAGAGAACAAGAATGGGGATGCACATGCTGGTCCCACCCCGACATCCCCTTCTGGCTCCAGCCTCTTCTCTCCATGCATGGTTGATCAAGGTTCCAGTCATAGGGAGAGTCTACATCTGTACAGCAAACTTCTTCATCAGACAATTTCCATAGGCCATGGATGCAGGCCTGAGAGCCTGCCTGCTTCCTGGAGTCCAAATCTGGCCCTCTGGTGTACCCAAGTTGGCCATATCACCTTCCCCTGGCCTGACCCCCGTTACCCCAACCACCAATGATTTGATGGTTGTATTGGCCCCAGGCCTGTAACCAAGTCACTGTACTTCTAGAGGGGCCTAGAGATCCATAATGCTTTGCTTAGTTTCATTATTGGTGCAATTTCCTTGCTAGTGGGCCTCTGAGCATGTGAGATGAGTCAAAGGTCGATAGCGCGGCCTCAGCACATTCCATGCTAATGAAGGCTAGTATCTTATCAGGGCCTAGAATGTGCCTGAGAAGTGAGGCTATGTTTATGCCGAGCTACAGGCGGCTGTGCTGGGAAAGTTCTGATGGTTTTCCTTCTGAACAACCACTGTTAGTCTATGCTGGGAATGAACGCTAATTAACACTTGCTGCTGTCATGCTGCCTCACTGCTGACATGTATGGTATAAAACCCATTTTACTAGGGTGGTGGAGAAATCTGCCACGGACTCCAGTGGGGCCAGATTCTAAAGATGGCTGCATTTAGGCTAATTTACCAGCTTTACGGTTGCAAATGGTGCTCACTACGCCATTTGCGTCCAGAGACTTAGCACAGCGATACGGCATGGCAATGGCTGCCAGCCATATCACCAGCGATGCAAAGCAAGCAGCCGGCTCCGCAGGATCAACACAGAGAGGAGCTATCCTGGACGGATTCTGAGGGGAGTGGATCGCCTCCCCCCACCCGCAGACCCCCCCAGCTGGAACAGGGTAAGTGATCCGCCCATCCCTACCACTGACTGAATCCCTTAGCCACCTGTCAAACACAGTATGGGATGAATCTCAACTTAGTCATACTTCAGGTAGACCCATTGAAATCAATGGGACTTAAGAAGTCAGTCTTGACTGCTTAAGTCACAATCCCATGCATATTTAAACAGAAAAAAGTCCTACAATTCCTAGCATGCCCCACCTAGCATAGCTGGCTGGAGAGATGCTGAGAGTTGTAGGACTTTTTGTGTGGTCTAAACATGCATAAGACTGCACCCTTAAGAAGTCATTCTTGACTGACTTAAGTCTAATTGATTTCGGTGGGTCTATTCAAAGCATGATTAAGTCTGGATCCAACCCTAGTTCTTTCATATCGGTGCAGGCAGCCCTTTACAATAAAATTCAACAACCTCTGTGTTTGTTTGTTTGTTTGTTTTGGTTAAGTCCAATTGAATATTTCCCCAATGTTAAGGAGTGTACTTGGGGCTGTTGTTTAAAGAAATTCATTTTTAAAAAATAAATGTGACTTGAAGCTTAGTAAGAAAAGCTTTCTGTCATAAGACAATTCTCTCCCTACTCCACATGAGTTTAAGTAAGTATACATGTGAAAAAAACTAGTAAGCTGAATGTGAGTATAAAAAGCCAAAGAATGACTATAACAGACAAGTGAACACAACACCAGTTCTTTCACTTTAAATGTGACTTTCATGTTGCTCACAAGTGAACATGCGCTGATGAGACTGGAAGGATACAGAATGTTATGAAAAAGGTCATAACTGACCAAAGGCTGGGAGCCATGATCCATCCAGCGAACCCCAAACTTTCAAGTGTACAGAAAAGAGACACAGGCTGGGCAATTGTAACAGCAGAATAGCAGCAGGAAACTGACCCACACTGCTGCTG